>NC_092505.1:113836101-114455101 GCF_047511675.1 Marmota flaviventris
CATTTTCCCCTCCCTACCGGCGGGTGGGGTGGGTACTACCTGGCCTCACAATGAAGCCATGAGCTTGGCTGGGCTCACAGCCACTGAGCTGCCAGGTGGGTTTGAACCTGGTTCCCACATCTGGAGTCTGTGCACTTTCCATCTCCTTCCCTGGGTGTAGGGCAAGCCTGGATGTTTCCCTTCTAGAATATTCATTGGCAGGTGCCCACACTTTTAGCCAACCAAACTACCAGTCCTCTTAAAACTCAATCTGTCAGGCACACTTAGAGACTCCACTCCAAAACTGTGTCAGTTGATACTTTTATTTTTGGTCAGTAGACCAGAAACTGAAAACCCACCACTCTTTCCAGAAAGGAAGATGTTTCATTTCATGTAACACCCCGTCCTGAGCGGGGGCTCCTGTTTCCTCCAGAGGCTGTGTGGTGTTGTAAGGCCCGGTTCTTCTGTCCTGGCCTGCAGTGTCTCTGGTTGTTGTGCTGTGGTTACTACAGCTCAGAATCCCGTCTTCATAACACAGCATCCAGAGACAGGGCAAGGAACGGCTTTTTCTCCCAGGTCCACTTTCTTCAGGACCAAGACAAACTTCCCTCTTAGGCCTTTTTGCCCAAACCCAGAATGTGCCGTGGGCTGTGAGGGTGAGCCCTGAAACCAGGGTAGGCTTGAAGAAACAAGGAAGAAACATCCAGAAACACTCTAGCAAAGCTTTTGAGAGTTTTTTTTTTTATGTTCTATTTTACTTTTAATTGACATAATAATCATACAAATGTATGAGTTTTTTTGTAATTATGTGAGGTTTCGATACTTGTATACCTTGTGCAATGATCCAACCAGGTAATCAGCATATCCATCACCATGACCATTTATTTCTTTATGGTAAAACATTCAGGTCCTCTCTTCCAGCTCCTTTGAAAGGCATGAAAATAACATTATTGTTAATTAGGGCCACCTTGCTGTGCAGAGAGCACCTGAGCTTATTTCTGCAGCTGACCTGTAACTTTGTAGCACTGGCCAACCTCTCCCCAGTTCTTTCCTTCTTGTGGTTAATTTTCAGGGTGTCAAAGCACACTGTTGCTATTCTAGAAGGTTCTATTTTTATGCAGCCACCATCCACAAATGAGCTTGCCATTTTTTTTTCAGTGTGCTCAGTCAAATTGTTCCCATTTGTCTCACCTTTCTTGGATAGCATTCTTCATCTTTATTTTTTTAACAGAATCTTCAACCGCCTCTTCCCTTGTCCTTCTTGACATGACTTCTTTTAGGAAAGCAAGGCTGTGGAATGTGAGGGTCGACCCAGTGGTGCTGTTGACCACAGCTAGCACATTTTTTTTGCTCTTTAAAAAAAAGGTATTGTTTTATTGGGAAACATTAAGCAGAAGCCCACTTTTCCATCACAAATAGATAATCATTATCTCTTTTTAAAAAATTTATTTATTTCTTACATACATGACAATAGTGGAATGCATTACATTCAGATAATCATTATTTGTTATTTCAGCAAGTCATTTAACCTTCAGGTTTGTATTATTTCCAGTGAAACAAAAATTTAAGGAGCTCTATCAGTTGCCAGAATAATTACTTGTACACTTTGTCCATTCGAGGGGGACTTGCTTACTATCCCATTGTTAGCTGGCTTGTTAACTGAGACGTGAGATGGAGGTGTCATGTGGAGGAGCAGGGGATGGATGGAGTGGAGTTAGCTCTGAGGGGCCGGGCCAGCCAGGGCCACCCTGGAGGGGTAGAGCTGGACTCCGCTGCCCGCCATTGATTGTCCTGGAATTCTCACCTTTCCTTTCTGCTGCATTGATGAACTGTAAACAATTAATCAACCCGAACAGTTGTCTGGGTTCATGTGCATATAGCAAAATGCCTCACCCAGCCCAGGAGCAAGGAATAAAAGGTGGGATGTGTTGTTCACAGAGCTTTTTCTTTCTTTAGTGCTCTGATTTCCCCAGTTCATCTGAAGTGCTGTGGAAAGCACCAACTGAGGACCTTCAAGACTAATGGGGCTTGGGTTGTAGCTCAGAAGTTGCCTAGCATTTATGAGGCCCTGAGTTCAATCCTCAGCACCGCAGACAAATAAAATAAAGGTATTGTGTCCATCAACAACTAAATTTTTTTTTTTAAAGACTGTACTAATAATTGGTGCTGACCCACAGAGATACAGGCCCGGGCCTTTGTGTGTCCTCTGAGCAGTGAGCAGCCAAGCAAGGCTGTCTCCACAATCCCTGTGTTCATTGGTTTCTTTGTAATGACTCTGATTAGTGCAAGTGCCCCTGGAGTAGGTGGTGATTACAGCTGATGGGGAGATACCAGGCTGACTGACTTAGTGTGACTGGGCTCCATCACAAAATATCACACTGGGTGGCTTGCCAGCAAAGCTCCCGGGGGCTGGGAAGCCTGAGACCAGGGCCAGCATGGCCAGGCTCGGCAAGGGCCTCTCCCAGGTGGGGGATTGCTGAATTTCCCTGTCCCCTCTTGTGGCAGAGCTATGAGGCAGCTCTTTGGGGTCCTTTTAGAAGGACACTAATCCCATTAGTGCGGGTCCATCCTGTGACTTCCTGCCAAAGCCCTGCCTCCTAATACCATCATATTAGGGGTTGGGATCCCAGTGCTTGAGTGTGGGGAGGTGGGGCACTGATGTTCAGACCACAGCAGGGAGTGTGCAATGCTGAAGACCAAGCAGCTCTCAACCCTGAAAGGGTCATCAAGCACACACATGCACGTATGCATGTGTACACGTGCGTACACACACACACACACACACATTGAATTTGGGACAATTTGAACATCAAACACAATACTGGAAGATGATAACTCATTAAATAAAGAATTTCAAAGTCCATAGTATTACTAAGAAGTAAGAAGAAAAAGAGTTGCAGAAAGCTATTCTTTATAGAACGTCAGCTAATACAGGGAGAATGATTGACCCAGACAATCACCATTTTGAAGTTTCCATTAAAATACACAAAGATTATCAATGGAGGCTAAAATCACATGAGAGACTCAGAACACTGCATGCTCTCAAAGCATGAGGCACTAGCTCTGAGCGAAAGGTCTGGGGAGCTAGTACCACTAGCTAGTACCACTAGCAGGGACACCTGGCCCCCCTGCTCCTGGTGTGTACCAGGGTGCATAGCACAGAGCCACCTGCTAGTGCTCTCCACAAATCGTAAGTCATAAGGACCTCCTGAGTCAGCAAGGAGAAGAATCCAGAACGTCAGCATTAATGAGACAAGTGGCTGCTTTCTTTATGACAGTCAATGGCATGAAGAACAAGGAGATGGGAGGCAGCCACTGTTCCAGCTGCCAAGAAGCTGAGGAGGAATGCAGTGTCCATCAGACCCAGCCCTGTGGGTGGGTTCCTTTCTCTTCACACTGAGGCAGAGAGCAGGAGACACTTCAGAGACAAGAGCACATTTAGGTGCACATGGGACATTGAGTATGCACAGTGAATGTGCTAGGGAAAGGTGATGTGGAATAAACTGAGAATCCCTTATTCTTAGGAGACACATGCCCCAGGACTTAGGGGTTATATATCGTGACCTCCACAAATTATCTTCAGATACCTTAATTTTCAGTGGGCTTATGATCTGATACAGTTGATTTTGACCTTATTTACATGGACTTCTTTATTTCTCAAGGATTCAGTACTTCACTTGGACTCTCTGCAGCAGTCAAACTTTGTCTCCTGTTTTTATTTGTGTCTGATTCCTTTGCACCTTTTCAGCAATGATGCAGAAAAGCCCAGATTTGTGTCCTTCAATGCCTCCCGTATCCTTCAGCACCCCCTGCTTGTGTCCCGGCTGCTGGTGTGAGCTGGGGTCCGCTCCTGGGATCCTCACCATTTCATTCAACTCTCAGGACAACTTTGCAAGGGTGTTTAGCTTTTTTTCCTGTTTCTGGCTAGCTTCACTCTGAAAACAAATCTAGCTTATTAGTTTCTTAGAGATATCACTCAGAGAGGAGGGAAGTCAGGGCTTTTGTTACCACTTCCAACACCTTTGATAATCAATGGAGTATGTGAAGATTCTCCATCTCTTCATTGACATTCAGATCCATCTTATGGATCCATTTTCCATAAGATGCCTCACCTCTGAGTGGTGGCCAGAGTCAGCTGTATTGTGTTCTGTCCTCCAATCTGACCTTCACCACAGGCTGGGAGGCTGGCGGGACAGTGGCCACTCCCCTGCTCACCCTGAAGAGAGGTGGGTGGAGGAGCACGAGTGGCAAGTGATTAGGGGTGAGTGGCAGGAGCAGGGTGAGCCTCCTGGTGGGCTTTCTGCTTCACACCTTTCCTCCTGCCAGTGTTGAGACTCTACTCTTGGCAGTGGCACTGCAGAACAGTCCTCCACTGAGAAAATGCTGTGACTTTTCCAGGGGACAAACACTGGCCTCTGGTGCTTATCCTATGGCAAACACTGGTGCTTATCCTACAGCAAGAGAATGAGGCATCCGACTTGACAGGTGTTTTGGAATTAGAGACTGGGGCAGATCTCTATGACAAGATGTGGGAAAGGAGCCTGGGGAGTTGCTCCGAGGCCCCTCTGCCATCTTCAGGGTCCTGTTCTTATTTCTCTAGAGGTTTCCAGAGGCAGTCTCTTTGCTAAGACATGTTTCTGTTTGCCCTTGAGAATCTTAGTAAACATGCAGCCCTGCTGATTTCATTCTGGTCAGGCACAGGCCTGGAGAGGAGTCCAGGGGTAGCTCAGACTTACTGCCCTCCTTTGCTCTGCTCTGTCTTTGCATGTCTCCATCTTGGAAAGGTCCCCTGTGTCAGCCCTGATTGGGCCCTCTGAGGACCCGAGAGGGACGGGACCCTGTGAATCCTTTAAGCCCAGACAGCAGGAAGAGGAGATCAGAGCTGCTAAAGACCTTGATCTCTGCCAGATCTTAACCTCATGGAGTTCACTTTGGGAAGCAGAATCAGTCCTTGGATAGACAGAATCATGAAGGACATTTGAAGGCATCTGCTATCCGCTATGGATTGTCATCAGAGGCAAATTGATGCTGGCCTCATATGCACTTGTACCCATAGCGTAGGATTGAGGCTGCCCCCTTGCCCTGCCCCAGGAGAGCCTCCCTGCTACCTCCCAGCTCTAGAACTGCCACCCAGGGCCACTCCCCAAGTCCAGCAGTCACAAGTGAGGAAACTTACAAATTTCGAGTTTGTGAACTCCCCCGTTTTGTTAGAGTTTCTGCTTTCTTGCTAGTCAATACCTTAGACCTTGGCAAACTGATGTTTGAGCTACATTCCAAAACCAGATATCCAGTGAAAACCCACAATCCTGATTTTTAAAATTTAAAGTAGTGAATGGGTAAAGAAATTGTGGTATAGATACACAGTGGGATATTATTCAGCAATAAAGAGAATAAAATCATGGCATTTGCAGGTAAATGAATGAAGTTGGAGGATATAATGCTAAGAGAAATTAGCCAATCCCAAAAAAACAAATGCCAAATGTTTTCTCTGACTTAAGGAGTCTGATTCATAATGTGGTAGGGAGGCATGGGAGGAATAGATGAACTCTGGATAGGGCAAAGGGGAGGGAGGGGAAGGGAAGGGATAGGGGGTAGAAAAGATGGTGGAATGCGATGGACATCATTATTCTAAGTACATGTATAAAGACATGAATGGTGTGACTGTACTTTGGGTACAACCACAGATATGAAAAAATTTGTTCTCTGTATGTGTAATGTGAATTATAATGCATTCTACTGTCATATATAACAAATTAAAATTAAAATAATGAAAAAAGGAAAGATAAGAGAAAAAATAAAAAGACTTTTCATTATGCAATTTTAAAATTTAAAATTGTGTACATTTTATATAAATAAAATTATATTACATAAAATAAAAAAATAAAGTAGTAGAAGTGGGTGTGAAGTTAGCATTCTTCCTGAAGCTTGCTAAAAGAAGTGCTTCCTTTTGTAGCATAGAGGACGTTCTTCGAGGGAAAGCTTGAGGGTCTGGAGGGCAGTGGGGGCTGGCCTCCTGAGGGCTCTGTGTGCTTCAATGGTCTGTCCAGCTGGGGGTGAGGGTGCTTTTCACGGAGGAGTGGGCTCTGGCTAGGCTCTTGCGTGCTTTGCTCTTAGGGAAGCTTCTCTGGTCTCTGCTTCTTCTCTGGACTTCATTTTTGCCAACAGGGCTCTATGCAGTGAGCTCTTGAGGCTGGCCTTGGCCATCCCTCTGGGGCTCCCTCTTGACCCTGGACCCAAGCCCCTTAACTGTCTTCTAAACTCTGATCTCCTGTGTCTTTAGGTTTTACCAGGTACAGCCCAAATCTTTCCAGAACCAACCTTTTCTTAACTCCAAGACCCCTTGTCTGCATCTTGTGTCCAATTAGACAGTTTTCCCAGAGCACAGAAAAGGCTAAAGTTGGTGGAGTGATCTACGGTAGAAGTGAGAATGTTTCTGTCCACCTCTCCATGACAGCTTGCTTCTGTGTAAATCTCATTTATGCACTAACACAAGGCGGCTGCATGCACTTGGCTACTGAGGGGATTTTTTGTATTTCACTCAGAGACAAGTAATCCCAGCTGGGGTGAGATGTGCAGGGTGTGTCTTAAATTTCCTCTGGCTATCATGCTGTTCAGAGATCCCTGCCAGTATCCAGTCAAACACGTGCCACCCTGTCCCCATCAGGAACCTGACTCTGGGTGTTGACTCTTGGTTGCCAAGCTAAGGAGATAGCCCACTTTTCACTTTGAAGTCTACAATCTTAGAACGGAAGCCTCCCGTGGACTCCATAAGGTAATCCCATCAGGGTGTACTCACTTTCTTGGCATACCTTGCCAATAGTATTTATCCTTTTCGGTACCCGGGAGAAGAGTGATAGAAGAAAATCCCACTTAAAATTTCAGGAAAGAATGGTTGCAGAAATGGAGCAGGAAGGGTGAACGCTCAAGGGTGAAGAGCAAGTAACATCCATGTCAGGGAACCAGGCCAGCTCACCTGCGGCCTTTCTAGTGCATCATCCTTGGTTAGCACAAATGGCTTTGAAATGGAAGTTGCGCTACTAAAAAATAACCCAACGACTGGCTTCGACAGAGGGGATGTGAAAGCAGAGCCACCTGAGGGAACCGACTCCTCTGGGATCATCAGCTGTTCCTCTTGCGGTTGGTACAGACACGGTGCTTCTTCTCTTCATTTTGCATAGGAGCAATTACAATTGCTGATGACTTCTGCTGTCTTTGTCTTGAGTGAAGGGACCCCCCAGAATCAACAGAAATGAAGTTTAGTTCCCTGTTTCAGACATGATCATTCCATATTGATCTAGCTGAACAAAATGGTTCTCCCTTTCCCCAGGCTTTCTCCTGCATGGGTGAAGTATATTTCCAAGCCTCTCTATATATTGCAGCAGCCTGGGGCCCTAAGCTCTTCATTTTTATACCTGAGGTCAGACTATTGCGAATCAGTGCTTTATTCCAGGCACACCTGTGGTTCACACCATTGAGAAAGTATCTACTTTGACTCAGAATATTCTGAAAGTTACTTGCCAATTAGCATAGACTTAATAATGTTTGAAATGGTTAAATGTCTTCTCCATTGCAAAACGCATCACAATCAGTGCTCTGCCAGTTTGTTTTCATACCTGGAGAATTGTTCTTGTGTGGGAAAGTCGACACACTTGCAGGCATTGTCCTAGGATTTGATAGACACTTATAAAGCTTCCTGGAATGCCACTCTTGAGGCATTTGACAACCAAATTAAACACAAAATGGAGTTGAAATAGCTTTTGGCTTAATTTAAGGGTTTTTAAGACCTATGTTCTCCTTGACTAAAGAATGAACGTGTCACATAGGGCAATTTAAGACCAAAAAAAAAAAATCTAAAATATTTATGAAAGAAGTTTTGCATTTTGTTTTTAATGGGCTACATCTAAAATTGCATAGTGCCACTGTTTCTCATAGAGATTTGTCTGGAAGCCAGTGCTAACTTTTACCTACCCACCTCTCTTGGCATTTGACATCTGAGCTGTTGTTTTTCTGGATGGATTCAGCGCTGGCTTCTCTTTGTATTAGGAGGAGCATGTTAAATCACTAGTGGCTGCCAGGCCTCAAGTCTGGAGTAGGTATTCTTTTTGAGAACTAATGCTGGGTAGTTTTTTCTTTTTGAGGACTAATGCTTTTCCAAACAGAAATCCTGCATTGATTTAGTTTAAACTATAAAATCACACTTGTTCACATGGGAAGTGTGTGGCTCCTGCCAGCTTTCTCCTCCCTGAGTGTGCCTTAAGTGTTCTTTTCTTAAGGGGCACTTAACAACTGAGCCATATCCCCAACCCTTTTGTTTACAAAACATTTTTTTAAAAATTTTGAGATAGGGTCTTGCTAAGTTGCTGAGGCTGGCCTTGAACTCATAATCCTCCTGCCTCAACCTCTTGAGCTTCTGGGTTTACAGGCATATGCCACTGTATCCAGCTCAGCTATTCTTTCTGCAGAACCCTGTCCTTTAGCCTGTCCCTGGTCTGGCCCTCCCACCCTGCTCAGGTGTGTTGCACCCAGGAGTGAGCCCACCTGCTACCGCTCCCTGGAGACTGGTCAGTAGTTCATGTAAAGTCCCTCTATCCCCCTCTTGGTTGCTTTATGAGTTGCTTTCCTCTTGTGCACTTCCCCTCCCATGCCGTCACGGGTGCTGTCATTGTGCTGATGTTTGGTTCTTCATAAAGCAAGCAGGCAGGGAACATGTTCCAATGCGTTCTAGTTTTTCTTTTTACCTTTTAAAATACCCACGTGTGAGCTGCTTCACGCTTCTGCTGCTGCAGGGCTGTCTGCAACTCCACCTGCTCCCCCGCCCCCCTCCGTGGCCACCTGGGCGCAGTTCTCCATCTCCAGAGCCCAGCCACACTGACATCTTCACGTTCCTCTAGCATAGCAGAGGTCTCGGCACCTGCCTTTGGCCCCATGCTCACCCCCTAAACAGCACCCTTTGACACCTCCTTCAGAGTTCTCCTTAATATAATCAAAGTTGTGGTGCCTTTCCTCATCTTCCTCCAAGGTAGGCTTGGCCCCCTGTTCTGTGTGCATTGGACCCCTCACTCCCTGTTGAGCTGAGACCAAGCTTAACTATCACACTCTTCCAGCCATAGAGCTTTCAAGGCCTGCTCATGTCTGCTGTGCTCACTCTGAAGGGCTGGCTGCCCTGTAATTTTTCTGAGGTCTGCAACGTGGTAGGTGTTCAACAAAGAGGTGTTGCTGGCTGGAGGAACCCAGGTGTGGATGAAGTCAAGACTGACTGCGTGTCCAGGTCCTTACATACCCAATGACACAGCCAGGCAGGGATAGCACCCTGTCTTCCTGGGGTGAAAGCTGAAGCTCAGAAAGATAAACCAAGCAGTGAACGCCACACACAGGGGAGTTATGTGCCCGAGATGTGAATATGTGGTCCTTGAACTCTGGGACTCGGGTGTGTCTTCTCTCTGATGACTTTGTCAGCACTTGCTTGGCTGCTGACACTTGTCATCCTTGGCCTGTTTCAGGAGCCACAGGCTAAAGGGGAGGGTGACAATAACTCATTGGGACTTCTGCATTGAGCACCTGGTACTTAGGGACACTGGTCGTAGGTCTCAGAACACAGTGTTGGAGGCAGCAGGCAAAATCTCTGTCCTAATGGAGCTGACATTCTCGTGGGAGGCATGATGAACCAGTCAAGGTGTGATTTCAGGTGGTAGTGAGGGGCTGGCAAGTGACCTGTAGTGGTACTGGAGAGTTTAAGTTGGTTGTCAAGGGAAGATATTCGAATAAAGTCATGACCCAGAAGGAGCTGGTCAGAGACGGGTCAAGGCAGGAGTGTCCAGGCCAAAGGCTGGGGTGGAGTGGGGGAACAAGGCTGCAGCTCAGGGACAACCAAGATGACCCTAGGGTGGCAGCTTGGTGGAGAAGCAGTGGAGATACCATAGATGGGTAGGTGGGTGACCGCTCACATAGCCTTTTGGGGTATGAGGACCTTGGACATCATTGTGAACATGGCAGGAAATCCTGGGAGGTTTTAAGCCAGGAATTTGTGTGAGTTGACTTGATTTGTGCCATTTGGTTAATTAAAGGAGATAAAATGGTAGCTATTAGGACAGTGACCAGTCAGGAGAGTGTGGCCGAGCCCCAGGCTGTAGCCACAGGGGTGGTGTGCCATGGTCAGATCTAGATAGTTCCCCAGTGGAGCAAAGGAGACCTGCTGAGTCCTTGAGTGGCCTGTGGAGGATGCAGGGTGGTAGGACCCAGAGGTGAGACCTGAGCATTGACCATGGGGACTGCCAGCCATTGACTGAGACGGGAAGATGGGGATGGAGCAGATTCCCATGGCAGGCCGGGAGCTGTGTCTCAGTGTGCTTGGCTCAAGGCCCAGCTGATAGGTGTTAGACACCCAGGGGCTGCCTCACCTGGGTAATAGCTCAGGGCTATTATGGACCCTGGGGTATAAATGGAGAGCCTTTGTGCACAGGAGCTGGCTGCCCTGGAGATCATCCCTGGAGCAAAGGGAGATAAGGAGGAGGGGAGGGCTGGATGCTCAGAAGCCAGCCAGGAGCAACAGGCACCAAGGGTGGAAGTGAAGGAAGGAGAGCGTGGGGCCAGCTGCTGGCCAGGAAGCCCCCGCCCGTTTGTTTGAGGCGGGTATGGGGAAGGTTGGCAAATCAGCAGAAGGTTGGCAAATCAGCCTAGTGAGCGCAGGGCCTGATCCTCTGGGATCGTCTGCCTTCCATCTGTCTGGGATGCTCTGGGAACTGGTGATCGATGGTGATCGATGGTTCCGAGCATCTGCCCTATAGGAAGCTTAGACACAGGGTCTCCAGGATCACCCAGCTTTGGGTGGAGAGGACCATTGGTGCCAGTGAATCTTGCACCTACACCTGCTGGTGCCCGTGTAAACACTGCTGCTGTTTTTGTTACAGCTTTTCCTTTTGGGGCAAAAAGGGATTAGTCCTTGTCAGACCTTTCTCCAGCAGGGGTGATTTGGACACATGGGTCCACCCTTTCTGTCCCTCCCTTGAGAATGTATAATCAAAGTTCACACAGCCCACAAGACACTCTTCCTCACTAAGGCAATAGTGACATTCTCTCCACATGGGAGACCACTGACTTGACTCAAATAGCCAAAGTTCAAAGACAGCAATAAGATCTGTCACAGGCTAAGAAAGCTCATGGGGTGGGAGACTTAGCTCTGTGATCCAGGACATGTGGCCGCTGAGACATCTGAGTGGCTTTTGCTGTTGAAGAGGCTTCCTGCCTCAGCAGCAGTGGGCTGCTCATGGCCCCCTGAACAGAGTGGAGAGGTGGGAACGAGTCCTCAGAGGTCTGGCTCTGGTTTGACCTGAGCTGAGCCGTTTCTGGGCTGGATGGTCTTGGGCAGGTTCCTCCCCTAAGCTCACAGTTTTCATCAGTGAATCTGCCGCGAAGATTAGATCCAACCATGCGCCCGGGTGCTTAGCCTGGTTCCTGGCACGCAAAGTCGCCCCACCATGCTCTGGGCACGAGGTGCCTTGGCATCTGTTTCCTCTGCATCTTCTCCCATGCAGACTTCTTTCTGGAAAACGCCTTTCCATGTTTTCAGTGTCGCTTCCTGCAGGAAGCCTCCCTCTCCCAACCCACACTGTGTATTCCCCCTGCTCTTTGGGGCACTCTTCAGGCCCCCCCCCTCAAGGGCAGGGTTGCCGGGCAGGTCTTCTCAGGCAGACTCTCAGTTTGGAGCTGTCCTTTCCTTCCATCAAGGTTTCCCCAGCCCCGACACGGTGCCTGGCAGAGGAGTGCTGTGGACACCAGGGCTGAGCTGCACCTGGTGTGAAAGGCCCAGGACTGTGAATCTGAGGCCTGGGACTTCAGCAGCCCCACTCCCTTCTCTCCACCATCAGCATCAAGTTGAGATCTGGTGTGTACCCTCCAGAAATTAGAAAAAAAAATTAAAAATCCAAAATGTCGATTAAAGGAATTTTGGGGGGAACTCCTACACAATGGAGCTTAACAGAAGATGAACTACATAAGAAAATGAATGTGTCCTTCAAGAAGCTGACAGTGAGCCATCCCAGATGGATAGGCTGTGGGGCTCTCCCTGCAGCCCCCTGATGCTGATTCCCTACCTCCAAATCCAGGTCCCCTGCTGGGAATCTTATGTGAACCCCTGCTGTTTGGATTTACATTTACCATTTATGATTTCAATACTTGCTGCTCTAGAACAAAGCCTTTATAGGCACAGAGGGCCTGTTCTCTGATCTCCTGCCAGTAAACAGACTGGCATTTGTGGAGGGGAATGGAGTTTGGTACTGTGATAATGCTCTAATTTGAAAGGAGACTGTCTCTCTCTCTCTCTCTTTTTTAATTGATTTTTAAAAAAATAAATGACAGCAGAATGCATTACAATTCTTATTACATGTATACAGAACAATTTTTCATATCTCTGGTTGTATATAAAGTATGTTGACACCAATTCGTGTCTTCATACATGTACTTTGGATGATGATGTCTATCACATTTCACCATCTTTGCTAATCACTCCCACCCCTCTGCCCTATCTAGAATTCAACAATTCCTCCCATTTTCCTCTTGTCTTCACCAGATCATGTTGAACACATTTTTGTTTGGACCTGAATTCTGGTTTTTGGTTTTATGACATTTAGTAGAAAACAATCTTGAAAACTTTAAGTACTACATGGACCAGTATCTTTCAAGCTTGTCTTGAGGTATATTCTTGGGGCTCCATGTGTATTCACTGAGCATCTTAAAACTTAGGGATTTTGTTTTGATAGTTTGAAGACGAGTTTGAGCCCTTCTGGACCATCCTCTCAGCATGGGGCTTGCACTGGGCTCCTGTTGGTGCCAAGTGACCCATCTTCCTAGTCTGCGGAGCCAGACCAGACACTGGTTGCATCCCCCACCCTCATGCAGTAGAATGGGCCTGTTCAACCCCGAAGAAATCATGCCTCAGCCGCCAGCACCACATTCACTTTCCCAGAAGCCATTCAGTTTCAACAAAAGCCCCTAAATTTGTCACATTGAAGTAACACTATTAATCGTATTTTATCGGTTTTGTAGTCTTATTTGCATTTAATTTGAAAATTTGTTTTGGTTTGGTAGTTGCTACAGAGAACAATAAGGGTATTTGTTTTATATGCATGTACATTTAAATAACATTTAACTCTTTAATATAATGTACATTGTATTTTTTTTCCTGTTCCAATTATCTGAAATGTAATGAGTTCATTGTGAGAAATGCTGTAACGGTCCAACTCCAGATGCTGCTTTTTCTGGAAGAGTCTGTCAGTGACTCGAGAGCCCTTGACACTGTATTGTAGGTGCAAGGTCAGCACTTAGTGCCCTGGGGTGAGCAGGGGCCTGTCCTGTCCTACCACACTCTGTTGGAAGTTGTAACATCCTTTCTTTCTCCCTTGAAAGAGAAGAACTAGAAGGAAAGCACTTACCGTGAAGCTGTGGGTCTGTGGGACTAACGGATGCCTCTGGAGAGAACTTCCACATCTCTGCAAAGGCCCTGACAGAGGCTGAGGAGTGCTGCTGGCCTCCCTGTCTCTCAGGTGGTGTGAGGGACCAGGCCTGGGCATGGGCGGGCAGTGCAGCAGTTGGCACAGGCCTGGCTCTCAGCCTCCTGCCCAGTGAGTGGGCAGTGTTTGAGCCACCTCACCTGGCCCCAGGTCATCAGCTTCTAGTTTCTCTGCAGAACTGGAAGGAAAATAAGGAGGACGAACTTTGTAGTGGAGAGGAGATTGTGGCCTCTGAAATGGTCAGACGGCCCCAGTGAGAGGCCTAAGCCAAATCCACAAGGTCCCAAAGACATGGGAGCTTGAGAAAACCCTCCAATGTGTGATTAATCCAGGTTGCCAGAGTGCCAGGTGGCCGATGGGAAAAGGGAGTTGTAATCTTGTAATAACTTCGTGGTTGATGGGCTGTAGGTGAACTCAGGTTTGATTTGAAGCAGAGAACCACGCCACGAAGAAAAATGTTCATGCTTGCCATCCCATCGAAGGAGGCCCAAGGCTCCGTCTTCATTATGAAATATAGTCTCAGAACAAAAATACTTAGCTGTGCTTCTGTAAATTAAAATCCAGTTTCTCCTCAGTCTTGTGATCTGAAGTCGAGTTTCTGACTGAAGTGAAATAATTACAAGGAACATGGAGACGAAAGGACGACAGATGTGACTTCAGCCTTGGCATACGGAGCAGCCCGGGCTGTTTGTCTTGTGTGCTGCATAGACTGTAGATTTATCATCAGGACAGCAACCGTATCCAGGGGAGGGAAAGAAAGAGAAGTTACACGACAGCCTTTGAGGCCTCTGTCACAGAGAGGCAAATGGACATTCTTGCAGGGACATTCCATTTAAAGAATCGACTTTAATGTCCTTTGAGTGGCTTTATGCTCATTTAATAAGCAATGCTGAGTTCAAAGGTGGCTCTGCCCCAGCAGCAGTCACAGTAGGAAGCCGCATTTCTGGCACCTGGAGTAAGTGGCTGAAAGCAATGACATCATTGCATCTGTCAGGGGCAGGCTGGAAGCACTGAGTGAGGCACACTGCAGGTCCATTAACTAGGCTTACCTGGGACCGCTGACCATGTGGACTGTGCTGACTGTGTGGGGCCTGAGCACTGAGTAAGACTGATGGCGGAGCTGTCGGGAGACGGCACCGACATGCTCCTCATACGTGGAAAGATCCAGAGGCAGTGATCGTTTTAAGACCAAATACAAATGCTGGCAGCACAGCCTGCAGGAAGTCACCAAGTCAAGCCACAGTTCCAGTGGAATCGACTCCCTCCAGGATGTGGCCAGGAAGTCTGACCTCTTAGCTCTGCTTGATTTCATTGCCAAATCTTTATCTAAGCCTGGTTTCACAGCTCTGCTTTGGGCCACCAAATTGATTCTGTTATTATTTTCTTCTCCCTCTCTCCACCCCAGAAACAAACAAACAAACAAACAATAATAACAACAACAATAAAAAAAAACACAAGAAATTAGTCAGAGGCCTGTGTAAAGCTGACACTTGCTAATTGGCTGAGCTCATTTTTCTGAGTTGGGAGTGTTGGAAGTGGCTCAGGTCTCTTGCCGTCATTCCCTAGAAGCAGGGTGCTGTATTTTCTGAGGTTCTTTGCTGTATGAATAATTCTTTTGTATTCACACTTATCAGCAACATGGGTTTAATTTCACGCAAGACTTCTTGTTTCTAAATGGTTTTAGGTGTGTCTTTGGCTATGTTCTGAGCTCCTTTGTGTCCCATCCTAGTGACAGGAGCTGGAGGCTAGTGGAAGCTGCAGGCTCTGGTAGGAGCTCTTCATGTGCCATGAGCAGAAGCCAGAGGCTTCAAAGTTGTTCTGGTCTCTAACCTGCTCAAGAAACTGCTCCTTCATCCCTTCCCTTCCTCTCCTCCAGATCTGTTCCCCAGGCTTAGATAAAGATTTGGCAATGAAATCAAGCAGAGGTAAGAGGTCAGATCTTCTGGCCACGTCCTGAAGGGAGGCTGGGTATAATCCATGCTTTAAAACTGCAGACCCAGCCTAGGATCCCAGCTTGACGTGGTGCCTTTGAGATTTCCCACAGCCCCTGCCTTTGCTAGAAAGCACATCCTGTGGTGTACCCTACTCCTGGATAAAAGGTGCTTTCCAGTCATCTTCCTGCCACTATGGGTCGGTTAGAGCAGGTGAGCTGCTGGTTCACTAGCCTCTGAGTCTCAGTGGTTTCAGGTAATAATCCACTTTGGGCCTACTGTGCACTTTGGGGCTGGTTAGGGTGAAGTTTTCTTCCCATGTGTGTCCAGGACAAGGCTTTCTTCTCATGTGGCTCTCCTGGGTCTTATCCTTCTGGTTACACAGGGATGGTAAAGACGGAGTGTGGAGGACTGTGTGGGTGGGTTTAGAGGCAGGTCCTGGGAGTGGGACATATCAATTGTGGCCAATTCCACGGAGAACACCTGTCTTGGCATCTCTCCTATCTGCCCCGAGAGTTGCCATCTTGCTATGCACCCAGCAAGGGGCAAGTCATAGTGGACATGCAGCATCTTTCTGCCAGGAAAGGGTTAAATCTTCACCAGGGGCATTAGGAGCATCTGACTTGGTCCTGAAAACACTGTGCTATCCCTTGCTGGTCAACACAGCAATGTCTTTGTCTTCTCTAGGTCTTCCTGAATCCCTCTTCCCTGTAACCCACACTTGTCTCCTACTATCAGCTGCATTTAGAGATTCTGTAAGAAATCACCTGCTCAAACTCATGTTGGTGATGGCAAAAACCAACCAATTTCTCTGGTCTCTGAACACAGGTCAGACCACTGAAGCGTAAAATCAAAGATGCCGAATAAATCTTGGTTTAATGGTCTGTGGAGAGTGAACATGATATTATGTCCATGCCTTCTTTAGGATAATTTTAAAAACTATAAAACTTCTTATCTTTTCCAACAAGATTTGGAAAAGTTTACCATAGAAGGCACATTCCATGAAAAAGTGAAAGTACGTGGAAAGAGAAATTTGGAAAAACCAAAGCCAAGAAATGACACATAGCTGTTGGGGTCTTCAGCATGTCATCCATGTTGCTCTGCCCTGTGGATTCTGCAGCACGTGGTGTTTAAAAATTAAGTGCTATGGATCCCTTTTAAATCAAATCTTATGCAAAGGTTTAATATCGAACCTCATCTCTTGCCCAGGTAACTCTGATCCTTAGGTACCCACCCTTACTAACCAGGGACCGTGGCTGCACCTGCTGTCTGTGTTGGCCTCATATGGAAGTTTTCACTGGAAGAATCAGTTTTATGGCTTAAAAAACCACAGCTCTGGAACAATGGCACCCATGGTTTCTTAAAACTGTGCTTCCAACTGGTAAAAAATGTGCATTCTTTCAACACAAGAATATTCCATTATTATATACATGTGTCCCTGCATTAACATAATGTGTGCACTATAAAATGGTCAAAAGCCAGCTAAATTGATTTAAAATGTGACTAAATAGAAGCGGTTACTATTCCCCCCTGTATCCTATTGGATCATCTTGTAAACCCTAGGGTGCTTGCCCTTCACTTTGGAGACTGTTCCTAGAATTCTGTTCACGGAAGGCTGCCTACTGTGCCAGCTTGCCCCAATCCTGGTGACTTAACACAATGAAGCATTTTCCTTGCATGTTTCCTCTGGTTCCAGCAGGTGCTGAGGCAGCTTCACACTGCATGGACATAGGACCTTTCCTTTTTCTGGCTGGGGCTCTTCCCCAGAGCTTCTCCTTCACATTCAGCCAGAAGGTGGGGGAAAGCCAGCTTGGGGCCTCTGGGCCAGGCCTCTGTCTGGGTAGGGCCTCTGGGTGGGGCCTCTGGGTGCCCCACCAAACCTACACATTGCAGGCATCATTTCTTTCTATGCTTTGCTACCTAGTACTCTGTCACAGAGTCACATCCGAGAAAGTCACAGCTGACAGGCATGGTGAGTTGTGCGCCCAGGTTGGAGAAAAGGCACACAGCACCATTTCTGCACAGCCACACAGGAGAGGCTCCCCCGCCACCCCGCCCTGCTGCACTCATGGGGATATGACTGTTTCCATTAGGGATATGTTCCCTGACCGACCATGGCAAAAGGGCGTTTTCTGGGTCACAGGTGGGCAGGTAGTTGGCTTGGGCTGGTGGAGCTGCCTGAGGCATCAGGCTCAGGCTCCTCCGAGCTCCCTTCTCAAGTTCTGTCCCTGGCTCCTAACTCATTGTCCTCAGACTGCTCTTTCAAACACCCAATCTTCTTCTTGGGAGACCGGGGTGAAGCACAAAGCAGAGATGAAGCTAAGTCTGTTCCACCTGATGAGTACTTCAAGCTGCTGCTGGTGGACCGGCTCCTGCCTCCTCAGCCAGTGTGTCCCAAGAGCAAGGCCCCAGAACTGTCACAAGGGTCTGGGAACCTGGTGGCTTTAAGGTGGACCTATTGCCAGCCTGAACAAAAGAGAGGTTCTGTTACTAAGAAATGGGGAGAAGATGACTGTCTGCAGCCATTTGCTGATTCACAAAACTCATCTGCAGGATCCTGGTGAGGAAGGTTGAGCTGCATCTTGTCCCATGTTGAGTCTGGGCTCAGGGTGGCTGCTGGGCTCTCTTAAAACTGGCCTTGTAACTTCAGCCATGGTTCTTAGAGACTGAAATGACTTGCATGTGCATTTTCTCTTAACTAACCATGACAAGAAGCCTTCCGGAACCCATTTTCTGAGTTAAGAAGAGAGCTGGCATTTAAAGTCCATTTTGGTGCTGGTCACCATGCTCCTGGGGAACTGGCATGGGGCAGAGCAGAAGGGACACAGGGGCTCTCTGTTGCTGGATTCCTGGTACCGAGCCCTGCAGCAGCCTGGCTCCATAGAAGGATTGTTCTCAGCATTGGTTATTCTCCACAAAAAGTCTTCTCCTTAGGGTGAGATTATTTTGTGGTGGGTTCAGGCTGCTATGACAAGTGACAGAGATCTAGTGGCTTGTAAACAACAGAAATCAGCTTTTCCCAGTTTTGGAGGCTGGAAGTTCAGGGTGAGGTCCACAGGGTCAGATTCTGGTGGAAAGCAGACTTCCAACTTTGTGACCCGTCCTCACTTTGGTGAAAAGAGGGACAGCAGGCTTAGTAGAGTCCCTTTCCAAAGGCATAATCTGGCTTCTGAGGGCTCCACCCTCATGACCCTATTGTCCCTGAAGCCCCACTTCCTAGTGCCTTTATACTGGGGATTAGGGAGCAGCCTGAAAATTGGGAGGGGAAGAACATTTGGTTAACAGGTTATGTGCAGAACTGATAATGAGACAGTTTTTGTAACTCTGAATTTTGCTACTCAGAACTTCCCTTTGACATAGTCTGACAAGGCAAAGTGCCTCTTAAGGGACATGCCCCTCAGCAAGATTTCAGGTTGAATGACCCCCCCCCCCCCTTTTTTTTTCTTTCTTTCTTACCTTAGCTGCTAGGAAACTCAGATCCAGCTTAGTGCTCAGAACAACATCTTATTTCTCTTGTTTCAGATGCTTGATAAAATTAATTCATTTTTTTCCTCCAAAATGTTTCTGGTATCTTTTTTTTTTTTTTTGGAAGGGGGAAGTTCAGGCTGTGAGGTTTGTCTTAAGGGCTCTGGGTGACAGAATGGCACCTTCACTTTGGAAGTAAGTAAATTAGCTTCATTTTCCAATCTGCTCCTCTCTCTGCATTTTAACTAGAGTTTAACCTCTAGAGGGGTTGGCGCGGACGGCTAATTAACCAGGATAAATGGCGATGATATTTATTATTTACATAGTTCTTCTTTTATTTGAACTTTTGGAGGGAAGCAATGTTTATCTCAGTCAGGCATTTGGAAAGATGGGGGCCCTAGCTCTGCCCCTTCTTTTTTAAAAAAAGCAAATTTTAAATGTGATAGTTAGCAGGTAAGTTATGCTAAAGGAACACGATAATGGTGTTGTGGGGTGGAGTAAAACTAACGCTGGGCAGGGCACTTCTGTATTCTGTGAAGGTTTTCTTCTGATCAGTCGCTGAATATTTGAATTGATATCCCTGTTGATCCGCATCTCTATTCAGAACAGTCATCAAGTGTCAATCTGGCCCTCAGACCCAGGAAGGGGGTCTTCCTGGGCCCCTGTTCTGGAGAGCCTGCTTGGTCCTCTGTGGTCCTCCCATGGGGACGGCTGCACATTGTCCTGGGAAGGCAGGTCCCCCTTGCTGACCTCACTGTGAAGATGCACACCCAGACGTGCCAGCCTACTTGGCCTCTAGGACCTGGGTGGGGTGGGGAGGGGTAGCTGCTTTTCCTGGGTGGTGGCAGGGGTGATTTGAAGCTTGGTTGGTGGGTTGGGGGGTCCATGTATTCCATTGGGGCCCCTCCTGGTGTAGGGTCCAGGGTGGGGAGAGAAGGGCCAGTAGCCAGGGTCTGGGGACTAGCCCTTGGAGCTGGCTTTCCCCACACCTTTAATTACCAAACTCCATCAAGTCCTAGGATTCTACATTTTAATCCCCTGGCATCGCTGGTGGGGGTGATGAGTGGGGTGCTCCCTGTCTTTGGCTCAGTGTTGGAAAGTGTGATCCTTCCCCTCCCCCAGAGGCTGTTAGCAACTGGTTCCATGGGAAAGTGATACCTACCCATTTCCTTTTCTTTGATAATTAGCCACCTGTCCTTTGTCCTGTCTCACCATCTCAACTGTCACTGCTTCAGAGAAGGAAGAGGCTCTTCTGAGATGCCCTCACGGCACCATGCAGTGTCCCTTCCCTTGTTGAGAGCACATGTCCCCGTGTGGATGCCCCACCCTCTTTCCTGTTGGACTGTACATGTTCCACAGGCCAGGGCAGTCAGCCTTGCTCCCTGTCACAACCCAGGAGCTAGCACTTGGCCCCACAGAGTAGGTGCTTGGACACACTAGAGGAATGGATGTCGGAGGTGGTGTATGAATGGCCGCCTCAGTGTGCCTCCGTACAGAGGAGATGGCGTGCAGTGGGAATGGCGGCAGGAGCCATTGACATTGTTCTCTCTGTGACAGGTGCTGTGCTGATGCTTTGCTTTAATTAGCTTGTTAAGCACAACCTATCCACAAAGTTCATTTTAATCAGCTCCAACTTTGCAAATGAGGACACTAAGGCCCACAAAGGCCAGGCACCTTCTCTATTACTGTGGGCTGCACTTAATGACATCTTCCAAAGTTTTCCAGGATGAAGGGAGAAAGGGGGGCTTTACATAGGTAACACTGACAAACATGACCTCAGCCAGGCGGTCAACGTCAGCATCCATAGTGAGTGGTGCTGATGGTGGGACCCTTGATGAGAGGTGCTGAGAGGGCACTTGGCTTCCCTAAACTCGAGTCCAATATTGAGGAAATACTAGGCAGATCAGCTGAGGGGCATCCTGCAGACCTCTGGCCAGTACTCCTCAAAATGACCAAGCCCATCCCAAAGGAGTCGGTCTGAGAAATCACAGCTAAGAGGAGCCTGAGCTGGGTGCCCTGGGTGGGGTCCTGGGAGAGAAAGGACGTCAGGTAAAGATGGGAAATCTGAGAAGGACAGACTTTGATGGCTTATTAATCACAGCAGAGGGACCATCATGGCACCAGTTGCTGACAAGAGGATCTGGAGTGGGGTGCTGGGAACTCTACCTAAAACTATTCACAAGCTGGAGTTTATTTTAAAAGGAAAAAGCCCATCACAGAGCTGGGGATGGCAAACATAAGACCCAGAGCCTAATCACATCTAGACCTGCTGGCGTTGATGTGAAGAGGAACAAGGCAGGTGCACAGGGCAGCTTGGGTCAGCATGTGCTGACGAGTGAGCTCTGCCCGCCTCCTTCCTTCCCTGATGGAGTTGCAATGCACTGCTGGTGCCCTTAGAAAGCTGGCTTTGCCTCTCTGTTAGTGCTACACAGGGCTGTGTCCCCACAGGACCACACATGCCTCGGGGGCAGACCATGTTCAATTCATCTTTGTGTCTCCAGTGCCTGAAATAACACAGTAGGTTCTGAATAAATCACCAGTTACCTGAATCAGTTAAAGTGATCTGAAAGGCTGGTGGCTCTTAAATGATCCTTGTTAGGGGATTAGAGAGGCATGGATGGGCTTTCTGTGGACCTAGGTGGAGTGATCTTCCCAGGACTCTGATTGTGCGATGCTTCCAGACTAACAGCAAGAGCACGTCCCTGTCACACGGCTGCAATGCACCTGTCTGCAGCCTGCGTGGACCCTGCTGGAGGGTAAGAAATGGGGCAACCTGAACCCTGGTGATGATGGACACAGGGCTGGCCAGTGGTTAGCATGCCCTTGTTGGTGGTATGCTAGGTGGGGACTAGTGCTGTGCTGCTGGCTCCTGTGGCAGAGTCCAGGGCGCAGAGCGAGGCAGTGGGGCGCTCTATCTACCAAGGAGAGCCCACTGAGGACAAGCATGCACCAAATGTGTTGTGGGCAGAGCATCATCACAGCCAAGGGAGTGGTGTCACCTGGCCAGAGCTTGCTCGGAGTTCTTCCACTTCCTTCCTTTACCCATAGCATCGGCATGTTTCTGCCAGATGGAAGCAGGCAGGCTGTGGAAGGGTACAGGCTTGGGCATCTGACTCCACAGGCCGGCAGTGGGCATCTGGCTAGGCTCCCAGCCTCCCTCTGCCTCTGCGTGCTGTGCAGATCTTGTCTGTAGTGAGCACTCTCAGAGCGCTCTTAAAGGCACCCAGTGCAGTCCCTGGTTCAGAACAAGCGCTCAGGAAGCCGGTGGTTTCCAGTCTTGGCAGTGCTTATTCCTTTAGCCGTACAGCAATCTGTTTGTGTTTCAAGATTGAACTTCCCAGCTGTGTATTCTCAGGGTGAACATCAATTTCACACAACTCGTGCTCATTAAAGCTCTAGAAATGGAAAGACGGATTGTTCCCGGGCCCAAGGAGGCACAGTACATTGAAGTCATGTTACTTGAGAGGAGGGTGGGAATTAGAAAATTTTATCAAATCTATTATCAGTAATTACAAGATGTAGCTTGAACCATTACCAAAGCTTTAAAGGAAAGTCAGGTTTTTGATAGCATGCTTATTAACTCAGTGGGAATGACACTTAATTAAAGACCAGTGGGGGTGCTTCTGGGTTCTCTGCACAAAGTGTACCAAAGACTTTGCTGCAATGCAGACACATAATAAATGCTTCTCATTTAATCTGGGCTTCTGTAGCCTCACAGTCATCATTGATCTCTCATAAGTTATTGCTGCTGTCTATTTAAAAAGAGACCTCGGTCACTTTTATCATACCGTGTTGGAAAGGCTGCGGAGAGAAATATCTGACATCTTCACTCAGCTTCCCATTTTCATAAGCCTATGATTCAACTCTGAATTTTTTTTTCATTTCACTTTGGCTAAATAAAAACACATTCCAGAGAGAGATAATTCTGTCTTATTATCAGGAAACAGCACAAGTTAAAATATCTTGGACAATGGGTGAGATCACCAGAATGCATTTATAGGAGAAATTTGAGAGGTTGTGAATTTGAGGTATATATTAAGGCTGAGAATCAGCAGTAACTGAGGTTAGGATTGGTGTGGATATGCCTGTTTATGAGCCTGAGAAGTGGATAGAAATCCAGAATCAAGCCTGGATTTAAGATTGGCTGTCATTACACTTAGTAGGGACAAGAATATTCTCACCCACCTACCTGGTAATGGAATGAAAGTGAGAAAGGTACTTCTCCTCTCTCTCTCTCACTTGAGAATATACCAGCAGGGTTCACACATGTTTTCCAGGAATGTCTACTGGAAGTCCCTTCTCAAGTCTCATCTGCAGACTCATCAGAGTGTGGTCACACACAGCTCCTTGTTTCGGGACTTACCTTCCAGTCCCTGCCACATCTTGCCTGGATGCTGGGGGAGGCCTCTTACAGGGCAGCCTTTCTCATCTTCCAGCTCATTAACATGTCCCTGTCCCGCCAGGTGCCAGCCCAGCCTTTCGGGGGATCTGCTCTGAGCATGTCAGTTCCTTCTCCACTCATGAAACACCTTTCCTTCCTAGGACATTTTAGGAGCAAGTGTATTCTCCCTCCTGACACAGCCTGTGTCAATTTCTTTTCTGCCTTCATCTCGCTCCGTTCCTGCACACTCCTGCACGTCGGTCGTAACAGGTGGGGTGTCCCTTTTCCTCAACGCCCACATCCTTTGCTCTCTGCCTCTGCACTCTAATCAGCTAGTTTCTGCAGCCTGGACACCTGCTCTTTCTTGTGCCTGTCTTCATCTGCTAAAACCCTGTCCATTGCTGAAAACACCCAGGGACCAACACGTCACGTTCAGCAACGTGTTTGGCTTTAGCTAAAAAAAAAAAAAAAAAAAATCACTGTGCTGTCTTTACCAGTCATCGGGGCAAAAGGAGAGAAATCACGAGCCTCTGGTGTAATGATTGACATTTCCACTCTAGCTGAGGGAGAGGGTTTCTAAGAGGTGAGCCTGCCTGAGGTCCCATGTCTTGGAAGGAGCAGCAAGCACACCCAAACTGTGCTGGTTTGTGAGATAAGACATATTCCTTTTCTGTTTGTCTCTTGCCTCTGCTCAAAGGTTGAGAGGTCCAGAGCAAGTCCTGCAGAGCTGGCCTTTTCCAGTCACCTGCAAACCCAGCTGCACCTGGAAGTGCCTTGCAAGGCTACAGGGCCACTGCCTTCCTGGGGTTGGGCACAGGTCACCTAGGGCAGTTCATGTTTGCTTGACACCATCACAAGCTGGCTGTGCTCCCTGGGTGGTGAGAGTAGAAAAGGCAGGACACAAGCACAGGATGTGAAGTCTCAGAAGAAAATCTGAGGACAGGAGAGGAGAAGAGAGGGGAGGTGAGCCCAAGGTACCCTGTGTAGAGGGTATGGTGTGAGAGAAGCAGGGATTTGGCGTGCAGAAACAGCTAAAAGTCTTTTCCACCCTTGAGATGACTGCAGATTCACATGAAATTGTAAGAAGCAGTACAGAGACCCCATCTACCTCCCACCCACTCTCCCGCAGGGATGGTGTCTTAGCTAAGTGCAGCTCAACATTACACCAGAAAATGGACATCAGCTCAATCCACTGACCTCATTCGAGGTCACCAGATCTACACTCACCCCCTGTGTGTGTGCATGCACAAGCATGTGCTCAGATCTGTGCAACCATCTCACATGTAGCTGGCAAGATATACCACAGTGGGGGTACAGATGGCTGCAGCTCAGAGCCCCTAGGGCAGTCCCTCCACAGCCAGCCCCTGCTTCCCCTCGAGACCCTAGGAACACTGACCTGTTCTCCAGCTCTGCAATTATTATTCCAAGATATTATGCAGATGGAATTGCATGCTAAACAGAAGCCAAACAGGGATGGACATAGGCTGCAGGAAGCTTTGTAATTTACCCTTCCTCCCAAGGTCACCTTCAGGACAGTCTCCAATGCCTGCTGCTGCCTGTGCAGGCAGAATGTAATGGGATACAGGCTCCTGGAAATTGACAGGAGTTTCAGGGAGAGCTCTGACCTTCAAAGACCTTGGGCCTGATGGAACTTTGAGCCCACAATACCTAGATCTCCAAGGGGCAAACATTGACATTGCATTAGATGAGGTTTGGCACAGAGGAACTGGAGATGTGGGTGTGTCCTGGCTACACCACCTGATAGCTTTATAGGTTCAGCTTTCTTATTTGTGAAATGGGAACAATAAGACGTAAACCTTGTAGGGTTGAGGCAAGGAGGAAATAATACACAGTGTGAACCTTGCCTGGTACAAGAGTTCGCAACATGGTCGTTCCTCAGGTGTAGATTTAACTCACAAATGTTTACAGAGTATCTCCTATATGCCAGGGAGTTCCAGGGTCAGATACAAAGGGTGAGAAAGCACAGATCAATCTCTAAGAAATATTATCTTCCAGCTAGTGGGGTGTGATTGCAGATAACATATGGGTAAGGAGCAGTAAACCCCACCTAATTTACTTCTCTTCCAATTAGATCTAAAGGGATCATACTTTTAAGTTCTTCTCTTAAAATTAAATTTATACCCTTGTTCCAATTTAGCAATCCTTTCCACTTTGTCAAACAGAAAACCCTGCATGCCCATGTTTTTAGAGTGCTAGAGAAGGAGGGCTGGTTTTGCCTCACACCTTTAGGGTCCAATCTACAGGTGTAGTGGGTGATCTTGAGAGGCTATGCATTCAAACAGCAACATCTAATTAGCTAGCTGCTAATTCTGGTCTTGTTTATAAACTCTTATGAAAGAATAGAATTTAAACGGATGATGAAAGATATTTTCAAACTTAATAAGGATTAGCATAATAAATACCTGTTAGTGCCTTTCTCATTTTAAATTTTAAATATCATCAAATCTTACTTAATCTCTTCTATTTTTACTAATTTGTGTACCCGCAGGCTCTATACTTTATCATCTGTTCCTTTCTGCTATATGTTCAAAGCCATTAATTATCACCTACCTCTTAGAAGAAAAGTGTTAATTGCTTTTTTGATCCTAAACTCCTTCATTTCTAAAGTAGAACTAAAATCCAACTTTCTTACCCCTTGGAGTTATTATAGGGAACAGACTAGGTAGAGTATGTGAAAGGATTGGCAGAGAGCAAAGGACTTGCCCATGGGGGGTGCAGTGCCGTGTGTGTTCAGGGAGAACTGAGCACATGCTTGGGGTCTAAGTTCTGGGTTCACATTTCAGGTCAGGCTGCTTCTGTGACCTGGAAGGGCCACTTAAACTAAGTATCCATTGCCCACCTCTCCCAAGGTTGCTCTGGGTGTTCTCCATTGCCCCTCTCTGGCTGGCCCAGTCCCTTTCTGCCTGTCTCTGTGCTCTGAGTGTTGGATCCCGATGTGTCTGACCCAGTACCTGCCCAGGTGGCTCCCTGTTAAGATTGTCTGGTCAGTGGGAGGCACTGGAACATCAGAAGGAAGAGGGGAAAAGGAAGCTGGGCACTTTGCCCTCCCTGTGCCTTGGTGGTCAGCATGCCCCTCCTTGAACTCAGCCTCCTGGAAAGCCCTTCCCCTCGATAGAAGCATTTCTCATTGGCTCCAGAGACACTGTCTTCCTAGGGTTGCTCATAGCTCCCTAGTATCACCAGTCTTTGTGTCCTCCGCATCCTTATCAGTTCCCTCAGCCCCATCTCCACCTCTGCACGCTCCTCATTACAGTCTGTTCCTCTGAACCAGCTATGATTATCATTCCTACAGAGATCCCAACTGGTACAGGGGGGAATGGATTAAATTCAAATATAAATGAACATTATTTGGCCACAGACCTACCACATCGTAATAAATAGGGATTCTCAGGCTCTGGTTTGTCTACATGGCTTTGTTTCTTTTCTTTTTTTGTGTGCAGAGAGTAACTTTCCTTCATTCTCAGGCCTTGTATCAGATCTGCTCTTTTTATACCAAGCACATGCACAAAATAAAGAAAACCTAAACCCACACAGAGGTCACACTGCATGGAATCTCCTCTGCCAGCCCTCCCAGCTAACATACAGGCCCTTGCCCTGAAAAGGTTTGGATCTGAAATGCCCTGAAATTCCCATGTGTTGAAGGCTCAGACCTCAATGCAGCAGTGTTTAAAGGTGGGGCTTCTGGGAAGTGATTGTCATAAAGACCAGGATGATGATAGGAATGTGGATAGTAAAGACTGTGCTCATAACTTCATCAGTGGATTAATCCATTGAAGGATTTATAGTTTGAATGTACCATTGGAAGGTGGTGGAAAATGTAGAAGGTGGGAACTAGTAGAAGGGAGTGGGTCTTTGGGGACAGGCCCATGGGGACTGTATCTTGTACCTGGTCCCTTCATCTTTGTCTGCTTTTTAGCTGCCATGAGCTGAGCAGCTTTCCTCCACCACATTCTTCTGCCATGAAGTTCTGCTTCCCCTCAGGCCTAGAGCAATGCAGCAGCAGACCATGGACTGAGACCTCTGAAACTGAGCCACAATAGATCTTCCCTCCTTTAGGTTGTCTCTGTCAGGTATTTTGGTCACAGTAACAAAAAGCTAACTAATACAAAGAGGGTAAAAGGAAGGATCAGACCAAAGCAAGAATGAAATTCAGCAGGGCAAACATTAAGTCTTGTAGCTCCATGTCCAGCATCTGGGGCATGTGGAGATGAGATGTGAGCTCCAAAGGACATGGTCAGCCCTGCCCCTGTGGCCTTGATGGTGGCAGTCCACATGGCCCCTCTCTTGGGATGGATCTGCTTGCTGCCTGTAGCTTTCCTTGGCAGGCATCCCCTGTTCCTGGCATCTCTAACTTCCTGTGGTCTCCTTGGCAGCTTCTGCTTGACTCTCGTGTCATCACACATGGCCCTATCAGGAGCTTCCTGCAGGGATTCTGACCCCGATACACACGGCCTGGCCTCACAGACCTTCCTTTGAAATCTGGGTGGAAGTCTCTGTGACCCTGTAACTTGCATTCTTCATGCCTGAAAAGCCAGCACTGCGTGAATGCTGCCAAGCTCTGCTGTCAGTGAGAACAGTAGCTGGGCCCTGTTGGACCAAGCTTTAGTGGCCTCTGAGTGGCTGGATAGCTGAATATAGTGAAAGGAAACATGAAGAGAGCATTCTCTAGATGTCTCTGTGTGACCAGGGCAGCCTGGGGTGCTTTTCTCAAAGCAGTCTTTCAACTGAGTTTTCACTTTTCATATGCTTGAGTCTGAGATGGGTGTGGTCTTTCTGATTCCTGAGATGCTCTCCAAACATCTTTCCTGTGGTTTCTGTGCAAAACAACTTAATTTCTTCTTAGTGCTAGCAATCTCTTCAGCAATCACAGCCTTCTTGGCCCCAAATTTAATCATGCTTTTCTAGATAAACTACACATTTTTCAAATATTTCTGTTCTTCTTTCTGCTCCAAATTCTCATAGTAAACCTGTCTAAAATTCACCAGCAATACCCATATCACTGTCTGAATGCTGTGCTGCCTTGAAATTTTCTCCATCAGGTGAATTAGTCCATCAGCTTTAAATTCAACCTTACAGAGTCTCAGGACATGGACAAAATGTAGACAAGCTTTTCATTAGCATGTAACATGAATGGCCTCTAGTCCAGTTCCCAATTAAGTCCCCATTCCCAACTGAAACCTCATGAGCACAGTCTTTACTATCCACATTCCTATCATCATCCTGGTCTTCTGAGATCACACCAAAATCATCCATTAAGGCTCCACTTACAACATTCTAAGGCTTCTCCAGCCTGCATCTCCAAACCCTCCTGCAAACGAGTTCCAGAGACCTCTGAACTGCATTGTCAGGTATAGTCACAGTAACCTCTCCATATTCTGTGTACCAGTTGTTTTTTTGTTTTTGTTTTTTTTTTTTGTATTAGTTAGCCTTTTGTCACTGTGACCAAAATGTCTGACATAAATAACTTAGAGGAGGAAATATTTACTTTGGCCCACAGTGTCAGAGACTTCAGGCAGTGGTCAGCTGGCTCCATGGCTTTCGGTCTTAGGTGAGGCAGAATAGTATTGCAGAAGAGTGTAGTGGAGGAAAGCTGCTCAGCCCATGGCAGCTGGGAAGCACACAGCGAGGAAAGAAGGGGCTAGGTACAGGTTGTGGTCCCCAGAAGCCCACCCCTAAGAACCCACTCACTCCAGCTAGGTTTCACCTCCTACAATTTCTACCACCACCCAGTGGTCCATTCAGCTGTGTACCCCTTGATGAATTAATCCACTGATGAGGTCAGAGCCTTCATGATCCAATTACTTCCCAAGAGCCCCACTCCTGGGAACATTGCTGCATTGGGGACAAGCCTTCAACTCATGAAACACTGGGGGACGCCTCTGTTGTAAACCACACACACACACACACACACACACACACACATACACACACACAATGCAGACCACTGCATGCTAATTAGCAGAGCTTTCCTGGAATTTTTATAGCGTGTCTAACAGTTGGGAAAATTCTGTTGTTTTCAAGATTTAGGCTCAGTATTGAAAATCACCTTTGAATCATGTCTTCCATCTTCCCTTCTATATATAATCTAGCTCTTTCAAACTCTAGGTAATTAAGCAATATTATTTGGAGAAAAAAAAGCAGGGAAATCCAACCTCCTTGCCATGATAACAGCCCAGATCAAGATGCTGCCATTAGAAGACCTTCCTGGTTAGAGTATTTTTCTTCTTCCTAATAAGTACAATTAATTTGACATCTTCTGTGATAATCACAAATGATTTTTATTATATATTTTTAAAATTATATAATAATATTATTATATTATATTTGCAAGATTGCAAATAATGGAGTTCTATGACCAGAAAAAAATGATGCAATTTTCAGTTTCAGAGTCTAATTCAAGTCCATTTCCTGCCTTTAGACCCTTGGGCTCTTGGGGTTTTAGAGATGGAAAGAGGCTTCCTAATCATCAATCTCTCTTACTCACATGCAAGACAACTGCACAAGGATCAGAGTTGGGAACAAATAAGCTCATTTGGAAGTATATCATTTCTAGTTTTTAGAGGTAATTAATTCAAAAGCATAATCTAAGTTTTGCTATTGACCTCAGGGCACTGAGCAGAGAAATGTTACTACTTCACTGACTCTTTCAGAAAGAAGCACAGAAGGGCTGGGGTTGTGGCTCAGTGGTAGAGCATTCGCCTAGCATGTGTGAGGCCCTGGGTTCGAGCGTCAGCACCACATATAAATAAATAAATGAAATAAAGGTATTGTGTCCAACTACAACTAATATATATATATATATATATATATATATATATATATATATATATATATATAAAAGAAGCACAGAAGCTTAAGAGTAATGGTCACATGATCCTCTGTTTAAAATTAAGAAGAAAAGCTTGGGCCTGGGTGTGCCTGTGTGTGCGTGTGCGGGCGCGTGTGCGTGCGTGTTTGTGTGTGTGTGTGTGTATGCATGTGTGGGTACTTATGTATTTGGTTTATTTGGCCTTGTTTTTAACTAACAGAGAAGCTTTCTTTGTCTTTCCCTGCATTTACACATGTGCATTCTTTGTTTTAATTCTTTTTTTCCTTAATAATGCTCTTTGACCTATACGTGACATTTGCTTACATGAAAAATTACACGTTTAATAGAAAAAGATGAGAAGTATTTAAAAAACAAAAACAAAGCTGTGCCCTTTCATTCACCAGGTATTGGCACAGAGCCCAGGACATACAAGGTTCTCAGGAGAAAACGACCATATTGAGACCTGAAGAAGAAATAATTGGCTCCAAAATTCTCACAGAACCCTTCAAAATGAAATTAATAAATATTTAATTAAATATTTCCTAAACTCACATTATGTTAGCTTCATTAATTGTTCAATTTAGTATTCATGAAAATTTTATTATCTTGGAAAACATTTCAAGGTGAGATGTTCTCATATCACAAATTCTCAAGGATGTATGATAATTACCAAGAAAGCATTGACATTCCAAGTTAAATGAGTTTTCAAGTCAACTAATTTTCAAGGCAAAGTTGTAAATAAAAACTTTTCATTTTAATTTTCCTGCAGAGAAAATTATATTTAATGTGCAATGTGGGTGCTAATGAGATTATTTTTGTGATGTGAGCTGAGGCCTCCAGGATAAAAATATATAGGGCCTTTGAGAGGCTTCCAACCTGTCCAGGGCTGGGCTTGGTGTGGACCTCAGTGATAGAGGATGTGCAGGCCCTGGGTTAAATCCCCAGCACCAGTAAACAAATGAATAGATAGGAAACCACACACACACACACACACACACACACACACACACCCTGGAGAACAGAGCAAGTAGTGAACAGAGCAAGTGGTTCACAGATTGTGACAATGGGGTCCTGCACCAGCACCCCACTAATATTTTAAGAGTCCCTTACAAGAGTGATCTTAAAGGAATGGAACGCAGGAATCACAGATTTTGTCAACAGACTGCATAGCTATCTATTGCTATGCAGATCACCACACACTTAGCAGCTTTAAACAGCAATTGGCTCACCCCATACTTCATGTGAGTCAAGAGCCAAGCGGCTGTGTGAAGAAGTGTCCTTGGTGAGGCCTGCCAGGCTGTGGTCTCATCTGGAGGCCCTGGTGGGGGAAATCCCTTCAGGGGATCCCTAGGTTGTCTGCAGAACTAACTTCTTTGTAGGTGCTTTCGGAGCTGGCCTGCAGTGCCTGGCCATGCTGGAGTTCCTGTATGGCCGTTCTTTTAGCCAGCCAGCAAGGAAGGTTCTAGGTCTGAAGGTTCTAGTCTGTACCAAGGCCTAAGCTCAGGAGTGGTTTCCCTTTGCCATGCCACTTCCTGTGAGTTCAAAGCAAGTTGCCAGTCTCTCCCACACTGGAGGGAGATGTTACATGGAGAAGTGAGATCACTGTGAGCCACCTTTAGGTCCGTACAACACTCAGAGAACCCTAGGGGCCCACCCACTTACATACAGCAGGTCAGCTCTCTTGGCTAAGCATCCATTGCAGCACTACTTGTGGGGGTCCTGGAGCAAACCCGAATGTATTCCTTTTAGTGGCCTTTCTGCCCTGCTGGAACTCTAAGTAGATGGTTTGGTAGAATTCAGGGGGCTAGCATTTCTCCAAAATGCAACATACCCAAATGCCATTCTCAAAGTCATGAAATTCAGAAGACTAGTACCTCTCCATCATCAAAAATCATGCACACAACATTCCCTTTCTGTGTATTCAGAAGCAACTGGGGTGTGCTCTTAAGAGGCATTACAAACTCAGGATTTGCATGCATTTGCTATCCAACACAGATTATGCTTCTGTGTGAATCGTGTACCACTCCAGCTTGTGGTTGTAGAACACGTAGAGACTATAGTCTCCAAGGCAGGCCATCTGGGAAGGTGTTGTAGACCTAGGAACTAGCCATCAGGAGTGTGTGCTGATGGGAAGGGAACTGGCTAAGAGAGAGGGGGCTGTCTAGTCTGCAATGAGCTGCCGAGCTGCTGCTGGTTCAGGTACTGTGGCATCCTCCAACTTGCACTTTCCCAGGACAATGGTGCTTATCCTTAGCCTTGCTGCTTTTGGTGAGGCTTGCTGGTATTACTCAGCTGTGATTTCCTCTCTGGTTGAAGAAATGTAGGCCAGGATATCATGGCATCTAACTGCAGCCTAACCCCAGTTTTGACCCAGCTGTACCCTCTACATCCTGCAGGCAGTAGTTACTTACCACAGTGTGCAGCCCATGCAGGCGATAGCAGGCTGGATGCTAGCATGAAATCTCAGGTGCTATTATCTCTGGTGGCCAGAAGGGACAGTGCCACCTTTCCTGGTAAGCTCCCACAGATGGTGATGCTCAGGTGCAGACTCCTCCGACAGTGGCATCTTTAGCACATGGCTTCTTATGTCCCTGTCATCTATGTCAAGCCATGGAGAGAAAGGTCATGGAAGACTGTGTAGAAGGTTTCATGAGCTCAGTTGGAAGTGATGCCATTACTTCTTCCTGGCACAGGCAAGTCCACCTGCAAGGGGGCCTGGGAAGTGTAGTCTATTCTGCCAGGAGGAAGAGGCTTAGCTGGCATTTCTTGCACACAGGATGTTTTGGTGGCCATGAAGCTATGCTCACATGCTTGGCAGGCAACCTCACAACAGCACCTCTGAGGACAAGGCATATGACCACAGATAATTTCTTCGTCAAATAGGTACATAGAACTTGGTGTGTTCCAGATGCTGCTCTAAGTGCTTTAAAAACAATAGCTCAGTTATCCCTGTACAACTGCATATAGTAGGCACTGTTATTATCCTTTCTGCAGACAGGAAGACCAGCACAGAGAGGTCAAGTGGATTGCTCAAGACAACAGCACCAGTAAACAGCAGGATTGAAGACTTGAACCCAGTATTCCTACTCCAGGGCCAGGCTTGGCCCCCACAAATGCTGCCTCCAGCTTCCTCGGTACTGTGGCTCATCAGAACAGTGTGTTTCTATGGGTCAGGAAATCACATGTCTTGGCACAGCGCCTGAGGAAGGATGGCATCATTCCTATTTTACAGACAATGTAGAGCTGTCTGCAGACACTTTGAGCACCCAAGTCACACAGCCAGGATCAGTTCGTTGCTGTGTCCCATAGAGACCATGAGTGTTACTTGTTTCAATAACCCCGAGGAGGAAGACTTGTGCCTTAGTCCATTTGGGCTGTTATGCCAAGTACCACAGACCAGGGGGCTTATAAAAACAGAAATCGGTTCTTCAAAGTTCCAGTAGGAATGGGATTTTTGCCAGCTTCCTTGACTCTGTGTCCTCCTGTGCTCACTAGGTGGAAGGAAGGGTAGGAGCCCTCTGGACCTGTTTCTAAGGGTACTAACCCATCCAGGAAGCTCCAACTTCTTGATCTGGTCACCCCGAATACTTACCTCCAACACCATAGCCTGGGTGGCTGGTGCTTTAATAGGTAGATTCTTGGGAAGTGCAAACATTCAGATGACAGCAACTCATTTAATCCCAGAAGGGAATACAAGACTGGCATTGATGTCGGGTGGTGAGCTACAGGCTTAAGGGGTCTCAGGCACGGCAAGAACTGGCCGTGGTGAGGCCCATGACCTCTGGATGAGGAGACGTAGTCAGCCCAAGGAAATCCCGCACACAGCCAGCTTCCTCCCCGTCAGAACAACGTGGAGAGTTGTGCATCAGGAAAGAGGTAGTGAGGACATGTTCTGGTCTTTGTGCTCCCTGCATCCCTCCAGGAAGAGCACCCAAAGATCTGTCCTTCAGACTCTTACCTTCAACTTCCAGGTTTTTAATCAGACTCATCACAGTAAAACACATCACCAAAAACATGGAGCAAAAAAAATTGGAAAAATGTCTCTGCATTAGCACTTCAATTGCCTTTACAAACGATTTTACAATGTCGGCTCTTCTCTGTGCTTGCTTGCTGACCCTCTTGTTTAAGTCCCTGAGCATCAACTTGGTTTCTTTGGATTAAGTCATGAGCTTGTTGGTTCCTGGTTTATGAATGATCAGTAACAAATGACTCTGCCTTAAGATATCTATTTTTTCTTCTCTAATGCTCTTAATATAGAAAAGTATAATAAATGTGTTAAAAAAAGAATGAGGTATTTGTAAACTTATAAAGTTGTTAAAAGAAAAATTTAAAAGCAAACAATTGGGCATAGGATTTTATCTTCCTAGCATAACTCTTTATGTTTCTGTATACTTCCCTTTGGTCTTTATATATGCTAGCAATCCCATTTTTGGAGTACTGAGGATGTAGAGATGAATTTCCTAATCATGTTGTCATGAAAGATGTTCCTCACTGTGATTTCCAACCTCCGCTGCACCTAAGTGTGCTCAGTGCTCTGTTCTCATCCCCTGGCCAGTGTCTGGCAGCGTGAGGCCCCACCCTCTTCAGGAGGGTCCAGGGCTGAATGCTGCTGCCTCTTCCTGCCAACCCAAGTTCCCACAAATATTTCCACTGAGGTAGTCCAAGTCTGTGAATGAAGAGAGGGCCTCTGGCTGACTCCAGAATCTGCTGGGTACATGGCTTCTCCAGAGAATCCATCTCACAATAATCCTGGCGTCCTTGTAATTATTCTTCTTTCTGTAGGTGAAAAAACAAGACATTTGTAGAGAAAATGAGATTTATCCAAACCCTTCATGGTTAGTAAGATTGGAATTTAAGCCTGTGTTCCTCTCAATCAAATGTCTGTGCCTTTCCTATATTTCTTCCAAAATAATACTTTATTTATTTATTTTTTGGTACTGAGGATTGAACTCAGGGGTGCTCAACCACCGAGCCATATACCCAACTCCTTTTATTTTTTTTTATTTTGAGATGGATTTGCTCACTTAGTTGCTCAGGCTGGCCTTGAACTTGCGCTCCTCCATCTTCAGCCTCCTGGGGCACTGGTATTACAGACATGTGCCCCAGATGAAATAAAACTTTTGTTCTAAACACTCTATGTGCATGGACTTGCCTAGGTGGAGATAGACAGTGGGTCTCAGGTGTATGTGTTCTGGGATGGGCCAGGGATCCAGTGTAGAGCAAGTGGTTCCCATGTGGCTGGGTCATAGTATGAGTGTGGTCTGCTGTATCCCTTCATCCCTAGTGGGACTATCCCAATGCTTTCAAATGGGGACTGTTCCCTTTTGCACAGGGGGCTGAGAATCTAGACCTGATATGTCACATGGCATTTTGTGCACTCATTTATAGGCAGTGCTCTTTGATGAGAATTAATTTGAGGAATTTGCCACAATTTGACTTTTATATGAAATCTAATTACTTGCCTCCAACAAGACTCACGGACAGGACCTGCCGTCTGTTGATCAGCTGGCCCAGAATGTAGTGATTATCTTTTCTCTGATGCCTTGAGACAGATGCTTTCATTTCCTTAAGAAGCCAAAGCAGACATTAAGTATATCTACAGTTCGGTTCATGCACTTACAAGGTCTCCCTAGGGAGAACGGATATAGACTGCAGGGGGCACTCTTCCTGGGGGTCTGCTTGGTAAGGATGTTGGTATTTATTTTCCTCAGCACACCAACATATTGAAGGAAAAGTGAATCCTAAATCAGTTCTGTAAACATACTGGGCCTGAAGTAACAAACAAAAGAAATGGAATGCTTTGTTGATTTCCTTTTTACAGAACTATATCTGAAAACAGGTTACCTGAAGAGAACACATCTTATGTGCTGGCACAACGTTAAGTCCTCTTGCTGTGGCCAATTGAATGTATGCGTTCTAGCTTCCCTCCCCTGGGTCACATGGTCTTGCTTGTGTTGTGTATGCCCCCAGGTCTAGTGGCCAAACAGTGCTCTTGGATGCCATCAGGCTCATGCACTTTTCCTGGGCTATGGTCTGCTTGCAAAGTCCTGTTGGCTGGGTGACCAGCTCTGTAGCCAGGCCTGAGGACAGCATGCCAGCTGTTGGGTTCCTGCAGAAGACTCCCAGGATGGGCCCGTGAACTTGCTAGTTGCTCTGAGCGATGCTTGTGTGCTCCTTGGGCCTCAAGGTTCCCACCTCTTCCTTCCTGCAGCAGTGGGGAAAGTGTTTGCTGAGGGTCTAGGGTCTCTGCCGGGCCCAGTGCTCTGGGCTTCCCTGTGGCTGCACTGAAGTATAGCACGTGGCATCTAGCATTAGGACTGTTCTCCTAAGGAAGACACCACAGCAGAAATATGTGGCCTAAAGCAGGGGCTTTAGATGGCAGGCCAGGGCCACCCCAGGTCCTCTGACTGAACACCCCTATGTTATTGAAAATGAAAAGCAATTCATTTAAATACAGTATATTTTGGAGCTGTTTTAGGGACACAGTTAAATTGAGCAGAAAGTTCTGAGTTTGCTCCCCACCCATGTAGCTCCCCTCTCCCAGGTCAATATCCTGCATCTCAACTGTGTGTTCTGTTACCCTCACTAACCTACATGGGAACACCATCAGCACCCACAGTCCTGGTAGCATTAGGGTTCGGCTTGGTATTTCCCAGGCTATGTGCTTATGTAAATGTACCATGACATGGTCTTTAAGATTGCAGTGAAAAGGGCCTTTTGATTCCAAGTCTAGGAACACCCATGTGCCTGTGGCTGCTGGGACAGACAGAGGAAGGTCAAGAAGCCCTGGAGTAGCAGCAGATGCAGGCACAGTTTTGAGGCTACTCTGGGCGTGGGGCAAGCCTCTGCCATCTGCTGACTTTCAGCAGCACCAGGTGTGAGCTGCCACGCTTAAGTTTCTGCCAGATCATTAGGCTACTTCCACCCAGGCACCTATGAGCAAATGCAGTGTGAAGGAAAGGTTGGCGGAGGAGCGAGATTACATGGGATTACATGTGGCTCCAAGCGGAGATTGTAGTGCTAACCAGAGCCGCTTTCCTGCCAAGTCAGTGGAGCGCTGCTTGCCTGCGGGCCACTGAGAGATCCTGCAAGAGCCACTTGCAGACGCCCCTCACATGGGTCTGTTTGAGTCTGGAGCTCACCTACCCCTAGGAGCAGCGCTCAGGCCTTGCTTTGGACTACTTCCACTCGGCCTTTGCGCTGTGATCGCCCTGCCTCTGCCCTGAAGGGAGCAGGGCGGCGTCCTCCTGTGGCGTCTGTTGAGGCTGGTTTCCTCCCTTTGAACAGCTGGTCCTGAGTGGAGGGTGAGCACCTAATGCAGCGCGCCTTCTCAGTTCTCAGCCACCATTAAAACCAGTGACCTGCTGTTGAATGGATCCTGGGTCCATCTACTCCCCATGCTCTCAGGGCTCATTGGAGGTGAACACTGCGGGTTGTGTGTCCCTAGAGAGCTGGGGACCGGTGACCACGGGGCCATTGTTGAAGCTGTGTGGTCTAGGTACTGATGATGGCCACTGCTGGAGCTGTGGCTGCCACCTAGAAGCCTAGACAGGGCTTTTATTTTATTTTATTTCATATTTGGAATGTATTGCCAAATACTGTCCCTAAATATGTATTCTTTTCTTTCTCACATCCTACTGAGTCTTTTTATGGTCATAATCATTTGATGTTAAAATTATAATTTTAAGTTTCAGAGAGCCAGAACCTGAGAGAATCCTACAGTTGGTATATTTAAGCCTTTGCTGTGTGCTCTCATACCTGGCACACAGTGGGTCTTGCAGGTTCAAGGGATTGAGCCTTTGAAATGCCTTGTACATAGCACACAGTGGGTCCTGGATGTTTGAGAGCATGTTTGTGCCTTGTGCACAGTGGGTCTTGATGGTTCAGGTGGACCTTTGTTTATCATCATACACAAAATTGTTTCTGTGCACACACTGGATTCAATCGCGTTTGGACACCTGTTTTGGCTGTTGTTGTGGCTGTTAATCATCTGACTTGTACCGTCATGCTCATGTAACTTTTCTTGAGAAAGGGAACTTAGGGTTTTGGAACTAAGCCCTGAAGTCTCCATTTCAGTGTCATGTGGTACTGGGTGAGGCAGTCACTCACACTTGGGTTTGCAGCGCTCATGAAGCCATGACCCAGGAGCTCCAAAGTAGGCCTTGGTGCAAGATCAGGGCCTAACTAAACCCTTCATTAGTATTTCTCCCACCTGAGGAGACCAAGGGCTTCTCAGGTGTCTGAGCTCTCATGTGGGCTGCTCTCTGTTCTAAATGGTGCCATGAACACTGGGTCCTGCAAGGGAGGACTCTATGTTGTCACAGGGTGAAAGGGACTGATAGGTGAGAGGACATCTGTGGGTCCTGGAGCCCTTTCACAAGGTGCTAATTCACTCCTTGTCACCTTCCAGGGTCTGCCTCTGATTCCCAGTCCACTGGGGCCCTGGTTTCCACAAGAACACCAGAGGATACACAGATATTGACATATCAAGGCATTCACAGAAATCAGGGGTGCTCAATGCTGTCACACAGAAGATGCATGTGAACTTGCCCATCGTCCACCAGCTGATCAAAGCTGGCCTTGAGCCTCTGGGCCCTGGGCCCACCATCCTCTCTGCCTCTGTTGTCTGAAGTGTCTTCAGCCTGGGGCAGGCACACTAGACTGGGTTTGGTGTGCGCAAGCAGAGAATGGCCAGCCAGTTTCAAACATGATTGAGGAGACACAAGATCTCAGCTAGTGACCACAGGTAGGACAGAATTAGGGTTGACAACAAAGTTTCTCACAATAACCCTGTAAGGATTAGCCCACTCCCCTGGTGAAAATTGTGAGGGTCAGAGATACTAAGGGACCTGTGTCCTGTCACATTGCTGGGTAAATGACTGAACTGCAGCTAATCTGGTCTCTGCCATCTGTCTATTTCCCTCTCTCTGTCTCTGTAAAGTGGGTAGGATGTCCAAAGATCTTGGTCTGTTCTTTGGGTAGAAAAGATAACCTCAGTACTTCCAGGAGAAAATAGCTCAGTGACTTGTTATTAAAGGAGATTTCTTTAAAGAATTAATTATGAGGAAACAGCCTCATTTCAAATAAAGGAAATATCATTCTCTTTTAATTCGCTTATACTGGTTCCACTCTTTCTTCCGGCTCTGCTCACAGATGGTTAAACTTGTCCTAGAAGGACAGCGTCTGAGTGATCATATATTCTTTTCTACTTTTTTCCTGCCACTGCACTCTGAGCTTGGAGGATGAGATCACCTCCCGCTTCCTTTCATCCTGCTCCTCAGGTGAGCAGGACACTCTGCCTCCTTTATCTGTCAGGAGCGTCAGTCTTCTGCTTCCTTTGAAATCTGACCCCAGAACAAGGCTGTAACATCCAGAAAATAGGAGCTGAGTTGATTTATTTCAGATTGTTGCTATGGAGACTCCCTACCCACAGAGACAGAAAACTAAGAAGGAAAAGGAGCACAAAAGAGCGCAGTTGAAGAGGAGGACAGAGAAGGGACAGACCAAAGGGGAGGAGGGTGGAGACAGAGGCCACCTGGCCATGGCCATATTGCTGCTTTTTACTTTCATTTCCGGTTCCTTTTTTTTTTTTTTTCCAACTGATCATGCTTTTCTCTTTGTTTTTGGCTGCTAAGAATCTCACAGTCAAATTTGAGGCCTGCCCAGGATTCTCCGGACATCTTGCCTGGTCTCTTTTTTGCACAGGATTCTCTGGACATCTTGCTGGGTCTCTGTTTCTTTCCCAGTCTTATTTTCCCTTTGTCCCAGTTTCTCCCACACAATGTCATCATCGTGTGACTGTTTTGAAGGCTGATGTATTAAGCCAACATGAGTGACAAATGGATGTCTCTGGGACTCTCCAGCGTCATTCTCAATTTGTTTATTTTATGTACAAAGTGAAAACTTCATTTGAGAGACCCTCCAGAGAGTCTGTGAGAGCCGGGCTTAACCACGTGAGGTCACTATGTCTTGAAGCTCCCTTCTGCTGTGGCCTTCCAGGACAGAGGCTGAACGGACTTGGATACCTGATAAAGAAAGCCCTCCCCTCTCACAGGTGATCTTCTTTCTGGAGGGCAGAGAGGTTTCCCATCAGGGGTTCCCTTGCTGTCGAAGCCTCTCCTGCTGACATAGTGATATCACTGCTCCCTAATGTCTTTATTAACACACTGCGAGATGTGACTGTAAAGGATGAACTTCTCTTACAAGTGCTGTTTCTTAAGATGGATAATGTCACTTATTATCTCCAGCTCTGCTTCCAGGGAAATCTGCATTGCCGGGCACCCACTCCTCAGGGTGGTCTGGACTGTGTGGCAGGGATGCCGTCACTATGAATGTCAGGCAGAGCTTGGTACCAACCACAGCACAGGCCCTTATTATCTTATAGTTGCACCTGTAGTTGTTCATAATTATGTCACCTGGGCAGCCTGTCCACATGTGTAGGGGAGCGTCACCTTCCTGTGTGTTGTAATGAGGCTTGTGAGCCCACTAGACAAGTAAAAGAAACAAATGAATACTGATTTGCTAACTTTTAATTTTTACAATAGTTAATAATTTACAAGATAGAAATGAATAGAAGATCAAGACGGCTCCTCTTCTGGCGCTCACATGGAATCTCACTGTGGTGGGCACATTCTGCCTTCTTGACTGCTTGTCTGTACCAGAAATAGCTCCATGGGAACCAGGCTCTAATAAGAGGAGCGTAGACTCCGGAGGTTCTTTCTATTTCCATATCATCTCAGGATCATTTGTCTGGAGCTGTTCTGAATTATTCATGCCGGTGGTTGCTCTCTCAGATGCTGGATATGAGCAGCTCTGCTGTTTCATTTCACAGACAGCCTCTTTTTGTGCTGGTGTTTCAAAAATAGAACTTTTTTTTTTTCCTGTTCCAGATTGCTCTTGGGTAGTTTTGGGGGGTTGCATTAGCAGAACATTAAACATTAAGAGGCTGTTTGGGGGTTAATGCTAAGTAAGACTTCTGGTAAAAGGGAGGAGAAGGAAGACTTACAATGAGTTTATTTTGACTTAGCTTTGGAAAAACCTCAGCGGGCTCCTGGCATAAGCATCATTTAGGTGACGAGAGTGAACACATATTTCCATTTGTTGCAACCTGAACATAAGCCCATTAGATTTTCAGGATTTACTCTGCTGATCCTATTGTTCTTATTCCCCATTTGACACCAGGCAATGAGTCTGTGTTCTCAGCCTCCAGGAGCAAATAAGGGTCTTGGAGGAGGCTCTTGGAGCAGGGAGACGGAGCCCTCCATAAATAATTGTTGAGTACTTACTATGAAACAATTACTGTGTTAGGTTTGTGGAGATGGGGCACAAAGGAAAACTAGACACACTTTGCTCCATCACCGATTCATATTCCAGGAAGGAAGACAGAAACAAATCATTACCATGTGGCTGACAAATGTAACAATCAATTTAAGAGAATTAATATTTTGCATGGAACCAGCCTAGACAAGTTTCAATGAAATATATTTCCTTCTCCTTCCTAAGGAGGAAAGACTCTATTGCAAATGAGTGAGATCAGGCCAAGTGTTATAAGGCTCCCACCTCTGAAGAGCCTCCAGGGCCACCGCACAGAGGCGAATGTACTCTCGCCTCACACATGAAGTTGTCCTGAATCCTATAATTATAGTCCTGTTGACAATCTCAAGTCATTATGAAAAGGTTAAACAATGTTAAGAGTCAGGGAAGTATAGAATATATTAAAGTTTCTATCTCAAAAGATCACATTTTTAAAAATTCAAAATATTTTTTATATTGGATAGAGTTATGAAAATCATGCTGAATTGTAAATAAAATTTAAGGGAAAATAAAATCAGAATCCTGCCCCTGGTCAGGCATAAGAATGCATAACCTATAATCCCAGCCACCCAGGAGGCTGAGACAAGAGGATGGCGAATTCCAAGGCCAGCCTGGGCAACTTAGGGAGACCCTGTCCCAAAGTAAAAGTAAAAGGGGTTGGGGATGTAGCTCAGAGGTAGAGCCCCTTGGGTTCAATCCCCAATACTGGAAAACAAACAAACAAAAACAAAACAACAACAACAAAAAAAAAGAAAAAGAAGGAAAAGGAGGGTGGGGGAGGAGGAGCAGCAAGAGGAGGGGAAAAACAAGAAGGAGGAGGAGGACAAAGAGAAAGAAATCTAAGCTGGAACTTATATTAGCTGGAACACATGGCCTTGTGGGAGGGCGCATGGAATGAGGGACCCCAATCAGACCCAAGAGTTGATGCCTTACTGAGGATAAAATGTAAATGGCCCATGAACCACACTACCCTGGGAGCTTTCCTCTGATTGGCCAGCCTTTCCTGGGTGGGGAGACCTTGGAGGTTCTGGGAGGCACCCATGCTTGCAGTCCTTCCTGCCCTGGGCTCCTGCCTCAGGCAGCTCTGGAGGCTGGATCCACCTGCCTCTTGCAGCAGGACTTCCTCAGCCCAGAGGTGCCTCAGAAGAAGCCTCGGGTTGCAGATCTCTCTGAAGAGACTGTGAATCCTGGTCTCTCTGGTCAGGGTGTCCTCCAGCACTGTAGCCCCAATTGCCTGGTGTTACAGTGTGGCCAGTGGCCAGTGTCAGCACTGCTCTCTGCCAGGCCCATTCACTATTCATGACCCCGTTCTGTCATTCCCTGCCCTCTCCCTCTGTCCTTCCTCTCTGCTCTCCTTTGTCTGTACCCCACCTCCGCCCTGCATGCCTCCACCCCTCCTCTTGCAGCACCCCCATGGGGATGGCTGAGGCTTTGGTGAGGAATGAAGTAGAAATCCCCTTCCTTGTGCGCAGGGGCCAGATTCTTCTGTGCTCTTGGCTGAGGGCTGCTTCTGCCTGTTCTTGGTGAATCCTTGCCAAGCACTGGGCCCACGGATACCTCTGTCACTTCTGCAACCCGGGAAAGGCCTCAGAAGGTGCCCACACAGCTTCTAAATGTCACTGCCACCTTCCTGTATGCTTTTGAAGTGCCAGACAGGAACATCTGGTGGCAGGGATTTTTAAAATGAGATAATTTCCACCTCAACTTCCGACATGAGAAAACAAATACCCAGTCACTCGGGATGGTTTTAATATGGCAATTTTAATTGGCTTTAAAAAAAGATTATTGTAGAAGCTGAATATCATAATGCTGAAAAAAATATAAAAATAACTCAAAATGCTAAAAAATAGCTAAGATTTTACAAAAAAAAAAAAAAAAGGAACAGTTCTGAACTTGTGACTTTTTAAAAAATATATGACCTCCCCATGCACCCAGGCCAGCACGGTGCCCACACCAGATGGCCTCAGAGGACACGCATGCAATGGTCACAGACCAGATTGCCCCAGATTTCTGGGACAGTGGAATTTGGCTTTTCTGGCTAGTGTTAAAATTAACCAACCTATTTTAAAAGTGGACTTGCAGTTCTAGCGCACGTACCTGAAGAGAACATTGAGTGATCACACCTTCTACACAGGCACAGGGCACCTCGCATTTTAGTAGGCTCCGCCAAAGTTAGCTAATTCCCTGCATCTTTTCATGAACTATTTCATAAGTCCTGCAATGTGGTAGATCTTGGGGAACAGGCAAGTCTTAGCAAAACTGGGTCCTGTTTTGGAGGAGTTTCTAATTGTGTTGTGAAGGCTGAGTGTGGGGGCTGAGGAGAAGCAAGAGTCCAGCAGTAAGACTTGCTGCAGGAGGGCCCAGAGGGGCCCTGCTGGGTTTAGAAGGCCCAGAGTGACTTGTGCAGGCTCCTGGGCAGGACAGCAGAGCAGAAGGAAGGGTTTTTAGGAGTAATAGGCAGGCCAGTTTTGCTGGAGTTGAGGGGTTCCTGGAGAGGAGAGGGGTGGAGGCTGAGATAGGAGAGGTGACCTGCTTCTGCTGTCTCCAGTGTCAGCCTGAGCATCTTGAACTCGACCAGTGTTTTCCTAAGAGCTTCTTGGATCCGGGGGCTTCTCTGGAGGTGGTTTGGTCATTGGGTGGGGAGGCGGCGCAGGTGGAGGCTGTGCGGGTGGAGCTCTGGGGGTCCCACTTCTGCTGCACATAGCTCTTCAATTCGTGCTTACTGTTTCTTGAAGAAGTGTTCCAGTGCTAAAATCAAAGTAGGAAAACCAGAGCCAGAGTCTTGAAGAAGACATTGAAGGTTCCTGAGCCCATCAGGGATGAGCAATGTCAAAGATTCGCTTCCATCAGGTGCGGCACAAGGCACAAGGAAGCCTCCCGGGCTCCGGGTCTCTGCCGCTCCTGCTGTCTTCTTGTGGCCCCGATGCTCCAGCTAGTGTGTCGGCTGTGTGCTGCTGCTCGGTCTCCTCCAGCCGACTTACCTTCCTGACTCTGCTTTGCTTAGTGGAATGTTGAAATCAGTTTGCCTTCCCTGAGCACAGTATGGGCAAGGAGAAGGGTTGTCAGGGAAGCAGGCTCAAGCTGTGAGTCTGTCGCACGTCCTTTGCTCTGAAGACAACCCCCCACCCCCAACAGGTAATTATGATCACCAACATGGCTGTAGATGCTGCAAGTGCTCCAATCATTTATGTTTCTCATTATGTCAAAGCAAAGCAACTGTGAGTCCTAGGGCTGGGCTCTGGAGTGTGTGTGTGGGTTGCTGTAATTGGACAGTGAGAGCTGCAGACATGGAAATGGTGCTCATGAGGGACATCTCTGCAGATGGGGTGGGGGTGGGGGTGGGTGGGGTGCACTATCCAGGCACAGGGCTGGTTGAGAGGCAGTCGAGGAAGTGATAGGGACAGTCAGGGCCGCTGCGGGGTTTTTGTGGAAAGGAACAGGAGAGGTGGAGTGAGGTGCCAGTAGCTGGGACCGGGTGGTCTGGGTACTTCTGGAGGTCCCTGGTTGTCCAGCGCCTGGTGGGAGTGCCTCAGGGGAGACAGAACGTTGGTTTGGTGGGAACTTGATAAACGAGTTGGGCCAGGTATGGCCCTGGGTCCACTGGTGTTTTACTCAGTTTTTTCCACCTCTGTGACTAACCCAACCAGCAGAACTGTAGAAGAGGTAAAGTTTAGTTTGGGGCTCATAGTTTCAGAGGTCTCAATCCACAGACAATAGGCTCCATTCCTTGGGGCTCAAGGTAAGGCAGAACATCATGGCAGAAGAGTGTGGCAGAGGCTCACATGATGATCAGAAAACACAGAGACACTTCACTCTCCAGATACAAATACATACTCCCTAGCCATGTCCCCAGTGAACCACCTCCTCCAGCCACATCCCACCTGCCTCCAGTTACCACTCAGTTAATCCCATCAGGGAGTGGTTCACTGAGAGATGTACCCAATCTATGTCTTCTTGGCTAAAAAGTTATAACTCAATACTTTTCTTCCAAACCTTCTGGCATTGTCTCACATGTGAGCTTTTGGGGAACACCACATCTAAACCATAATAACTGGTTTGTACATCAAAGGCTTATTTTGGGGATCCATTTGCTGTCTAAGGAATACGCTAGTCTTGGGAGGGCCAGTCTCTCCAGGATGAATGCTGCAAAAGCCAGAGAACCAAGAATACAGAAAATAGGACAGGACAGTCAATACGCCAGAATGTCACTAGTGTGTTAGTCATTTAGTGTGCTGGTGAACAGGCACAGACAGCACATCATCGTGGTTATGCTTCAGAACACGGTCACCTCTATTTTATGACAGTCCAGCTCCCGCAGGTCCAGTGCTGTTAAGGCAGGTGAGTGGGGAGCAGGAAGCCCTTCCTGAGATACCTTCTTACTATAGCAAAGAACTCAGGGTGACCTTGGCCCTGGCAGAGCACCAAGGGACAGGCTCTGGACCACAAATCCCAATGGTAACAGTGCTATCCAGAGCCTGTCCCTGGGCACTCTGCCAGGGCCAAGGTCACTCTGCTACATTAGAAGGAGCCTAGTCTCAGGAAGGGGTTCCTGCTTACCACTTGCCTGCCTTAACAGCACTGGACTTGAGCTGGATGGTCATAAAATAGAGATGGCCATGTTTTCCTTGCCATGTGTTTTACTCAGCTTTGCATCATGGTGACCAAAATGCCCAACAAGAACTACTTGGAAGAGGAAGTTTATTTGGGCTCATGGTTTCAGGGGTCTCAGTCCACAGATGGCCAATTGCATTGCTCTGGGCCCTGGGTGAGGCAGAGACATCATGGGGGAAGGCCCACTGGAGGACAGCTGCTCAGCTCATGGCAGCCAGGAAGCAGAGACAGACCCAGATAGGGGATGCAGGGCAGAGGCACCCTTCCAGGGTAGCCCCCAGTGACTCCCCTCCTCCAGCCACACCCACCTGGCTGCAGTTACCAGCCAGTCAGTCCATTCAAACCAGGAGGACTGAGGAGCTTACAGCTTTCACAGGTCAGTGATTTCACCTCTGCACTTTCCTGCACTAACAAGCTTTGGGGGACATGTTGCATCCAACCCATAACACTGCTGAAGTTCTGATGTGTCACTTTATATTACTGCTTTTTTAAAAAAAATTGTTTTTTAGTTGTAGATGGACAGCCTGCCTTTATTTCATCTGTTTATTTTTATGCAGTGCTAAGGATCGAACCCAGCACCCCACATGTGCCAGGCTAGCCTCTGCCACTAAGCCCCAGCCCAGACCTTGTACTGCTGCTTTTAAGAGTATGAAGAAAAATGTGTTCACTAACCTCGCAGTCAAACTTCGCTTCATTGTGAGCCTACTAAAACAAAATAGGGTTAGGTTCAGCTGCATGTGAAGGAAAACTCAAAACAGAGCATTAAGGACCATAGAGACTTATTTTTCTCTGGGTGTGCCAGAGCTGCTGTGCAAGATAAGTCACAATTAGGCAACTTTCAGATCTCAGTTCCACTCTCCTTACATTTGGTCCTTGACCTTAGGATTTAATGTGGCTGCCACAGCTCCCCAATTGCACCCTTATATCTAGTGTATGGGTGGAGAAAGAAAGAAGAAAACCAAGGGTGGAGTCCAGCAATGTTTTCAAAGAAGTCTCATTGCAACACAATACTTGTATCTACATCTTTTTGGCCAAAATTAGGCACATGACCACATCCAGCAAGGGAGACTGAAAATTGGGACCAAACTAAAAATCTGGGCTGGAATGCTAGAGAGGAAGGGCACAATGAATGCAGACCTAGGACTGGCAGCCTTAGCTGCACAAACTGCTCAGACTCCCTAATTATGACTGAGGCTCCACTGGAGGCATACCTAAGCTCTGCTCCCTGGGGAGGCCAAGAAGCATCGAACCATTGTACCTGCAAACCCAGTAGGAACACGATGACAGCACATATCATGTGTGCTGGCTTTTGTCCCAAAGATGGCAGTTGACTCTTGCAGCATCCTTTGAGCACACTCAGCTTGGAGATGGCTTGAAGTGGGGACCCTGGGCTGTGTGTCTCAGAGGAGCCATGGAGTGTAGGACTTTAATCTCAGGTCATGTCATGCAGGCAGCTGCATGTTCTTTTTCCAGCACAAAGCTGTTTTGTGTATTGGCAGTGCAACAGAAATTACTGTGAAAGCAGCCTCTTTTTGGGAAGTCTGGGTTATTGTCAAATTTTGTTAAGGTAACTTTTGTAAAATATTAATTTTTTTTAAAGTAAATGCATATCTGTTTCTGGAAGTCTGGAATCTTTCAAGGGCATTATGGGTCCATTTGAGTCATTGGCTCAGTTCCCTACTTTTCTGAGTTGCAAAGGAATAATTTTATTGATGTTATTATCTACCAGGTGGAACTGTAACAGAATCTTGTGACGCAAGAAGGGTTGCTAAGCAACCATTTCAGTGCTAAAAGAAAACCAAACCACCTTTCCTTCCAAGTCTCAGCAGCATCTGAAAAGTTAGCCAACTCTTTATCTGGCCTTAGACGAGCTCACAGTGTACAAGACCACATTGTCCTTTTTCATCACCTGCTCTGCTGTAAACTTCAACAGTGGCAGGATCTTCAAGGTGCAGATGTGCATCTTTGTTAAGTGATGGCAGGATATAGCGAGTATAGCTGCCATCCCTTCTCCACTCTCAACCGTGGGCTTGTAGGCCTGAGATCCACCATCATGAAGACTCTTGGCATCTGTTTGTGATGTCCTTGGAGTTACATTTTGGTTGGTAGAAGTCTTGGAGGCTTGAGAAAAGTGGGTTCTTTTTGGGCACTGGACTGTTAGGAAACTTTAAGTTCTTCACTCCCTAAAATAGTCAAGAGACTTGAGGTGAGAGAATCAGCTCAAGAATTTGGAAACTTAGCCTTCAGAGCATCACATGCAACAGTGTATAATGGGGCATTGAAATACACAACAGATCTGCCAAGGTAGGAAAGCTGGGCAGTGGGTTCCTGGGATTACAGAGGGACAGTCGACCCCTCAGATCAGTGGCTGTCCCCAAGACCCCAAGAGGCTCAGAATTTCTCCTAGCAGGAAGGCTGAGAAATCTTTTGTATCCCAGGTGTGGTCTTCCAGGCCTGGCTTCCCAGAGGTCATGGGTGTGAGCCCTCTCTGGAGCCTGTGTCCCATCATGTGCACATGCTAGGGAACCTAGAACCTCAGCTCCCTCCTGTGTGCCACACTCTGCAAGGAACTTCCTTGTCTGCCTGATGGTCCTGCACCTTCAAGGCTGTCATGGTCAAACTGGGACTCCATGAAGTTGGCCTCTGACCCCTATTTGCTTTTCTGCTGCCCCTTCTCAGGTGTCTCCTGATACTCTGGTTACCCGGAGCCCTGGCACGGGGTCTCTTGCCATCTGAACACAGATGTTTCTCTAGCCTGGTGCCAGGTGGCTTCACCTTCCTTACAGCTTTGGCTGCCCCATCACCAGGGTGAGGCAGAAGAGTCAGTCCATGTTTTTCCATAAGGAAGAGGGGTCACCCATACCGGGGGGGCTGATGTCGGGACCCAGACTTCTGACTTTCAGGTCAGGCTGTCTCACAGTATTGCACTCTATGGTTTCTGTTCTGCATCTTTCCCGTGGGCCCTGCTAAGTGATTGGTTAAATGAGGCAAATGCTCCTTGGCTTAAGATGGGGTTCTGTCCCAATATGTCACTTCAAGCATCCAGGACACCCAACACTGAACACCATGGCCACACTCGCAGCCTGGATTGTGGGTTGTCTTCTCAACACTGCGTGGCTGACTGGGAGCAGCCCAGCTCAGGGCCGGATAGTAGCTCAAAGTTCAAGTAGAAGTGCAGTTTACCCTGGATCCTAGTATTTTTTGCACCACCATAAAGTAAAAAGTTTATAGGCTGAACCATCGTCACCCAGAGAACATCTGCATGTTAAAACAAACTGAAGAAAGTTCCCTTTGGGCCTTCCCAGGTTCTAGTGCTGTCCTCTGTAGGTAACCTGCCCCCAATCCTGGGATACAATAGCACATTTAGAAGAAGCCAGTAAGTGGGAATTTCAGGCATCAGGACTGTTTTGAAGATGAAAGAAGGTGTTTTCAGACAGAGCTCTTGAGTTAACTCAGTAGTCAGTCAATATGAACTGAGCTGCTCCTCCCTCCAGGCCCCTTAAGACACAGAGCTTCCACTGATGGTTGGCTAGTGCTGCTGACCTCCTCCTAGAGTCTCTGTGTTTAAATCGCTCTCTGCTCTCCTCATGTTTGTGGGAAGGCTAGCCTCCTGTGTTCTTTATGAGCTAGTCATTTAGTAATCAGCCAACTCTTTAAAGTAAATTTCTATAGGTCAAAACATCCACACTTTTTATTTACAGTCATGGTTCTTGGAAATCAGTAAGTGAACAAATGTGGACAATGTTTAGTTGCTCTAGAAACTAAAGAAATAAAATGAAACCAGCCATGAGGTACCCTTAACCACTCCCCCAAGAAATGAGCCCACATTCTTGCAGAGTGTGGCACATGGAGGGAGCTGAGCTTCCAGATTCCCTAGCATGTGCACATGATGGGACACGGGCTCCAGAGAGGGCTCACACACAGTGACCTCTGGAAAGCCAGGCCTGGAGGAGCATACCCAGAAACAAAAGTCTTAATCCGTCTGTAGTTGTATCCACACACTTCTGTTTCTATACCTGGATCTCTCTCTCTCTCTCTCTCTCTCTCTCTTTCTCTCATACACACATACACAACCCCCTGCCCCAATGGGCCTCTATCTGCATTCAACCAAATGCAGCTGAAAAGTATTTGAAAAAAATTGCACATGTTCTGAGCACGTATGGAGTTTCCCCTATCATTATTCCCTAAAATGTAGATGACAACAAATATTTGCATGGCAGTTACATGGTATTTGGTGCTGTAGGTGACTTAGAGATGATTGAAAACCTAAAGGAAGATGTAGGAAGGTCATTTGCAAGTATTATACCATTTTGAACAAGAGACTTGAATATCTGTGGATTTTGGTTTCTTGGGAGTCCTGGAACCTGTCCCTTGTGGATACCAAGGGAGGAATATACAAAGAAAGAAAGGAAGGAAGGAAGAAAAGAAAGAAAGAAAGAAAGAAAGAAAGAAAGAAAGAAAGAAAGAAAGAAAGAAAGAAAGAAAGAAAGAAAGAAAGGAGGGAGGGAAAGATAGATACAGCGGATTGCAGTGATACAGACATTGTGCACCAGAGGTACTGTCCTTGTGCAAACAGCAATTAGATGTGTGGTTCTCAAGCCTTAGCATCTATCAGCTTGTTCTAGGTTTCTGGATGCCCCTAGGGATTCTGGGATGGGGCCTGAGCATTCCTGTCTCTAAGGAGCTCCCTGGTGCCACTGACACTGCAGATCAAGGCATGGGTGCCGTCAGCCCTGCTCAAGACCAGCAGTTCCTCGCGCCAACTGCACACTGAAACCCTCTAAGGAACCTTTTAAAGGGACCTTAAAAAAACCCCATGGTCTTCCTCCCAGACTATTACTTCAGAGCCTCTAGGTGGCTGAAGTTCTGAGCATGTATGGAGTGTCCCCTGTTGTCGTTCTCTCCAGGGGTTTGAGAAGCTCCACAGGTGACAGCCGAGGTGGCAAGCCACTGCTGCTAGACCAGTGGCTCTCAGAAGTGGCTGTGCATCAGAACCTTTAGCTTGCTCAGCAGGGAATCTTGGCCCACCCCTGGGACTGGGGGGCTTCTGGTGTAGGAGTGGCTCTTCCTGAGATCCTGCATCACAATTTAGACCCTCATGTGTGTGATGGCAGACAGAATCATAGCACCACCACAGTGTCACTGCCAATTGCCACATTTTGGGAAAATATTGTAGCAATATACATATTAGGAGCCATAAACACCTTCATGCCTGTTGATTTAGTAATTCCATTTAGGGAAATTTGTCTGAAGAAAATAACGTAGGTGTGGAAAAAGGCTATAAGCCTGATGTTCATGGAACTGATTTTTATAATGGTCAAAACGCTCCATAGCTAAAAATGTCACGAGAACGTGATTGGTTTAATAAATCATGGCACAGCCTTAGCAGAATAGCCCCTGGAAATGAGGGCTATGGAGGTGGGTATCGGGGGTGTGTGATTTAAATCTGAATAAGAGGCACAAATGCTACAATTGAAACCAGAAGCAAGTCTACATAGAAAGGAGGAGGCAAAGCAAAACAGTAAGCATCATAGTACCATGATGAGGTTGTTTATTCTTTCTTTCCAAATTTGACTATTTATCACTTGTATAACTGTAGTCATAGCTATATATCTACACTATATATGGATGCACATATAAATACATATATACATATGTATGTGGCATCAAATTACAAGTTACTGTTTTTCTTCATGATAATGTGGCTTTCCTTTAGTCTGGGGTAAAATTTCTAACATTCCACATTTGTGCAGGAAGCAAGCCCAGGAAGGTAGGGCCTATTGATGTCGCTTTGTGTGAAATAGGAGAGCTCATCTCCGCTCACCATGCTGGCCATGTCTAAGGGATTCACAGGGAACCACTGTACTCTGTCCTGTGCTGGTGCACAGGGGAGCTGAGAGTCACTTTTCCACGTCACTGTTGTGCAGGACAACTTACAGCAGCCCAAATTCTGCACCTGGGAATATCATTTCAGGATCTTGCTCATTGTCATTAAAATAGATGCAAGACTTAGGTGACCTGGGCTTGCTCCACAGACCCCCTTTAACTGAACTACCTGCTGTAACATGTGCTCAGATTGCAACTGGGCAGCCCTTGGACACCTCAGGACAAAGGTGTGCATGCTTCTGCGGTGGCCATGAAGCATCCTGAAAGCCAGGTTCTTTTCAACTGTGCCAGCCATTGTACAGCTTATTTTCTAAGCTGTGGATATGAATATTGTGTTCAGAAATGTGTTGCCCTAGGAACTCGGAGTGGCTTTTGTGTCTTTAGCCAAAATGTCCTCTGTATTTTTGAAGGGCATTTTTTTCTACTATTACTTATAGAAAAATCATTTAGATTTATAAACAAGTATTACCCATCTCTTTGCTATTTCTTTTGTCACTCTTATCTTCCAGGAGGATTTCTGGTTTTGATGTAGCTCTTTCAGAGATCCGTGCGTGACAATTCTCTCTTATGCATCCAGATACATCATTATTCCTGCCCTCCCGACTGACAGGTGAAGCATTCCAGCTGCTTCCCTCTGTCCTCGGAGATGCTCTCCACTGCCTCAGGTCTCCTGGTGCTGCTGAGCTCACCCTCGCCCACTTGCCTCTCCTATGGGTGAGATTTCTTTTCTTTCTGTCATTCATTTTCCCTGATATTCAACAACTTTACTACAGAATGCATGAAAGCATATTAAAGTTGATCCATTCTGCTTGTTGTGTCATGGCTTATTCCATCTGAAGACTTGCATTTTTCTCTAATTCTGGAAAATTCTAAGCCATTATTCATCTTGCTCTAGACACAACTGGAAACATCTCCATAATTCCTACATGTATCGTCATTCTCTTCCAAAGTTTTCACCCTTTATATTTCTCTGCTTGTTAATCAGCTTTTCAGAGCCACCACCTACTTCCTCCAGGTAGGCTCCACCTCCCAGCACCTCTCAGCAGCACCTTGGGCTAGGGCCAGGCATTTAGCACGAAACTCCGGGGAACATTTATGATCCAAATTATAGCATCTGCTCTGTAATTTGGGATATTTTTTTCATCTTAGGCTTTTTTTTAAATCCTAAATAATTTATTTTGAAATAAAGTTAAAATATATTATAAAATAAATTTATAAAAGACATAAATTTTTTCTCTCTTCAATATTTCACATTTTCATTTAAACACCTGAACATATTTAATAGCTATTTTAAAATTCTTAGCCACAAATGCTATCATTCTGTCAATCCTGATTTTGTTTACATTCACTGATTCGCCCACTTTCCCTATGGCTCAGGCTGTTCTGCCTCTTAGTAGAGTAGTAATTTTTTATGGGATACAGGAAATATTTTATTACCATGTATTAACACGTGCATATTAATGGGGTTCAGTGTGATATTTCCTTACATGCATAGAAGGTACATCCATCAAATCCAACTACCCCTTTGTCCACCCTCCCCACTCCCAGCACTCTTTTCAATACCTAATAATCACTATTCTACTTTCAGATTAATTCTTTATTTCTTAAGTTTTTACATATGAGAGAATATTTGGTTCTAATAATTATGGGCCTGGCTTATTTCACTTAACATAATGTCCTCCAGTTCCATCCATTTTCTTGCAAAAGACAGGATTTCATTCTTTAAGCCTGAAAAGTACTCCATTTTGTGTATATACTATATGTTTTTTTTTTATTCATTTATGTATTGATGGGCACCTAGGCTAATTTCATCCATACTTTAGCTATTATAAACAGTGTTGCAATAAACATGAGTATGCAGGTATCTCTTTTATTTCCTTAAGATACATACCCAGGTATGGGATAGCTGGATCACAAGGCAGTTCTAGTTTTAGTTTTTTGAGGAATTTCCATACAATTTTTCACAGTGGTTGTACTAGTTTACATTCTCAACAACAGTGTATAAATTCCTTTTTCTCACATTCTTACCATCATTTGTTATTTCACACATTTTTTGATAACAGCTCTTCTAACTGGGGTGAGATGGCATATTATTGTAGTTTTGACTTGCATTTTCCCCAATGGCTAATGAGACTGAATATTTTTTATCTATTAGTTAGCCATTTGTATTTCTTCTTTAGAGAACTGCCAATTCAGATCATTTACATATTTTTAAATTAGAACACATATTTTGTTAAGTTCATTGAGTTCTTGGTACATTCTAAATATTAATCCTCTGTCAAATGAAAAGTTGGTAAGTTTCTGTAGGTTGTTCTTCACTCTGTAGATTGTTTCCTTTTTTGTGCAAGAGATTTTTAGTTTGATATAATCCAATGTGTCACTTTTTTTGTTTCTTGTACTTTTAAGGTTCTATTGAGAAAATCATTGCTACACCAATGTCTCAAAGTTTTTCCTCTTTTTTTTTTCCCTCTAGAATTTTCAGAGTTTCAGGTCTTTGATTCCATAATGACTTAATTTTTGGACAGTCATCTTAGATTTTAAATCATTTCTTTCATTGCATTTATTCTCAATCAACTCATCTCCTGGGAATTTGTTTTGAAATGTCAGTGATCTTTTTAGTTTTAAGACTTATACTATTTTTAAAAAATATCTACCAGTTCCAATTTTACATTCTCTTGTTTTTTTTTTTGTAAGCTTCTATTCTTGTTTTATGAGTACTATCTTCTTGATTTCTTTAAAGATTAAAAAATAATTTTCTGATTACTCAAATACTGCTTTCCCCTTGAATGTAAAATCTCCTTTTGATTATAAATTTACCTATATTTATATTTTGTGGCTAAATATAGCTTTAAAAATCATTCTTTATTTAAAAAAGAAATATGTCCAATGTATGCATCAGCACAAAGATGAATACAAACACTTGCCTACTAACAACCTGCTAGAAATAATGCATATGCATGCCAAATCATTTGAGAGAAATGGATTGTTGTAGACAGGCCTAAAATACACTGTTTCCCTTATCCTTGCCTTTGTTCTCCTTCCTTATAAGGACTGACCTATATCCTCAAGTTGCAGCTTACATTCCTTGTCCAAAATTTTCCCTATTTGTGCACATTTATTACCGTGGAATGTACCCATGGTATCATCTGTTATCTTCTGATAATCCTCAAGATGCACAGAGACTTTTTGATGACTGCATATTGTCCGCATCTCTTCTGATCAGAGCTACGCTTGTGAGAAGAATGGTGAAGTCACAACTGTGGACACTTTTGGCTCTACTAGATCTTGCTGAGTTGTGACCCAAGAGTTGGTTCCAGTTCACACTCCTACCAAGAGCATCACAGCCCCTGTTCCACAAGGTCATCAATATTTGCATTACTTATTCTGCTTTTTAAAAATCGACCTTATTGAGGTATAATTTGCCTATGATGAAGCTTGCTAATTTCAGTGTATGATTCCACAAGGTTTAACAGATGTGTGCCGTCAGATAGCCACTGCCACAGCTAGGCGAGAGGACACTGGTTCATCCCGAGAGCCACCTCATGCCCCATTGTTCAACACCATCCTACTCCTAGGCTGCAGCAAGCTCTGGTCTGCTCAAGCAGCCGGAGCCCCTTTCCTGGAACTCTGCTCAGCGTGCTGCTCTTGGCTGGCTAGGGGCTTGCATGTCAGTAGCGCCTGCTGCTCATGGTTGAGTAGGAGCCCATGTAGATGTTGTGCATGTACTTATCTTCCCACATTGAGGGAGGTGCAGGTGGGCTGCCGCTTTGAGCTACCATGAATACAGCTCTACCCACAGGCAAGTCTTGGTTTGGACAGGTAAACAGTGAGGCAGGTGAGGAAGCATGTGCTCAGTGTGCAAGAGACTCCAGGCTCCCAGCTGCAGGGCTTGGCCACTGCCGTCCCCCCATGGCCCTGTGGGAATTCCTGCCACTCCACATGGTCAGCCAACTTGGTTTTGGCAATTTCAGCTGGTGCATGAATTTCCCTAGCTAGTGATGATGTTGGACATCTTATTTTTCACACATGTAGGTTCTTTGGTGAAATTTCTCTTCAACTCTTTTGCCAATTCTGAACCACATTGCATATTTCTTAATACTGAGTTATAGGAGCTCTTTACATCTTCTGAATAAAAGTCTTCAGTGAGTAACATATTTTCCCCCAGCGTCTGTTTCGTCTTTTCATTTCTTCACAGTGCCTTTGAAAGAGCTAAAGTTGTTCTTAGTTTTTAATTTTTCTATGTTTAACTTTTATTATTTGTATTTTTAGCTCTGATTATAAATATTATTTTTTAAAACATCTTTTCCTTTAACAATTGATGTATCCATTTCAGAAACTGATATAAAATGAGTGGGTTTTTAAAAATCCAATAATTCATTATAAAATATCTTAGTTATCTACTACACTTAGGAATGATGTGTGTGTGTGTGTGTATTTATTTATTTATTTAAGAGGAACATTATATTTTGAAATGCCCATGGATCTTAAAAGTGTAACTACCATTTAACTCTACAATAATAGCAGTGTTTTCTAATAGAAATGTAATACAAGCTGCATATGTAATTACATATGTAATCTTAAATTTCCTAGTAGCTACATTTAAAAATTAAAAGGAAACAGCTGAAATCGGTTTTAGTTATTTTATGTTTTCAAATGTTATATCCAACCCAATACACAAGAAAAAACTATCATTTCAACATGGCTTCATGAAAGTCCTTGAGCTATTTCCCATTCTTTCCTATGTTGCTTCAGTTTAACATTCTCCAGCATTCTGGTGCTCAGAGGCCATGTGTGGCTGGAGGTGACCCAGTGGCTCTCAGGGGAGGTAAACTGACCCCCACTGAGCAGGTTCCAGGGCTACACCGCAGGACCATACAGAGCCATGATGAAGTGCACAAGGTCTAACTGTGGCCTGGACATGTCAGAAAGCAATGGCAGCTTCTCAGGCTCCCTGGGAACATTACTGGGCTGTTCACTGAAGCTCTGTCACTTGACACCTTTGGAAGTGGAGGCTGGTCTCATGAGATGCTGCTGGAGCACTGCCCAGAAGGCAGAGGGGAGGCTCAGGTGGCAAGTGCACAGGGAGTCCCCTCCCCTAGGGCAGAACAGTAGGGGGCTCAGCAAAGCTGTTGGCCCTGCCAGTGGCTTCCATTAGGGTCATGGTCATCAAGTTCTATTGCAGCTGAAGGGTGTATGTGTGCCCTCCTTCCCTCCCCTAATCAGCAGTCCACATGAAAATGTGCACTGGGGCTTGGCATGCCTGTCTCATGGCTGGCAAGACAGAGATGCCAAGTGCTGGTGACAGGAACAGGCACTCTCATGGCTGGTGGGAAGAAATGGCACAGCCAATCTGGAGAAGCTTGACACTTTCTAATGAAGAAAGTGATCCCACGCCAGGATGTTGTGGAGATGAATAGACACCATCAATGGCAGATGAGCAATTGCCATGGACTAGGGAGGGGCCTGACCCTGAGGACACAGGGGGACGATTTTAGCAGCATTGGTGGTTATCTGGTCACGGGCATCTGCCAGGACTCATAGGTCTGTACACTAAAAGGGGGACATGGAGATGTTATTCAACTTTGCAAAAGCAAAAAATGCACTGGTAACTGTTAAATGCTAAAACAAAGTAGGTGAGGAAGTACAAAGACAAATGCAGCCCCAGCCTACACAACTCCTGGGAGTGAGTGACCTGGAACTCGGTATCACCCTGATTTAAGTCAGCTCCATAAATGCAGCTGGGCGCCTCCCACGAGTCAGACACTGCACTTGGTCCAGGGCAGGTGGTGACTAAGTCACAGCTGCTGACCTCAGGAGCAGGTTTCTCTGTGGGCTCAGGCAGGGACAGGATGAGCACCTTCACTCTCCTGCCAAGATAAGCAAAAGCCATTCTGAACACATTTGGTGTGTCAAAACACATGCAAGAGTCGTTAAGAAGGACCCTAGGTGGTGGCAGGATTGATGATTTCTCTATTCCTCTTTCCTCTCAGAGAGAATTCAGTGGGAGGGGGCAACATGAATAAGAGTGGCTATTCCATTTTGGCCTGCCTCACCCTCTGCTGCACGGTGGGCCTCTGTACACCCCTGAGACCATGCAGGTCCTTGTGGCCAGGAGACTCAGGGACAGCCCAGCGTAGCATGGTACCCAAGGGTCTGCCTTCACCAGCACCGCCCCAACCTTGGGAAGCACAGCATGGCGTAAGGCCCCATTCACTGTGGCAGAACAGGGTAGTAAGCACAGGAAGTGCCTTGGGACTTTTTATTGTGCTGGTGAAACATGACACTGGACATATCCTAAGGGCCCCATCCCCAGGCCTGCCTGAGGACATAGCCTCTGGAGCAGATCCAACACGGCAGTTTCAGGCTATGGCATTTCCACCACAGCCGGCATCACCTGCAGTTGGCTGCAGGGCTCTTGGGCAATGAGCCACCTCAGCAATAGGCAGTGCGTGACAGTGTGGACCTCAATCCCAGCCCAGTGCTGTGCTGGTCTTGGTGGACTATGGGTGCAGCCTGTGACACAGCTTGGTGGCATTGGTGGCAGTGGGCATGACATAAGACCCTGGGCTGGTCTGTCCACAGTGATTCTGCCTGCAGTGCCTGATCATAGGATGGTAACTATGGATGAGGCATCCGGGCCTACCCTGGCCCCAGGGAGAGAGGCCTGTTGGGATAGACTACGCTTTGTAGGTACTCTCCTGACTCATTCTGAACAACATAACAACAGTGCATTTGTGACACACCTGGGCATGCATTGCCCTCTAATACTGAAACAGTGACCACACACCAACAGAGTCCTGGCAAATGTGGGCCTGGGTGCCATCTGGTATTGACTAAGTAAGTACTTAGTGCACTTCAGTGAATGACACTACCATAATAGCCATGAATAGAATTGCCATTTATGAAACACTTAGTAAAAATAAACCTTAAAAACATTGCTTTTTTTTTACTTCCAAAAATATCATGAGGAAATTTTTATTGAGAAACTGAGGCTTAAAGGTTAAATAACATATTTTGCTAAAAAGTGGAAGAGCTGATTCAAATACAGATCTGCTTTGTGACATTATGACCAAGGCATAGCCCCTTTTCTCAAGTGGAATACAACGTACAAGGAAGTCTGAGAACAGATGAAGCAAGAGAAGGAATAGCAGTTCTTGGCAGGTGTGGTGGGCACTTGGAGGAGGCTGTGTGGATGAGCTTGGAGGTGGGAAATGCAGCCTAGACCTCCCTGGTGGAAGGGGCTGAGGCAGGAGCTGTGGCATCAGGTGGGCTCGAAGGAAAGGGGGGTTATTGAGCTAGATAGAGCAGTTCATTTGCAGCCTGTAGAAACGCTTATGTAGAAACACAGATATCACATTAATGGCAGAAAGCAGCACATGCAAATTCTGTCTCTGGTAGTCGGTTTGAAATCATTTACTCAAGGGTCAAAGCACAGAGCATCCCTCCCCCACACACACCCTGGTGAAGATATTGCGCGCACACACACACACACACACACACATACACACACAGTATGGTGATGGTTTTTGAAGTTACCCCTCACAGAGCATCCTGTTCTTAGAAGTACTTAAGGTACAGTACAATGGTGTCAGCATTTAACAGTGATCCAGCAGAGAAAGAGAGAGTGTGAGTCTGTGTGTATCAGACACCACACACAACTGCTCTTAGATGGACAGATCAATGGACAATGAATGGAGACAATGAGGAAAGGATGGGGAGAGAGGAGATGAATAGGTAACATATTAATACCCAGTAAATAGTGGTCTAAGTGGAGGCTAGGTGGGTATGTGTTATGCTAAGCTTTAACTTTCCTTTGTTTAAGATTTTTTCAAGAACATCTCCCAAGTCCTACTCTTGAACCTCATCCCCAAAGGAATCACTGCTTTTCCTTAAAACAGGAAGTCTAGAAGCTTCTGCTTTAGCTGCTGGTTTCAAAATCAGGGCCCCGTGGCTGAGGCAGGAAGCTTCCCAGGCCAGCTTGTGCCCAGTGTCCCTGGGGAGTCTGTGGTCAAGAGCTGGTAGAGGCTGCTGTGATCCAAAGGCTTGGCCGAGGCTGGAGGGATCATGTCCAAATGGTGCTCCTAGCCACTCACAGGAGGCTAACCTCCCTGGGCCCTGCCCATGCCTGCAGGCCTCTGCATGGAGCTGCCCAGCTTTCCTCAATTGGAGTCCCCTGAGCAGGTGTTCCCAGGGAGGTAATCCGGGAGCCCATGGATATTCAAGCACTCATCTCAGAAGCTGTTCCCTGTTCCTTCTGCCATGATTTACTGTTTGAGAGAGCACCAGGTCCAGTCAGCTCTCAAGGGGAGAGAAATATATGCTGCATTTTGAAGGAAAGAATATCACAGAACCAGTTCACATGCTTTAAAACCACCATGGCCACCTTACCCATGGGTTGACAGACAGGGAGAAGGCCTGCATGGTCATCTTAGTTGAGGCTGGCTCAGGGGGCTGAGCTCCTGGGTTAAGGTTAGATCCCAGGGATCTGGGTCAGCCTGAGCCTGGCCCTTCCTCAGCACCTGCATATTGCTGGGACACAAGCTAGGCACCTGTGAGGCAAGTGCTGGGACACATGGTGGCTGCCCATAATATAAGTACTAGGATTCCTAGTAGATGCTGTGTGACACAAGTGCTGGGATGCTTGGTAGAGGTTGTGTGATGTAAGTGCTAGTAGCACAGTAGATGCTGTGTGATGTAAGTGCTGGGGCATGCGGTAGATGATGTGGATACCGAGTGCATCTGAGTGCAAGGAAGGAAGGACCAGTTGAACGGGAGTGGGGAGTGGAGGATGGGAGAATTTCTGGAAAAACAATCCCAATGTCTGGGATCCCAAAACATCATTAAAGGAACCCTCAAGTACAGTGTTCCATGTGGTCAGTCTGGCTGCATTGGGGTCTGTGAGTTACAACAAGATGACGTATTTCAAAGCAGCTCACAAACCTGAGCGTGGTAGGTGCCGGTGAGCCCTAAGCGTTTTTAGATGAGTGTTTGCAATCAGCAAATGGAAGCTGTGGTCAAGAGAAGGGCAACAGCCAGAGCCACAGATGTCATTGAGGAGAGGGGTAGGGAATGTGTCACCCCTTCTTCTCAGCAAGTTCAAGAGGGGGGACGGAGCTGTCACCCTTTCATCTCACCTCTTTTCAATAGCCTGAATCACTGGCTATTTTTGAAAAGCTGCTTCCTTAATGAAGGCAGCAAACTCTCTCATCCACCTGGACTCGCGGAGCACTCAGCACATGTTGCTGGTGAGAAGGCCTCAGAGTTTCTCCATGCACAAGGAGGTTTCTGAAGAGTGAGAAGCCAACCTACGGGTGAGAGTGTTTTGTCACACAGGTGGATTCTGAGGAATCCATTGAGCTCCCCTTTAAAATGCTAAAGGCAGGCATCCAGGCTGGTGATTTGCTTCCCAGCTTCTGTTTTGCAATTAGACTTAAGTTAGACATGCTGTTATAACTGAAATTAAAAAAAAAAAAATTTAGGTAACTTATTCTATGGATAAAGGTAGCATTAATTTTTTTCATCGTGTACCTACTGAGCTCTTATAAAACACTTGCTGTGTGCAAAGTCCCGGATACAAGGAGAACCAAGAGAAACGTTTCCTGCCTTCCTGGAGTTAATGTCCAGCTCTGGACACTCAATGTAGAGTCCACTAAGGCCTTGACATTGACAAGTGCTTTGCAGGCACTGTCTGGAGGGGAAGCAGAGGACTGGGGCTCAGCATGCTTCACTCCCCTGTTGTTCTGCGCTCAATCAAGAGGAGGCTCACGGGAGCTGTGTGTCCTGCATCCCCATCACAGAGCTCAGCTCTGCCCCTGCCTGTGGCTCTGGCTTAGTGGCTTCTCTCTCTCCACTTTGGCCAGTCTGGCAACTGCCTGCACCCCTCAGTTCAGTCAGAGCCTTCTTGGCTGCAAGTTCAGGAACCAGCAGCCACCCTGCCCTTGGGGCAGTCACTGTGGGGACAGTGCCCAGATGGCAGATTTTCTCCCTCTCTGGGCAAGCCCTGTGTCCTCTGATGCTGCTCACCTGTGACAATGCAGGCCAGCAGCTGCATCCTGGCCTTCACACACAGTTCAGAGCAGAAGTGCTCTGTGCCAGCCTCAGCTGCAGCTGCTGGACCCTGTGCTGATGTGAACCAATGCTGTGGCCAGCATGGGCCAGATGCCGAGGCTTCATCACGAGAACTCCCGGCCAGAGCCCATGGAGGCTAAGCAGGGAGATCACCTGAGGGCCTTCGATGCTGTTAGGAAAGGGGCTGAACCAGACTTCATGCCTCCTTTCTTTCTTTTTTGAAAACAGGCTTCATGTTTGTAACTGTTTTGGATGCACAGAAAACTTGGTAAGGAGTTCAGGGTGTTCCTGTGAGCCATGGGCTGGGTTTTCCCTGTTATTACCCTCTTACATCATGTAACAACTTTGTCACCACCAATGAACCAATGTTGAGCTCCTGCTCCTCAGTAAGGCCCATGCTCTGTTTGGATCACCTAATTGATCTATGATGTCCTTTCTGTCCCAATCCCTCTCTGCATGCGATACCTTCAGTACTGTCTCCAGTCTCCTGGCTCTAGCAGCTCCTTCCCCTCCTTGGCCGCCTCCCCTGACTTAAGTCAAGGTCACCTCCAGCAAATTAATGCATCCAGTTGCAGTGGGGATTGAGGCATTATTTGTGGGATAGCTGGATTTAAAAACTGACCTCATATCCTAGTTCATTTAGTGGTGGGCTGTGCCTCCAGGGGTTTTGCACCTTAGTCTGCAACCTGAGTGAAAGCTCAGACTTCTGGGACTGCTGGGGAGGCCATAGTATGGGCAGAGGAAGGAGTCTTCTGGATTCAGCCAGGGAGACAGGCCCTCGTAAGGTCCCCTGTCCTGGGGCAGAGCTCCAACAGGACAGGGGATGGTTTCAGAGGATAGTACTGTTTCAGGGACCTCGCTGTATCCTGTCAGAGGGAAGGTGGATGTGGAGAGAGGTTGGGGTGGGTCCTGAGGAGCAGCGTTTCTGTTTCTCTTCTTCACAGCCTCTGAGGAGGGAAAGCCAGCCGTTCCCTGTGATGAGTGCACCAGGGCTGAGGCCTTCACAGGCCAACAGCTCCAGCTGCGGGCCCCATGCTACCTGAGGCCAGAACTGCTCTGGCAACTGTTCAGTCTTATCTGAGCTCTGATACCACCCTCCCCAGGCACAGGCCTTCATGCCAGTCCTCAGGCTCGTTCCCTCCCTCCAAATCACACTCCAAAGGGACACAAGCACCAGAGGATGCTCGCCTCTCATCCAGGAGGCAGCCCGAATGTAGGGCTTCAGCATCAGAGGACTGTGGCCAGTGGCAGATGCAGTCTTAGGGCCTCCTCCACCCCAGTGCTCCTGAAATGAGTCTGCACTACTGCCCAGTTTCCACCCTGCGTGATTAGGGATGGATCTGAATTTAGGACTGGCACCTGCTTAACTGCTCTGAATGAGGAAAGCTCTTATGAGGCCCAGTGAGGACTCTGGTCTGTGCATGGCTTGATCCAGGGTGGGTCCTGTGTTTCCTGGCTAAGAAAAGGGAAACACTAAGGAAGACATTGTGTGTGCACGCACTTGATCCAGCACATGTCTCCTGAGCACCTGCTCTGCAGGTGACAAGGGAAGCCTTGCCGGACAAAGGACCTGTCCTCCCAGACTTCCAGTCTTATCTGAGAGGTCCAGTAGGGAATGCTAGGGAACGTGTTCTTCTCTGGGAGTGAAAAGACAGTGTTATGGTTTGGATGTGAGGTGTCCCTCAAATGCTGACGTGTGAGACAATGCAAGAAGGTTTGGAGGAAAAATAATTGGGTCATAGCCTCAACCTAATCAGTGAATGAATCCCTAATGAGATTGAGTGATAATTGGAGGCAGGTAGGGTGTGGCTATGGGGTATATCTTTTGTATCTGGAGAGTGGAATCCCTCTCTGCTTCCTGATCATGATGGTGTGAGCTGCTTCCCTTTGTCACACTCTTGCGCCATGACGTTCAGCCTCACCTCGAGCCCATGGGCAATGCAACTGGTTATAGATGGACGGAGACCTCTGAAACCCTGAACCTTTAAATAAACATTTCCTCCTCTACAGTTGTTCTGGTCAGTCTTTAAGTCACAGCAGTGAAAAAGCTGACTGAAATAGCCAGTGAGGGAAGGCATGGACCTGGAGAAGGCTGATCCTGAATGGGCAGGACTGGACTGCCTGCAAGCACAGGCCACAGCTTGTGGGATTTGACAGTCTTCTGACAGTAGCTAGTCACACAGTGCACAATCTGGAGAGGCTGTAGCTGGGGAGGGAGAAGGCGACAGAGGAATAGGGAAGAGGAAAGTGACTTATCATCCCCTGGAACCCCGGAGATTTTGGCATTTGGTCAGCAGGTGGAAGCGGGGGTGGGGGTGTTTGCAGACAACTCCTGAACCTTGGCACACGCCCTGAAGAGCACATCTGTGAGAAGAGGCCCACAGCCCCACCTGCAGGCACTGCAGTGAGGGACACCACTCTGGGCTGGGCGATGGCTTGGAGCAGCACTGGGAACAAGCACCACCTGTGCCTGTACTAGACAAGGGGGAAAGGCCAGGATGGAGCATGGCGCCCCCAGCTCCCTGCTCACAGGCCCTGCTGCACCATCTTGTTCTGAAGTGGGTTCCCCTGTTCAATGTGAAGCTGCATTTGCTTCCACGTTGGAAGGAGTCAAATGTTCTGTAAGCTTTACCTATGACTGTGGAGAAAGCAAACCTACCCAGAATTCATGTCAGTTCCAATCATGATGAACCGCTCTCTCTCAATTGGAAAGGGGTCAACGTGATAAACTGGCCACTCTGGGCTGCTTGAGGGAAGGTGCCCTGTGAGGGCCATTGGTCTCTTTTCACTGGTAGACAGACATTGTTGGAACCAAGCTCAATGAGCCTTGGTGCCAGGGCCCAGCTGTGGCCCCATGTCCATGCCACCTCTGCACTGGGCTGCTTTGCTGCTCGGCTGTTGCTGAAACTGCAACAGCCACCAACAGGCTGGCTGAGCCCAGGCATCCGTCTGTTTGTTCATCAAGGAGATTGACTCCAAGGGCCTCTAACTGCCCGGCATTCCCTTTCCTTGGAGGCTATCCAGTGCAGGGCCTGAGGGAAGGCTGGGGGAAGACTAGGAAATTGTTGCACACATGATGCTTCAGGATCCTAGGGGCTCAGCCTCTCCTTCAGTTGGGGGCTCCAGGCCTAAGACCTTTCTCAGAAATAAAAATTATGCAAGGCATTTTCATTTTTCATAAAGAATCACCCTATGTCTCCTAGTAGTCCATCCTTAATTTAATATGTGGAATAAGCAGTTCCCTGGTGGCTGCCCATGAATCCTGTTCCTGGAAATGTGTCCTATAACCACCTCTGTAGCTCTTCCTATGCTAGTGCCCCAAGGACCACTCTGGCTTTGACATTTGCTGTGATAAATGTCCCCACCTTGTTTCTGATGGTTCTGTGTCACCTTGTGGTATCTGCTGTGTTGGCATCTTGTCAGATCCTTGCTGTAAGGAGCCAGTCCTACAAAGAGTCTCCTGCCATCTGCCCTAGGTGACAAGGCTCACCACTGTTGAGCTTCCTGGTGACTGCTCACACACCTACTGGCAGCACATTCTTATCTTTTGGTCACTCTGAGTGTCCCCTGAGTCTCCTGATTTCACTGAAGGCAGCACTTGACTTCCATAGCATGCTCACATTAGTATTCTGCTTTTCTCAGCTCTGATATTTTTCTTCATTTTCTGTCATGGAAATTATGGCCGTGATGATGCACTACGATTCACTCAAGCTTCCAGGACTCATGCTACCAGTATGCTAGCACTGCCTCCTTGAAAGGACTCTAAATCCTGTATGGCTGAAGACTCTGCATTAGCTAATCTCATTTTATGTCCCTTTACCCAAGTCCCCATGCTCTCCTGGCCCCTAGAATCCAGGTCCCCATGCTCTCCTGGTCCTTATGTTCCAGGTCCCCATGCTCCCCTGGCCCCTAGGTTCCAGGTCCCCATGCTCTCCTGACCCCTATGTTCCAGGTCCCCGTGTTCTCTTGACCCCTATGTTCCAGGTTCCCATGCCCCTCCTGGCCCCTAGGTTCCAGGCACCCATGCTCTCCTGACCCTGATGGTTGCCATTGCTAGGTCTTGTGCTCTTCTCCTGGAAGACCATCAACTGGTTGCTTTGTGGCTTGACCCTGGTTTTTATTCTGGTGGTCCAGAGAGGACATGGAGAACACCCTGATGGAGGCAGGTTACCTCTCTTGACAAAGTTTTCTGTAATGTTATCATCAGTCCTTTGACAGGGAGAAAGGCCCTCTCCTGTGGGTCCAGTGATTCAGTGGAATTTGGGGTTTTGAGATTTTCAAGGTAGATGTACCTATCTCTAATCTCAGGTCTCATTTCCTTCCCAAACAGGGCCCTAGTCTTTCATGGCAGACTTGCAGGGGTAGTGTGTCCAACCTTCTGTGGAGCTCCAGTCCGATGGTCTGCTTTTTCTGACTTCCTTCCTCCTTCCCTTCCCCTGCCAAGGAGAACTTCTGAATTTACACTTCTTGGATTAGAGGCCAGTCTCCCTCTCTCCAATGCATTCATTACTTATAAAATCCATGGTTCTTACTAACTACTGATTCTTTTTCCAGAATCCTTGAACACCCGTCAAGTGCATCTGCCAGCGTGTTCCCCTCTATCATGTGCTGATGAAATTTGCCAGATGGTTCATTCTCCCCTGTCCACGAGTAGCATTTTGTTTGCAGCCTGAGACACCCCTCTGCACCATCCCATTTAAGAGCCCCCTTGGTTGGGTTGTGTCTACATCAGTGGTCTTGGGGTCAGATTCCCTGGAATGATCCTGAGGTGGGGATTCTCATGCAGAGAATGCACTTGGCTCGTTCTCAGGAGTAGTCTGTGAGGGAGCCACACAACAGGGCTGGGAAGAGGAGGGCAGAGCCATGGAAATGCTGAAGCATAGTTTCAGCTGCCCAGGGATGACTCTGGAGGATGATGGCCCTGGAGCCAGGGGGTTGGTCTACGCATCCCCACAGGCCAGTCTCCGGACAGCCAGGGAAGGTGTGATTGCACGTGAAAGCAGTTCCTTGTGGCCCAGGCTGCATCCCACTGGCTTGAGACTGGATTGCTGCCACCTCCACTGTGCAGCAGGACAGGGAGGGACAGATGGCAGCCCCTTCTGCAGCCTCAGCTGAGGGGTTTAGATGCTCAGATGTGGGGAGGGTGCACCTTGGCCTTGTTGTTGCTACCTTTGGTTTTTATTGAGTTGCTTCTGCAGAGGGTGGGATGTTTGGGAAGCTCCAGCCTATGCTGGTGCCAGGACTCGGATGGTAGCCATAGCTGAAGTCTACCAGTCACCTTTCCAAGCAGGTGGCTGCTCCCAGAGCTGGTGCTCTGAGAAGCAAGAGGTGGAAGCTGTCAGTTTCATCAGGCCTGGGACCAGTGACTGTTAAAACAGCCACAGAACCTTCCCAGATTGGGGCAACATTCATAGAGCCCATCTTTCAACAGGTGGAGGGTCAGAGAATCTGGCCATCTTCACTCTGCCTAACCGTCGCTGAGGCTGTGTGCACATGCAGAGCTGGTCCTCAGGTCCTTGAGAGGCAGGGCCTATGAGGGTGAGACCCCCTTACTCCCTCCTGTAGCTGTGCTGTGGACTCCAGGACCCCTATGGATGTGTGAGATAAGGGGTGAGGATTGACAGCAGAGGGTTTCTAAATAGCACTGAGTGAACATGTCTTAGTGTCCTCATGTTCTGTGTCTCCCATGTCTTTGAGCAGCCAGCGGGTGCTCTGGAGGGGCAGCAGGCCGGGGTGTCCTGCTGTGGGTCTGGGGCTGAGCACCATCAGTGGCTGGCCTCCCTTGGCTTCCTCTCTGGGTTCAGGCTACTCATCCCTCATGTTTGTGTCTCGATTGAGAAGCTGTGAGATGTTCTGCACCACATGGTCTTTTTCTGCAGAGACAGAAGGAACAGTTCCCCAACCGCCTAAGCTCCTCCCACCAACCGCAAGCTCAGAGATTTCCCAAAACTAGGGAAGGAACCACAGAACTCACTGGTGACTGCTACATGCAGCGCTGTGGTTAATCACAGGAAAAAGGCACAGATCAAAATCAGCCAAGAGGAAGAGCATGGAGCAGGGTCAGGATGGGCCACTCCCTGTGGCAGAGTCGGGGGCTGCTGCCGCCCAGCATCCAGCATCCGTGTGTGACAGCACACACAGGGACGTGCATGCAAACTAAGCCTCAAGGTTCAGTCTTATTGGGACTCTGTAATGTTGGCACAATTGGTTAGTTATCCTGTGATTTCCTCAGTCTTCAGGCCAACTCACTGTGTGATCCCCCCCCCCAAAAGACAATAAGATTGTGACAAATTGGACCTGTTCCTCCCCCTCCCCCTCGTCCCCCTTCCCCTCCTCCCCTTCTCCTCCTCTCCCTCCTCTTTCTCCTCCTCCTCTCCCTCCTCTTTCTCCTCCTCCTCTCCCTCCTCTTTCTCCTCCTCCTCTCCCTCCTCCTTCTCCTCCTCCTCCCCTCCTCCTCCCCCTCCTCCCCCTCCTCCTCCCCCTCCTCCCCCTCCTCCTCCTCCCCTCCTCCTCCCCCTCCTCCTCCTCCTCCTCCTCCTCTTCCTCCCCCACCTCCTCCTCCTATTCCTCCCCCACCTCCTCCTTCTTCTCCTCTTCCTCCTTCTTCTCCTTCTGCTCCTGTTCCCCCTTCTCCTTCTCCTACTCCTCCACGTCATTTGTAGCCCCCTCCCCACCCTGGGACCACCTCTTGTTTGTCAGAGATACTAAGAGAATGAGCCTGGTGGGCAGTGCCTCAGCTTCTTGCTGGCACAGATTTTCCTTCTTTCCTTTATCAGCTCCCTCCTCTGCCTCCTGACGCAGAGATGGGCGTGTTGATGTTGAAGTTCTTCCCACACTTCCTCTCTATTCCTCACCTTCAGTTTGTTTCCAGTTTTGTTCTCCCTTCAGTGGAACACACTCAAACCCACTGAACTCGTCCAGCTGCCATTTTCTGCATTTCTCTACCTTCCCTTCTCACACTAGCCCGTCTCCTCCTCTTCCTTTCTCTCTCCCCCTACTCACAGAAGAGTACTGGTGCCTGCTGATACTCCTGTGGTGCTGGTTGTTTCCAAAAGCTATGTGGGCCAGGTGCACCCTTGTCCACCTAGTACCCCTTTTTCATTTCTTAGGTAGGAAACAGCATAATACAGATTTTGCATAATGATCTTCCCACTTGGGGCTGATGACTTTGCCAGCCCATCAACAAGACAGCCACTCTGCATTCACAGAGAGGTTGCTGTGTGACCCTGGCTGGTGGGTCAGCACTTCCCCCTGGAACAGGGTCCTTCTGAGGAACACAGGATTGGGAGAGGCTGCTTTGCTCATCCCTGTGATCCTAACAGGGGAGGGGTGTCCATTGGGTTCAGCCACACACATCCTCTGACCTTCCTGGGCCCAGGTCTTTCTGGAGACCCAGCTCTTTAGCTTGGCTTTGATTTTGTGGGCTGCCACCTGCTTTTCATGCACTCTGCTGTCTCAGCCAGCCAGCTTCTGTTGCTAGCAACCAACAGCATCTTCTATTTGATTCTCCCATAATCTTACAAAGATGGTGGAGGGGAAAACCTAATATTTATAAGCAAATTTTCTCATTTAGCTAATCTAAGTACAGTTATGAATGTTCAGAGGTGTCTTGGTTTCATCACTTCCAAATTTCTAAGGCCTCTGTTTTTGCTGACTCCATTATCTGCCACCTCTCAGTCTTTGAACCCTAACAGTTTGGTTTCTGTGTCTTGCTGTCCTCTAATTTCACATTAGACCAGTATCACATTAGCCTTCCCCTAGGTCCTGACCTGCTGCACAGCGCCTCGGAGCCCAGCAGCCAGGGATCCATCTGATAGGAGAAGAAGGCATTACAGAGTGTCCATCTATAGTCCTGTTTTGTAACTTCTTATTTCTCTCATGCTGCAGAGCTAAATGGGCAAACTCCATAGTTAATATTCTGTGCATCTTTCCTTGCTTCAGAACTCTACTTCAAAACCCTTGTGGTTTCAGCATCCTAGCTGTGTGGAGTCAAGAAAAACTGTAGACAAAGTCTTTATTGTTTTATTTTTCCATCAATTTTTTTCTTATTAATAAAATATGAAAGTTAAAAGCTATGGCATTTCCGAATGAAGAGCTATGGGGAAATACAGGATACCATAAAATGATCAAAGAGAAAAATAAATGTCTATCATACTATTTTGAAAAACAAGGGGAAAAAAGCTAAGATATAAAGCCCTTGCTGCCTGGTGCTGGGGGTGTGTGGACCTCTCACTCATGGAAGTTGTAAAAAAGGTTTCTGATCATTCATCAAAAGCTGATAAGTTTTTGTGCTTGGGGAATAGAACAAAATAAGGCTAGGAAGCTGATTTTGAAGATCTCTATCTTTTGGGGGGAACTCACAGTAGCCATGAGGACTCCAGCTCTGCGGTTGGAGGGTGAAAACTAACTCCATTTGGACCCTGCAGGCACCTGGGAGTTGCATGCGTTTTTTTTTCAGGAAGCATCAACAGCCCAGCAAGCTGAAAAACAAATGTGGTCATATCTTCTGTCTTTCTTTGTACCCATGCAAAGAAAGCAAATACACATAGTTTTTGTAGGCAATTAGGGCTGTAGTGCAGAGCACCATTATTTTAAAATTTGTCCTTAGCAGCTTTGACAAGATAATGAAGGTGTGTTTCCTGGTGTGGGAGTGGAGCGACTTAGGGGGAAGAGAATGAGCTCATCAAGCCTTCATGGGCCATCAGGCACGAGGCCTTGCAGCGTGAAGACACCCTTTGTCAGTGCTTCTGCGGCTCCTGACAGCTGAGAGAGAAGGCCCAGGCCCTTCCTCAGGGAAAGCTACCCTCAACAGAACTGTGCTAGGCTTCCTCCAACATGAGTGGGACAAGGTCGGCTGTCATCCACCAGGGCACGCACTGCAGGGCCCACAGCTTTCCTGTGCACCCTCCACCCTGGTGTGTGCCCTGCAGTGCTCTTGTCCCACCAGGGGAGGGGGGTGCCAATATGGGCCCCTCTTTCTCACATCTTGGCATCCTGAGGTTTTCAGTATCCTTCCAGAGCACTTATCCTCATGCCAACTCTGAGACCATGGCCTGGGACCCATTCACTCCTAACAGTCTTCATTTTGCAAAGAGGAATTAGCTGTTCTCCAAAGCCCCCTTTGTGTGAGGCATATCTGTAGTGGGCTGAAGGTGCTAGAATGGCGTGTCTGTGTCTTGACCCCAGGGACCCATGACCTGGACCTCCTTTAGAAGCAGAATCTTTGCAGCCATGATTAGGGTCTGGAGGTCTCTTGAGATCATTCTGGATTAGGTGTTCCCTGCATTTAATGACAGGTTTCCCTATAATGAGAGACAGAGGGGCCATAGAAGGGGAGGAGGACTGGTACTGGGTCCAAGAGCCCCTGCAGCCCTGGGGAAGGCAAGGGAGGACCCTCCCATGGATGTGACAGCTGATGTACTCTGAGTTGGAGAGGAGGTTGTGTTCCAGTGGACAGTCCTGAATACATTTTATATTTATTTATTTATCATTCTTTTTAGATATACATGATAGTAGAGTATATTTTGAGATGTTATACATACATGGAGTATTACTTTCCATTCTTTTTAAAAAATTTAAATTTGTTTTACTTAGCTATACATGACAGTAGAATACATTTATCTATTTTGATATATCATTCATAGATGGGATATAATTTCTCATTTTTCTGAGTGTACATGTTGCAGAATCATATTGGTCATGTAATCACATATATACATACAATAATAATGTATGTTTCATTCTACTATCTTTCCTATCCCCATATCCCCTCCTCTCCTCTCCCACCACTTCCCTCTACCTAATCTAAGATAATGCTATTCTTCCCTAGTGCCCCCATCTTATTGTGAATTAGCATCCACATATTAGAGAAAACATTCAGCCTTTGGTTTTGTGGGATTGCCTTATTTTACATAGATGGGATATGATATTCTCCAACTCCATCCATTTACTGGAAAATGCCATAATTTTACTCTTCTTTAAAATGGAGTAATATTCCATTGAGTATATATACACCACATTTTCTTTATCCTTTAATCTATTGAGGGACACCTAGTTGGTTGAATAGTCTAGCTATTGTGAATTGAACTGTTATAAACATTGATATGGCTGCATCACTATAGTACATCGATTTTAAATCTTTTGAGTATAAACCACGGAGTGGGATAGCTGAGTCAAATGGTAGTTCCATTCTCAATTTTCTGAGAAATCTCCATACTGCTTTCCACAGAGGTTGTGGTTGTAGTTGTACATGATGGGGAGTTACACTGATTGTGAATTCAAATATGAACACAGGAAAGTTATGTCCAATTCATTCCACTGCCTTTCCTGAATGCATTTTAAATGTCATGTTATTGCATGAATTAACTGTAAGGACAGACACAAGCATCCCAAGTAGACTGAGAAAGCTAAGGCAAAGCCAGGCCACTGTCAAGAGGAAGCAGCAGTTTGGTGGCTGGAGGTGACACATGGCCTAGGTTAAACAGAGCCCAGACAAGAATGGACCTGAGCAGATAAGTGATATTTTCCCCAGCAAGATCTTCCTTGACGAAAGCTTTAAACCTCTGCGGCAATATAGCTGAGTGTTGATACTGTATATGCAAATCACAGATCAGCAGGCTTTTATTCCTTAACCGTTAAGGCTCTGTTTTCTCCTAGAGGCTGATGGAGATCCAGCATGGGCCATCCCACTACAGCCTCAGCCACACGTGCCTGTTCTGAGATGTTATGGTTTTGAATAGTAGGTGACCTCCCAAAGCTCATGTGTGTGGCAATGCAAGGTTTAGAGGTGGAATAATTGGGTTATGAGACCCTTAACCCCATTAGTGAATTAATCTTCTGACAGAGATTAACTGAGTGGTAACTGTAGGCAGGTAAGGTGTGGCTGGAGGAGGGGAGCACTGGGGGTGTGCCTTTAGGATATATACTTTGTATCTGGTGTGTGGAGTCTCTCTCTGATTCTTGAGACTGCAATGCCCTGAGCCACTTTCTTCTGCCACTCTCTTCTGCCATGATGTTCTGCCTTATCTCAGGCCCCGAGGAATGGAGCTTGCTGTCTATGGACTGAAACCTCTGAAACCATGAGCCCCAGATAACCTTTTTCTCCTCTAAAATTGCTCTCATCAGGTTTTTCAGTCACAGCAGTGAAAAAGCGGACCAGAACACAAGAGGACGTGTGTTGTGGCCAAAGCTGTTGAAGGCTGCTTTGGGTGGTACTCATGACCCCTACTTATATTGAGCTCATATTCCTGAGTGCAAATAACAGACTTATCAAAGTAATGAGGTGTGGGATTTCTAGACACAGCAACAAGTAGCTTCACTTCTGTCTCTCTATAAACCCCTTGAGTTTTTGTTTGTGACTGAGATTTAATTTTATTTAATGGAATATAATGTAGATTGCAAGGTATGCTATTTTAGTTTTCATTTTGTGCAAATATCATTTCATACATATTTTACTGAACTTGAACTTGAATGTCTTTAGAATTAACGGAATTATTTTTAAGTTACTGTTTGAAAGTTGAAAAACAAATCAAGAAAATATTATCAGACACTTATTTCTAAAAATCATCTTATTGTCATGGGGGAGGAGTTAGCACCAGTTCCCTCTGGGGTTAAGAATGCGAGGCGCACCTCTGTAGATAGAGAGGAGCAGGACATAGGAGTGAGGAGAGGCAGGTCGTCCATACCTACCTCCAAATTTAAGTCTGCCTCTTAAGATCATCCTGGTCAATGTGAACATTATCTTGAGAAAAATTTTCACAGCAAATGAGGACCACATCCTGGTTTACCTAGGATGCCCACATTGTGGTCCATAGAACTTTCTTTCACTCTCAAAAGTGTTCCCACTGGTTGCAGTTAGATGGTGGGCAAGCTGTATCTATAGAGAACAAAACTTAGAATCTGGAACTTTACTTTTAGTTCTGACTCCGTGGACACTGAGGATCTTTCATGGTAAGAATGGTGGCTGACTTCTCCTGCCTCTGTGAGTTGTGGACCTTGGGCAACAGCTGCAGTGAGGGGATCATGTGTCTGCTCACGGTCACCAGTGGCACACTTTCGTCGGCTGGACCTGCAGACCAGCATTGAGAAGGCAAGCGCTTTGTGGGCTGCCAAGTTTCCGCTGCTTTGCTCGGCAGTTTTGGAAGGAATGACAGTGTCGATCCATGTCTAGACGGAAGAGAGGCTATGAGTAGAATTTGAAAACTACCAAAGCCTGTGTCAAGCCAGGGGGAGTGAAAAGGAAGACCAAGGGAGGGGTGAGGGAGGCAGGTTCATGCAGTGGACAGTGGTGGACAGTTGTGGACTGTGGGAAGAAGTCACTGGAATTCAGAACAGCGGCTGCTGGAAGAACAACCCATCACCCGAATTTAAAATAAAAAGCACAATGAGTTAGACAGCAGATACCCCCATCACTGTGCCACATTCTTGGATGATTCCTGGTCCTCTGCATGCTCTCTCTGGACGAGCAGCACCACCCCCTTCATCCACGGGTCACATGGATGTCTGTTAAGAGTCAGTGTCGCATAGCGGCTTTAAGCAAGGACTTGGGAAGCAGAGTACCTGGGTCACGTCCCATCACTTACTCCCCTGTGATCCTAGGCAGATCTGCCTGGGTCTTGTCATCTAGCCCTGTGGGGCTGTGGTGAAGATGACATGAGTTAATGCTCAATACCTGGAGTGAAAGCTCCTATACAACCGCTAACAGGCACTTAGGACCAAGTGAAGACATGACCCCTCTTGGGGGCACTTCTGGACCCCACCTCCAGCTGCCATGGGGTGTCAAGAGTCCTGCATGCCCCATACTGTAATTATTGATTTCATCCAGATATTTCATTGAAGCTCCTCATGCTAAGCACTGGGTCTGGCAGAGTTCTTCAGGATCCTGAGTCCTGGCTGCCACCTACACTCCTGCCCGACTGGCTGTGAATCAGGATCCCCAAAGTCCCTCCTGGTGTGGGAAAATTCATCCACAAAGCTCTGGAAACACTGCGTTTTCTACCGTTGGTTTATTATGAATGCCGCAACACAGGAGCAGCCAAGTAGGAGGCACCTCAGGACAAGGTGTGTGTGTGGGGACACTTCCACTTCTGTGCCCTCTCCAGGCACAATGCTCTCCCTGCACAGATCTCCCAACCCTGTTGTTCAGGGTTTTATGGAGATTCCATTACATATTCCATGATTATCCACTAACCAGCGGGGAACATCAGCAATAATAACAAAGGACCAGCCCCAATCCTGAAGCTGTTGGAGCCCAGGCATAGGACATCTTATGAACATATAAAAGGACAATCCAGGGGTCTTCCAGGCCCTTGCATCAGGAGCCAGCATGGGAGAAGATGCTCCTTCACCCCTACAATTCAGGGAATCATAAAGATTAGGAGCTCACAATAAGAGCGTTCTTACTGTGTGCAATTGTGCTTTTGAAGCATGTGGGGACCATTCTCCGTGGTTCTTGGAACTTTCTGTGTGTTTATAACTATTTCCAAATAATGAATTTTAGAAGCAGGGGAGATGAAGCCAAGTATTTCAGGACATACAATTGGGTGAGAAAGCTCCACAGAGAAGTGTAAGGAAGTCCTTACTCTGTACCCTGTGCTGGCCTGTTCTGAGGAAGAAGGAACTGTACCAGACAGGAGCACGTAAGGGGCTTCTGGTGTGTAGGTCAAGCTCTGTTCTCCCCCGCCAATGGTTAGAGGAATTGCCTTATGTCCTGGGGATCCTGGGTGAGAGCCGTAGGCGTGCCCTGTGCGTGTCCAGGGCAGGTGTGCTGCATTTGCTTTTGTTTGTGGAACAGGGTGAATGGGAGCATTTAGGCACACACCGTAGATTGCCTCCAAGGCAGGAGCTGGAGGCCTAAGGAGATGACACGTGCGTGGCTCAGGGTTTGCAGGAAAAATCTCCAGACTGGGTCAGATAGTGGGATGCATTCTAAATTCTTACAATTAGACAATTTTGGTATCGATAAACGTGAAAAATGCCAGTCATCATCTTGAGAATGCATGTTTTAAAAAGGTATCAGGAAATCCAGGGGTTGGCTGTGGTGAATTATAGTCTAATGAGTTGGCAATTACCATAAATTATTTAGCCACCATGAGATGGTAGCTAATTGAATTCTAAAGTCTATTAAAGTTTATAGCCACTTATATTGACATTTCTGAGACCCTCTTACCTAGAGTACACATCTCTATTATTCCATTGTAGGATGGTGGGTTAAAACACCAAGACCCTCTTCCTTAAGGCAATGCTCACTTTACACCTGAGACAATGCTGGACCCAATGTCTTGGATCCAAGAGTGACATCATGGACACCAAGCTGTCCACGGCCAGGTCCTGGTCCACAGCAGACTACCTGGCTGGAGCCTGGGGCGCATGTGTTCTTGGTGATTCTGGCTGGAATTGTCCTCAGAGGACTTTGACAGTCTTCCATGTTCCGAAGGAGAATGCTCTGCCCTGAGACTGTGGAGGGAGCTTTTCCCCAGAGAAGGAGCGCCTTTCCAGAAGAGCCTTACAAGTGAGATGTGGGTGCTTCGGAGCAGGTGTGAGGGGTCCAAGGACTTGGGAGGCGATGCTGACTTTTAGCCACCGAGTAGGATGGTTTCACACTAACGGAAACAGCAAAGCTATTCCACATGAACAGGGAGAAGACAGAATGGTGGTCGCCAGGCTGGGGAGGGAGTCAGAGGGTGGCTCTGCACTGGGTGTGGTGCTGCTCCTGGACATGGGCAGCGCTGCCTTCCAACTTCTGTTCTAAAAATTTCCTGTCCCAATTCCTTTCTCCTTCCTCAATCTCCAGCTTTGGAAGATCTCTCACCCCACCCATGCCTATCCCCACTTGGCTTTATGATGACACTTGTGTCAATATCTTGAGCATATGCAGATCACATATCTAGAAGATGTGGGGGGACTTGTGACAGCAGAGATCTCAACGGAGGTTTCATGTCCTCCTTGGGATCAGGACACTCTCTCTGCACATTTGCTATAGCTGTTTGAAGGGAAATACCAATTCCAACATATCTTGGTTCAGAATAAAGTACCCCTTATCTAAGTAGCTTGTCTCTGTGTTATGGAGCAATTTGGTGCAGTCACTAACATGGTCAAATATAATAGTGTGATAGTGGGAGTGTCACATGTCACCTCACTGGGAAGTTCTGGTTGGTTTTGAAAAGCAATGTTCTCTCTCTATAAACACAGTATCACTTTCCCTTGTGTGGCCTGTCTACTCGAGAGGATTAGCATGCAGTTTGGAAGGGATGGAGCTATGGAAGAAAGACTTATTCTCCACCATCTACCTTGATGTCTCTGGACACCCACCGTGTGAGGCTCAGTGGATGTTAGCAGATGTATGCTGCTTTTGTCTTCAAGTCTGCCTGCAGTCTCTGGCTCTGATGGATGTCATCTTACTGAATAAGCCCCCAGTCCACAGCTTGCGATGCAATGGCTGAACTTCGGTGACAGCTCCATGGTCGTCTTTGCTCTCTGCGTGCTGACCTACCACCCTGGTCAACCAGGAAGGAGCAGCTGCCCCAGCTCAGGCTGGCCTTCCCCACCCACACCTTTCACTCCCATCAGCACACAAGAGCCAGGCTTATCAGATGGATCTGCACCACCTGGAACCTCAAAATGTCTACACCAGCTGTGAACAGCAGCCTTCCATAGTCCTGGACTCCCCAGAGCTCTTGCCCTCTGGCTGTGTTGGGCTCTTCCGGCTGCAGCCGGACAGGAGAGGCTGTGTCTGTGTGCCTCTGCTGCCCCCTGAGGACCTCACCTAGGAGCTGTCAACACGGAATGCTGTGTTTGGTAGGTGAGGAGTGGAGCTCTGATTGCGTGGCTGGAGGAAAGTGAGCAACCCGAGGCACTCCTGCTCCCTCTCTCATTCTTTCCTGAGTTCTGTGTCCTGGCTCCATTCCACCAAGGTGGCTGTTCCTTCTTTTAAGTAATAGTTCTTGAATATTCCTCTTAACAGAGTTGTCACTGCGTGCCCATAATTATGCTGGAAATTAAAATTCACAATTCTTGGTGTGTCCGTGATACACGGAGCTCGGAATGCTCAGGGTCTGCTGGGCCTGGAGAGCAACTGGGTGCAACAGTGACACCTGCTTCACACCGTGCACACCGAGGGCCTCGGGCACATGCACCTCCCACAAGGGAGCACCACCCAGGGAGCACCACGAGGAAATGCAATAACAGCCTGCGACACTTCACAGAAAATGTCACCATTACACAAACGATTTTTAAACTTTGTCCACTGTAGATAGAAATTGCACTATCACACACTGCTCACCATATCTTAATTTTGAAATAGATTTTCACTTTCCAGCCTAACTAGGGTAGTGCTTATCAAACTCTTCTTCCAGAAATCTCAAAGGCAAAAAATACTGAGTGTGTGTGTTATTGCTGGGTATGTGTGGGGGTGTGTGTGTGCATATTTTTCAGTATTTTCTGGGGAGCTTATTTACACTGGAGTGGGATAGACATATATAAACCTAAACTTTATTTGGGGACTTCTGTTTTTGCTGTAAAATTAACACAAACTTTGCACTCCATTTTAAAATCATGCTTGGGCTATGGTGGCTGACGCACCTGGTCCGTCAGAGGTAGGGTGCTTGAGTTTGAACACGTAGGATGAAGGGGAGGATGAGATTCTGCTCCAACACTCGGGCCACAGGAGGAGGTCCCTGTGCAGCTTGTGGCAGCACCTGCGGCACTCGATGCTTCTCTGTTTCATCCTCCACATCTGGTCTATGATCACCCAACCTCCTATTTCCCCATAAATTCACTTGTAGGAAGTCTTTTGTTTGTTGCAAGTTAGGAAATCAAGCTAAGCTTGCTTAAGAACTTCTTTCTAAAGGTGGCTCCAGACTGGCACTGGTTGAGAGTCTTGGCATCAGGGGATGGAGAGGGCCCCTGGGGAGCTGCGCTTTCCCAGTGCCCCTGGAACTGAGGGCTGCCAGGCTACTGGATGACAAGCTACACCCTGTGACTACTTCTGCTCTTTTTTTAAATTTTTTTTTATTCTAATTTGTTATATGGCAGCAGAATATATTACAATACATATTACACATGTAGAGCACATTTTTTCATATCTCTGATTATATGCAAAGTATATTCATAATATTCATGTCTTCATACATGTACTCAGGGAAATGATGTCCATCTCATTCCACCATATTTTTTATACCCCTCACCCCCACCCATCCTCTCCTTCCTCTTTACTGTATCTAGAGTTTGTCCAGTCTTCACATGCTTCCCTTCCCAACCCCACTAAAAATCAGCCTCCTTATATCAGAGAAAACATTCAGCATTTGGTTATTTGGAATTGGCTAACTTCACTTAGCATTATCTTCTCCAACTCCATCCATTTACCTGCAAATGTCATGATTTCATTCTCTTTTATTGCTGAATAATATTCCATTGTGTATAAATACCACATTTTCTTTATCCATTCATCTACTGATGGGAATCTAGGTTGGTTCCACAGTTTAGCTATTGTGAATTGTTCTGCTATAAAGAGCACTAATCTCTAGGGTATATAAAGAACTCAAAAATCTTAACACAAAAACAACATATAACCCAATCAATAAATGGGCCAAGGAACTGAACAGACTCTTCTCAGAAGTGATATACAATCAATAACAAATTTATGAAAAAATGTTCAACATCTCTAGCTATTAGAGAAATACAAATCAAAACTACTCTAAGATTTCATCTCACTTCAGTCAGAATGGCAGCTATTAAGAATACAAACAACAATAAGTATTGGTGAGGATGTGGGGGAAAAGGCACACTCATACACTGATGGTGGGACTGCAAATTGGTGCAGCCAATATGGAAAGCAATATGAAGATTACTTGGAAAACAGGGAATGGAACCACCATTTGACCCAGCTATCCCTCTCCTCGGTCTATACCCAAAGGACTTAAAAACAGCATACTACAGGGACATGGCCACATCAATGTTTATTGTTCTTTTTAAAGACTCTCTTTATCATTGTTTATTTAAACTCATGCCTGTCTATTCCATTTTCCTAGCATGGCATTATTAGCTTGGGATTTTGATGTCTAAGAGGGTTAAGAGCAGTGGGGTGGAGGAACAGATGGAGCAGGTCTCACCTCCTCTCCTGAGGTCCCGCAGGCCCAGGGGAGTGGGCTCTGCTAGGTGAGGTCAGGGGGGCGTTCCATGCAGTGATGTTCTGATGAGGCTGTCATGTTGGGCTGCTCATTCTGGTAGCAGCAAATCCTATAAGGACCATGGAAGCAGAGGACACATTCCAGGGACAGCTGGGAAACAGGATCCTCAGCACTGGTTTCAGAGAGAGCCAGGCACAGGTGACTAGGTACATGCCAGGTGTAGAAGAGGATGGAGAGATGTAATATGAACATAAACAACCACGAAAATAGCACTGGTGAGCACCTGCTGCCTGGCTCAGCACTGATTGCCTGAATTTTTAATTTCACTACAACCCTGGAGTCTGGTATAGTTAGTGTCTACGTTTTACAGAAGATGAAACTGGGGCTCAGAGAGGCCCCACTGCCAGGGTCCCACATCCAGGAGAGAGCAGAGCCAGGCACCCCTGGGATAAGACAAGGGAGAGAGCTCACTGCTATCTTGAGTAGGACACTAAGGAGTTTCCCTAGGGTGGCAGCACCTAAGGTCACCTAGGCACTTTAAAATATGATTCTGGTTACCCCTCATGGCAGTGCATGGGGCTCTGACATCATCACCTTACCAACAAGAAAACAGACCTGGAGAGAGCTGACCAGATGTGTAGGATCGCACAGCCAAGGTAACACTTCCAGGTCAATGGCAAGTCTGAGCACTTTGCAGACACCACAGGGCTGCCTCACAGGAGCTGTTGGGGGACCCCCACAGCCCCAGAGAGCAGAAGTGGAGACCACTCCAGTCCGCACCCGGTTCCTGCTGTGAGTCAGTGGACAAGTTGCCTCACTCTGGGTGCCTGTTTTCTCATCCATGAAGTGGGAATATCAACTGCATCTTTGGCTGCATTTATGGGGCTAGAAACATACTTTTTCGAAGGTAATTTATGCAACGTGCCTGGCACCTACTAAATTCAATGGATGTCAGTAGTGATGGCAGTAGCTCAAAGAAATGACCTGCAGGAGGAAATGCAGAAGTAGAGCAGATCACAGGCCGAGATGAGTTCTGAAGGACAAGAGGAGCAGAACTAGGGGTGGGCACTCGGGAGTATTCTTAATCCAGAAGAGCGTTCTCATGTAGGCTAGCAGTAGGGTTTATACAGAAGAATTGAATTATTGGAAATGTACTTAAAGAAAGGCAATTAGGCAGCCGAAGGTAAGAGTCCTGAGGGAGAGTAGAGGGCAGGGAAGGGGAGAGGAGGGAGAGCCAGGCTGCAGGTCCCACTGGAGGCCCTTCCCAGGATGCCCCTAGGCTGCTTCCTCAGCACGGCTGGGTGAATACATAGGAATTGCAAATTCATGTTCCAACTGGACTAAGCAAAAAATCGAATCCAGGTGATCTACACCAGGAGGAAATACACTCCAGTCAGGTGCAAGCACCCTGAGGGTCGCATGGAGTTCTGATTACCTGCGCTCAATTGCTGTCCTTGGCCAGAGAATCTGGAGTTGGATGGAGTTACTTGTCATGTTTGCTGTTCTGTCTGCATTCTGAGAGTGTTCATTTGCAGGTTCATGTGCTTGTTAGTATTTGAGTTCTCAGTTCAAAGCATGGTCTTGGGATTTTTCTTTCTTTTTCAGAATGCAGAAATATATAAGATGCAAAAATACCTGTGCCCAGCATTTCAATCTCAGCTGGTTGTCCTGCTGTTAAGTGGACTAATTTTGAATACAGCGATCCCCTTAACATCATTACTGATAGTCATAATTTCTTGTATCCTAGATTTTACGGAAGGGGTTAGACTGAAATGAGCTAAGGATTCACTCTGTGGCCATAGCTTTGGGATGAGTTCTTGAGACAATGCTCTATCCTCAAGGAAGGAGAGGAGGACCCTTAATCCCAAAGGGTATTTCTCATCGTTACTTTGGGCTGGCCACAGTCAGGTGGTCCTGGATCCTCTGCTTGGATTGTAGTGTGCAGGAGCTCAGGCAGATTAGGGCAAAGGGCCATCTGGTGGCTGGTTGTAGGTGCTTCTTTCCTGAAGCACCCTTATGTCATCTACACCAGGAGAATTTGAGGTCTGAGACCATCTGGCTCACAGACAATAACTTAGTCAGAACTGGGCTCTTACCTCCTTGGCATCTGCTCAGGTGAGCTCGGCTGCTCTGCCCTCTCACATGTGGAGTTGAGACCTTGTGTCCTGCCACCTTGGAACAGAGCCTGGTTCACCCAGGAGTAAAGAACCTGCTCTTGCAGCAGTTCCCGTTGCCATACCTTATGTTCCTAAGTTTGCAAGTTGGCTGACCGTGAGGCCCCAGCATGGCAAGGCCAGTGCTCACCTGGCACCTCATACAGTGGTGGTAGTCACTGCCAGAGCAGTCACAGCCTCTGCATGCATCAGACATCCAGAATGTCCTCGAGGTGCTAGAAGCAGGCAAGTCTCTCAAGTATACTGCCTCACATGTGCCTATAACTTTCCAGAATGATCCTTTAAACGCGCTGTTGATGTCCTATTAGCCCCTGTTTTCCTCCCAAAGAAATTTGTGTTTAGCTGCTAGGTAACCTCCTTGTGTGAAATTTACAGGTCTGCCAGCCATAAAAAAAACATTAATGCATAATACATAAACAAAACCTATGCTCTTTTTGCAAAAAAAAAAAGAGGGGGGGCGGCCAAAAAGAAAGAATGGAATTCAGTCCTTGCTTTCTAAAGGGAAAAAGCATGAACCTTGCATTTTCAGTTTGACGCCTTTTTGCCTTAAATATATGAGATGACTATTAATGCCTGAATTCACAGTAGGGGAGAAGGGAAATGGCAGTAAATTGTAAAGCACATTTACATTATAACAAGGCCCACAGAAGCATTGTAACGCACACGGTTATTTCAACAGAGGTTTGGACGCCCTCCAATTTAATTTCCTGAAGTCGGGCTGTGCAGCTGGGTCATTGCTGGCCTAATCTGGGAAATGTGGCTCTGAGGCTGTGCATCAGAATGCCCTCCTCCAGCTGTCACCAAGCAGCGTCATTTACAGCCACTGAGGTCCAGGGCAAAGCATCAGAATCACTTTGTGTAGACACTGCAGCCTGCTGGCTTCATAAATTCTGTTACGGAGAGCAATAATCAATATTTCATGTTTAATCATGCAGAGCCAAAATTAGTATAGACTTTATGTCTTCTACTTTTCCAAATTATGCAAATACCAGTAACCCCTTTCCAGTGCCCTTTTCACACTTTCATTTAAAAAAGGGGCATGTGGGGGTGGGGAATTCTAGTAATATTTAATTGAACAATTGAACCTTTGAAAGCATCAGAAGTAATGTTGGCTTTTCACTTCTTTTAAATAGTCACCCTCAGGCTAACATGGAGCTGTTCCAGCACAGAAAGCTGACTTAGTGAGTGTCACGGGTGTGTCAGCTGTGGCTGCACAGTGGAGCATACTGCAGAGTGCTCACAGGCTGTGTGGCCTTCGACACCGTGGACATGCCAGGAAAGTTAAGAGGCTGCGTCTGGACAGGAGTGCACTTCAGAGAGAAAGCAATTCTGAGAAAATTTCTGATGTTAAGCCTATCCAGACACACCCTGCTTGTTTAGACTGTGGAAATGGAAGGGCCAGCAAAAAGCAGGAAAAGTGCTTCCTTACTGGGTAGGCCTAGGGGCTGACCATGTGGCTGCAGAGGTGAGCACATCCACCCCCAGCCATGTCCACTGCTGGCACCAGGAAGACACCTACAGGAGTGATGCAGGAAGGGAGGCCAGGCACCAAGAAAGAGCCATGAGCTACTGTCCACTATGATGGTTCACGCCCAGGTTACTTCAGAAGGCCCCTTAGTCCAGTGGGCAGCAGGACCAGTCGTCAACCAATCGTTAGCATGGCAGCCAGTGCTCACGCCTTGCCACTCAGCAAGGCTCCCCCTGGGTTTCACAAGGGGAATTTGGAACTCAGTGTGTTGAAGTTGTATCTGAATAACTCAACTTGTACCTAGCAGAGAGGTTTAACCTACATCTTAAAGACAGAAGCTAGCTGGATGCTGTGGTGCACACCTGTAATCCCAGAAGTTCTGGAAACTGAGGCAGGAGGATTGCAAGTCCAAAGCCAGCCTTAGCAACTTAGCAAGGTGCTAAGCAACTCAGTGAAACACAAAATAGGGCCGGAGATGTGGCTCAGTGGTTTAATACCCCTGAGTTCAATCCCTGGTACCAAAAAAAAGAAAAAAAAAAGACAGAAGCTATTTAGAGCATGGTAGAAATCATCCTATTATTTGGTCAGTGAAATGGAGCCAGAAAATTGGCTTGAGGACAGCTTCTCCTCCAATGGGTCAGTCATAGTGCCGTTCTTCAGTCAATTAATATGATTAGTCAATAGTTAATTGAACTTTTGACAGTAGAAAACAAGGACAACTCAGGGTCTTGGGGTGCATGAGCCAAGATCCAGGGATAAGACAGTGACTTGTGAGGGCATGGACACTTTCACAGAGCAACTCCACACTGGTGGGCCTGGGTGCAGGGGAACCGCAGGGTTGGGAAGCATCTGGGCCTGAATGGTTGTGGGACAAGGGCAGGGAAGGAGGAGGAGGAGAGAGAGCAAAGGAAGTAGGGGAGGCAGGGAGGGAAGGAGGGGCAAGGCCACCCTGTGTGGAGCCACCCTGCCAAGGGACAGAGTCCTGGGACTCCAGCTCCTTTCCCACCCCCTCTCTCTCCAGTGCCTCCCACCGCTAAAGCCACAAACAAAGTGTCCTAGTTAATGAAGCCCAAGGCTATGAGTTTCCAGGGCACAGAGGAGAGAGGCGAGAGGATGTTTCAGCACTAGGCTACCGAGGCAGACACGCCTTCAGCATGCACAAGTGCTTCTTTCTGGGAATGGGCAATCAGGTGGAGGTGTTGGCAATGCTGAGCTCCAAGCTTGGCAGAGCAGGCAGTGGAGAGGGGCTAGTAACATTGGGATCACCACAGGCCACTGAGGAAGCAGGGTGAGTGCCCTGCCCTCCTCTCGGTTGGGAAAACCTGTTGAATAAGGGGAAAGTTGGGGAGGAGCTCAACCTGCATGTGTGGCACGTGATTCACAGTGGAGGCCCTGAAACAGGGATCAGTCAGCCCTCTGTCTGCACAATCAAATACCTGCAGATGGAGATCATTCAGGAAAACGTGTCAGTATGGAGCCTGCATGAATTTCCTCTTGTCCCTCTCCCTCAACAGCACAGTGTCACCACTCTTGGCCCAGAGTCTTCATTGTGAGGACTCAGGGTTGACTTGAAACATACGGAGTAGGTTGTAGGGCTGCCTCACCATGTCAAAGGTCAGTGGACCTTGTGACCTCTGCCCTGCAGAGAGCAAGGGATGGCTGCCGTCCCACAGGGGCTGCCTCTTGGGGCAGGCTGCTAGGGTGTCCAGGAAGGGTTGTGGTCTCAGGGAATGGAATGAAGATCTGTGAGGTCTTCAAATCCTCAGTGTTGCTAGGGCTGAGGACAGGGGCTTCGCCAGGAAGTGGAGCTGTGTCCTTCATACCCTGTAGCACTATGGGTGCCTGAAGTGCAGGGGAGGTCTATGCATGTTTGAGCACCTGGCTCAGGGAAGAGGTTTCTAAGAGGGAGAAGCAGCCTCCAGAGTTGGAGACCCCAGGCTTCTGCAGTCTCTTCCCAGCAGCCAGGAGCCAGCACTGTGGACGGAGCCAGGTGGAAAGAATGGAGGTCGGAGCCCAGCACAGTGATACCAGTGATTCCCGAGGCTGAGGCAGGGGATTGCAAGTTCAAAGCCAGCCTCAGCAACTCAGTGAGCCCTAAATAACTTAGTGAACCCTTGTCTTCAAATAAAAAAGAAAAAGGGCTGGGGATATTGCTCAGTGGATAAGCTTCCCTGGGTTCAATCCCCAGTACCAAAAATAGAAGAGTGGAGGTGGGGTTGTATCCCCACCCTGGAAAGCAACTGGAGCAGCATCTTCAGAGATGGAAAATCCGTCTGAGTGACAGTATTGTATCCAGTTAAGTCAAGGATGAAACTGCCTTGTGTGTTCACATTCATAACAATGTCTGGAACTTGAATGGGGTATTGTCTCAATTTGACTAATAACTGCCCTGAGTATTGTTGCCATAAGTTCCTGACACTAGTTTGTGATACACGTTTTTTTTTTCCTTTTTTACAGGAAGAGCTGAAAAGATTGCAGAACCCTTTAGAACAAGTCAATGATGGGAAGTATTTGCTTGAAAAGTAAGTAAAGAAACTTAAAAGGGATCTAAATCATTGTCTAGGTTAAAAGGCTTTCATGAAAAAAAACTCAGTTGGATGTGGTGGTGCACATCTGTAATCCCAGCAGCTTGGGAGGCTGAGGCAGGAGGATCACAAGGTCAAGGCCAACCTCAGCAATTTGTGAGACTCTAAGCAACTTTTTGAGACCCTGTCTCAAAATAAAAATTAGGATCACATGGTACTCAGATGTCCATGGTGTGTACTCCATGGATTGAGACTTAATACTTCCATCTTTAACTTTAGTCAGGGATATTCATAGAAGGCATTAAATGTGCAAGAAGTATAAGGCTAACCCAAAATTAATAGAATAATAGCATGAACATTCAAAATAACACTGCAAAACTATATAAGACTGAGCAAAAGGAAAGGCAGGGGTGGGGAGATAGAAAAGCAATGAATAAAGACAAAAATAGTGTCTACCTCTTAAGTTTTTAAAAACTGTCCAGTTAGGCATGTGAGATATGTATCCTGATTTCAAGTTAGGGGTAAAAGCTTTGAGGTTTTTTATTTTTTTTACATTAACGTAGCTTGTGATTTTATAAGACTTCTAAAAATATTAGCATAATATCAAATTGATTGACAGTCATTGTCAGGATACGGGAATTAAAAATAACTCCCGGTTATGAAGGATCTGCGCTGTGCTCTGTACTGTGAATGCCCGCCAACTTTCTCTCAAGTCCTGGCTGTGGCCTTTCTGTAGGAGCCTTATGGTTTCCATCTTACAGAGAGGAAAGAAGCTCAGAGAGGCTTCTGCGTGCTCTGCCAGAGAACAGTGAGGATGGGAGCCAACCCAGGTTTGGATGCCCACGGAGCTGTTGCTCCAGCCTGGCTGGGTCTTAGTGATCTCTGCCTCAGTGGGTCCTGCTTGGCTTGGTCAATGCATTTACAAAGTACCTTGACATCCCCAGAGGACAGAGCAGGGAAAGCTGCGAGGCCAGGGGACCCTGTGACACCACTGCAGGGAACCAAGGAGGTGCCCCATGGAGGAGAGGAGAGGAGGACCATCTGGGAGCCAAATTGCATCTTTGTCTCCAGAGAGTGGTGCGAGACCTACCAACAGGAGATGAGGAGAAGCAGCCTTGGGATCAAGAAAACATGACTTTTACAGTTTTCAGGCTGCCCACAACGGAAAGGATGTTGTCAAGAAGTGAACTGACTCATCCCAGGAAGGGTGTAAATGAAAACATTAAGAACATTCCTGAAAACGGAAAAGCTTGGGGTGGGTCTGGTTCCTCTTTCTGCCTTTCCCCAGCTCTGTGAGTCAGGCAAATGGCCTCACCACCTGAGCCCAGGACCCTCAGCTTCAAGGAGGAAGGACAGAGTGTCAGTCCTCACAGGCATCGATGAGGACCTGACCCCATGGGAGGTGGCCCAGGCATGGTCCAGCCAGTACTCTGTGGATCTGCTGGGCAGATGCCCTTAGAAGGGCAGCATCAGACCTTCCAGCAAATGAGCTGCCTGGGTTAGCCATGGATTTTATTTATCCTCACTGTGGCTGTTTTCAGGTAATGTGAATGACTTAGAAAAAAGCAGTTTAGCCATTATGGACCAAGCTCTGGAAATTCCTCAAAAGACTGTGAATGGGCTGCCTTATGACCCAGCAGTCCCACCCCTGGGTGCACACCTGAGGGAAACGAAGCCAGCCAGTGCCTCCGTTTCACTGCAGTCCTAGTCACAGCAACCAAGACACGGGGACAGCCCAGGTGTTCGTGAAGGGTGTGGACAATGTGGTGCACACAATGGAATGTTTGTTACTTGGCCACAAAAAGAACCAAGTCTTGTCGTTTGCAGCAAGTGGATGGAAGTGGAGGACGTTAAGTGAAATAAGAGAGGCACAGAAAGACAAGCACCGCACACTGCAGTCATGTGGAACATGAAGCAGTTGCTCTCACAGGAATGGAGACCAGAGTGGTGGTTTCCAGAAGCTGGGAGAGTCAGGGAGGCCAGGAGAGTGGGGAGGCAGGGAGAGAGGGGAGGCTGGGGCAGGTTGATCTGTGGGCACTACATCACACAGGAGTAGGAAGCTCTGGTCTGTCTGGCACAGTAGGGTGACTGCAGATAACAATAATGAACGGTCCATGTTGAAAAGCTAGAAGAAAGTACATTGAACGTTTTCCCCATAAAGAAACAATGAGTGCTTGAGGAGATTAAAGTTTAACCTGGTTTAAACATTACACGGTGCATATGAGTTTCAAAACATGGTGTTTCCCCTTGTTATGCACCACTTTTGTTTTTATATATGAGTTAAAAATAAATTCAACTTAAAACACAAGAGAACATCTCTGTCTCCCCCATCTTCTTGCTGCCGTCACCAATGTGTGAACAATGACCAGAGCCTCCAGCTGACCTTAGAGAGAAGCTTCTCCCATGTGACCCTGCTGTAATGACAGAGGGCTGGTGGCTTTTCATCCTGCTGCATTGGAGTCTCCAGGGAGGTTGTGCTCAGTCCAGGTAGGCTGGACCTGAATCCCCCTAGGGCCGCCTGATTTTCTTGAGAGCGTCCTGGTGATTCAGGGGAGGAAAGGGACTGAAGACAGTGGACAGGCACTGTTCAGCTTCTTCCAGTTCATCCATCTCCTCCTGTGGCATCACCCTCCGAGGTCTCAGGACACCCTGTGATGTTCAGCCCATTTATTTACTGAACCTGGCTATGTCATGACTGATTTTAATGTAGGAAATGAACCCCAGAAGTGTTTCTTTTTCCCTTGCTAATTGACAGCAAGTGTATACTGAGCTGCTGGCCACCACTACCACCACCACCACCACCACCACCACCATATTGCTCCGCCCTCTGCCCCAGGGGGAGGTGCATGTGCTCCACCTCCTGCACCCACTCTTCCTGTGCTATCGCAGGCCTGGGCAAGCCCGAGCTTCTTGGGGTTTTGTACACGTGTTGTTCCAGCCATGACTGAGGAGCCCCAGTTCGGGAACTGTCTCCCCTCAGAACACACTGGCCCTGGGGTGACCCTCCCTTTCATGCTTGTCCAGGACACTGAGAAAACAAGCTCTGGCCATCTGCCCGACAGCTGCAACCATTCTGTGGATTTCTGGGGAGTTTCCTGACCTGCTCGGGGCAAGACTGTGTGTCCTTGAAAGCTGTCGGATTTGATTAAAAAATGGGTGCACTTGGGTGAGCTGCAGCTGTCCTGGCACTGTGCAAATCAACCCAGCCAGGCACGCCCACCAGAAGTTAAGTGCCTGGACTGGTGGCCCCTTGGAACATTCCCCTTTTTCTAAATCTCCATCAGTGCACAGGGAGAGCTTTGCTCACCATGTGGAGGGCAGCACAGGGTGCGTGAACACTCACACATATGCACACACTTGCATACTCACATGCACACCAACACATGGGCACACACACACACACTCATACATGCACACACAGACCCACAGAGCTTGGCAAGGGCCCAGGATCAGAGAAGAGCTCTGTCAACTCATGAATTGGAGGCTGCTTATAGCTGTTGTTCGCAACGATCGTTCATTGGCACAAGACAGCAGGCTCACTGCCATTTTTGTAACTGTTGAATGGGCTGGATCTCTGGTGGGTGGCGTGTGATAGCAGGCCACATGTTTTGTTAGTATGCGGTCACTTGATTAACCAATGGAGGCTATTGATGGCATAGACAAATGCTGGCCAATTAAACCAATAGGCATTCGCAGATCATTGAGGAAATATGAATTCTACCCTTGGATTAGTGAAATTGCTGGGAGAGGTTCTCTTTATGAAGATGCCACCTTGCTGCAGTCGCTGCATGGCGACAGGTCTCCCTGCATGCTCTCTTGTGTCTCTACCTGTCCTTAATGGGATGCTCAGTGGACCCTGCAGTGTCCTTGCTACAGGCTGCTGTCCCTGCAAGCTGCAGGATTACAGAGGTGAGACTTTACTGTCCACCACCCTGGTCTGGGTCCCTCTGTCCCCCATCAAGCGTCTTACAGGTTTCCAGCAGTTTCCTGCCTGGTGGAATCCTGAGCATGGGCCCTGCCTGGCAGCCTTGCGTCGTATCCCCCCCGCTCCATGCCGTTCCAGCACCCGATGATTGGAGCATGTGTGTAGATGGTGAATGAGGAGAACTAAGAGGAGCCCTGGGTACCCACAGAACACAGCCTCTTCCTCACCCAGCCAGGCAGAAGGAGCTCCGCCACGCTCTGCTCTCCTGGGCTTGCGGCACCACCTAGTGGCCACATGAGTGCCTGTGAGCCGCCATGTGTGCCCTCAGTGCTTAGCCACTCCTCCCTAAGGAGGAGGAGATGCACTGTGGCTTATGGCACTGCACCGGGACATTCAGCAGGCTTTGTATCCTTTTCTTTGATGCCACCACACTCCTGTTCTCATGGCTGACAGCTCCTACAGCCTTCTAATGAGCTTTCTTCCTCTCTCCCTGCTCCCTCCTGCTGCAAGCCACTCCTCCTGTTCCCTGGCTCCAGATCCTGTTTCCCAGGGGCAGGGTGATGGCGCTGGACCTTAAAGTCACTGAGGGCCTACTGGGTGGATTTGGGTGTCAGCACTGGCCTTTTACAGCTCCAGAGAGAGGGGTCAAAGCACACATCATGCACGTGGAAGCTGACGTTCCTGATGCCTGACACACACACCCTTGCCAGGGTCTGTGCTCTGGGAGGAAGAGAGGACTAGGCTCTTAGGGGGATGAAGCACATAAGCCGGATTCTTAAGACACAAGTTTTACTGTGTTTCTCCCAAATGGCGAACTGAGCTACATCCGCTTTGGGGTTCTCAGCTGATACAGGGTGTAATTTACAGAATTAAAGATCATAAATGCACAACATCTGTGACAGGGGCTGTACACACGTGTGACCCATGACCATCTGTGTACCAGGCTCATTTCCTTCTATCCACCCGTGTGCCTTCTCTTGTGGAGATCCCTGTTTGTTTTCTAAAACCAGCCTGTGTGTTTTCTGGCCTCTGCTCCTCTATTGCAGGCCTTCCTTACACACACGACCTGACACTCTCAACTGCAGACTTCCTTCAGGTCCTGTGAAACCCAGCCCAGGGCCACTTTTGCAGGGGCTGAGCCCTCAGTGAGACCTGCAGCACCCTGAGGCAGTGCCCACCATTCGTGAGTCACATTGCCAGGCTTAGACAGTGTGGGGAGCGGAGGAAGCTGGGACAGCACACCACTGGGCGGGGATGGGGCCTCCTACAGCCACTGGTCAGCAGGATCACGCATTGTGACATTCTTTGTATTCCATCTGCCCCCAGAATGGTCCAATGTTCCACTTTTCTGCTTTGGCTTTGAGTGTAGGGTTGAGCCCGGGAGGTGGAGCCGTGTCTTCTGGGGTGTGGTCACTTTCTGCGGCCCTCCCTCAGGACTCTGTTAATAGAGTCAAGTGAAAGGCCTTGAATCCTCATCAGCCTTATCAGAAGCTGGTGACTGAGCTGCACTGTTGCTGAGTGCTAATGTCCTGGGCGGCAGGGAGGCGTGGTTTCTGTTTCCAGCTGTCGGCTGGCCATGGATGTGCAGAATAATGTTGAAAAATATCCCTAAATCTGCAGCCCTTGGAATCAAGGATGAAGTGTCCGTTGCAACATGGTCCACATTGGGCAGGCTGTGTGCAGTGCTGGCTGGGGGGACGTCTGAACCATCCTACACTGGTGCCCTGTGCCTCCTCCCTGCTCTGGGCAGTGGTGCCAGCTCCCCTCACCCCTTCCCCTTCATGGGGAGCGCAGTTCTCCAGAGTTCAGCAGCACTACCCGCTACTCATCTCACCCCCACCTGGGGCCACACACACCTTTTTATTTAAGACCTTCTTCCTTCTTCCTATTTCTGTTCTGGCCCCCTCCAATTATATTTTGGAAAAAAAAAACCACATCTCTTCTATCTCTTTCTCACTTCCTATCCTATTTTAATAATGCCAAAATTGAGCCCATTTTCCCTACTCTATAGAATCGACTATTATATTAAGATAGTACTAACAGTGCCTCGATATTAACACACAGTAAGAAATAGTAAGATCCAGACTGAGATAGAATCGATTATAGAACAATATATCAGATTTTAAAGCTACTTCTAAATGGAGAAGGGGCCTATCGGGATCTCCTTGGCAGTGATTGCCAACCAGGGCTGCCTTCTGGGATTCTTTCAGGTGCCTGTAAGCATCGCCAGCAGTGGGCGGTGTGTGCTGTCTCTGCTTCTCTCACACTCAGCTCTACACGTAAGAAGACACAGGACAATTTACACACGTTTGAGCTTGGCCAGAGCTTCTGATCATTTGGGGGAGAAAAGAGGAACCTTGTAGAAGTTACCCTTGGGGTGCAACCTGGAAGAACAAACCATGGCTGGATTGAGGAATTAGAACAGAAGTGACTTGAGACATGGTCTGCAAGCACTGGCTATCTGTGGCAGGACTTTCCTCATTCATTTGGTCCTGCCCAGTGAAAAGGCTCTGGGGGGAGGTTGCAGCATGAAAAGCCAGAGCATCCAATTTGAGTGCTGGATCAAGTTGGGACCCTTGCTGGTCTCTTAGCCCCACCCCTTCCCCAGCATGTGGAAGCCAAGGGTGGGCACCAGCTGCAGAAGCAGGCAGAGAAGTTGCCTGGGGTCCAGCGAGCGCAGAGCCCGAATGCTGTGATTTATGTCTGCTGGTTTGATGGCGGAGTCTCAGCTCATTGAGGTGCAGATGAATAGGTTTATCTCCTCTAATAACTCTGGACCCCATTTCCCTCACTGGAGGGGGCAAGGCAGAGAAAACTTAATCTTGCCCAATAATGGAATTCGAGTCCCATTGGAGAATTTACTGCTGTTCAGTGACTTTTGTCTAATCTGGTTATTAAATTCTGAACTCCTGAAGCGGGTGGAGCAAGCCCATGCCCGCAGCTGTGTGGCCTGCCCCTGCCTGTGCCTCTCCTCTGTCCTCCCTTCTCTGCTGCACACCTGGGCCTCCAGGCGTATTACCTTAAAATGGCCGAGGCCTGGAGGAAGGGGTCCCTGGGTCTCCCTCAAGCCCCCAGAGGTGTTGGCTGCACCCCTCATGGGCTTGAACTCCTTGCTCTGCTGGGCTGCCTCCTGTGACCACTGGCAGAGCCTTGGCCAACCTGGGAGTCCTCAGAGGGGAGGGTACTCCAACCCTGCTCCCCCGGGGAGCTCTCCAGACCCACAGAGCCTCGTTGTGAAGCTGACCCTGGTCTCAGGTTCCTCTCCAACACCACAGCTTTCTCCTTGGGCCTGTGACCTCTGTTGGTGGGACAAGATGAGTGCCTACCTTCTCTGGAGGGGCAGAGAAAAGAGGTCACTGCACCATGGAATCTGCTCTCCTGAAAACCACCCTGGCCACCGCTGACAGGCCAGAGCAGTGGGGTCCCAGCAGGACTTCTATGCAGCCCAGTCCCTGCCAGCCTGTGGGGGATGGTGGGCACATGGGCAGGCATTCTCCTGGTAGAAAAGGCAAGATGGTAACTATCAGGGGCAAACAGCCTCTGCTACACACCTGCACGAGTGGAAATGAGGATGGGGGTAGGTAACAGGGGAGCTTCAGTCGGCTCTTCATCAGCAGGACAACATGAAAAGGGAAGAATCTGGTAAGTTACCCTGAACTGGGCCAGTGCACACACGGGCCATCCCAGCAGCTCGGGAGGCTGGGGCAGGAGGACTGTACGTTCTGCTTCCCCTAGAACTAGACTCAGCAACCTTGCAAGACCCTGTCGCAAAATAGAATAAAACAACTGGGTAGAGTGCCAGCCTAGCATGCTCGAGGCCCTGGTTTCCATCCTGAGCACCCAAACTGTACACTTGTATGAGGTGCAAAGAACCAGAGGCCTCAGGAAGTGGCTTTGTGAGGGGGTGTGAGTGTGCAGGAGCTGTGATCTAGAGGCAGGGTCGAGAAGGGCATGTTGCCCACCTCGTAGACGTGAGTGATAAGAGGCAGTTGTGAGCATTAAACCCCCCAGGACCAAAAGGCCACATGGAAGGGTAAAAGCCATTGAGAGCACATAGCCAGTCGGGAAAGGCCCTCTGGGAGGTGGAAGGCAGGGTCTCTGGCGAACAGGTGAAGGAAAGCTTCACAAGTCAGAAAGTAAGAACAGAGACAGCACCAGCCAGGGCTCCATGAAGCCTAGAGAAGTGTGTACACTGGGAAGCTAGGGAGCAGCCGGGAGGGAGGGCAGGAACAAGGAGCCAGAAGGTAGCCTGCAAGGCGACTCCACCCCGACTCAACAGTGGTCTCGCAGGTCCCGGCCACGCTCTGCTAGCAGCATCAAGATCTCAGCAGGTCTTCCAATACAAACTGTCACTGGACGTCTTTGTTACTGAGTGCCACCCTTTCCCTTGGATTCTAGCAACGTATTTATGTAGTGATGAAGCAACACACAGATGCATTGAATATAATCAGCTTTTAACATCCACTCCATAACTATTTCAATTCCTCTCTTGTTTTTTATTGGTGTATTTGGTTTTGTGATGAAACAGCATTTAGATTTTCTATGAAGGGTGAAAGAGATAATCCTGAAAAGAATTTTGAAATTTTTCTCAATAAAACCTTGTTAGATTGCATTTGATTGAGTACAATGTCTACCTGCTTTAGCCAAAAGTTTAATTAAGAGATGTGAGAAGAGTTGAGAAAGTGCAGACTTTGCAATTCGAGCCATGTAGGTTCAAATCCCAGCTCTGCTCCTTACCTACTGTGTGACCTTGAGCAGCCTGGTTGACCTCTCTGGGCCTCCTTGATTGCACTACTTAAAATGAGAACAGTAACTGGATTATAATGAGCTTTCAGTGAGTAAAGCCCAGAAAATCACTAAGCCTCTTAGGTCTTTTCCATCCAAATGTATCTTCCCAACATACTTCTGTGAACTTGGGTAACAAAATACAGCCAGTGGGGACATTCAGGAATCCAGAGTTCCAGTGTATGTGTTTTTCACATTACCTCAAAATATTCAGAAGTACTAGACATGTCTGTTTTTATATCTTTTTCATAGTCTATCCAGGACCTCTACATGTGGACTTTGGGCCTGAGGGACTTGCACACAGTGACCTTTGACTTCTGCATGCCTTGGGGAAGTTGAGGCTGAGCTTCTGTGGGTGAGCACCACACAAGCCAGTGTGGCTGGTGTCAGCCTCAGGCCACGGCTAATGAGAAGTTCCCTGGCCACTTCCTTGTGAGAAGAAACGTGCTCTCAAGCTACTTTCTGGACAAGCGTATGAAGAATAGGTTTGTTCATCAGCTACTGACCAGGTCCTCTGACTTGCAGAGGGCACTGCTGGCCGCTAGGCACTGCCTCAAGGCTGTACGGCTTCTCGGCGGCTGGCCTTGATGGATGCTCTTGTCTTTGAATGGTCCACACCATCCCAGCCGCTCTTCTCTTTCTCATGCTCAGTCACCCCTCTGTGTCCTGTTTCTCAAGTGTCTTGTCATCTTCACAGAGTGTCACAGATGCAGGACCATGCCCAAATGCTCACCTGGGAGGGAGCCGGGGTTGCTGCCATCAAGGTGGTCTTAGCATTGGTGAAACCTTAAGAAAGATCTGGAAGAGCAAGATCTCAGGATGTGCTGGAAGTCCCACCAATCCTAGGTGGAGTGAAGTCAGGGACAGGCAGGGAGGAGATGGGCTGAGACACGGATGGCTATGGGAAGACTTCCACTGGCCTGCGTGGCCCTTCACATCACTGGGCACATGCATGTCAGGATGAGGGATTGGGTGGACACCAGACCTGCTAGGAGAACTCACAGCTTCACATGGAGAACTCAACAAAGACTTGAACAACAGGGTTTCTCCTCATCTGCCCTAAGTCAGTACGCGGCAGGCCACTTAGGGTGGCACCCTCTTTTGGCTGGTTCAGAATTCATCATACAGGATTATAATGTATTTTGAAAATTTTAAAGTTATTTAGTAACATAAAAGAACTAGTAACTTTCATATGAAAACCCAGCTTCCTGGCCACTCAGGAGCAGTGGGAAATCTGGGACAGGGTGCCCTCTCTGGCCAGTCTGCCCTGCTGGCCTGGAGCAGCTCCTGAGGTCCCCCTTCTGTCTTCTGCAGACCTCCCACCTCCTGCCTGTGCCCTCAGGTCCATGTCTTTGCCCCAAGGCTTTTTTTCTCCCTCCCTCCACCCTGCCAGGCCCAACTAAAGAACTAAGACTCTCTGGAGCTTTCTCCAAGCACCTGGCTCTCAGGGTGCCCTCTCTTCTGTCCTCTGGGTCAGGACACCTGGGGATGACCAGGACCACATATGGTGAGCCCCCAGGTAGTCATGAGCTTGAGGAGCCGCTCACCCTGCAAAACAGGGACATGTAGAGAAAGGGCAGGGGCAGGTGACAGTGCCATCTCCAATATGAGAGAAGGGAACGAGCAACAGGCCTAGTCAAAAAGTTATGAAAAAAGATATTTAGCATCTGTCTAGAAACCTAGGCTTCCTTTATGTAGGAACCAACAAAATGTGTTCCCTTACTTCATCTAGTCTTCAAAGGATGACATCCTCAGCATTGCTTAATCTAAAAATAACAGTGTCAAGGCAGTTGTTACGGTTTAGATGTGGTGTGCCCCTAAAGCTCAGGTGTGAAATGCAAGAAGGTTTGGAGGAGAAGTAACTGGGTTATGGCCTTGACCTAATCAGTGAATCTAACCGAGTGGTAACTGGAGGCAGACGGGGTGTAGCTGGAGGAAGTGGTTCATTGGGAGCGTGGCTATGGGGTATATATTTTGTATCTGGAGATGGAGTCTCTCTCTGCTTCCTGATCATCATATGAGCTGCTTCCCTCTGCCACACTCTTCCTCCATGATGTTCAGCCTCACCTCAAGCCTGAGGAATGGAGCCAGCCTTCTATGGACTAAGACCTCTGAAACCTTGAGCCCTCAAATAGACTTTTCTTCCTCTACAGTTGTTCTGATAGCGCCCTTTAGTCACAACAGCAAAAGAGCTAACTAGCAACTTGTGGTTTAGTCTGCAGCCAAGGAGGGATCCAGTAGGAGATCTACCAGCAGAAGCTAAAAGCACCAGTGATTTAGTCTGCAGTCAAGGTGGAGCCAGGAGGAGAAGGCTGGAAAGTGATTTCCATGAGGTGGGGTTCTCTTTTACAGTAAAATAGCACAGAGAGAGCTCACTATTACGATGACAGGTGGTGTTGACATTACTACCATTAAATTAACACCATCGATACCATTTTTCAAAGGCCAGTTGAAGTTAGTGAACATATTTTGTTTATTCCTACATTTTGAATTATCAAGGAAGCATAGGGTTTACTTCTAAATGGATGCCAAATATCCTTTTCAATAATTGTGTGGCTGGGCCAGTTCGTATTGTGAGAAACACGCTCACCTGCCCAAACCCAAAGAATCAACTGGGAGACCTCAGGCTCCGCAGAAGAGAGACCTAAATGATGGTCTCGCAAGATCAGGTGTCTTGTGGTCAGACACCCAGAGATGGTACAGTCAGTATTTTATGCATTAGGGTGCAAGGGCCCTTTCGTGATTCCTCATTGGCTGAGTAGGACTTCCTGAATGTCCCCTGTGTTTTCCTGTCTCCTATTGGGTTATTTAAAGAAATGACCTTGAATTGTCCCCATTCCTCTTGTTCTTCTGTGGTGGGAAAGACTTCTTGGGGTGAACACATTCTGACACATAGGCAGCTCTTACTTCTTTACCTAAGTTATTCTTTCTTAACCAAGAGGCTATATCACTGTTGGTCAGGCTGAGCTCTTCCCCCATCTCCTGTTTGTTAAGGGCTATTCAGGTGCCTGGACTTTGGATCTGCCATATCCATAGGTTATGGTGCTATTGTGTGAGTTAACTGCCTGTAACTTTCCATTCTGCTCTAGGTCCCCTCTAGCTGCCTTTCCTACAATCCAATTTTACATTGCAGCCTAAATGCTCTATTCTGAAAAGGACCACTGGACTTCCTATTTCTCACAGTAGATGGCATCGCCCACTCCACCCTTTCTCTACACATTGCTGTCTGTTTTGCAGTGCAAGTGGCTCCTCAGGCTCATGACCCAGTGGGGACAACTCACCACAGGTAGTCCTGGTCACCACTGGAAGTCATTTGAAAGTCATGCTGGAGGTGTGACCCAAGGGAAGTCACAATGTGTGATATCAACTTTCCTAGGATACAGAGACTTAATACCATGGCTGAAACCATTAAAAAACAATGTAACAATTTAGGGTGCTAGTTTAACAGGAAGCGAATGGCCTGGCGCTTTTAGCTTCTGCTGGTAGTTTAAAGACATTGTCCAGCCTGTCCTGCAGCCTTTGAAACTCTAATTATGACTGGCAAGAGGTAAGAGGGAAATATTATCATATGAAGTTTAAAAAGGAATGAGATAGTTTAACATGCTTTAAATTAAGTTAAATTGTTCCATAATCTGTTGGCAATGACCATAAATTAAATATCCAAAACTCAAAGAACTCTTGCATTAAGGAAGTCAGTGGGCATAAAATGTTTTTAATACACTTTTGTTTTGTTTTGTTTTTTGGTACCAGGGATTGAACTCAGGGGCATTCAACCATTTAGCCACATCCCCAGCCCTATTTTGTATTTTATTTAGAGACAGGGTCTCACTGAGTTGCTTAGCACCTCACCATTGCTGAAGCTGGCTTTGAACTCTCGATCCTCTTGCCTCAGCCTCCAGAGCCACTGGGATTACAGGCATGCACCACCACACCTGGCTTTAATACACTTTTATTTTAAAAAGCATTAAATGTTTTCTTCTCTTATCACTAAAATAAGCTATCTATTCACTTAGGGAAAATGAATGTTATTTTCTTGGCTAAGGATTGTTATTTCTGAACTAAGGAAAATTGTCACTTTCCAGATTCCAGGACGCTAGCCAGGAAACGGGCTGCTTGAGCAAGTTCACCCTTGTAAATCTGTCCTTGCAGTTTGCAGGACCTTTGGGCTCTCCAAGGCACCACACCGCCCCCTGGTGTTCAACTTGCTAAAATGCAATACTGACTCAAATAGCCCCTTACAATTGTACTTATTTTCAGAACAATCAAAGTGACATTAAAAAAAAAAAAAAGGAAAAGAAAAGAAAAGAAAAAAAATGATACTACAGACTATTTTGAAATATTATAAACTTGTGTATTTTATATGGGTAGCCAAAATTTTCTAATTTTTACAACATTTAGAATGTTACTTACTTTGTGCCCTTGGTGGGAATGTCCACTAACTTGGAGTATCCTGAAGGGCAGGACCCCTCAGCTAAAACCTGGAGAACCCCCAAAGCCTCAGGCATGTGGTGACACCCACAGATGCCAAAGTAGTGCTACTCTCTGACAAACAGGTCCTGCAAAACAGTGTGGGTCCTATCCCCAGGCAGGTAATCTTGCAAAGTCTTATTTGAGATTCTGTTTAAAATTTTTATGTCAAAGAGCAATAATCAAGCACTATATAATAAAACAGCCCACATGCAATTCCAAGCAGAGCCAGAATCTTCTTTCCCAGGACATGAGCAATGTGACTTAGGCCCTTATGAATCTTACCTGTGCAATTCCATGCAAACTATGGACAAGGCCCATAGGTCTCAGCAGAGGCACCTGGGTCCAGGTAAAAACCCTGAGGCTTAAGATTCATGGCATCAGAAATTGGCCTGGGACCCCAAGGGTTTGTTCCTTGGGCACGTTCCATGTGATAAACTTCTCTGTCCCTGTAACCAATGGCTGGGATTTTCTGGGCCTGCTGGTGGTAGCCTAGTAGTGACAGTGTGATTTTTTTCCTCACAGCATCCAGCGGGCGTGGCGCGAGCATCTGCAGCGGCAGGAGCCCCTGGAGAAGAGGAGCCCGTCGCCACCTTCAGTGTCCTCCGGCAGGCTGAGCAACTCCAGCAGCGTGAACACCTTCTCCGACAGCAGCACACCTGTGAGTGCACCTTCCGTTCTCCTGATTGACTTACCGCCGCTTATACGTCGCCTGGACTCTGGTTCTAGGATGGAAGTTGTGGGGTGTGAGCAGGTGGTTTGCGACAGTGAGGCGCCATGTAGCTCAGGTGCTACCTGGAAGCTAGGGTAGGGGCTTTGTCCTTTCAGAACAGACCAATTCGCAACTTGAAGTTAGCTTTACTGAGTCTGGAGAAAGGGTCGTGTTTGAAATCAGCCTCCGAGGCTCTCACTTCATCCCCTTTTCTCTGTGGACGTGCATCTCAGTTCGTGCCTCTAGAAGCCTTGTGTGATACTAATGTGTCAGAAGGTTAGTACAAGAAAGAGAACTTTCCCAGAGGGAACTGGAAATAGTAGGTAAGCTCAGAGCCCAGGTAGGCCACTCTTGGCTGGTGTGTGCAAGTCACCATGGCCAGATGGGGCCACAGACCCCACCTGAGGGGCAGCCACCTGGAAAGGTGTTGCCATGTAGGGATGCAGGTCAGATATTGTCAAATGTGGCTCCTTCTTCAGGAGATGCCAGAAATCCACGGAGAAGACGTGGAAGGTAAGCTGGAGACTATAGTGGGGCTACAGGCCACCAGCACACAACTCAGAAGTAGGCTAAGGAATGAAGGAACTGTTGATGTCTGTGTGTTAAAGAGAATGACATATGTGTCTGTCGGGTGCCTAGAAACCAGGGTGTTATGGATTCAGCCACTGTAATGCTGAAAAGTAAGAAAGAGAAATGGAGTAAAAAAAAATATTCCTTTGCTACTTTGCTCTAATGTTCATTCAGTTGTGAAAAAGTTTTCTCAAGATGCAGAATGGTGTATTCACATTGGGATCAAGCCAAAGTTACTTTATCTGAGAGGTGTTCTGATGACCGATTTGCACATTCTTTGGTAACTGGTTTTATCTAGAGATGGACTTTTCAAGGGAGGGAATGTGTTGCTTTCATAGCTGTGAAATAAATGGGACAGAAGGTCCACTTTTAACTGAGAGCAGCAATGGAATATTTGGTGAATTTCTTGGGAGAGTGTCTTGTGGGGTGGCTTGTATCTGAGCGCGCTGTCACTAGAGGGTGCAGGTAGACCACAGTGGGAGATACCAGGCCTAAGGTTGCAGACGGTGCATGATTTGTGAGTAAAAAATAGGGTGCAAAGTGAGTGTTTTGCAGGCCGTGGCTGAAATGCCACAGGAAGTGCAAATCCAGGGTCTTAGACGATTGAACTTCCACGATGGAGATGCAGTGTCAGAAGTTGATCCCTCAGGTCTGAGGTTTAGATTTCCTGCTTTTGTGACTTCTCGTGGCCACACTTCAGGGTGACTGACGACCATGGTTGCTAGGCCGGGGTGGGGAGTTGGTGTGAGCACCTTGGGCGCTTAATCCTTTGGTGGATTGAGACCCTGGAAGAGAACACCTGACCTCCTCAAGGGGCAACCCACTCATGCCAGCAGCTCAGGGGCTAACAGCATGCCCTTCCCCCACCTGGCCACCATGATCCAGCCTCCACACACCATTGCCAGCAGCCACACCTTCTCTAATTCATCCTGGCTTCTCAGCCCCTGCTGTTTTCGGTAGAGGAGATTTTCTCTCTCAAATGTCCCCAGCACCTGGGTTTGCATAATGTGTGTCAGACGGTGGGTGGTGGGCGTGACATCCAGCTGACCCCTGTATCATCTTCCTTTAGTTCTGAGGTCATGGGACAGGGATGATGATGGTGTCAGTGTGTGGAAATTTGCCTCAACCCCTAGTGCCTACAAAAAAATGAAGAGTCGGGCGGATTTAAAAACAAAACAAAGCAAAACTCATTATTGGAACCAGTTATCAGAGAGCAATCAGAGACCCAGCCTGGAATTCTAATAGAGGCTGCTGATTATCAGGGTGACTTTGATGTCAGCGATGGCCATGAGGTGCCACTCAACATACAAAGTAAAATAAAAGCTTAAGATGTCAGGATATTTCCAGTCTTGTTTGTCAGGCAGGTGAAATATCCAAGATGTAATTTTTAAAAACCGCACACCTAGTTGTGTGGATGGACACATCTCTGAACCCTTTTCTCCCACGGTTGTCACTTGCCCTGGGCCCCTGCGGGGGACTCACTCTTATCTCCTCTGGGGCTTCTAACCTTCCTGGAGATGAGGTGGGAAGGTGATCCTGCCCAGCCCATAGGAGCTGCAGGCAGGAAGATGCACTTTTTCCACCCGCCAGTGGATGGACCTCATTTATGGAGGGAATAGAATCACCCTGGCCCGCACTGACCAAGCCATGATGGAATCACACTTTGTTATCTGTAAATTTAAAGTCCCCTGTGTAAGTTGAAGGCCATCTGCCAGGGAAGCTCTCCCTGGGGAGCCCCCTGGCCTGACTCTGGCTTGATCTCTGCTAGCTCATGGACTCTCAGCCCCCTTTCTCTGGGTCAGCTGTTGCAGATGCCTCCAGACCACAGTCAGTCTTCTCAAATCTGATCAACTGCTGTTTTGTCTAGAGTTCCAGCCTTCCCTCAGCTAGCCTCCAACACAGCCTCCACCAGAGGCAGGCCTTCTTTGCCTGCTCCCCGAGCCTGGTCAGTGCCACCATCCCCAGGTCTGCAGTCACTGTAACCACTGCCTGTCTCCCCTGTCTGCCCCAGACACAGGCCACATGGGAAACCAACTCCTTGATCTGACTGAGTCCCTGTGCTGCACTAAGAATGCTGCTTCTGTGTGCTTCTGCTCGGATCCTTGCAGCTAAACATAGTGGTTAAGGCAGCTCTCAGGATATTTCTGCTCTAAAATATGTAATGACAGCACCGTCTAAGTCTGAGCTTCAGATTCTTCATCTTAACAAGAGCTGAGCCCTTGTTGGGTGCTGGGCTCTCTGCTGACACTTCTTGTGGATTATCTTATTTAATCCTCTCAATGGCTATATGAGGGTAGCTCTGTTATTATCTCCAATTTACAGACGATGAAAATGAGACTTGGAGAGATAGCTAACCTGCCTTGGGCTGCATGTTGGGTGGAGCTGGCTAGTGTCCTTCTTGCTGGATTTAGGCCTGGTCAAGCGGTAGCGGTAGCAATCAGCTGCTGCATTTCTAAGACTGTTTTACAATTTGACAGCTATAAACAGTGAGTAAGACACTAGAAAAATTACATGTGATTTTATAAATTGCCTTGATCCATGCTCTTTGGTTCAAATCTCACACCTCAACTATTCAATACTAAGTTAAAGATCAACAGGAGGGAAGCCAATGTTAAGGAAAGACGATACTAAGTTATGTTAGCTATCTGAACAGTAAGTGCTCTCACCCCACAATGTATCATATGGTAATAAAAAAGTTGTTTTAGAAATAGGAATTCTGCATGGCTACCGTTACTGGGGAGTGGAAATTGTGGGTGTCACAATGGAAAAGCAAGAGATGACTTCTTATCTCTGGGCTCAATGGTGCACCCCTGTAATCCCAGTGGCTCAGGAGGCTGAGACAGGAGGATGGCGAGTTCAAAGCCAGCCTCAGCAATGGCAAGGTGCTAAGCAACTCAGTGAGACCCTATCTCTAAATAAAATAGGGCTGGGGATGTGGCTCAGTGGTTGAGTGCCCCTGAGTTCAATTTCCCATGCCTCCCCCATCAAAGAAAAGAGTTCTTATTTTAAAATATCAGTCATTGCATAGAGGACAATAGAAAAATGCTCCCTGAATTTTTATTAGTCAATTTTACATGCTAAGATGCTTACAATCAGTTCTCAGCTCTGAGACACCTGTAATTTATCTAACAGGATATAACAAAAAGAAACCATGAAACATGTATCATAAACTCTGAGACTTATAATTTTCTTTTTCTTTTCCTTTTTTTTTTTTTTTTTTGTGGTGCTGGGGATTGAACCCAGGGCCTTGTACATTCAAGGTAAACTCTCTATGAACTGAGCTACAACCCCAGCTGAGACTGATAACTTTTCCAAGTCAGTATTGTCTGACTTTGCAAATAGATCCAGAAAGATCTTTGTGATGGCCTGCAGAGGTTCTGTCTCATTGGCTTGGGTGGGGTCTGGGATCTGGGCCTCCTCATGGCTACTCTACTTTACAAGTATAAAACCTCACAGAGCCTGGGACCCAGAAAATTCTCAGCAGGTGTTAGTTGAATCTGCTCTTGATCTTATCCAATGTAAACTCAAAATGCTGTGGAGATGAGAGATGGACATGTTAACTTGGTACGGATTGTGGGGCACAGTGCCCGTTCTCCCTGTGAATCCCTGGGAACTGATGTGTGTCCCAGAATTTGTATTCCTAAGCTGAGACTGGAGCTATACACTGCAAAGTAAGACATCTATCATTTGCTTTAGTGTTGCTCTAATTAAAAATGAGTTTTCAAGTTCTGAAGATGAAACCAGGGTTAAGTCCTTTGCTTCTGAATGAGTGGGGGGGGTCTCCTCAGAGGGCCCAGCCTCAGGGTCGTGAAAGCAAGGCTAACTCATTCTACTTCCTTCTAGACCCCAGGAATGAGGAATGGGAGGACCCCCTGCATCCTGGGAAACAGGCCCAGCCCCACCCAGCTGGTCCCACCCCCTGCAGTAGGAGGAGTTACAGTTCTGAGCAGTTCAAGAGCAGGGGTCTGGGAGGGTTGGGGATCTGGGCCCTCACTTGTCCTGGAGAGAGACTGGGAGCCCCTAGACTGGTGGGGTCTATGAGTGAGTGGTCCTGGCATTTATCAAGAGCTCCAGCTCAGTTGGTGCTGCCCCTGCAGCCAGAGGCGTGCACCTTGCTTTCAAGATGCATGGCCCTTTTAGATCTTCAGTCTCAGGGCTTTAAATACAGCAGGGGATCTGGTGAGAGGAAGCCTTGTCACATCATACCCACTTGGGGGGAACTGGGCCCTAAAAGGGGATTTCCAGGCCCTTTCCAATGTGAGCCTGAAAGCTGTGAATTATGGCATCTGTAAGCCTCATGCTACTTAATAATTGAATGGCCTAGATTTTCCAGGTCAGGAGCAAGTTGCCATCTTAGCCCAGCTGTTCTCAATCTAGGTCCCCCGAGTTCTGCTGTTTCCGCATCCAGACTGTCTTCCAACCTTCCTCTCAGGCCCCCCAGGCCCCCCAAGGGAACAAATTCTTTGTCTGTCTGTATGTCCCCAAACTCAGATCAGAGAATATGGTGATCACATATGAAAAAGACTATATTTACACAGCAGCCAATGTCTCTTTTCTTCAAACCCAAACCTTAGAAAATATGTGTCTTCTTTTCCCAAATTTTAAAAATTTTATGGGTAACAGTGTGCAGCATGTATTTTTGTGTGAAAATAATACACTCACATCTTCCTCTTCATGTCTTTGAGTATTGGTTGATTAGATCTATAGGTTGACGGGTCCCTTCCTTAGATGATCTTTTCATTCACGCTTTGAGGGTGCTTTTTCTTGATAGGTTTTAAAGTGATCGTGTGGTTTGGGGTTGAGGATTAAATGTTTCACGGACTGCTAACACTGAACATTGGCTGCCTGACAGCAAAGTGGACGATTCCTTGATCCCCAACCCACTCGCCCTTGGTAATGTAACAAACCCTGTTTTGCAAGGTCAAAACTTGCAGAACTACACATCAGAGCAGAGCCTCGGAGTCAAGTACCCACCTTGATACACACCGTTGTGAAAAACTCATTTTTTGTGGTTAACCTGGCTTGGGGCTTGGCCTTTGTCTCCAGGTGGACTGTGTCCTTGTTCTGCAGCCTGGGGGAGGTAAAGGATGGGGCTTCCGATTCAGATCAAGATTTTACTTGTGTTGTTTTTTACATGATTGCATGCTTGTAAGTATTCTAACTATTGCACTTTTTTGAAATAAGAATTAATCAGTACTTTTTTTAAAAAATAGAGTTTCCAGAACCTCAGTAGATCTATTCTGTTAGAGTATCTAAGAGAAAGGGTTTGGGATTTTGTATTTTAAAAATGTCCCAAGTAATCTTCATCATTGTTAAAGTATAGAAAATATTGAGTTGTACAAATCAAAAAATAAATCAATTTTATTTAGGAAATGGGCAGGACAAAACCATCTAGGTGCTTGTTTTTTTTTTCTTGATTTTCTTTGGCTTTTTGATGTGTGTGACATCCCTGAAATGTGCTGGGCTGGTCACTCCTGAGCTGATACTCACAGTCCCCATGTGTAGTCGAGTTCTGCCCAGGGGCTCCCGTCCTACAGGTCCCTGTTCCCTTGGTCTCATGGCTATTCCTCAAGGTACGACAGAGTGCCTTGCTCTTCAAGAGAAGTTTCTGGTGTTTGAGTTATTGTGATTTTATTAAAAGAGGGACTGCACTAAGCACAGATTAATTTCAGACTACTCTGGGCTTCAGCTATGAGAATTGCTTAGTCTCCATGAAGGAGAAGAAACAATTTAGCCACTAGCTGGCAAGAAGGTCAGTTATGGCTGAAAACCCTAAGCTAGGGCACGTGGACACACAGAGGAGAGAAACCTGGAGCAGTGGCGGTGGGCATCTCTCCATGTGCTTTATACAATGATGCCTGTTCATTCCCAGTTAGGTATGTGCATTCATTATGCTATAGCTGAAATCCTGATTGCTACTTTATTCAGAGCAGTATAAATCTAAAATAATAAATTTTAAAACATTAAAATCCTTTCAGAGACAGTGTTAGTAATATTTCTTTTTATTTTCAAAATATTTTTATTCCATGAAATAAATATTTTGGGGAGTTAAAGACATGTGCCTTGATTTTTATTTTGCATCCACCATGGGCTGATCCTCTAAACACTCACTTTTTAAATATGCTAACAATTCTGAGGATTTCAGAGGTAGATTCCCCTACCTTTGGCAGTGACTTCCAGAGGAGACTGTTTCTGGACACATTCTCTAGAGTTGATCACAAGCGTTGGTTTCCTAAAGCAGCAGCAGACTTCGACCCCAACCTTGCACAGCAGCTGCCCTCCCTGGCTGCACGTCCAGGGTTAAGCGTATTGGTCTTAGGCCATGCTGTTTAATGCAGATGGATTTTTCAAGAGCATCACCATGCTAAGTGCTTGGAAGAAGGACTTCATCTGCACAGAGAAGTGACTGTGACCTGCCTTGAAATGACATCATCTGGTGTCATGTGGCTCTTCACACGTCTCAGCCTCAGAAGAGACACTCTGTGGAAGGCACAGCGCGATTTCTGCTGTGATGGTCTTCAGCTGACAGAGGCTGGGGCTGGAGGGAGGCATACATTGCATACATTGGTTTCCTCAATGTATGCAGCCCCTGGCAGGATTCTCAGCTTTGCTTTATTACTAAAAGCACAGATGCACTGATGGGATGAAGTGAGCTGGCCGCCTTGGACTTGGGAGTGTGCTTTCTGCATGAAGATCAAGAACTTCCCTAGAGCCTCTCCTCTGCTGTCTGAATACCTTGTCTGTGCAGACTTCTTTTCAATTTGAACAACACAGGCAAAAATCTGTGAACTTTTCCTCCCAGAGAGCTCTGCCTATTTGGTCAGTACTTGAAGATTTCTGGTCCCAAATAAGTTCTGAGTGGCTTGCGCATGACTGGCCACTGAGGGGGAAGCCCCTGCTGGAGTCACACTGCAGAAGTGCTCCAGGTACCTTCACCTGCTGACACAGGCTGCCCTCCATGGATTTCTCTCCAAGCCAGTTTGCATAAATGACTGTTTCCTTTCAAATGGGCAAGAGACGCTCTTCAGAACCATGGACAGCTACAAGCAGCCTGCCACACTGTGGGATGGTGACCAGGACAAGCATTCTGACACTGTAAGTTTTCCAAACACCTGTCATCTATTTTAGATCCATCTTAGTCTGGACATATGGAGGGAGGAAACTGAAATGTAAACTGTAAAAAGTGGTGCATTTTAAATTAAGGATAAACCGTTTAAATGTCATTTTAGAAATTGTTAATGTGTCAACTTAAAGTAACTTTATTGTTTTATTAGTTGGTATTTGTTCTGTGTTTTATATTTTGAGAATCTTTGCTTTTTAAAAATCCACTGCAAACTAATTTTGTTGCAATTGGTCAAACCAGTTGCTTTAGAAATAGCATGTTATACACACATAGAAATTGTTCCAAATGTAATTTGTTGTCCTGTGTGAAGTTCTTTCTGGATTATACTGGCTTGGAAGAACAGTTAAACTTATGATTGTAGAGTACAATTTCAATTGCAAAAAAAAAAAAAAATCTAGGCATCCTAATGTTGAGATGCATGGATGTTTGATAATTTATATAGAATTTTAAATTTACAAGAATCAAATATATATGGTGAAAATGTATTATATAAATGAAAAGGGCAGATCTTTTTATAAAACAAGTAGATTTGAGCCCTTGAAGTAGTATTTTAGACAGGTTAAAAATTACTTAATTACTTTGAAAGTAGTCCAATTTAACTGTTCAAATAAAATAAAAAAGTGTTTTTAAAAGCACTTTCAACTATCTTAAAACCATCCAAGTGTGATACTATGACATTGTGATATTATACAACCCATGAAGAAATGATTCTTTGAATTCCAGCCAAGAATGACCCTAATGGATATGCTCGTTAACTCTTCAAATTTGTCTAAGAGAACATGATGGCCATAAAAAAAGTAATTTAACAAATAACACTCCTTTTCTCAGAGTGATTAAGTGTAGTTTGTGACATTATTTTATGCTCAAACTTTTATCTTAAGGTCTAATAAAGCTATATTTTTATACTTTTAAAGTATAAAATTATTTCCTTTGAGAGTTTTCAGATTTATAAACTAGTAGTAAGTGCAATTTACTTAGCTAAACCCCTAATTCAGATGTAACCAATTCTTTCTGTTGTGGGTGATTTTCACATGAATCCCTGTTGCTTCTTAACTCTTCTGTCACTTGGCATTTGATATTTGGATAAATAGAAGTTACATTCAACAGTGTGCACAATTTGAAAGCTGTGATTTGGTTTTACATTAAAGAGATGTTGTTATGCATCCTATCAGCTTTGCTTCCTAGATCCTCTGATGATTTCCTTGGTTGCTGTCAACATTTCAAATAACTCAGCTTTTTGAAAAGAGGAGAAAGTAGATTTATAATTCCAGTTCTTTAAGTTTCATTTCCCTGAATTTGATAATTCTGCTTGGGTTTTCCGGGTAAGTAGTTTCTCCTATGAGTGTGCCTTGGTGGTATAGACTCAGATGGTTCCTTACTATGAGCCATGTCCTCCCTGGCAGTGAACCTGGACTAGCCATTCCAGCTGGCTGGATCCTTCAGTCTGTTACAGAGGACTCAAGATGGGTCAGGACATGGGATCTGCTCTGTGCTGTAAGAGGGGTGGAGGAGACTGTTCAAGAACCAGGAAGCTATTCTTTATCAGCCTTTGTCTCTGTCTTTAGGATGTGAGTCACCCCATAGTGTCAGAAGTGTAGCATTTCATAGTTGTTTTTTTCCAAATGTTTTAGTGATATATTTATGACCATATACACTTGGTAATTGAAATATAGTTGTCTATGTATTTATTTAACCAGAAACTGCTGCTCTATTATGAGCCATGAACATGCTGGCTTCTGCTTTGATAGCCTTTCAATCATTATTGACAGAGTGCAAGTCACCTGAATAATAGGAAAACCTCCCAAGCTAATTAGACTATATGAGCTGCTCACATTTCTTTTTCTTTCTTTTTTTCTTTTGCAACATTCTGGTGGTGGCAGATGTGTGAGAACAATCTTAAATTTAGTTGACTGACATTTTGGTTTCCTTGCCAGTGTAAAAATATGCTCACAGATCTTGTGGTCACCCTCCCTCGCATGGCTTTGTCACCACTGGCACAAAGGGTTTAGGGTGTGTTTGCTTGGTGAGATCTACCGAGTTTGCAGGCATTGCAGAGTGGGTGAACATAGAGTGAGATGGTAGGTGTGGTTCCTGCTGCAGATCTGAGCCCTTTTCAGCACCCAGAGAAGCTGACCTTGGACATGGCCTTTATGTCCACACTGCTGTCAGGTGACTCTGTTGCATGGGTCTCCATCACAGTTTTTTTCAGAGGCAGCTCCTCCAGCTATAGTCCTCCTGGAGACAGCTGCAGGGAGAGACTGAGAGCAGCTGGGGTTGCAAGAAGCTCCCAGAAGGTGCCTTTTTCAAGGGACATGGGTTCATGGTGTTGTTTCAGCACACAGGACGCCACTGGTTCTAAATGGGTTCAAGGCTTGTTTCAGAATGTGTCCAACAGGATTTATTGGGCTTAGAATACAGTATTCCAGTTTCCCAGAGAATCACCCCTGCACTGATGATTCCACCTCACTTTTTACAAGTTGAGAATCAATTACCTTAAATGTTTGGGACCAGCATTGTTGTGAATTTTGGAATATTTGCATCTACGTAATGAGATATCCTGGGGATGGGATCCAATTTGAAACACAAAATTTGTTTCATATATACAAATACACATAGCCTGAAGGTAATTTTTTATAATATATTTAACAATTTTGTGCTTGAAACAAAGTTTCATGGTATACAGTTTTCTACTTGTGGAATGGAATCAGCACTGGAAAAGTTTCCTATGTGGGGCATTTTGGACTTTGGAGTTTTGAATTGTGGATGCTCAAGCTGTATCAAGTTTTTCATCCTTGATTAACATCTTTACTGCTGGCTGTCCCTCCCTGTCTCAGTTGTGCTCTCGAGGTGTCCCTGCTAGATGGTGCATGATGAACCTGGGCAAACATGACTGGATCCATTTGGGGCTTGTATTAAATGCTATTAGAAGTAGTAGAGAAGTCTAGACTGTCTAGGAGAAGGAACTTGGAAGAGCCTAGAGACTTGGCATAGACAGCATCCACACAGCTGAAAGACCAGAAGCAGCCTCCAGGAGAAACGATTCTGGATACCCTATTCTTTGCATTTTCATTCATCTTTGCAACCCTAGGGCCTCTAGGTTAATCTGGTTTCCTCCTATAAATAAACTCACAGCAGAGGCTGGATGCCCAGACATGTGCCCAGGCAGCCAGCCACAGGGTGGGGGACACGGTCTGTTGCCATTTGAAATCTCTCCTCACTTGGAGTTCTGCAGGGTTCCTCTTGTCTGCTCTTCTGAGCTTGACTCATCATGTCACACACGCTTGACAAGTAATACAAGTGTATCCATGTTTGATTGCTGTTGGGATCACTAGGAATACAAATGTAGGCATTGTATCTGCACGTCAGCATGATGATGGCTTCTCCTGATGCCTTTGTGAATGCAATAATAATACAAATGAATGCATTTTTGGATGGCTAGATAGTCTCAGCAAGATAATGTGAACTAATGAATCTGAGTTAGCTTGGAGCAAAGTCTCTCAAGGTGTGCAAGGGCTTCATTATAGACACCTTTATCAAATATTAAATATAATCTTCCTCTGACCTCTCACATCCTAGTTGCAGAAGAGAAGTGACTTCCTTTAGGGCAGAGGTCACCTTGAAATGGAGCTAGGAGCATTTACTGACTCCCAGGCAAGGGAGTTTCTACTGGGAGGTGTGACCTCCAAGGGACCCCAACATCAAGATGTATGGAAATTTAAAACCTAAGTACAGCTTTTTAACCCTTGGAACTTCCTGTCAATGAGATAGTCTTCCTCAGAAAGCAGAGCTTCCCATACCCAGGAGCATGAGAGCCCAAAGGGTTGGCCTGCAGAGGGAGAGCCCTAGGGTGTGGGCATATGCGTGTGTGCATTGGCATACACCACAGAGTCATTCCTGAGGTCTCCTCCAACTTGAACAGGGAGAGGAGGCGTCAGTGCAGTGCATTAGAAAGAGAAAACAAACCTTCGTTTGCTGAACTCTACCGTGCACATGCCCCTAGCCCCATGTGTATCTAACATGGGACATGGTTGCCCTGTCCCTCCTGAGCCCCACAGGAAAACACTCCCCTGAGAAAGAGAAAGAAAGGTTGTAGATTACACCCTAGGAGGTGGAAAACCCAGGAGTGTGAGTGAGATGCTTCAGTTGGAGCTGTTTTGGAGGAAAGACAGATTGAAGGGGAAAGCAGACCAGTTATCTCATCATTATCTGTAGCATGAGGATACGGGATGCATGGAAAGGAAGTGCAAGGGCAGAATTTATTGATTCCTAAGAAGTTCCAAGGTGCTACTCAGGGATGTGACTCTGCAGTGAGCCTGTTTGTTTCTGGGCCTGATCCTTCCAAGCTCTGTGGCTGCGGCTCACCAGCACACCTTAGTGAACCTCCCAGTTGTTCCTTTCCCGATGGGAGGGATTCCGAGGGGTGGACCATCCACCACCTCAAGGGCTCTGAATCTTTGCTCATCAACTAGATTTAACCACATGTGGCTGTGCTCCAACAGACACCCAAAATGTATAGCTGAAACCAGCAGAAAAAGTTCATTCTTCCTTAGGTGTCAGTATTGGACAGGTGAGCAGTTCAGTGTATGTGGGGGGGTCCTTCTTTATATAACTGTCCAGAGAACTCAGGTGGTGGGGTTATGCCGTCTTCAACACATGGCTTCCAAAGCCACAAGAGTGTCATCTCCCCTCCAGCAAACCCAAAGGAGAGAGAGGCATGGAACAGTGTCTCTCAGGGCCAGGTCTGAGAGGCACACGCCACTCAGTTCGCTTTCTTTTGCTCTAACTGCAAGGAAAACTGGAGACGTGGATTCTAGAGCACCAGTGGTTTCTGCCATGCCCTGGGCTCTGGTCATCTGGAGGGGGTTCATCTCAGCCAACCTGGCATAAATGCTAGGTTCTGCCTGATGTTGGCTTCTTGGCAGCCTTTGCCATGGCTTGATTCAATCTTCTAGGTTGCAAACTGCAGAATCTGACCCTAGTTAATTCTAGATAAAAAATAACTTATTAGCAACATACTAGGTAGCATAGTAAATGGACAGAATCTAGGAATCAAACTCAGAAATCAAGGAAGAACTAAGAAACTGGTTAGCCTGAACCCCAGGCAAGGGACAACATTGATGGACTGTACTGGCCTCACTGGACATTGCATGCAGTGGCCACAATTCTGAAATGGCCCTTGCTTCTCTGAGACACTTCCTCCAGAAGAAAGGATCTGAGCTCCACCATCCTACTGACTGGACGGCTTGTGGAACTACTAGGGTCAGGGAGGGGAGGCTGTTCCTGGTCAGTGTCTAGAATCCTGTTCCTCCTAGGTACTGCCTTAGGCCTGGGCTGGGTGACATGGGGAGAGGCTCAGGAGCACACACACACACCCCTAAAACATCCCCCACCCCCATATTCCCTCCACACACCCAACACCCCCCCACACACCCAACATCCCACATACAACCACACACCCCACACAACCACACACACCACACAACCACACACACCACACGTACCGTGCTGGCCCTCACTGACTCCAGGGGCCACATGCCCAGCCTGGTCTTGCTGTCATGCTGCTCTGAGCCTTCCCCTCCTGAGCTGTGTGGCTACTCTCACTACTTCTCATCCTAGTCCACCCTGCGTCCTGGGAGTCTCACTCTGGCCCTTACCTACACACTTGCCTTGCTGGAAAACCTGATTCAGACCTGGGACCTTGGTGCCAGGTTGACTTGACGTGGCCCAGACGTTGGGCCCATCTCCTGGGGTTTGCTCCTCTGTGCAATGAGAGTGTCAGGCTGCTGGTGTTGGTCTCAGAGGACACGTGCCTTGCAGGACGGAGGTTGGAGATACCAGGGGCAAGGGGTGGCATTAGCACATTATTATTTTCACAGCTGTTAACCCAAAGGGGGAAATAAAGAGTAGAAATTTAATGCCAGAGAGACTTTGGCACTTTGTCAATTTGACATCACCGTTGAGGGCTTTTGGAATTTTGCCTGAGAATTTCACCACTGTGCAGCTAAAAGCCTTGTTTCTCTGGCTCTTGGTTCTCCTGTCTCTGGAGATGGCATTAACCCCTGTGAGGGCTGCACCATGCGAGCTGTCTCCCAGTACCCACGGCACCCACAGACAAATGAGACTTCTGGGGCCTCTGCTCGCCTCTCCCCATGTAGTCCGCGGCACCCTGATGTGTACGGGAAGCCGGGATCCATGTTCCTGGCTCTGGTAGTGCCGCGCGGGTGTTGGTGCATGGGTGGCTTCTGAGTGGGCAGATGGACCCTAGCAGTGGTCACAGGACCTTTCAGATTGTTCAAATGTCACCTTTTCTGACAAAACTGAAGAGTGGGCTAACTGGAAGGCAGAAGAAAGAGACACACGCCCTTTGGAAACTCCATCATGACCATTTAGAAAGAAGGAGAGAGGAACATGGTGTTCTGGTACCAGGGAGTGTTTCTTCTTCTAGTGGCCTGATGGCTTCCTCCACCTGTGTAGCATGGAGCTTGGGGTTGGGTTCTTTGTCTTGTGAATTTGAAGAATAAAATCCACAGATAGAAAGGTGAGAGCAAAGCAAAAGGATTTACTACAGTCATAGAAAGAAGTCAGAGCTCCCAAAGAGGGAAGGGTCCCAAGAGAGGGAGGGTCCCAAGAGAGGGATGCCGAAGGGTGGCTGTTGTCTGGGGGTTTATATAGATTTAGAGGTTTAAGGAAATCAGCCCCCTCCCAACCCTAGGGAAGGCATTCAGGTCCACGAGGTGTTCATGCAGCCTTCAGTCCTATCAAAATATCAATCAGGCATTTTTCCTCCTTTGGAGAGGCATGGACCCCAGTCATGTGTGTCCTGACTTTAAAATGACCTTTTTGTAAGTTTCTTAGCAAATGTCTGCAGTGCTCTTTGTGCTCTACTGCCCAGAAAGTGACCCAGGGCCAGTCTCCCTATCCTCCCAGTCTCCCTGTTCCTCCTGATGTCACCTGGATGAGGTTCATTTTCAGGAATGTGGGCATTCATTCTTGCCCTAAAACACCCACATTCACACAATTAGAAGATGGTAGCTGTGCTGGCTGTCAGGGCCAAGGGCTTGGTCAGCATTGTTCAGCATCAGGAGCCAATGCAGTCTTGAGCTACTTGCTCCAACACCAGTGCATTTTGCACCAACTTGAAGACTCACAAATCTGAACTGTGTCAACAGAGAAAGAGCCATTAACACCCTATAGCAAAGTCCAGTGATCACAGATGTATCTACCAGCGCTGAGAAATGAGGCTTCTGCATAGTTAAGAGCCCTGGGTAATGGCAGGCCACCGTCAACACATTTCTAATGCCAATTTTTTTTTTTTTTGCTTTGAGTTTTAATGTTTATTTTCCCAAGACAGCCAAACACGCTACTTGGATAAATTGTACAAGCTCGTTTTCTGCCACTTCTAGTTTTAAACTTTAACCATGTTTCTGATGACAAGGAATGCTGTAAGAATACTCCAGTTCAACAAAGAGTTATAACCACAAAACAATTTTTACTTATTCTACAGTGCTTCAGAACTACCAGTTAATTTTTAAACACAAAGTAAATATAGATGTTAATGGAGGTTAATCTGGATGTTTCTTATAGCTAACTGTTGCTCAAGCAACATTGTGCTCACAGGGGAAGGCACAGGATTTCCTATAGAGTTCTGTTTGTACAAATTAATTTCTGTCTGTACAAATTAACTTATGTTTATACAAATTAATTTAGTGTGCATAACCTTAAAACTGAGGCATGATTCTACTTTATAAAAACTACTTGCAAAACTTTCATCGAATATCATTTCAAAATTAGATTATTAAATTCCTGTCACTGAAACACAATGCTTATTTATTCCTAATTATAATATGTACCTTTATTCATTTTAGAAAATACGGACAAAGTTTAAAAGTATCATCTCACCCTCAATCCAACAGAAACCACAGTTAATATTTTGGGGAATTTCTTTGGAAACACACAAATATTAGGAAAAAGTATGTATGTACACACACATGGCCCTTAAGAAATATTTTCAATATTTTTAACATTGCTTTTAAAATCTTAGTATTTAAGGCTGGATTGCACTGGTGTACTCCTATAATCCCAGCTACTCAGGAGGCTGAGGCAGGAGGATCACAATTTCAAGGTCAGCTTAGGGAGAACTTTTCTCAAAATAAAAGGGAAAAATAGCTGAGGATGTGGCTCAGAGATGGAGCCCAGGCATGTGTGAGGCTCTGGGCTGTAGCACACAGTACCCCCCCCCACACACATACCCTCAGTGTTTAAATATTACACAATGTATGCAAGTGTCCAGATGTTACATGGTACCCCATTAATATGGATAATTTTTATGTTTTGATGTATCAGTTTAAAAATTAATTTAAAAAAGGAGTAAAAAAATATAAAACATAAAACTCAATTTTTAAATTTCTGTTGTTCAGATTCTCAGTCCTATAGTTTAATATGAACGTTGCATAATATGAATTGCACAGATACTTATGATACAATCCAGTGAACTACGCCACTGCTGTTATCAATGCCAACATCATGGGGTTTTTATGTATTTTTACATTTCTGTTTCCTTACAAGAGACCACTGTAAATAGATTAATATTTTTATGAATTTTGTAAGGATATTGGTACATGTGGCTGTATCTCTGGAATTATTCTACCAGTACCATTAATTTGTCAAATTAATGAAAGCCTATTTTTGAATATGAATCTTTTTTTAATTATTGAAATATAACTATTTTATCAATTTTATGGCTATTTTAATTTATTTTGTGAGTTGTTTGACCACATTGTCTCCCGTTTTGTTGTTTTTATCAATTATTCGTATAAGTTCTTTAAATATTATGTATATTAAGCTTTTGCTTCACATTTGTGGGTATTATTTTCCTAGATTGTATGTTTATTTACATTTTTGCTATATCAAATTGTAGAATTTTATTTTATTTTTTGAGATGTAATATTTGTATATCTCTATGAGGTACGTTATAGTAATTCAACGATCTATACAATTTTATTTTATTATTATTTTTTAAATTTTTTTATACTTTTGTTTTGTTTATTTATTTTTATGTGGTGCTGAGGATCAAACCCAGGGCAACACATGTGCAAGGCAAGTGCTCTACTGCTAAGCCACAACCCCAGCCCCAGATCTATAGAATTTTATATCATCATATTTCTAAAATGTCCTTAGTATGTCCTCTATTTTTGTGGGCTTTTTTTTTTTTTACTGATTTATAATTTTACTTTTTTATTTTATTTATTTATTTTTATTTATTTTTTAATTGCTTTTTTAAAAAAATACATTACAGTGGAATGCATTACAATTCTTATTACACATATAGAACACAATTTTTCATATCTTTGTTTGTATATAAAGTATGTTCACACCAATTCACATCTTCATACATGTATTTTGGATAATGATGACCATTACATTCTACCATCATTGCTAATCCGCTGCCCCCTCTTCCCCTCCCACTCCTCTGCCCTATCTAGAGTTCGTCTATTCCTCCCATGCTCCCTCTCCCTACCCAACTATGAGTCAGTCACCTTATATCAGAAAACATTCGCCATTTGTTTTTTTGGGATTGGCTAACTTCACTTAGCATTATATTCTCCAACACCATCCATTTACCTGCAAATGACATGATTTTATTCTCTTTTATTGCTGAGTAATATTCCACTGTGTATAAATACCACATTTTTTTTATCCATTCATCTACTGACGGGCATCTAGGTTGGTTCTACAGTTTAGCTATTGTTAATTGTGCTGCTATAAACATTGATGTGGCTGAGTCCCTGTAGTATGTTGTTTTTAAGTCCTTTGAGTATAGACCGAGGAGAGGGGATAGCTGGGTCAAATGGTGTTTTTTGGGGCTTTTGAATGGCTTTCTTTTTAACATTTGTCTCAAATGCGTTTGGAATTTTGATGGCTGGCATGAAGAGAAGCAGCAGTCTTACTTCATCCTGGGCAGCTGTCGCCCAGTACTCTGTTGTCTTTAGTTTGTGAGTGGTGCTCGTCACATGTCAAAAGTCCACTAGAACATCCTCTGAGCCACACTCTGGTGCTGCTTGTCAATCCCTGGATCTCACAGTCTTGAGGTCCACATTTTATGATAGATTTTAATATCTTGTAGGGAAACTCTCATTTCATTTATTTTCATGTAGATTATTCACTCATTTTCAATAAACTTAAAAGAAACACTTTGGAGACTTTAATTGGAATTGTACCAGATCCATAAACGAAGCAGAATTGATATTTTTATAATATTTTTTCTTCCCATCTATGACATGGTATGGGCAGATAGATACAGTCACAAGCATAGATGTGGATATAGACATCAGGAAATATTTTGAACTTTATTTTGTGCATGTGTGCGTGTGCATGTGTGTATCTTTTCATTTCTCTCTTCTTCCTCTGCCTGTCATTAGGATACAGCAAGCAGTGACTCTGTGTCATGTTGATTTGTACCTTTTCACCTTACCAAATCTCTTCAGACCACCTAAGGCTTTTTAGTTGACTTTGGGTTTCTAGACTCGTAAATTTCTTCAAGTGCGGATAGCAATACTGGTGCCTACTCTTTCCAACTGTCCCGCTACATTGCTGGGACATCCAGCCTGGACAGTGTGGCTGCCCTGCTGTCCCCACCTGGGTGCGTCACCTCCCATCCACTCAACATTCTTGCAGGGTGGTAACTTGCTCCCTGGCTTTAAGTTTCTTAGTATGTTTTTTACTACTTGTATTTTATGTATTTGAGTTTTCACATCTCTGCTTGTAAAACCAAGTGACTCTTGAGACGAGTCTCAGTTTGTGCCATTTTTCTCAAGCTCTGCATCAGGATCAGGCCAGCTTCACAAGCTTTGTCCATGGCACACTAATTCCATGCTTCTTGAAAACCTGAAATGCTTTTAAATAAAACTGTTCAACCACAAAGTCTTACAGGTATTTAAAATACGATTTCATTTCTTCCAGAATTACTTGATACTGTGTTTCGTACATTATCATAAGTTAATTCTGGTACTTTTTTCTAAGATGTATCAGGAAATACATTGAGGTTAACAAACATATCAGTATTTTATTCTAAAATTTCTTATTCTAAAATTTCCTCTACATATGTTCCTTCATTGCTTTTAATTCTATAATTTTGTTTAACTTTTTTCTTTTATAACATCTACCATATTAACCAATTCTGCTGTATTCTCTAATAACATAATATTTATATTTGAAATTTGCTTTGCCTGTTGTTAAGTTCATCTGTATTTTATTGTTCCACTTATTATTTCTTCAATTTAATAGATAGCTAAATTTGCTTATGTTAATAAACTAGTTCATTAACAATAAGATTAGTCTCTGGAATCTGCTTCTAGTTCTGCTTTATCCTCAGCATGCCAAGCAGTAACCTCATTTTCTTCTAAAGATTTTGTAATGGTATATATTTTTCCTGGATTCAATTATTATTAAGTTACTGTTGTTATTAGAAGTATAGCCTTTTGATGCTGGGGTTGAACCCAATGCCTTGAGTGCTAAACACACACTCTCCACCTCTAACCCCTGAATGATTTTAGGTAGTGAGAATTCTAAACGTGTTAACAATTTCTTTGTTAAATTGAGGCCATAAAGTATAAAATCTAGTTTTTGCTTTGGGGTATTCGCTCAGGGTGATTTTTTGGTATCATACGTAAATGTTTTTTATTTCTGTCAATATTCTATGAGTACTTAAAACGAAGTTGTGTACCCTTTATTTTTAGAGTACAAAGATTTACTATTTAGTGATTGCTTCGTACATTTGCTCCTACTTTACTTTTGCATTTTTATAAGTTATAAAATCTATTCACAACATTTGAATTGTTCGTTTTAAGTGATCACTGAATAATCAGTGTGTGGGCTGGACACTTGCTTAGCACATGTGAGGCACTGGGTTGTATCCTCAGCACCACATAAAAATAAATAAGTAAAATGTGTCCATCTACAACTAAAAAATATTTATTAAAAATAATCAGTATGTGACTGAATTTTATTATAAACCAAAATACCTTTGTCTTTTTAAAGAACTCATTATAATAACTATATTAACAAATAATTATTAATTCAGTTTCATTTTCCTCTCTAACTTACCCATATGAGAGAAATCATACAACCCTTCACCTTCTGAGTTTGACTAATTTCACTTAACATGATGGTCTCTAGTTTCATCCATTTTCTTGCAAATGCCATAATTTCATTTTTTATTGCTGAATAAAACTCTATTGTGTATATAGACCAAATTTTCTTTATCCATTCATCTGTTGATGGACACCTAGTCTGGTTCCATAGGTTAGCAGAGTGGGCAGTGATGAAATCAGCCTCCACGAGCACACTCTGTTCTAAAGACTTGAACTTGGAATAATGTAAATATGTTCAGAGAATAAATTCAAATAAAAGAGAAAATAACACAATCCCCCAAACTGGAAAGTTAATGGAAAAAAATCTAGATATATGTGCCATAATCACAAAGAGAAGATAATCATTTCAAGTGACTTTAGGATCTAACATTTATCTTTCTTTAAAAGAACATCTAAAGACATACAGAGATCCAGAGAAGGACTGAGCTCACCATCTGTGATACTGTCATTATTACACTGGAGGCATGTCACAGTCTCTTGATTCATAGTTATTCATAGTTTGCAGGCCATTATCCTCTTGGTGTAAGGAATTGGGAATTTCAGATATGGTAAAATGGATTCAGTATGAAGCCAAGTGGGTGAGATGAACTCTTGCATCATTAAGTGTAAGTGAAAGTACCAATATAACTTAAAAATTTATTTTTATTTAAAAATGTGTATTTCCTAGTCCTAGTCAGTGAAAATACATATTATAAATAACCTAGTACAAAGGAGTATAAATAAATGGTGGTTTCCAGACGCCAAGCCACTCTCAGAAGATTAGGTCACTTAGGAGAGAGTGGCCAGCCCAGGTCTGGGCAGAAAAAATGCAAAATACACAAGTAAGATGCCCAGACCATCAGATTCAGGTTGAAGACACAAACTCTCTCTGGCCAAACATGAGAAAATTTGGGTATTAAAAGATAATGAATGAAATTATAGAAATAGAACAAGTATATATAGACCTCTAAGTTGACAATAAAGCAGTAGAAAGAAAAAAAAATCATGGGATACCACTAAGTAGAGGAACAATTTAGTATTCTAAAACTGGGTAATTAATATGAAAGAATTAAGCAAGTAGTCTGTTTTTTTCCAATATGTGCCACATTTGGGGCAATCAAATACATCTAGCTATTAATGGAAATTTCTTTACAAAATTCTGAGCAACGTGTGGGAAGAAGGATAGAATTAGAAAAACCACAGTTTGCAACTTCAGTGAAATAGATGATGAATTAATATGATGGCGTTTGGGTGAAGCCACAGTGAGAAGCCAACAGGAAGCCATCCAAGGAGGCACCAGACATCACCTCTGGCCACCTTGTGGGGCAGATCAGTCAATCTCTACCGATTTCGTTCAACCTGACTACACAGTGCGACCCACGGCTTGTCCTTGTGGAGGAGTGAAGTCCAGATCTAATTCATAGGGTAGGTGAAGGACTGAGTTAAATGACCTCAATAGAGTCACCAACAGAAAAACTGCAAGTGTGTGACATTCAGTGAGACAACAGACCAAGCTTTGTCTAAATTAATGCATAGAAAAGATATTAGTTAAAACACGAAGGATCTACTTTACATTAAATGGGATTCAAAGAACAGAACAATCAAATACCACTTGTGGGCCTCGTTTGACTGCAGACCCAGATAAACCGATTGAGGCAATCAGGAATATTTGCCTATAAACAGGTATTAGATAATACTAAAATATTATTAGTACTTTTCTTAGTGTGATGATAACATCATGGTTAGGCCATAATTATTGGTTAAAAATTTCCATATTATTTTAGAGATACATATTAAAATTCTATGCATATTAAAGTTTTAAGAAAGAAATGACCTGATGTCTGGGATTGACCATAAAATAATCTGGTGGGGGAGGAGGGAGAGAGGGAGACAAGCAGGGATGAGAGAAGGGGTGGTGGTAGAAAAGAGATGTGAACTGTGTGAAAATGTAGATGGTATTTAAATCAGGGTAATGGATATATGGGGACTTGTTGTGATATTCTCCCTGATTTTGTGTGTCTGACATTTTTTTAGAAAAGTAAAAGTGTGGCGTTTATAACCTGGTGAGCTCAACTGGGCTAGCAGATTCATCAACGATACAGATATTTTATTCCTTATTACAAGTGATAGATGGCCCCTTGTGTTTTCCAGCCACCTGCTACAGAGACATCAGGATTATGGTGCTTTAAAAAGAGAGTGAAATAGCACCCCAGAAAGGGAAGAATTACTTTGCTGAGGTCCAGGGAGGGGCGGAGGGCAGTGCTCAGCCTTCATTGAGCCGGATGCCTAAGGGCATGTACAGGACTAGGCATACAGCACCCATTGGGCATGAGCAAGGCTGGGTGAGTGATGGAGGGCCAAACCATTTTCCAGTGTCTCCAACCACTCTACTGTAGTACACATACTTATGATTTTGCTTATCCTTAATTTTGTTCAGTGGCGTGTATATCACTGGACCGTGCATAGGGCATGGGCACGGGGTTCCAATCCAGTTTGTCTGGGGAATCATGGGTGCGTGAGGGTCTTCCTAGGTTGTGCTGACTTCTTGGTTCATCCAGAGCTTCCCCCTTGTATTTTTTTCTAGGGATGACGGCCAATTCGATGGTCATCTCAACGCCACGAGATGATAGTGTAGGTCACAGACCCTTTGATGAAGGCCGAAACCATGGTGACTAGGCAGCCTCTCCCAGGACCACAGGATGGTCAGTGATGATAATGACTTCTTCTGATCAATTGGTTTATTTTGTGGATGTCCCCATAGGCTGGAACAGACTCTAGCATCACCTTTGAAGTCCCTTGTTTGAGCATTTGCTACACATAGTTTATTGCAGAGAGTGACCTTGGGTCACTGTCCAGCCATGTTCCTGGGGGTGGGGGTAGGGCTCAGAGCGTCGTTCTCCCAAGAGGCTGATGGGAGTCCCCACGGCCTTGGTGAGCTCCTCTGGCAGCCAGGCCTGCTCCGTTCCTTCATCTTGAGGAGCAACATTTGAGCAGCGAGAAGGTGGCAGGGAAGCCACAGCTTTGTTCCTTTGTCCTCCTCTGTTCTGGTCTGGAGCAGGGCTGTGGTTCTGCTGGGCTCTCATGGAAATGTCAGGGAGCTGTCTCTCTGGGAGGATCCCAAGTGAGACAAAGAACAGGTGGTCAGTGCTGTAGTCCCCTCAGGCAAGTGGGAGCCACACTCCCCATTACCCTGTGCCTCTGTTTATTGTCCTGGTATCAAATTAGCTGCTGGGGCTTGAAAGCCCATGATTCTCAGGATGCCCTTCACACTAGCTAATCTCTCTCTCCCTCTTTCTCTCTCTGAGGGAGTTAAGAGGGAGGAAGTGAGGAAAGTATATAAGAAATCGAGATAATTATTCTTTTTCAGATACGTATTTTCTCTAGAGGAAAATGAAAGTAGCACTGGGGATTCCCAAGAACCAAGAGATCCAGTGATTGGTAGCAGATGCACGCTTAGCAACCAGGCCTCAGACTACAGGAGAGGTGGGCCCGGCCTCTCCCCTGAGCTGACATTCCACCAGCGCTCTGTCTTCTGGGCTGTGAGGCTCGCCTGCTGCTGAAGTGTGGACAGCTCCCTAACCCCTCAGGATTCCGATTCCACTTCCATTTGTGAGGAGTTTGGATTAGTTCCTCCTTAGGATCTCTGACAGCAGGTGGCTTGCTTCCAAACACTCAAACCTTTGCTTTAGCAGAGGAAGGAAAACACGGAAACCCTTCATCTCATTAGTATCGTGTGTTCGTATTAGTATGTGTCTGTGTGGTTCCATCTCTGCATAGACACTAAGTGACACTCACCTCGCTGGGCTAATTGGGGGTCTTCAGTGAGTGATCACAGCTGGAGCTGCTAACAAGGTGCTTTAAACACGTTCCCCTTTCTATGCTGAGAACATTTCAGAAACTGCCACTTGAGAATTCCCCGGGCACTCATTCACAGCCCACCTTCCGGCTGAGATGTGGAGTGACATTTTTTTTTTCCACGCAACTCTCGAGTGTCACACCAGGATTTATGATTTTATGTGGCGGCTGTCTGCACATGCTGCAGAAAGTTGAAAAAAATATTCAAATCCTGCCAACTGCGTTTACAGTTGTTTTTTAGATTCCTTCCTCAAAACAGTTAGGTCTCCAGCCAGAATCAAGACTCGACTTTTCAGGGAAGGGTGAAAGTGAATGAAAGAGGCTGAGTTTTCCTCTTCCCTAGAGAAATGGGAAGGAGACCTTGGGGTCTCAGGCTGCATGGAGGCTGGGCTGGCAACACATATTTATTCAGAGCTCTTCATGCCCTGTGTCTGGCCCATAGCAATCAGGATGCTCTTTCTGAGCCCCTTAGAATGGGTCAGAAACCAGACCATTAGCAGAGGGAGAGAGTTTTCTCCTGGGTCCTTGGTTTATAAAGTTTGACTTTTGTCAGCTGATCTGAGTTCAGGTTATGAAGACAGAGATGCCACAGAGAGAATTGGCATGTACTCCATAGCTCGTCACCTTAAAGGAGTCAATCAAGGCGAACTCAAATTCCTCGACGTGCAGAGTCCATCGAGGGTACCTCCACCTCATCCAGAACCACTCTTCTCTTCCCATTCAGTCTCTGATTTCAAAATAGCTGGAAGGCTTTGACTTTAGCAGAGGAACGGAAACTCATGATACCCTCCTCAGCAACCTCGCTCCTCCCTCCTCCTTCAAATCCTTCCTCGGGCTGCTCTGGATTTGTTTCTGCCTCCTGCAGGGACCCTCTCACCTCTGCTGACATATCCACTCACAAGCCTCCCTTCAAAGCATGGCCCCTTCCAGTTCCGTCTCTCAGAATCTGAGAGAGCCTTCGGCCTGGCCTCCAGGTGGCATCTCCTGTAAAGATGGAGTTCACATCCGCGCCCTGGGTCAGAACTGCACATGCTTTGGCCTCCTGTAGGACTGTAATCTCAACACAGAGGTGTTGACACTTGTACTCACCTCACAAAAACCAAACACACTGGGGGTGGGTATTGCATATGTTTCAAATGGAATTCACTCATGTTTAGTCTTTCCTCATGTGTAATAATGATGTGTCTGTGTGTCAATCCCAGGAAAAGTTAAGTGAAGTTACCCGTGAAGAGGTACCATGGGCAGAAACCTAGCGGTCACTGGTGTTTGCCTTTTGTTGCCCAAATCCAGCTTCAATAGCTGATGCCTTTCCTGAGACAGGAGGGAGGAGAAACCAGACCCTGGAGGCAGCCAATGTTCTTGATGCGCTTTTTTCTTTTTCTTTTCCCTAAGGTAAAAAAATCTTTGAAACTATTTGAGCCAAAATTATTTCACATATCAACACAAACAATAGAACTGAGAATATCTATCCTCCATGTTACAGAATTTGCTCTATGATTTGCTTTCCTCTCCAGAACCTGTCAAGAGAGTATTTTAATTAAAGTCTCCAAACTGTGCCACATGGGGCCTTGATAAGCATCCATTGCCTGTCAATCACCACAGAAAAATTAACCCAAACCTTTGCTACCGAGCACAGGGACCATCTCATGTATCCGAGTCACCAGGACACCTTAACTGTCCCATCAGATTCAGGCAAACAAAACAGTGTCACTAACCATCAGGCCAGCCTGGCCGGGAATGCCCAGTGCTGCGGTCGTGTGACCATGTCTTAGCCCCACAGTCTACATCATTACCGGCCTGCCTGTGGACAGGGAGTCCCTGCAGGTACTGATTTGAGTAAAGAAATTCTTAAGGGACCCAGCCTCCATTCTATCAAATTAAGGGAAAGGTCCAGATGGCCTTAAACAAAACAAAGAGTAGGACTTGAGGAATACTCATGAGAGCATGGTAGCGGCTCCTTGTGGGCACACACTGTGCCATGAAGAGAGGTTCTGTGGACCAGTCGCTGGAGCCCAGATGTGTGCTGCTGGTACCCCTGCGTCTGGCTGCTGAGGTCTTTGCTGGGGCACCAGTTGTTTACATTGCAGCGTGGCCTGTCTAACATGCTCCTTTATGGCTGTGGGGCTGGCCCTCTATGAGGGGTGGGGGGATTCACAAGGGTCCTGTGCATCTGCAGGCCACTCGGAGCCTTCTGCACTGAGTTACTGAAGCTTGTGGATGGCCACAGGCTGACTCCTTTCCTGAGCCTCACTGCCTGCTGGGCGTGAGCTTGCACATGGGGAGAGGAGGGCAGGGAGCTGCAGGGTGCCTGACCTGGCTGTGCCATCCCCTTGTCCTGTGCAGAGAAGGGGAGGTGGAGGTGGAAGCGGGGCCTGCAGAGGGCAGCTCCTAGGTGCTCTCTTTGCCACCTGTTTGGGTAATCCTCTCACTTTAATCTCTAGATCCTGCCCACCTAAGAAATGGACATTTTAAACCACACCTTGGAAGGTCCAAGCAGAGACCTGAGAAGGTGGTGCACTATGGTGAGGGACTGGGCGCAGTACTGGCCCCTACAGCAAAGCCAGGTTCCTGGGGTGGAGCGCAGACCTTCCAGGTAGCCAGCCCGGCTTCCTCCTCTGCTCTCCCTCACCTCCATGCCACTCAGCCAGTAGAGACACCATCTGGCAACGCTGCAGCCCTACAGTTTTCTCAGGCACACAGAGCTGTGTCCAACTCCAGAGCTTTGCACTGGCCGCAGTGGCCAGTCCTGCTGGCACAGAGAGAGCCCTTTGCCCGAAGTCCTAGGGCCTCCACTGCTCCAGGCCCTCTGGCTTCTCTTCAGGCCACAGGGTTCCTCTCTGTCCTGAGGGTGCCTCTGTCCTGGGACTCTGTCCCCAGCTGTCCTTGTCATCCTCACCTCCTGCTGGGCTTTCCCCCGACTTCCTGAAATGAGCCCTCTTCCCTAATAGCCATTGAATGTCTTCTAACTTGCCTCTGTCTCCTGTCACACTCCTTTAGTTGACAACAGGACACACATGTGTAGCCCTTGCTGCGTGCAAGGCCCTGTCTGAAGCTCTTCATGTGAATTAGTCACTGGGCCTCACAGCACCTGTGGAAGGGGTGCTGCTGTCACCCCCATATCACAGAGGAGAACGTAAAAGTCAGAAGGGCTTGCTAACTCACACCACCACCAGTGGCCAAGACACATGTGCAAGGAATCCTCTGGCACATGTCCATGTCTGGAGATAACATATGCCTTCTCTAGGTACCACATATTTTTTTAGCTATCGATGTCCTTTTTTTTTTGTGCCGTTTTCTCCTGCTGTGGCATGCTTGTGGATGCTAGCACAGGGCAGGTGTCCCCAAGCACTGAGGATGGAGGTATGGGGGGCCTTGTCCCAGGGATCACAGGATCCCAACCACTGGGAGGAAATGTCTGTCTGTGGAGAGTGAAGTTATGCTGGTGAAGATATAGTGTGGGCCCCAGGAAGCCGGCTCTGCGCACAGCTGCTACTCCCTCACACACCTTTCTAAGTAGCTTTCATTTTCATTTGTTTTGCATTTTCTTAAAATATGTTCACACTTTTATTTTAAATGGTGGAAATGAAAAGATCACTTGCAAATGCCAACTGGGAAGTATTTATTTTAAACAATGCCATTCGGTGCACCGGCTGTGTTGCTAGGCCTCCTGCGGGTTGCTAGGAACAGGGAGGATGCTTGGTGTGAGATGAGGAGCCAATTCAACCTCACGTTCCCTGGGCTAGGGCTCTTCCAGGAGAAGGAATCCTCAGCTCCAAGCAACCAGAAGGCACCAGCTTTCAATGCTCAGAAATAACTCATACTACAGAGATAATTAAAATCTAGGCCTTTTCAAAGGTTGGAAGGAAATCTGGCACTTATGATGGTATCTGTGAGTTTAGAATTCAGGATTTGGTCAGATTTTTTTTTTTAAAGTTTATATCTCCCTAAAGGTGACTGAATCGTTATAGAAGGCAAAGGTCAGGGTAGTTACTACCTTGGGAGCTCCACAGTCCAAAGGTGGCTACACCTTCATGAAAAGTGGTCTCTACTGTGGGAGCTCCACAGTCCCCTCTAAACATCCCCCAGCTAGCTGTGTCCTCTGGACTGCTCATAGTCCTTCTCTCCAGGGGCCCCAGTCTCCCACATGCCATGTCCACCTTCCTCCCTGACTCTTGATTCTTACAAGACAACTCTGTGATTGCATCATGGGGAAGCAGAGGCTGTCACGTGCCAACGTGAACTTCCCATTCCATATCTGTAAGTTTATTTCAATCATGCCTTACTTCTTCCTTGCTTTCCTCAGAGGAGACATTGTTCTTCTTCACATTCAAAGCTAACCTTCCCACTTTGCCCTGACACAGGCCCATCCAGAGACCCCTGAACCACGTCCATCACTAATGAGTTTCCTGTTCATTTTTCCACAACTTATGACACAACTTAGATTCTCTTATCTCAAGAGGGAAAGCAAAACAGGATGTATCGAGTGCCTTTTGGTGTTGATGGCTTGAGAACACTTTATCTTATTTACTCTTCATAACTGTCTTAGGAGTCAGGTGTTATAATGCCATCATTTTCAGGTAAGAAACCCAAAATGAAGAGAAGCTCAGTGGACTAAAGTCTTAAGTTAGAATGTAGCAGAGCCATGACTGAGACTGGCTTGGTCTAGTGGCACAACCTAGTCTGTACTGCAAGGCCCCCTCCAAGTCCCTTCTCTTCCCCTCCACAGTCATGTTTCTTAATCAAGTAACAAATTGCTGAAATTCTGTGTCAGCCTGGCTAATTGGCAGCTGCCTGTGTGGGGATTGTGGTGAAGCAGGCAGCAGCCTCCGTGCTACCAGAGCACACTGGGTTGCCAGGCAGGCTGCCAGCCATGCAGGGGACCCAGTGGCCCCTGTTCCGCAACCTCTACCAGACATTGGGTCTGGGCTCTGCAGGGACGTCTTCCATGGGATTGGCGGGAATAATGCAGGAGAGATGATGGGTGGGAGCAGGCTGGTGAACCACATCTGAACCAGATCCTCCATTAGCCATGTGCCTGGTTGTGTGGTGTGAAAAATCTCAGGGTGAGAAAGTCCAGTGGCTCTTTTGAAGAGTCCCTGGAAATTCGGAAGTCACAGTCTTTCTGAGCTGCCTCCAGCTCCCCCATTGGATCAGCTAACAGTCATGGAGCCCTTGCCAGGTGCTGGTTGCCCTCCTGAGTGCTAAAAATTGTCATCTCGGCCTGTAACACATGCTCCTCTATTTCACAGACCAGGGACAATGGTTAGGTAAATTGCCCAAGGATGTGCCCAAAACATGGAAGTTGGGACTGCCCTAGGCCTCGGAAAATGCTACCTTCCTTCTAGAGAAATACATGCACACGTCACTTTCCATTTTTAGTCATTGGGAAGAATCTGGCTTGAATTTTGTCATCATATTGCTTAGGAAGAAAATGTGGATCAACTAAACATTTTGTCCTTGCGGGTCAAATTCTCTAATTGGTTTGAATAATTGGCCCCTGAGAGTCATGACTTGCAAGTTGACCAATACTGCTATAGTCACAAAAACAACTATCATCACAGCCATGAGTCGCAGGAAATGTGGGGATGTGGGTCTTGTAGACACTACCCCTCAACCAGCTGCTGGTTATTTGGACATGGTTGCAACCATTCTCCCCAAAGCTTGCCGGCTGTTTTGCAGCATGGTGGCTGGATCTGCAGGCCATGTGGAATCACTCTCAGTCTCTCCTGGGTCTCCACTCTGCTCAGGTAAATCACATGATCCCGACCCCTCCTCCTGTCATCTGGGTGTGCAAACCTGGACACGAAGCCTGTTGGAGCAAACATATAGTGAAGTATGACCATAGAGAGTGTCACAATACCCTGGACTCACATTTGTCTGAAGTTATGTGGCATCACCAATTTGGAAATAAGATTTTTAATTTCCCCATTTTGGGGGGTATCCTAGGGGGTGCTCTACCACTTAGCTACACTTCCAGCTGTTTTTATTTTTTAATTTTGAGACAAGATCTTGCTAAGTTGTCCAGGCACTAAGTGGCCTTAAACTTGCCATCCTCCTGCCTCAGCCTCCCCAGTAGCTGGGATCACAGCCTGTGCCATTGTACACAGTTCACAATTCCTGTTAACAGCATACATCAGAACAATTTTCAGTTAAATAACATGATTTTTGACTTTTGGTTTTAGTACAAATATCCAGGGACAGAATCAATGGAATATAACTGAAAGACAAATTGCTTGGCAGATCTGAAAATGTACACTTAAATAAGTAATCTCCTGCCTTAGTGGAACTGAGTGCTAGGGAAGCAGACATCTGCTCTTCTGGTGTGCTCGCACACTCAGTGTGTAGCTCAGTGCCCAGCTCATAGCAGGAGCTCTTAGGAACACTTAAAGAATGTGATATAGTAATTCTCAGCCCTTCATTAAAAGTCCCTGGAACCTCTGTAAGATCTGCATAAGTGTTCAAATTCATTAAATATTTTATGTTTATGTTCCTTGACAAAATAACACCAGTTCTGGGAATTTATCCTTAGAAACTAATTCTAAAGACAAATGACCAAAGGATCGTGCAAGAATACACTCAATTTAGGGTTAACTATGAAGCCTAGACTTGGGATGTAAGTACACCTCCCAAAGCAGTGGAACAGTTACATCACACACATCCCTTCAAATTAATCTTGAGCAGCCAATAAGAAAGATAAGAAGTTTGTTTAGCAAGATGAAAAAGTAAAAGTAGGACATAGACATCCATGCATGACTTGACTGTGTAAGACAGGGGCCGAGATACAGAGCCACCAGGAGAGAAGACTTTGGGTATGAACCAATCAGAGCTCAATTTGGGATCTTTTGATTGGTCTTGCAACCTAAGGCAGGCTGCTTAACTTTCCTACCTCAGTCTCCCCTTCAACCCGGCAGGATACTCTGAGAGTCATGGTGGGGATTAAACCAGCAGGGACCAGGATAGCATTGGACTACATGCTAGGAATGACTCCATCAGAAGGCCAAACTGCCACATCAATCTGTTGCATGCACAGGGTGAGGCTGGGCAGGAACATGCAAAAGACAAAATAATGGACACCTCTGAGTAGAGGGATTTGTGGGTTAATTTTCAAAAAGGTCTCATACAGTGCACTTGAAGTAAATAATAAACAGTGGGAGGAGAAAATCACTAACAGATTAGGTTAGAGCTGAATCACCTTCCCCAGCCCACTGCAGGGAGGGCACCATTAGGGCACCAAGGTTCCTGAGGATGGTCCCAGTCTTCTGCTTCCTTTGGCCCAAGGATCCTTGAACTCCACCACCACCCACAGGCTCCCCTGTCTCCAAAGAGGGTGCAGAGTTAGACCTGTCATCATGTTTTTATGGATGAGGTGCCTGGGGTCCTGCCTGCGCCAGGTGGTAGTGATCTTGCCTGGTCCTTTGATCTCAGCTCATGTGTGGAAAGCACCCTTTAACTCTCCTGGTCATCAAACCACACACTGCTGACTATCTTCCCCTTGGTCAGCTTCCCTTTATTAGACAGATTGCTAAGGATGAGTGAGAAGCACCCACGTCACGGTCCCTTCCTTCTTATAAATGTCATTCAGATGAACATTTGGTGAGATCCACAGTGCAATCTTGGGATCAAAATTTAACTGAAAGCAAAACCACTGGGTACTTAATATAGCTGAAGTCAGTCCGATACAGCTCCATGTGGTGAGAATCAATAATAATTATCTTGGTGTAAATTATTTTCCTTCTCAAGACTTGGAGAAATTTTTAGAAGAATGGTTTCCTGGGTCTTTAGCTCAAGCAAATGTAAAACTCAGAGTTCAGTGGAAGCCCAAGGCCTGTCACCACCTGTTTGGATGTGACAGGTCTCTCTGGGCAGGCCTTGTCCACTTGCGTTCTCTCATTAGTGGGGCATTTAATGAACCAAATAGTCGTCCTGCCTGACCAGGGCAACTGCTGATGAGAATAAAATTGGTGGGAGATGAACAGTTAACAGCAAGAGATACATGGAAAAGAGAAATAAAAGAGCCGTAGTCACACTGGCGAATATTGTGGTAGTATATCACAGTTGACGTTTACTGCTGTGTCTCTAACGCATCCCTCACTTCCAGTAGCCATGCTGCTTCATTATTTTAAATTTTCGAAGCTTTTGGTTTTGAAAAATGACACAACCCTCACGTCTCCATTCCTCTATTAGAGTGCATATTGAATCATTTCCTTTGTTCATGGTATTTGCGTGTTGCCATTTGACCAGGGACTCACCGGCAAAAGTCATGCAGATGACTATGTCTGGCTTTCAAGGTATTTAATATTCTACCGTGGTTTCCATAAGCCACAGATGGTGGGTTATTTTTCATGGACAGACAGTGCATTCTTCTCTTGGGTTTTTATGGACAGAGTGTATAAAATGATAACACAATGGATGGGGACCGGCTCTACTCTATCAAGGGCTTAAATCAGCTATTTCAGACAGAAACTCAATGTGTGTAGGGCACCTTTCAAACAGGTTTGCAGATACAAACTGTGACATGAATTTCAGCATTTTTTAAGATTGATTCTCGTGAATGGTTGATGATGTCTTTTACAATAAATTAGACCTAAGGTGAAGAAGATTCCCAAATGCAGATTGAGGGGGTAAACTGAATTGCATACTAGAACTAAAGTAGAGTTGTGATCTGTCTTCAGAATGGAAGCTCATGGCAGACAGCAGAGGACTCACTCATGGACATGTGCAGGGTCCCTCTGTGCTTCAGGAGGCTCTGTGACTTTAAGATACACAGGCACTGACTCTTGTTTCCCCATTTCCATGGTCTCTTCCCAAGAGGGAATTTCTTCACTGTAATCATTTAAAAGAAGTTGTTTTAAGGACAATGTCCAGTTCACCATAATCATTAGTGCTTCCTTTCTTTTGTTTCTTTTTTTTTTTTTAATCCTGTTGTGGGTGGAAAAATAATCTAAACTAAAGTGATTTCCTAAAACTGTCTAGGGAGTGTGAAGAAATGTCTGTTTGCAATTAATAATTCAGAAAATCAAGAATGCCTTAGTTTGCCAATAATGTATATTTTTATCATCTGAAATTCTTTTTAATTCACCAGATTCACTTTGGAATTAATTTTTTTTATTTTTTAATTTTTTTAAAATTTTTATTGTTGGTTGTTCAAAACATTACATAGTTCTTGACATATCATATTTCACACATTTGATTCAAGTGGGTTATGAACTCCCATTTTTACCCCGTATATAGATTGCAGAATCACATCAGTTACACATCCACTGTTTTACGTATTGCCATACTAGTGTCTGTTGTATTCTGCTGCCTTTCCCATCCTCTACTATCCCCCTCCCCTCCCCTCCCATCTTCTCTCTCTACCCCCTCTACTGTCATTCATTTCTCCCCCTTGTTTTTTTTCCCTTTCCCCTCACTTCCTCTTGTATGTAATTTTGTATAACAATGAGGTTCTCCTTCCATTTCCATGCAATTACCTTTCTCTCTCCCTTTCCCTCCCACCTCTCGTCCCTGTTTAATGTTAATCTTCTTCTCATGCTCTTCCTCCCTACTCTGTTCTTAGTTACTCTCCTTATATCAAAGAAGACATTTGGCATTTGTTTTTTAGGGATTGGCTAGCTTCACTTAGCATAATCTGCTCTAATGCCATCCATTTCCCTGCAAATTCCATGATTTTGTCATTTTTTAATGCAGAGTAATACTCCATTGTGTATAAATGCCACATTTTTTTTATCCATTCATCTATTGAAGGGCATCTAGGTTGGTTCCACAGTCTTGCTATTGTGAATTGTGCTGCTGTGAACATCGATGTAGCAGTGTCCCTGTAGTATGCTCTTTTTAGGTCTTTATGGAATAGACCGAGAAGGGGAATAGCTGGGTCAAATGGTAGTTCCATTCCCAGCTTTCCCAGGAATCTCCATACTGCTTTCCAAATTGGCCACACCAATTTGCAGTCCCACCAGCAATGTACAAGTGTACCCTTTTCCCCACATCCTTGCCAGCACTTGTTGTTTGCCTTCATAATGGCTGCCAATCTTACTGGAGTGAGATGGTATCTTAGGGTGGTTTTGATTTGCATTTCTCTGACTGCTAGAGATGGTGAGCATTTTTTCATGTACTTGTTGATTGATTGTATGTCCTCCTCTGAGAAGTGTCTGTTCAGGTCCTTGGCCCATTTGTTGATTGGGTTATTTGTTTTCTTATTGTTTAATTTTTTTGAGTTCTTTGTATACTCTGGATATTAGGGCTCTATCTGAAGTGTGAGGAGTAAAAATTTGTTCCCAGGATGTAGGCTCCCTATTTACCTCTCTTATTGTTTCTCTTGCTGAGAAAAAACTTTTTAGTTTGAGTAAGTCCCATTTGTTGATTCTTGTTTTTAACTCTTGTGCTATGGGTGTCCTATTAAGGAATTTGGAGCCCGACCCCACAATATGTAGATTGGAGCCAACTTTTTCTTCTATCAGACGCAGTGTCTCTAATTTGATATCAAGCTCCTTGATCCATTTTGAGTTAACTTTTGTGCATGGCGAGAGAAAGGGATTCAGTTTCATTTTGTTGCATATGGATTTCCAGTTTTCCCAGCACCATTTGTTGAAGATGCTATCCTTCCTCCATTGCATGCTTTTAGCCCCTTTATCAAATATAAGATAGTTGTAATTTTGTGGATTGGTCTCTGTCTCCTCTATTCTGTACCATTGGTCCACCCGCCTATTTTGGTACCAGTACCATTCTGTTTTTGTTACTATTGCTCTGTAGTATAGTTTGAAGTCTGGTATCGCTATACCGCCTGATTCACACTTCCTGCTTAGAATTGTTTTTGCTATTCTGGGTCTTTTATTTTTCCATATGAATTTCATGATTGCTTTCTCTATTTCTACAAGAAATGCAGTTGGGATTTTGATTGGCATTGCATTAAACCTATAGAGAACTTTTGGTAATATCGCCATTTTGATGATGTTAGTTCTGCCTATCCATGAACAGGGTATATTTTTCCATCTTCTAAGATCTTCTTCTATTTCTCTCTTTAGGGTTCTGTAGTTTTCATTGTATAAGTCTTTCACCTCTTTTGTTAGGTTGATTCCCAAGTATTTTATTTTTTTTTGAGGATATTGTCAATAGAGTGGTTGTCCTCATTTCCGTTTCAGAAGATTTGTCACTGATATACAGGAATGCCTTTGATTTATGCGTGTTGATTTTATATCCTGCCACTTTGTTGAATTCATTTATTAGCTCTAATAGTTTCTTTGTAGACCCTTTTGGGTCTGCTAGGTATAGAATCATGTCACCTGCAAATAGTGATAATTTAAGTTCTTCTTTTCCTATTTTTATGCCTTTAAGTTCTTTCGTCTGTCTAATTGCTCTGGCCAGTTTTCGAGAACTGTGTTTTTGGAATTAATTTTTATGCATAATCTCTAATGTACATTTAAGTTCCAGCTACCCAGGTGTGATATGTGATGTGTATCTCTTTTCTAGTTATGTTTCTCATGAGAATCCCAAGTTTATATATAGAGTTTCTTTTCCCCAAAACTATTATGGTCACATTTTTTAACTATAGCATTTAATAAAGAGGTTTATAACTCTGTATATTGGAAGAATGTCATATAACATAGATCAAAACAATTTGTTCTAAATCATTGAAAGACTTTCAACATTATATTTTAAACAGGTGTCCTATTTAATCTTTTTCTAATCATTGTGATTGATATACTTGTGAAGAAATGATATGTGTACAATACTCTAGAAAGAAGTACCATTTGGGGCTGTCTAAAAAAATGGGAGAAAAATGGCAACATCAAATGCTCATAAGGTGTGTTGCTTCGTGGCAGATCTATTTTAGTCATTCTTTTTAAATATCTCCCTAGGATATAAGTGGCCTGTTATTCGGGTAACCATATAATTTAATATCCAAACTTTTGGGAGTGAAAGGTAGTATTAATCCTCATATGTGGGCAACTAGCACTGACCCAGGAAGGCTGGAATATCCAGTCACTCCACTTACCAAAGCCCAAATGCAATGAAGCCAGAGCTTAAACAATATGAGGCAGAAGGACGAAGAAGGAAGGGGTAGGAGACAAGCATACTGGCACGTGTCTCTGGCTTTGACCTATTTAGTTGCAGCACTCATGAGTGACAGAGTCACTCAACAGATTGAGAGGTGAGAACCTCCTTTCTCGCTATGTCCTATACCATAAGGACACAGTACTAGTGAGGGTTAGCTAGCACGGTGTCAGTGAATCCTAATCCTCAGTGGCCTGAAACAACAGGTGTTTGCTTCTCACCCATCACGTTCATCCCGGGTAGTCAGGGAGTGCTGACTGATGGGCTGTGACTTGGATGCCTTGGCAGACCAAGCACCCTTCTCCTGAACTTGGGACAAGCAAGGCAGCCTGCAGTGGAACACCCAGGTGGGAGACGGAGGAGAAAGGCTGTGGGAGACTGCAGAATGTTGGTCATGTGCTAACTCTGCAAGTGAACGCATTGCTTCCTTGCATATTCCAAGGCCAAAAGTTAGCTCCATGGTGTCTCCTAACCCGAGGCAGACAGGGCACTGGCCGTCCACTTAAGAGGACGTAGAAGTGAGGTTTGATGCACACATGGCCATCTGTCACTCGCCTCCATTGTGGTCACCTAGTGCTCGCTGCATTCTCACTCCCACTCATAAAATAAAGAAATCTGAGTCCCTGCATGATCCTCAAAGTCTAGGACCTCTGGGAGGTGCTAGCCACCACAGCCCAGAGGTGGCTCCTCATGATCTGCTGAGCTAGGAGGTGGATTAGCAACCCTGCAACCTCCTCCACATGTTCAGCATGCTGTGGCTGAACAGGGATGAACACTATGGGTGACATTTTCTGCAGGGAAAAACAGAGGATCAGCAGTGAACTAGGAAGCTTTTTTCTTGCCTTGGTTTTTGCAGAAACTTGCACTATACTTTACCTTCAATCACAAATGTCGTCTCTCCTTTTGGCTGTTATTTCTCTTGAGAAATTGCCAAAGTATTTGTATCATATTAAGAACCTATTAAGTCTGTTTGCTGTCTTGTAGCTCAGATTAGCAACCTTAAAGCCACTTAGTAAAATCCTCTACAGCCCTTATTATTTAAAGCACATAATGGAGTTAACAAAAAAGGAGCTTCTTTATCAGTGATTATAAGGATTATGGAAGACAACTTATGAGTCTCAGAGTCGAGAAAATTATTTCTGAAGCGAGACATACAGGACTGAGGGAAGCAATGTGAGCATAGTTATTTGATTTTCCATTGGCGCCTGCCTCTGGCTTCCTGAACTTGGGAGCCTTGCATTTTATTGCAGGGTAACCAGCACCCCTCCAGGGTTCCTGCTCAGGAGGTATGAGCTGCCCGGGAAATAAAAAGTCTAAGATAATTAGTAAGAAATAGAGCCAGAGCCAGAAATTAGTAATATAAAGTGGATCGCCTGATAGGTCTTCCAGTCCTGATAGAAGCTGGAACTGAACCACTGAAAAATGGCCCTGATTCCTTATTTAAGGAGGAGTAAGTCAAAGGCAGGGATAAGGTTTCATCGGGAGGAGTCTTGCTTTTCCTTGTGGCAGGGGTCTCACAGTAAGCAGGTTGATTGGCATCTTGGCAAGCCACACCCATCTCTGAAAGGCTGTGTGGCTCCAGCAGTTCACCCCATTTCTGATGTTGTGCTGAACTGGTGATGGAGTTAGTTAGAAAGCCACATGAACCAGGCATTCTCAAACCAGCAGAGTTGTTGCTGGGAGTTCCTGATACCAGACTTTTCTGCCTAATGGCTTCAGCATTGTTTTAGTTCACCCACAGTTCATGGATGGCAGCCTTTGCCTGTTTTAAAGTTAGAGTCTGGGAGTCATAATGACTTTCACTTCATTTCATTGGCACAAAGACCACTGCTGTAGAAAAACAGGAAAATACATAAAAGCTTGGAGATTTCAAATCCTGCAATACTTGGCAGTTGCATGTTAAAATCTTGAATCTAGAATGATTCGACATGGTTGGTCACAACCTCAGAGCTCCTGTATGTCTGTCCCCAGCATCTCCTAATGGCACGCCCAGTGTGGAACAATGGGCCAAGCCGATCAGCGGTGTTGTTGATTATCCTGGACCACAGCTTCTGCTCTGGTCATGTTTTCCACTGGCGTCCTCTCTGGGTCCCAGCTCCTGAGCCGGGCTCTCACATTGCATTGGTAGTCATGCTTGCCCTCTGCTCTGATCCATACTGCTTCCTGACATTCCTTCATCTTCTACATTGTGACTTCTCACATGAATGCTGCTGAGCATTTAGTGGAGCACTCCCAGTTCTGGTGTGCCTGGAATGTCCCAGGGCGAGACTGGGCTTGCAGTTCTGGAAAGAATCACCAGAGGGGTGGTGTCTCCCCTCCTGCCTCCCACAGGAGCACCCAGCAGCCCTCTGGTGTTTCCTGTCCTCACGGGGCCAAGGCAGCACCTGCCATTTCTCTGCGTGGAGGTCTTTGTAATGCAGAGATGTCTGGGGCAGATATTCTTGGGTCAGTGATGGCATCTTGGCTTCCAGCAGAAAGAACCTGGTTTCCCTAAGTTCTGGGAGTTGGTCGTGCTCCCAGCACAGCATATTGATGAGTAAGAGAAGATGTGTGAACTTGCTATCTGACTAGTCATTTCATTATATGGAATAGCATTGTCCCCCGTCTCTATGGGAACAAGAGATCCAGTATTTGGGTTTTAGTAAGTGTTCCTCATGCTAGCTGTAGGGAGTCTCACCCCATTCAGAAGGTTGCTCTTTGGTTGGATGCCAGCATCCTGCTTCCCCCACCAGTGATAGGCTTTGGAATGGGGATGGGGGGGGGGCGTGACTGACTTTTGGTCAATGAGATAGAACATTGTGTGATGTTATCCTCCCAAGAGAAAGTTCTTTTCCCCTAATGAGGGAAAGTAAGTAAGTCAGAGTACTTCCTTCTCTCTTGGGACCTTGCCATACTTGGACACACCATCTGATCTACTTCCACTGTAGTCTCCAACATGAGATGAAGCCAAATGCTAGGAGACAGAAGACCTGGAAAAACCCTGATGGCTGGCAGCACTGCTGAGCTGCAGTTTGGCCAGCTCTGGAGCTGAGCCTGCCTGCAGCTTTCTGTTATGTGCAATAGCAAAATTTCTTTATGGTTTAAACCAGTTTGAGTCTGGTGCTTCAATTACTTGGATCCACTGGTTTATAACGGATGATACCCACTTTAAAGGAAGTGAGATTTTTGTGCAGATCTATTACCATCTGTTTATCATCCTGTTGTTGATGGCATTTGAGTTGTTTCCAGGTTTAGGTTTGGGGAACAGAGTTGCTGTGAAGATTCTAATATATGTCTGGGGGATTATGCCCACACTTCTTTTGTGTGTAAATCCAAGAGTGAAATTGCTAAGTTATAAGCTGTGTTCATATTCAGCTTTGATAGACATGACCAAATGAGGTTCTATCACTTTCCTAATGAGGTTCTATCACTTTCTACTCTCACCAGAAATGTGTGAGAGTCACGTTGCTCCACATCCTTGCCAACACTTGGCATCGCAAGGCTTTCTGTTTAGGCCTCTGGTATGTGTGTGTGTGTGTGTGTGTGTGTGTGTGCAGAGTGGACCACACTGTGACTCGGGGGCTTTGCACACATACTCATCTTCCTGTTCACAGCCATTCTTGGTCAATCTCTATGTGTTCCTATCATTTTAGAATCACAGCCTAGATGGAAACTGTTGGAAAACCACCAGAGGACAGTGGATATTTCTGCAAATGGAAGACCTTTATGCTGCAGTTGAAAGCAATAGGGAGAAGGGAGGGATACTGAGCCCAAGTGTGCTCTCCCACGGGGAAGCTGTGGACCAGGTTTTTAAGGAGAGCAATGGCTTTGGGAAGCAGAGCAGCAAGATAGAGCAGAAGGCAGAAACTGCTCCAGCTCACCACACAGGAGGCACAAAACGCTGCCAACCGGATGGACGTGAAAGGAACAGGGGAAAGAAGGGAGGTCTTCAGGAGCCCCGTGCTCTCTGGACTTCTCTGTGAAGCGGGGAACTCAGTGGGATTCTTTAGTTATTCCCAACATTTTCTCATGGTCTTTCAAGGCAACTGCTGCTGTCACACCCACGACACCCTGAGATGAGTCAAGGAGGCTCTGAGCCTGTAGTCCTTGCCCATGACCCCTGGAGTACAGGTGCCCTGAGGCAGGACGTGGTCAACATCTGAATGTGGCCAGGTGGTGTGAGAGGCAGGTATCTTTCTGGAGGAAAGGCTACTGTCCCATCGTGCTGAAGGAGGCCAGCAGTCGCAGGTGGAGGCACAGGAGGATCAAGTTCTTGGTTTGAGAAGAGAGCGCTAGCCACGAGATGAGCAGCTGTAGGGCCTAAGAGCTCCCAGCAGAGCATTTCCTCATGCAGGTGACCAACGCCTACTACAAACCTCCATGTGATCTGCAGGTTTATATAGGGTCAGCTGTTAAGACCACAGATTCTGGCTGGAACCACTGAGCAAGTTAAAGTCCTATCAAATGTCAACGGGCACAATGTTTTCTGGGTGCTATGTCAATATTTAAAGTCTAGTTGAATAAGCAAATATTTTCTGTGACATGAACCTTCTTTTTCTATTTGCTTTGAATATCTGTGGCTCTCTTTTCTGGAAACACTTATCTGCTGTTGGGCTCCGGTCTCCATGTATGCCCAAGGCGAAAGCCTCTCCCTCTTCTGTGACCATCAGGTGCTCTTTATGTGTCTGCCAAGTAATATTTAAGTCATCATCTACTCAGATAAAATAAAAGGGACATCTTTGAGGTTTTCTAGACAATGGCATGCATCCTAAACATTGTTATCAAATAATGGAGATTGTGGAATTTCTTGTAATAATCCTCTTGATTCACAGAGCTGTGACGTCAACATTATATCCGGGAACTCTGACAGTTGGGATGTGTAGTTGTTGAGGTTTTTTTTTTTTTTCCTGAGCAGCATTGTGGTCAGAGAATACATCAGCATCTTTTGCTTTAAATCAATTTTATCTATGTAGAAAGGATTTTTCTGGGCTACCTGTTGACCAGCAGTCCATACAACTTTGCCCAGGCAGGATGCACTAAAGTTGGGCAGCACTTAGGACAAAATAAAAGGACTAGATTTGGGCGACTAGTTACTACAACCTACATGCAACTTCCTAAGCTGGAGTGTGAGGCGCTGGCTCCTGGCTTGTCTAACTGCTGTTGAGCGCCCATAGTGTGGCAGACACTATTCAGTGTTTCAGCAATACCAGTCGACACAATGGACCCGAACCCTCTTCTGCAGAGCCTGCATTCTGTAGCGGAGGCTGTAACTTACACTTACCGTGAGCATAAAACCAGAATTCAGTAGAAGCAGGCCTTGACATCTTGATAATGTCAGTTTCTGGATTTTTAGAACGTACTGGAAACAGCAGACTGGTCCAGGGTGCTGCTCTGGTACGAGCCCAGGGAATCATCCTGAGTGCTGAATGTCACTGCTGCCACAGTCACAAAGGCGGGTTGAGCCAGTGTGCTCAGGAACACATGCTCCAGGCCACACAGCGGAACAGGTAACTCAGGCTGCAGGGTGTACATGGGGATCCTGTCCACGAGTGTAAGGATTGTTACTCATGCAGATTCAGGGGCAGGAACCTGAGCTTCTAATGCCCTGTGCATCCTTCCCCAGCCCCAGTGATGCAGGGTGCAGACACCCAACTGTGAGTTTGGCTGTGAGATGGGAAGAGGCTGGGGGGTGACCAAGTTCTTATGATCCTGTGATTGCTACTGAGCAGAGGTGAGGCCCAGGGTCTCTGTTCTGAATGTAAGATTGGGGAATACCTGAGGTTTCTGTCTGTGATCCATGCACTCATTCAGTGACCATAGAGACAATTTGGGCAACACTTTCCTTGCTTCCCATGGCTCCAGCTTAGGACTGTGTTACAAGGGCCACATTCCTGATGGTTCAGTGCTAGAAGATGTGCTGGATTTGATTAGCTTGGTTTCCCTGCTGAAAGGATTGGTGTTGAAATTATTTTTGTAACATTGCTATGTTTTTAAGGCAAAAACTTATATACTGACTTGAGTGAATATCTTACTGGGGAAAATGGCTGCTCTCCTATTATCTCAGCTATTGCAAAAGTTAGATTTTATTTTAAAAATTAGTTTCACAGATTTTTTTTACTAGATAACTATATGCATAATACAAAATTATAAAGAAACAAAAGGCCATTGGGCATAGTACTTTTGCATCCCACCTTTACTCTTCAGTCTTTCAGTTTGTCTCCCATGGAAAACATTCTTAAAATTTTCTGTGAGTTGATTTAGAGATGTTTGGGCAGATATGGTTGCATGCTTTTCACACTACTATGTGTCTCTTTTAGATTTGGTTTCTAAACATATGCAGTGGGGCACCCATGGGAGTGCTCAGGAGAATACATTTTGCTTTCTCTGGTCCTAAGTTGAAAGGGGACAAAAACTAGGGAAGCTTTCAGTTTATCATACCTGGCCCTTTGGGGACGATGCGACAGAAGTCATTGCTCAACTTCCTGAGGCAGCCATCCGGCTCCTGTGAGCCTGGTTCTTGGCTTACTGGTCACATGGAAAGGAGGAGTTGGCCTCCCAGACTGGTGGCTGCAGGCCATGGGGTAGGTCTGTTTTTATATGTGCTCCAAGCGCTGCTCACTTATATTTCTAGTCTCTCAACACACATATGTGAATATATTTGTATGATAAATTTCTCAAAGAGGAATTGCTGAGTCAAAGGTATATGCCATTTAGTATTTATGTATTTTACTAGATTTCTTTCCACAAATTTTGATGAATTTAGGGTCCCCGTGGCCTGTGGGATATAGCAGGGCATATTACCAAACATTTTTACTTTGCCCATCCGTAAGGTAAGAAAAGAGCATCTCAGTGTACTTTAGTTTGCATTTGTGGTTGAGAGATGTATGTGTGTGAAACCACGTCTTTCTTCTTGTGGCTTGTCTGCTCAAGCTCTGGATATTAGTACATTTTTAAGTGCTCCCAGGCAGTGTACATACTCCCCAGGGAGTAAGTCTCTGAATTATCTTAAGAACTCCACCTAGAATCAGGTGGGGCATGTCTGAAACACTGGAGAGCATGATTATTAGTGAAACCAAAGAACTTCCCTCAGATGTCTCCTAACAGCACGGGTCTAGAAAATGCCATTTAATATTTATGTATTTTACCAGATTTCTCCTACTGCACCAGCCTCCTACAGAGAACGGATGCCAAGGGGAAAGGGATCGGTGATGGAGGCAGAGTTTAAAGTTGGAATTATAACTCATCCTCTGAGCTCAGCTACTCCTGATCACATGCGTGTGTGTTTAGAAAAGCTTCTATCTTCACAAGATCATGGGCAGACTTGGAGCAAATGGTGCTTCCTGATTAAGATTCTCTGGGTTTGAGAGTTGCCAGGTACCGGTGGATTCAGTGTGTCCATGTGATGTGGAACATGCCGATCACTGAGCCAGACTTCATAGGGGAATGAAACCACCATCTTTCCCAGTCACCTTAATTGTCGAATCATATGTTAGCAATATTCTCCAGCAGGGTCTATTCCTTCTCCCAAAACTGTGCTTTGATCACTCTGGAAGTGTTCTTTCCAGAAAGTACTTGTTTTAACATTTCCAAGTTTGATAATTCAATGGCACACTTGCACTTTGGAAGTAAACCTTGATAATCCATCAGTATGCATGGCAGTCTGGGAGCGCCTGAGTGTGAGGCTGGTTCCTCCCCCAAGTGCTTGGCAGCAATAGAACTGCAGGTTGGGTGGCCATGTGTACCTAGCAGACCTGATCACATTCTCCCGTGAAGCACCATCCCTGAGGTGGTGTGGGGTTCTGGAGAAGTCCACAAAGCAAGAGGCTTGAAGAGAAGTGAGAGGAATTAAGATTGTTTAATGTGCACACAAAGAACCCAAAGGACAGCTTTAGAAACAAAACTTATGGTGACCAAGGGTTTTATAGGGAGGGAAAATGACTGCACTTAAAATTTTGCTAGTAAAGAAAACCACCTGCTTTGGAGTCAACTGACTGTGAGGCTGGTGGCTGGAGACCTCGGGCAGAGCTGGAGGATGTGGCTTTGGAGAGAGCAGCTGCGCCATATCCCCAGGTCAGCAGCTCCTGCCTGTGGGAAGCAGTGGCTTTGCTCTGTCTCCTCTTGCTCCTTGGGCAGATGGAAATATCAGAACTACTGGGAAATCTCGGGTGCTCCTGGAATCTGAGTGTTGTCAGTGCCCAGGCTGTGTCTCAGTTCCTCCTCTGGGTGTCTGGAGGACTTCCTGTCCACCTAGAAAGTCTGGGCCTGACTGAGATTACCAGCAAGGATTCCAAGTCAAGCCCTCCTGAACACAAGTCCCAAACCCCACAATCTGTGTCTGCGGGATTTCTTATAAACATTCCTAGTGGTATGGTAGTGCAGTGGGAGCCACAGTGGGTGTGTGTGGCATAATTTCATTGCAAATGCAAATGTGTTTTGCTGTCATTTGCTGGCAAGCCTGCTGTTTATAATAACTGTTCGTAATGAATCAGGCTGATATTTTGTTCATCCATTTTCCCTTGAGGCTTTAATAACTCTGCTTCTATGTTTTACGGTTACACGTTGTAGAATGAGACTCTGGTGGAAATATGAGCCTGTTTTATAGCCTCTGTAGAAAGGAGAAGCAGAAAAAAATCAAATTGGTGGCCAGAAGGGTTCCAAGTCAGAGAGGGATGCTCCACCAGCAAGCCTGGAGGGCCTACAAGGAAAGATGACCAGAGGGTCTGGCAGTGAGGCAGCTGGCGCAGTGAAGGGCCCCGCAAAGACTCGCTGGTAAGGGGGAGCCTCGGGTGCTGGGATGGAGTCCAAACTTAGCAAGCTCTGCACCTAGTGTGCCCCAGACCCTTCCCGGGCCCTGGAGCTCCACCAGCCAACATGCAGCCACTAGTCACCTGTCCCTGTTCTGATCCAAATCACTTAAAATTAAATGCAGTTGAAAACTCCAGTTCCTCGGTTGCATGAAATCACAGCTCAATGTCTCAAGCCACAAAAATGTATGGCTAGTGGTTATGTACTGGACAGCAAGGGCAGCATTTCCTCCATTACAGTGCATGCTACTACACATTGGTGCCCGAGAGGTATATGGGTGCAGGATGGGACTCTCATCCCTGAGGAATTTGAAGTCTTGGAAGACAGAGGAATATGAAAAGCGTAAATTAGTTACTGTGGCTGTGAAGAAAGGTGTCAACACACTGACATGGGCATTGGGACAGGGCAAGGCAGCTCCCGAGAGAAGGTGCTCAGTTACAAGAATAAGGAAGGCCAGCTTTCCAGAAAACGCTACTCGGACACTGGGGACATGATCTGAGATGTGAGCGGTTTTTCCAGGGGGCCAACTTCAGACAGAAGGAGGAGCAGTGGAGCCCCGGTGGTGCAGTGCCATGGCCTGTCCAATGTGCCCTGGCACCTGTGACTAGAATGCGCCCCCAGCTGACCCAGGCAGGTAACTGCGGCCCGATCAGAAGGCTTGGGCACACAATGGGGGCCAGGCTCTGCTTCCGGGAGTGGGGGAATCAGTGAAGGATATTAGGCAGGAGGCTGAGTCCCTCATCGGGTCTACATGGACTGGGAGTTGGCCTTTGCTGTTGGGGGCAGGGTGTGTGGCTTCAGAGGCTGCATGTCCTTGGCCAAAGTTTTCACTTGTGTGATCTCATCTGTAAAATAAAATTGTGTGCCCTTGTAGGGACAGGAGAGATAGCATTCCATGGGGAAATCAGCCAGCACATCCCCTGCCCTAGCTGTTCCCTCCTGCCTTCCTGCTCTGCTGCAGGGGAAGGACCTGGCCCCAGACTTAGGTTCCTGGGTGCTCCTGTAGAAGCCTCTGTGTTGAGAGTCGTGCCACGCCCACCCGTGGCCAGGAGCTCTCCTCTGCTTCCAGTTCCCAGCGCGACCTGTTTCCTTTTCACGATGGAGCGGTGCATCGGGTAGCATGACGGTAGCGTTTTAGAACTCCAGTGCTCACTGAATCTGTTGGAGAGTTTCCTGCTGAAAACAGAAATGAAAGAGAGGTATGTGTGGCCTCAGTACTCAACTGGCTAGAGCCGTCTTGGAGCCGGAGTGGCCGCCCGGTTATGTCGTGTTCATCCAGACTCTGAGTAGCATCTGTCGATCTCCAGTTGGTGAAACATTGGAACACTAATGATCAATCTGTGTGGTCTAGGCTCAGAATCTTCCAACAGCCCTGGTCTACAGAAGGGAGTGCAGGAGACACAGGAGGAAGAGGCAACAGAGCCAGTGCCTCAGTGGTGTGTGGCAGTGAAAAGCCAGCGCTCGGGTGCCAGGGGCAACCTCAGGTGCACATGGTGGGCTGCTGCTAGTGTGCCTGTCAGCGACTCCTTTTCTATATGTTGCCTGGCCCTGTCACTGGAGAGGTGGCATCTTGTAAGACTGCACACTAGTGTGGGAATTATCTGTCATGATAATGGCAGATCAAGGTCTGGAAAAATGTAAGGCCTTACTATGGTCCCAGAATCCCAGTGCTAAATGTCCTCAACCGAATTAATATTTTGTTTCTGTTTCCTCCTTTGGTGCAGCTGAGGTATTTTAATAAATATTTGACTTAGAACATTCCACTTAAAATTTTTAATCTTTGTAGATTTATAGTATTGCAATTCCACTGTCAAAATGACAGATACCGATACGTGTTTTAAGGTAATCTTACATGATTATTTTTCAGTGCACTGTTATCAATCAACGCCCTGACAGGCCATAAAGTGTTACAGCTCATAAAGAACCAGTAAATACTCCGTTTTCAAGGTACTGCAGAAAAACTATAAATTAAATTGATTATATAACTACAAGATAATTAGACAACTTTTGTAACTTTCCTGCCATAGACTGTCATGTGAAAGGGATCTGGAACCTGGTATCCATACTATGCTTGAGTTATTTTTCTTTTAACTTCATCCCAAGGGCTCCCCACCCATCCCCTCTCCAGGGGTTTTTTTTCCCCTCCTCTGTCTCAACTACCTCTTGTTCCAGGAGTTTCTGCACTGACTTCTCCCCCTCAGACCTCTCTTCCAAGACCCAGGCCTCTGTGCTGCAAAGCCTCCTGGGAGTGTCCAGGGGCGAGTCCCCGAGGCAGACTCCGAGGCAAGGGCTGCAGTGGAAGGAGCTGCTTTAGGTGTCTCAGCAGGCTCCAGCAGGGCCCTCAGGAGGCCACGTAGGAAGCGGGCTTGTGTCGTGAAGCACAGTCCCACTGTGGGCACTGGGGCTCGCTTCTGCTGGGCACAGTAAGAAGACACTTTAGATATGTCCTTCCTCTCAGGAGCCCACCAGAAGGACAAAAACTGGAATATTTGTCCTTAACTCTACCCACTACTGCCCAAGTGCTTCTGAGGGTGTTAATGCACCTTCACTTTCATTTGGATGTCCCTCGAGAAGAGGAGCAAAAGTCCACAGGTAGAAAAGTCTAAGTGTGCACACTGAGCAGGTGGAAAAGTCCCAGGTGTATGCACCATTCAAGCAATAAGGGGCAAGTCACAGGTGAGCACACTGAGCAGGTTAAAAGTCACAGGTGTGTGCACTGAGCAGATGAGTCCAAGGTGTATGTGCTAAGCAGAATATGCATACACAGGGATATGCCTTCAGGGGGTGAGTCCCAGGTGCATGCACTGAGCCAGTGAGTCAGGTGTGTGCACAGAGCAGGTGAAGGCATCCACAGCATCCACTCAACATCACATAGATTTTTCTAGGTCTGCATGTCCAAACCTGGCTTCTTAGCTTGCTATCCCTCCACATCCTCAGGAGAATGCTACAGTGGACACATTGATCCAGAAGCTCCCACATCACAAGACCAAGTCTTGCCCCTTTTGCCTGCTCAGTGACTCTACCCGCTCTTCTCTCTCCATGGGTACCATGGGCACCACATCACTCAAACTCTATTGTCCCCGCACTTTCCCATATCCACCTCCTCACCTGCCTCCTGCAGAGTGGGTGTTCCAGCGCACAGACCTGGTCATGATCTTTTCTGTTTAAATCACCCAGAGCCACAAAGTGCTTGCACATGGAGCCCTGTGCCACTGTCTATTGCACAGTAGCATAGGTCCAGGGTCTTTGCACATGTTCTGCTGGTCCCAGTCCTCCGTGGGACTGTTGCTCAGGCTCCACCTCTTCAAGCTATCCCCTCCCAAGACGGCCACTGCCCTGGCTGTGCTGCCCCGTCCACACCACTCAGCATATTCTAGTGAAGTCACCTCCTTATTTGTTCATCACAACTCAGCTGTAAGTGTCCAAAGTCAGAGACTCTGTCTGGACCTCTAGCTCCTAGCCTGTTCCTGCTCATAGCAGCTGCTCATTAAAAGGCTGCTCTTTTTTTGGTATACATTATTGTCCTTAGAGCAGTTCTGTAAGTATTCTTATCTTTATGGTCAAAAATGTTGAGGTCAAGGAAGCTCAAGATCACAAAGCTAATCAACAATCCAGTCAAGGTCTGACCTCCAGTCTGTCTCCACAGCCATGTTCTTCCCCTTCAGTCTGTGAGGTTTTTTTTTATCTTGTAAAACACTGAAGGGTTCATTCTTTCTGGAATTAAAGAAAATGGCCCAATCTTCATGCTGTTTTAGATAGGCACGTTCCCTTGTTCACAGGTAGCTTCTCCTGGAAGGTGGAGCAGAGTGCAGGAGTCGTGCCTATGAGGATGGCCAAGGCTTGCTGGTGCAGGGACCGCCCATGCAGAGGGACTTCACTGGTGTGGGGAGACTGTCCACAGAAGGATGCAATGAGACTGAGCTCCTGGAGTTTAAATAACAGCCACCAGAGTGTCCGAGAGGGTTCATATGCAGCCCTGAGGTGAAGAAATGCCTGCACACGCCCCCGACTGTGGACCCATCAGGGGAGGCCACCGTAGGGACGTGAGCATCTTCTGCCAGTCGCTCAGGTGCAGTCCTTGCTTGATGTGCCTGTCCACTCAGCTTGTGCTGAAGACAGAACATAGAGCCCTGAAAAGTGCCACTCCTGAGATAGAGCACGTCCCTCAGGAGCCATAAGGAGACAACTTCCCAAGATAAAATTACATTAGCCTCAAAGTAGTTGCATTTACTTTTACTTTTTATGCAGTGGAACCTAAAGAAAATATCAGTTTGCTTGTGTACAAAGATTCATAAATTGCCTATAAATCCAAAGTGGCAAAGCATTTTTTTTTTAAACACTCATTTAAGGTGTGGGACAGTTGAATCCCCGATGCAAAATGTAGGGTGGGAAATCCAAGTACTGGGTAAGAATTTAGCAGAGGAATAGATGAGAAAAATGAATGTAAATCAAAATAGTACCTGGAATATAATAAACAGTCAAGAAATGTTTTCTATGATTGTCATTAATATTTTAAAAGAAAATAGTGTTCCTGAATCAGATTTTTTCTTCCATGTTGAAATTAATTTATATTCAGCTATTGGCAATCTCCCACCACATACACATTGACTATGAGAATGAAGTTAAAACTCCAAATTTATCAGATGCTCACAATTCCATCAAAGAGAAGATATAAAAGCCTATTACTTCCTATATTGGCCTTCTTGCAATCCCTGTTTCAAAGGTGCTTGTTTGAAGTCACCTTTATGTGAGTTCTGATATCATCAAAATATGATAGGATCCCTTTTCCTCCAACTCTGTGAAAAAATTTCATATTAAACTTGAAGTAGGAGATAATAATATTCATGTGATTTTTTTCCAAGTAAACATCAGGATTTAGGGGGTGCTTAATTGGTCTTTTTTTAAAAATTTTTTTAATTTTATTTATTTTTTATTAGTTGTTCAAAACATTACAAAGCTCTTGACATATCATATTTCATGCATTAGATTCAAGTTGGTTATGAACTCCCAATTTTACCCCAAATACAGATTGCAGAATCACATCGGTTACACATCCACATTTTTACATAATGCCCTGTTAGTAACTGTTGTATTCTGCTACCTTTCCTATCCTCAACTATCCCCCCTCCCCTCCCCTCCCATCTTCTCTCTCTACCCCATCTACTGTAATTCATTTCTCTCCTTGTTTATTTTCCCATTCCCCTCACAACCTCTTATATGTAATTTTGTATAACAATGAGGGTCTCCCTCCATTACCATGCAATTTCCCTTTTCTCTCCCTTTGCCTCCCACCTCATGTCTCTGTTTAATGTTAATCTTTTCTTCCTGCTCTTCCTCCCTGCTCTGTTCTTAGTTGCTTTCATTATATCAAAGAAGACATTTGGTATTTGTTTTTTAGGGATTGGCTAGCTTCACTAAGCATAATCTGCTCTAGTGCCATCCATTTCCCTGCTAATTCCACGATTTTGTCATTTTTTAGTGCTGCATAATGCTCCATGGTGTATAAATGCCACATTTTTTTTATCCATTCATCTATTGAAGGGCATCTGGGTTGGTTCCACAGTCTAGCAATTGTGAATTGTGCTGCTATGAACATCGATGTGGCAGTATCCCTGTAGTGCGCTCTTTTAAGGTCTTCAGGGAATAGTCCGAGAAGGGCAATAGCTGGGTCAAATGGTGGTTCCATTCCCAGCTTTCCCAGAAATCTCCATACTGCTTTCCAAATTGGCCGCACCAGATTGCAGTCCCACCAGCAATGTACAAGACTACCCTTTTCGCCACATCCTCACCAGCACTTGTTGTTGTTTGACTTCATAATGGCTGCCAATCTTACTGGAGTGAGATGGTATCTTAGGGTGGTTTTGATTTGCATTTCTCTGACTGCTAGAGATGGTGAGCATTTTTTTCATGTACTTGTTGATTGATTGTATGTCCTCCTCTGAGAAGTGTCTGTTCAGGTCCTTGGCCCATTTGTTGATTGGGTTATTTGTTGTCTTATTGTCTAATTTTTTGAGTTCTTTGTATACTCTGGATATTAGGGCTCTATCTGAAGTGTGAGGAGTAAAAATTTGTTCCCATGATGTAGGCTCCCTATTTACCTCTCTTATTGTTTCTCTTGCTGAGAAAAAACTTTTCAGTTTAAGTAAGTCCCATTTGTTGATTCTTGTTATTAACTCTTGTGCTATGGGTGTCCTATTAAGGAATTTGGAGCCCGACCCCACAATATGTAGATCGGAGCCAACTTTTTCTTCTATCAGACGCAGAGTCTCTGATTTGATATCTAGCTCCTTGATCCACTTTGAGTTAACTTTTGTGCATGGCGAGAGGAGGGGATTCAGTTTCATTTTGTTGCATATGAATTTCCAGTTTTCCCAGCACCATTTGTTGAAGATGCTATCCTTCTTCCATTGCATGCTTTTAGCTCCTTTATCAAATATAAGATAGTTGTAGCTTTGTGGATTAGTCTCTGTGTCCTCTATTCTGTACCATTGGTCCACCCGCCTGTTTTGGTACCAGTACCATGCTGTTTTTTGTTACTATTGCTCTGTAATATAGTTTGAAATCAGGTATCGCTATACCGCCCGATTCACACTTCCTGCTTAGAATTGCTTTTGCTATTCTGGGTCTTTTATTTTTCCATATGAATTTCATGATTGCTTTATCTATTTCTACAAGAAATGCCGTTGGGATTTTGATTGGCATTGCATTAAACCTATAGAGAACTTTTGGTAATATCGCCATTTTGGTGATGTTAGTTCTGCCTATCCATGAACAGGGTATATTTTTCCATCTTCTAAGATCTTCTTCTACTTCTCTTTTTAGGGTTCTTTAGTTTTCATTGTATAGATCTTTCACCTCTTTTGTTAGGTTGATTCCCAAGTATTTTATTTTTTTTGAGGATATTGTGAATGGAGTGTTTTTCCTCATTTCTGTTTCAGAAGTTTTGTCGCTGATATACAGAAATGCCTTTGATTTATGCGTGTTGATTTTATATCCTGCCACTTTGCTGAATTCATTTATTAGTTCTAGTAGTTTTTTTGTAGACCCTTTTGGGTCTTCTAGGTATAGAATCATATCATCCGCAAATAGTGATAATTTAAGTTCTTCTTTTCCTATTTTTATGCCTTTAATTTCTTTCGTCTGTCTAATTGCTCTGGCCAGTGTTTCGAGAACTATATTGAATAGAAGTGGTGATAGAGGGCATCCCTGTCTTGTTCCAGATTTTAGAGGGAATGCCTTCAATTTTTCTCCATTCAGAATGATGCTAGCCTGAGGCTTAGCATATATAGCTTTTACTATGTCGAGGTAAGTTCCTGTTATCCCTAGTTTTTCTAATGTTTTGAACATAAAGGGATGCTGTACTTTGTCAAATGGTTTTTCTGCGTCTATCGAGATGATCATATGGTTCTTATCTTTAAGTCTATTGATGTGGTGTATAACATTTATTGATTTCCGTATATTGAACCATCCTTGCATCCCAGGTATGAATCCTACTTGATCATGGTGCACAATTTTTTTGATGTGCCTTTGTATCCGATTCACCAGAATTTTATTGAGGATTTTTGCATCTAGGTTCATCAGAGATATTGGTCTGTAGTTTTCTTTCTTTGAGGTGTCTTTGTCTGGTTTCGGAATCAGGGTGATGTTGGCCTCATAGAATGAATTTGGCAGAGCTCCCTCTTTTTCTATTTCCTGAAATAACTTGAAAAGTATTGGTAATAATTCTTCTTTAAAGGTTTTGTAAAACTCCACTGTATACCCATCTGGTCCTGGGCTTTTCTTGGTTGGTAGTCTTTTGATTGCTTCTTCTATTTCATCCATTGTTATAGGTCTATTTAAGTTGTGAGTATCCTCCTGACTCAGTCTGGGCAAATCATATGACTTAAGAAATTTATCGATGTCTTCACTATCTTCTATTTTATTGGAATATAGGTTTTCAAAATAATTTCTAATTGTCTTCTGTATTTCTGTAGCATCTGTTGTGATATTGCCTTTTTCATCCCGTATGTTAGTAATTTGAGTTCTCTCTCTTCTTCTCTTCGTTAGCATGGCTAAGGTTCTGTCGATCTTATTTATTTTTTCAAAGAACCAACTTTTAGTTTTGTTAATTTTTTCAATAGTTTCTTTTGTTTCAATTTCGTTGATTTCCGCTCTGATTTTAATCATTTCTTGCCTTCTGCTACATTTGCTGTTGTTTTGCTCTTCCTTTTGTAGGGCTTTGAGATGAAGTGTGAGCTTATTTATTTGTTGGTTTTTCCTTTTTTTGAGGAATGACCTCCAGGCGATGAATTTCCCTCTTAAAACTGCTTTCATTGTGTCCCATAGATTCCGATATGTTGTGTCTGTATTTTCATTTATCTCTAAGAATTTTTTGATTTCCTCCTTTATGTCTTCTGTAACCCATTGATCATTCAGTAACATATTGTTCATTTTCCATGTGATGTAGGATTTTTCCTTCCTTCTTTTATCATTGATTTCCAGTTTCATTCCATTATGATCAGATAAAATGCATGGTATTATCTCCACCCCTTTATATTTACTGAGAGTTGCCCTATGGCATAATATATGGTCTATTTTTGAGAAGGATCCATGTACTGCTGAGAAAAAAGTATATCCACTTGATGATGGTTGATATATTCTATATATGTCAGTTAAGTCAAGGTTATTGATTGTGTTATTGAGTTCTATAGTTTCTTTATTCAACTTTTGTTTGGAGGATCTGTCCAATGGTGAGAGAGGTGTGTTGAAGTCACCCATGATTATTGTGTTGTGGTCTATTTGATTCTTGAACTTGAGGAGAATTTGTTTTATGAATGTCGCAGCACCATTATTTGGTGCATAAATATTGATAATTGTTATGTCTTGCTGGTGAATGGTTCCTTTTAACAGTATATAATGTCCTTCCTTATCACTTTTGATTAACTTAGTCTTGAAGTCGATTTTATTCGATATGAGGATGGCCACCCCTGCTTGCTTACGAGGACCATGTGCGTGGTATATTTTTTCCCAACCTTTCACCTTCAGCCTGTGTATGTCTTTTCCAATCAGATGTGTCTCCTGGAGGCAGCATATTGTTGGATTTGTTTTTTTAATCCATGTTACCAGCCTATGTCGCTTTATTGGAGAGTTTAAGCCATTCACGTTTAGAGTTACTATTGATATATGGTTTGTACTTCCAGCCATGTTTGATTATTTATCTTCTTCTTTTTTTAAAAATTAGTTTGTTTCTCCATGATTAGCTTTCCCCCCTGCCCTCTGTCTTTACAGAGGCACTTCCCACTGATGGTTTTGGTTATTGTTTTTCATTTCTTCCTCGTGTAGTGTTTTGCTCAAGATGCTTTGCAATGCTGGTTTTCTGGCTGCAAATTCTTTTAGCTTTTGTTTATCATGAAAGATTTTTATTTTGTTGTCATACCTGAAGCTTAATTTTGCTGGATACAGAATTCTTGGTTGGCAACCATTGTCTTTCAGTGTTTGAAATACGTTGTTCCAGGATCTTCTCGCTTTCAGCGTCTGTGATGAAAAATCTGTTGTTAACCTTATTGGTTTACCCCTGAATGTAATCTGCCTCCTTTCTCTTGTAGCTTTTAATATTTTCTCTTTGTTCTGTATATTGGATATCTTCATAACAATGTGTCTTGGCGTTGGTATACTGTGATTTTGTGTGCTCAGTGTCCTGTATGCATCTAAAATTTGTATATCCGTTTCCTTTTTTATTTCTGGAAAGTTTTCTGTAATTATTTCATTCAGCAGGCTACTCATTCCCTTGGTTTGAATCTCTGTACCTTCCTCTATCCTGATGACTCGTAAGTTTGGTTTTTTTATATTATCCCATATCTCTTGGATGTTTTTCTCGTGATTTTTTACCAGCCTTTCTGAGTTGGCTAGACTCTTTTCAAGATGATATATTTTGTCTTCATTATCTGCCGTTCTGGCTTCTAGTTGCTCCATTCTGCTAGAGATACTCTCAATTGAGTTTTTAATTTGGTTTATCGTTTCCTTCATTTCTAGAATTATTGTTTGATTTTTTTTATAATCTCTATCTCTTGATAAAGATGCTTAACTTCTTCTTTTATCTGTTTATGTAATTCACTTTCAATGTGTTCTTTCACTGTTTGGATTTGGTGTCTCGTATCCTCTTTAAGGTTCCATTCCATCTGTCTAAGGTATTCCTTGAGATCTTTATATGACCATTTTTCTAATGACTCTAGATCCTCCTGAATATTTAGGTTGTCCTTCATTGTTTGTACTCCTTTTCTTCCTTGCTTTTTTATGCTGCTCATGTTACTTCTTGTTCTGTTTGACTGCTGTGTTACTGTTTATTCTTATAAATTTATTTGATGCTTGGGAGGAAGTATAATAGAAGGGAAGGGAAGAAGTCACTAAAGAGAATGAGAGTAGGCAGGTAGAATTCAAGGAAGGGGGAATAAGAAAATTGAAAAGAAATGAAAAGACAAAAGAAAAAAATAGAAAATAAAGAAAGAAAGAAAAAAAATTTTTTTAAATAATAAAGATAATAAAAAAATGAAAATTAAAATTTAAAGAAATAATACTACTAATAATAAAATAGAAAAATAAAAAAAAATTAAAAACATTCAAAAAGTTAAAGAACAACAACACCAACAAAAAAATGAAAATGAAAGAAAAAGAAAAAATAATAATAATAATAAATGCAGTCATAGAGTTCGATTAACTTCTCTTCCAGTAGGTGGAGCTGTGCCCACTGGGCCAAGCTTCTCCTCTCAATAGCTGGGAACCATTCACTGTGCAGCAGTTCTTCGTCCCAGACTGGGCGGGTCTCCAATCCTGAGTGCCTAGGGCCTTCTCTTGTGTTTCCTCAAGCCAGGCCCTGCTCACCTGTGATGCTTACCACAATACTGGTTACACGCCAGGTCTGCTGCTCCTGGGAGCCCTGTTTTCATGAACGCCTGGGCACACTCTCCCTGTTTGCCTCCCTCAGACCCTAAGTTTGTAGAGCTTGGGGGTGAGAACCCCCAGCGAATTTGCTTGCCCTCCAGTAGCCACGCCCCCGGTAGCTGGTGCAAGAGGCCTCAGTTGTCAGCACTGGTGGGAGCCGTAGCCGGGAGTTCCGCACCGTGAGTCCCGCGCCACTCCTGATTCCCTGGGTCTGGCTATGGAGCTCACAGGAGAGCTGGGAGGGGCTCTTAAGGTTCCCCGCTGTGTGGAGAGAGATGGCTAGGGGATTACACACCTGTCGCGCTGGTTTCAATGAAGTTATCTCCTCCGCCTGTGAAGTCAGCTGTCTGCCAAGGTGGTATCCCGTTCGCGTGGTGTTTGCGGGGCTGTTCACAGTGCGGGGTGGGTGGGGCTGTTCGCAGAGCCGGAGGTCGGGAGCTGTTCACCCGAGCAGGGGGAGGGAGTGTCATTTGCAGCGCTGAACCGCCGGGGGCAGTTTACAGAGCCAGGCCGGCAGGGGCCCGGGCAGGCAGTGGCTGTTTGAACGTTAGCCGCCGGGCTGGCAGTGGCCTTTAGGCGGCCACTGGCGGGACTGGGCCCCTGCACCTCGTGGCTGAGACAAACTGATACTTCCAATAGACTTACTAATTCCCGGCAGGTCTCCTTTCAGCGGAATTTTGCTAGAGGTTTCTCACCAGGTAGCATGTAGGTGTCTCTCTGATCCCGTTACTGTGGAGGTATTGAAAGTGCTGCTTCCTCGCCGGCCGCCATGTTGGGTCCCCCGCTTAATTGGTCTTTAGTCCCGAGGGGATGAATCCATGGTCCAAGTACTTAATTTTGAATTCTAGGAATGAACAATATCTCTTCCCTGTTGAGAAAAAAAAAAGATAATAGAAAAAGAAAGCAGGAATTACACATACATATACCAGTTTTGAAACACAGCTTAGTCAAATATATCACAAGGATATTGTTCTAAGGAGAGGAACTAAAACTAGGTTACATACCCTTGAACTTGTAAGGTCCTAGAGAGGTTTCATTGAAGAATGAACTTCATTGTGTGGAAATACTGGTTGGTAGTGGTTGCTCTTCCTAAACTGTTCTTTTGGACCATAGGACATGATGAAACCTTGTGAGTGAGACTCTCTCTCACCAGTTGATTTTGCACACAGTGCAGGGAGAGGGATAGAAGAAAGGACGCCTGGTTAGCATATGGACCTGCAGGGGCAACTGTACGTTGCTTTGATTGGCACATCCTAGTCCTCAGGCTCTCCCCACCAGCCATGCTAGCAAATCCTGCCCTTTCTTCCTTTTAATGCTAAGAGTTTTTAAAGTTAAAGGTTTTTCTGTTTTCTATAAACTTCTATGAGTCTTGGCATATGCACAGATCCAGGTAGCTGCCATCACAATAAGTATGTAAAGAATCCTGCAGGCTCACCCATGTTTTCTCAGGGTGATTCTTTATAGTCAGATCATCCTCCAGCCCCAGGCCATGGCAATAGCTCATCTGTTCTCCATCCAGTGCCTTCCTGCTAGGACACACACAGACTTACTTAGTGTGCAAGCCCAGCTTCTTTCACTTATGCGGGCTTTTCAGAGTCATTCTCCTTGTTGTGAATATCAGCAACTTTCCGTGGCTGAGTAGCATCAGGGCATGGTTGTGCCTCTGTTCATTTTTCCATCCTCCTATGGAAGAATGTTTGAGTTGTTTCCAATTTATGTATAACACTGCTCTAAACATCCCTGTACAGGTTGTTGTATGAATGCAAGTTTTCATTTCCCTTGGGTAAATAATATGAGTGGGATTGCTGTGCTAAGTGGTATAAGAAATTGCCCAGTGATTTTACAGAGAGGTTATACTATTTCATGCCCTCCCACATCCTTGTTGACCTTGGTACAGTGAGTTGATTTCACTTTAGCCATTATGGAAGATGTCCCACCTTCAAATTACCATGTTGCTGTTCTTTGTACCAATGGAGGCCACCAGTTCAGCTTTCTGCACAAATCGTTCTACCGCAGTCCGGCTGCAGCAAAATAACCAGGGGGTGACGAACAACTTGTGTACATTGATACAGCAGGAGTGGGAGCCCTTTATTGTAGGACAACAGAGGTATTTATACATTCCACACAGCTTATCTTAATTAACATAAACTAGATACAGCAGTCAACCAATAAGGAATCTCCACACTTAATGGCTCGCTGGCTTCACAAACCACTCCCTCTGGCAAAATGCCAGGCGCCATCCTGACTTGTTTACAGACCCTAACATTTCCCCCTTTTGTTTAATTTAAATAACAACCATAGTGGTTTTTACACAAACACCATAAATAATCTGCTACAAGCAGAATGGGAGGATACAAAATGCCACAATACCAAGCTAATTGATGGCTCCATGCAAGAAGCCCTTGGGAAAATTATACCAGCAATGACACCATTTGCAAAGATACCGAGTTACAATTTGTTGTAGATTACAGTTTGTTGTCTCAGTCCAGGTAAAGCAGTGTCTCAATAGATTAACTCACAGTCCAGGTAAGTTCTGCAGGCAGCTAGCTTAAATCACAGTCCAGGTAAGTTTTGCAGGCAGCTAGCTTGATCTGAAGTCTTGTCCAGTTTTCAGTAACACTGGAAATTCTTCCACCTTCGTCTTCACTGGCACTGGGACAAAGGCAGGAACTCTGGATGGCTAAAGAAAATCCTGTAGTATTCCAGCAGGCACTAAGAAAACAACCTTCTGAACAATTTAGTACATTATCTCAAGGTTTTTTACATTTGAAACAGGCCTTAATGGTTGTAGTTACTGGCCTTGGAAATGATCAAGCTTCAGGGACGCTGGCCGTCTTCCACCTGCAGCTTCCCGGGAAGCCCCAGATGGCCCTGGGGAGAGTCCGGGACTCAAACTGCTTCTGGACACAGGGAGCAAGAACCTGCGAGACTGTGCCTCCAGGTCAGGTCTAGATTTGGGCTCACGCAGTGGTGTCCCGCTCCCCGGGAGGGGGGCGGGGAAGAGCCGGCAGCCGCCTCTTGGAAAGTCCTTGCTGTGCCATGACCGGCTCGTGCATGTGGCAGCCGCCATGCTGATTTTGATTCATGCACTCTCCGGTAACGAAAAGTATTCAGTAATAGCCTTTTGCTACAACTTTTTTCCTGATAATCCTTCTTCTTCTGAACTTTCTTTTTCTTTCTGACTAGAGTTCCTGGGCTTCCATCAACACATGCCCTAACTATTCTTGGTTCCACTGGGGTGCCTCTTTCCCTTATCAATTTACTTAATGCCCCTTCCATATTTTCATCACAAAGACAATACAATACACTGAGACAAAACAAGACACAAACATACTGCATCAATCCTCTCCATTTTCTCAAAATGGCCATTTTTCCTCTAGCCCTATCTAGGGACGGGCAGCTTTTTTTTTTATCATCACTTACCCCCAAGTGTCCCGGGGCTCCCCGTAATGGGCCACCATCTGCCACAGTCCATCTGCAGCAAAATAACCAGGGGGTGACGAACAACTTGTGTACATTGATACAGCAGGAGTGGGGGCCCTTTATTGTAGGACAACAGAGGTATTTATACATTCCACACAGCTTATCTTAATTAACATAAACTAGATACAGCAGTCAACCAATAAGGAATCTCCACACTTAATGGCTCGCTGGCATTACTTCACAAACCACTCCCTCTGCAAAATGCCAGGCACCATCTTGACTTGTTTACAGACTCTAACATAATACGAGTGGGATTGCTGTGCTAAGTGGTATAAGAAATTGCCCAGTGATTTTACAGAGAGGTTACACTATTTCATGCCCTCCCACATCCTTGTTGACCTTGGTACAGTGAGTCGATTTCACTTTAGCCATAATGGAAGATGTCCCACCTTCAAATTACCACATTGCTGTTCTTTGTACCAATGGAGGCCACCAGTTCAGCTTTCTGCACAAATCATTCTGCGAAGAATTCTTGGGATCCACCCTCTGATTTATAATATAAGCCTTGTTTCAATGCAGAATAGCATCTGGTGGCACAAGACCTGTCCAAATACCATGAAGCCTGTAAAATCACATCATCTCCCTTCCGTGACATGCTGAGTACTCAGGGCTAGCTGTTGGGCACACCCTGTTATTACCATGTGGCACTGATCATGGTTTCCATTGTGTCTGGCTGATGTGTTTAGATTGAAAACTGTCAAAAGCTCTCAGTAGACATCACATTTCCTTGGGTGTTACCTTCGTTATCACTGGTGAGGAAGCAGAGGTATGGTCGCTTCCTGTCTAGCAACCTTGCATTCCACAAACGCCCAGAGGCATGCCTCCGTGTTCTGCCTCCTGTGTGGGTGCTTCCAGCCTGTGGCATTCAAACTGGGGGCACACAAAGGCTTTCCATGGAGTCTGAGGGTCTGGATGGAATTTATGGACAAAAGTTCACAGAATTCCAATTCCATGGGCTTGAAAACACACTTCCTGCTGTTTCTCCTTTTCCACGTCCTCTTTCACAACCACCCTCTTACTTAGAAAAATAGTGTCATTTCCTCATCTGCCCAAACTTAGTATGCTGTATTTGCCAATCTGAAAAAAACCTCCAAGACATGAAATGCAGATGCTGATTTTGAGAAAGGAACAGATTCTCATCTCTCAGCAACCAGTATAGTTCTGCACATCATAGAGTTTCTGGTTCTTTGTTTTCAATGAAATTGAAGAGGACCCAATCCAACTGTCAGCCAAAAGATCAGTCAAAACAATGCTTGATCATGGACACTGTAATTTCAAGGGCATAACTGGAGTTTAGAGACTTGAGAAGCAACTAAAGTCGTATGCACTCTCATATGTGTATTTATATGTTAAGTTTTCTCAGGTTTATTTAAAAAGGTAAATGTTGTGGGGCAGGTTGCTCAGAAAACACACCAAGTCCCAGTTTTGTCCAAATTGAAGAGTCTTTATTGTCCGACTAGGACTGCTTCCTACAGGACCAAGTTGTCTCTGCAGGAAATAGCCTCCAGCCTGAGCATTTCAGGGTCTTTAAAGGCAAAAACCACAAAAACCACAGTTGACATAGCTGCAAGCAAGCAGGGGTACAGAAGCTGAATTGAGCAGTTAGCAAAACAATGCATTGGGTACATTAGTATTTCCCATGTGTCTTTCCAGGTTGGCATAGCAGCAAGCAAGCAGAAGGGAAGCAGGTCAAAATGACCCCAGTTGAGTTAGAGAATGGTTATTAACCCCTAGACAATCAATCTCTGACAGGATACATTGCTCAAGAAAAAATGGGAACCAAAGAGAGAACAATATTACATTGTATAAGAATTGCCATTTTGTGTTGCTAAACATGCTATGCTAAGAAACTATTGATAGATACAGTGTTCCCATGGGAAAAGCATTTCTTATAAGACATGCAGTCTCAGGGTAAAATGGAGTTTGTTTGGTCATTGCCCATATAGCCTGGCCCATAACAGCTAACAGGAGTAGAATCAATGGAAAAACCCTCTCTCATTCTGTTAAGAGGAAACATTTACTTAAGGATATATGAACTAATGGGAAAGAAATGACTCAATTTATCTCATTAAATGATGCAATTCCAATAAAGTCATTTAAACTTTAATAACATCCATCAAAATTTGTAGTATATTTATGTTGTTTTAATCAGTTACATACTACCAATAATTATGTTGATAATTAAAATGGCAAAAATGAGAAAAAGTTTAAAATCCCAAAAGTTTTACGATCATAAGAAATAAACTTTCAAAATATATACACATTTTATGCAGAGAAATGTGACTGAGGAATTAATAAAGGACTTCCAAACACAGCATTTGCATAAAATTCACATTGCGCTTTACAGGTGAGGTTGGGTGTCAGATCCCTCATCCTTTCACTCTGTGCCCACCTTCACTCCAGAGCTCTCAGCATTTCCATCACAGTTATTTCTACCTCTTTTGGAAAGTCCATCAGCTGGGCGTCCTGGAGTCTATTTCTGTTGACTATTTGCTCTCTTGATCATGAGTCACATTTTCTTGTTCTTTTTCATGCACTGCAACCTTTTAAAGGATGGCCGTTTTTAAGAGATCAGTAGCTTAGAGAAAGTAATATATGCTGAGGAGAACACCTGGTTTCCATCTAGCTTCCCAGGTAGGACCCAGACAGTCTGAACCATGTGTGACCTGGGGTTCCTTTTGCACCTGTAGGATTTTTGTTCATCATTGGCTTCAAATGCTTTAAGGGCATGACCCAGACATTCCTCTCCATTGGGCCTCATACCAAGGCACTGGAAAAATTCCAGAAACCTTCCTGAGCTTTAAGGTTCAGCTGCCAAATTCTGGAACCATAGGAAGTAGCTCCCAGCTTGTGCTATGGAGACCTAGAAGCTCTGGGTGGATTTCTCCCAACTTTCCTTCTGTTTCCCCCAACACCCTCCACCTTCCCAAGGAGTTTTGCCCTTGGGAGAATCTCTGTGCAACTTAAATGGAAATATGTCTCAGCTTTCCTTCTCTGGCCCCTTGTTTTGGGAAAATTATCCTCTGTACTCAGTCAAGACTGGGGAGTAGACATGCCCAGGAGAAAGCCTATCACAGGTTGGTGGAGAGCCTCAGGATGGATGCATCCTGTGAGCACTGATGCAGCTGGTTAGTGTGTGCCCAGGGCCATGCTGGCTTTGCATCCCTTCATGGGACCAGCCATGGATCTCTTCTTTCCTGTGAAGGGCTTGCCACTTTCTGAGCTTAGTTTATTTGAGTATCTTTACATTCTACCTGGATTCTATTTTGGAAGCTTGCTTATTTATTCAAATGAAGTTTTGCTTTTAAGAGTGAGGATGGTGGTGGCCAGGCACCGTGGCAGATGCCTGTAATCCCAGTGGCTCAGGAGGCTGAAGCAGGAGGATCACGAGTTCAGAGCCATCCTCAGCAATTTAGTGAGGCCCTGAGCAACTCAGTGAGACCGTGTATGGAAATAAAATATAAAAAGGGCAGGGGATGTGCTCACTAGGCACCCCTGGGTTCAATCCCTGGTACTGAAAAAAAAAAAGGTGAGGGTTGTTCCATTTTCTGTGACTCTCTATACCCAGACCAAAACTCCTGTTCAAATCTGTTTTAAAATCAATGGTTGTGGACATCAGATAATTTGGTATTTATATTCATTGGTTCTACATAAAAATGATGCTTCAACTTGATTGTTAAAATTAATATATACTCTATGCCAAGAATTATATCCTTCAGAACTGTTTAAATTTATGCTAGAAATATTTAGATACTCTCTAACATGTGAAAGGGAATATAAGTGTCTTCAGCATTTTCTGGGAGTCATGATTGAGCTCAGGGACAAGCCACCAATGTCACCATGTGAGGAAGGGGCACTTTATGTCTATGACGTCCTCCCCAAACTGTAGCCTTGGCACATCACCCCTGAGGGAGCATGGCAATACATCAAACCAGCACTCAGAACTTTCAAGGTCATCAAAAGTAAGAGAAGCCTGAGAAAACTGGCACAGCCAAGAGGAGCTGAGAAGGAAGTGTTGAACTGCGTCCTGGACAGAGCCCAGACTAGGAAGGCCTGGGTAAATGCAGACAGAGCTAAGAAGCATACATCCATTTTGGTTGATTGACTATGACAAACATGTCACAGGGAGGGGAGACATTAACAGCATGTAATACTGAGTCTGTGGCTCCATGAGAACTTAGTGCTACATTCTCAATAGATAATATAACTTCCAGACTTAACAGAAAATGTTCTGTTGCAGTGAGATAATGCAAAGAGGCATGATTCCAACACACTAAGAGACAAAAGGAAATGCTAGGGATTTTTTTCACACTAGGTCTTTATGTTGCCCAGGCTGGCTCTGACCTCCTGGGCCCATGCCACCCCTCCCTAGTAGCCAGGACTGTGGGTGTGCACCACCATGCCTGGAAAGAAGCTTTAAGGAAAGAAAATTATGTTTATATTAAATGTTTGTGGCAGCTGAGAAAACCAAATCAGAAACTCTGTGACTTGCTAAATGTGTCTGATCCTGTTCATTGTTTGGCCTTTACATGTTCAGAACTGGGTGGGGTCCTGGCGAAATTGGGCTGGGACTGCACGGGACAGTACTTGGAAGGCTCAGATGTAGTCCTGAGAGAAGGGAGACTCCACAGCAATCTCTCCTCTTTCTCTCTTCTTCCCTCCCTCTCTGTCACCACATTGAGTGGGGTGCCACCCATCCTTACTCTGGCTTCTTGTTTCCTCCTGTTGTGGGTTCTGCCCATCCTTACCCTGCCCTGTTCTCCCTGTTGCTTCTGAGACAGGAGCATGGACAGGAAGGGGTTCTCAGGAGGGCCTGGCATGGAGGGCAGGGCTTGGAGACCTCAGTCCTAGGAGGAAACTGGCTGGGAACATTGGAGAAATTTCCTTAACTGTTGAAAGAAGGGTATGAATGAAAGTCCCATTAGCTGCATTGAAAAATGAGGAGTAAACAGCCTTTCAAGTTTTTTAAAGCCCTGAAACATTAGTGAAAAGATCTGGTTGGGTTTTGACGAAGCTGAGACGGCTCCGAGCAGCAACCCTCCCCTTCTCTGCTCTATATTTCACTGTTTTTCTTGAAAGAAATCATGACATCCATTTCTGGTTCATATGCTTTAGAAAAAAAAAAGAAAGCATATTGTCAGTCATGTAATTGATTTACAGAGCTTCTTGACATGTCTATTTTTAATTAAAACACGTTTTAATTAAAAAAGGAGAGAGCAATTTTAAGAAGAGAAGCGCGCTGCCAGATGGAGGTTCCTAATTTGCCTCGAATGTGTGGGAGCCACAGGATACATTTTGGGTGAGCCTGGGGTTGTGCATTGCAGAGAGTGGTGACTTTATCTTGAGGAATTGTCACCCACAGCACCCCTCTAATGGGGTGGGGGTCCTCGGCACGAGAGGGTGAAACTCAGGGATATTCTCCTGTGATGCTTGAAGCCCGAAGGAGGTCTTCATATAGGACTCCAGTGCAGACCTCTTAGAGAAAAGGGGCTTGTGCATCTGGGTCAATAAATACAACCTCAGAGGCTTGGCTCAGGTTCACAGTGCAGCACTTCATTGAGGGCTGGACCTAGGCAGGGGAACTGCTGGAGGGGCCTGCTCGAGGGGGCATCTGGACAGGGCCTGCTGGGGGTGCTGCTAGAGGGACCTGTTGGAGGGGACTTGTTGGATGAGGCCTGCTGCAGGGTGAGGTTGGGGAATCCTGCTGGAGAGTGCTGCTGGAGGGGTCTGCTGAAGGGGGCCAATGAGGTGAAGCCTGCTGGGTGGTAGCTGCTGGAGGGGCCGGGTGGACAGGGCCTGCTGGACTGGACCCACTCATAGTGGAGGTCAGGGCCTCTGACAAGGTGTTGTGTTGCCCTGCCTTGCTTTTGCCACAGCTGCACACCCCATGGGCCTCATGACCAAGCCTTAATTCTTCACAAACTCTGCCCTGCACAGTGGCTCTGCCTCAGCTCTCTATAGCTGCAGGCCATGGAAGGAGGCACTGTCATGCACACTTCTCGGGTATGGTCCTATGTGTCTGGACCACAGAGAAAGAGAGGCCAGAGGATGACACGGAGACTGGGACTTCTAGTCACAGCCCTGACATGCACCTACGCCAGACCTTAATGTCCAGGCTTAAGTACCACTGGGAAACCAGCACCCCTGGATGTGGACTGGGGTAAGGCCTGGCCTCCCTGCACCTATTGTCTGTCCCCAGGGAGGAGAGGACAACACCTGCCTGCTGTGGCAGCTGCTGGAGCAATGGTTGAAATGCAATGCTTGTTGTTAGTGGGCAATGTATTTTGTTAATAGAGAATTCAGCAATACTGTTTTCAATCAGTTCTACTGCTTTCCAATCTTCTATTGTCTGCAAAACACCCAGTGGCTTTGATGGTGTTTGTTGTTTCTGCTTCTCTTTAACATCTTCTTTGAGCCTGGGGAGGAATGTGGCAAGGGGAAGGTGCTCCGGATCCTTTTAGAGCCTTTAAAAAACCAAAATAGTTATTTCAAGCTTCAGGGTTACACTTCCAGCCATTCACCAGAAACCTATAGTTTTCTTGCTCATGCCCAGACTCGATCCCTGAGTCATAATTGGTATTAAAATAGCTCTAAAAAGGTGAATATAAATGGAAAGCACTGTCAAGAGCAATCATGCCTTTCAAAGCACAGTGCCATTTCATTCAAAACCCTGGGATGAAATATATCCCAATTTAGAAAGAGGAAATAGCTCAGTGAGCTCTGTGAAAAGGTTGTGCTTTCTAGTGTCATTAAAGAATGTTTTAGTGTTCAAATGCTGAGCTTCTGACCATAGGTTTAAGGAATGACAGGGTTGGGGTGTGGTATACATAGGTTATTTTAACACATGGAAATAAAGTTGACTTGATAAGATGTAAAAGCGAATTTCAGACCCGATGATCTTTTATAATAGTACAATTTTAATCCTCTCGTAGCTCAAGCTCATTTGTGACACACACCTCAGATTTTTCATTCAGATTTGGATGCAACAAAAATACCACTCGCCTTATATCAAAGAATTTATCAACGCTGAAAATTAGGTTAAGGAAGTAGAGTAAGAGAGTTAGCTACTTGCCAGATGTCATATCCATCTTGAGGTTAGTTAATGTTAATCTTGCCAACACCGCTTTACTTCTAAATATTAAAGTGTATTTACACAAAGGTTATAAAGACTTGGCTCAAATGCAGTTGATATGGTGATATGGCTCTGCAGTAATTTATCTATCTGACTCCTACTTTTTATATTAGTTTATTTGCATTGGCATGATTTCTAAAGTGTTCAGATCTTTCAAATTTGCATTTCAAAGTAGCTGTAAAATATGTATTCCATTGCAAAACATTAGCATAAAGCGATTTGATATTATACATTCTGTCGGAAATGCCAGGAAGGATTCCACAACTATTGCATTCCCATCTGGCAGCATCTTCCCACACTGAATATTTGCATAAATATTTCAGCAATAAAGTAAAATTATGAAGCATAAACTCTTTAGGTTATATTCCAAATTGATAACCTCTTCAAAATTTAATAAGCAAGGGAACTGTGCAATTGCAAGGAAATTACTATAGTGCTCTCTCCTGTCTCCAAGTGTCCTGGGGAAATCGCTTGTCCTCCAGACGTATTTCACTCAGCTCGCTGTCCTGGGGAATGAGCAGTTGAAACAATGAGCTCCGCTTTCTATAGGGTGAATTCTCAAGGGTGGTGGCTGCCTTTCCCAGCTTTTTACCTGGCCTGAAGGAATGAGTCAATGACAGAGACTGTCTCGGATGGCGATTGTATGAAGCGAGAACCTTCTGTTTCACTAAGTGGATGCTCTCTTTTTTAGTGCAAAGACAGCCTTCCTCCTCAGAGCTGGGTTTCCAAGGTTGGTGATGGCTGGTGTGCTCACCAAGCTTCCAGGGATGAAGGAGGGAGGGAGGCACTTTTTCTCCGAGCTCTGGATGGAGGTTTGCAGTTACAGGTGAGGGTGAGGATGGAGAGGAGAGAGGACTCCGTGAACTGCTTTAGGAAGCATTCATACTCTGCAAGCGTCCTACACGTTCAGGTGGCTATGCATCACTCAAAGCCAGACAGAAGGGGCTTTGCATTTGGCTCTGTCTCATAAATTCTGTGACCTTGGGCCAATTCCTCAAAAGCTTTTTATCCTTTTGCTCACCTTATGAGTAGCAGCAAGAGTACCAGTCACCGGGTTCTTCTGTGAATTAAGGGAGATGATATACATCAAGTGTCGCCCTGGGCCATCATGGGCAAAGGTCCAGCAAATAGGATGTGACTACTAAACCCTCCTGTTGTGGCTCATCCACCTAAACTCCACTAACCAACTTCTCCCGAACAACATTGCATGTGATTTAATAGAGAAAGGGACACCTGGAGTCAGGGCCTGGGTTCTGTCCAGATCCATCAGCCTCTGGTCTCTGGGTGGGGATTCATGTGGCTGAACCTCGTCCTCACAATTAAAGCAAGGCCAGGCCTGAGATGCAAGACACTCCATCTAGTTCTAACTCCCTGGAGCCAGCTCCTCCCAGGTGAGCCCAACCTTTCCTGTTCCCACTGAGTGTTAGGACAACAGCCTCTGGACATGAGGAGCTCTGGTACTTCCCCTGGCCCCCTGGTCAGGTGTGACTGATCCCAGAAAATGGCACTCAGCACTCAGGAGAGGTGCTTGGAAAGCAGGGACTTTAGTGTCACCCAGATGCTGAGAGAAGCTAGCTTTCTGGAGGGCAGAGACACACAAGCTCTCGCATCAAAAATGGAATGGTGTCAACTCTCCTTGACAGCAGCTGCTGCCCCAGACCCTGGCAGCCTGGACCAAGGAGCCGTTTCTGAGCTCAGCCAACCTGTACGGGCACCGGCTGTGAAGGGTCACTGCCATCTAAAGCTCACATATCCCCCTGTAAGACACTTCCCTGTGTCCTAGGGAGAGAGTTGGATCTGCTTTTATTCACCTGTTACCACCCTTATTGTTTTAGATCCCCTGGTGATGGACCTCAGGCTGTAGCCTACACGCACATGGGTGAGACCATGTTACCCTCTTCCTCACTGATTATTTGCAGTTTGCTGGGTCAGTTTTACCATTTTGTGAGTCAAGGAGATCTGACCCCACTGCAAGTACACTGCTATCATTTAATGATCACCTACTGTTGCTGTCGCTGTACATAGAGCTCAGAGGAGCTGTGGGTTATACGCTATTATTATTTAACAATATTCAAAACTCTGCAAATGCCATTAATCCATTTTATGACCAACAAGTAGAACTCTTTTGTGAAAAATTAGAGATGATTATACAGTTAAAAGGGGTTATTTGTAAATATTTATCCTAAAATGTGAAAAATAGAGCTATTAAACTTGATAGTCTGAAAATCATTAGACAATATTTTGATTGTTTTCTCACTTTTAATTAGAAGTGGTTAAAATAGGAATTGGAGAAAATAAGTGTTTTCAATGAACATAGTGGGTTTTATTTTGTTGTTGTTTGTTTTGTTTTGTTTTGTCACCAAGATTGAACCCAGGCAAACTGAGCCACATCCCAGTCCTTTTTATTTTTTATTTTGAGACAGGGTCTTGCTAAATTGCTTAAGGGCTTGCTGATGCTGGCCTTGAACTTGTGATCCTCCTGCCCCAGCCTCCCGAGCTGAGGGTTTACAGGTGTGTGCCACTGCACCTGGCCAAACATAGTATGTTTAATATTTATTTTTAAAGAGTAATCATAAGATTTCCCCAAGTTTTTATCTGGAGTTTTGGGGAATATAGACAAATACTTTCAAGCTGCTTTTCATATTTTAAAAAATAAACTTTATAAATTGTATTGCTGTTAATAGTGATTAGGCAAAATTACCTAATATAAAGATATAAGCAACTTGGGGCTGGAGTTGTGGCTCAGTGGTAGAGCGCTTGCCTGGCGTGCTTGAGGCCCAGGGTTCGATCCTCAGCACCCCATATAAGTAAATAAATAAAATAAAAAGGTCCACTAACAACTAAAAAATATTTTTTAAAAAAGATATAAGCAACTTAAAAACACACTTGTTGGTTATTCCAAACTTAGTTCTCCAGGTGAGTGCAGCCATGTTTCAGCTACTTGGAGACCTGACAGGGACCCTCAGAGGCCACCAGAAGAAATGGAATGCCAGTTTCTGCCCTGGACAGCTCTTCAGGCCTTCCTGGTCTGGTCCCAGAGCTGTGGACATTGTGTATGCAGAGGCCCCTCCTCCTAGTCTGGTCGAGCAGAGCTGGGGGCACTGGGTGTGTGGTGTTCACACCTTCTGTTCTGGTCCTCAGCTGAGGACCTTGGGTTTGTGGTTGCCGTGCCTCCTGTTCTGGTCCTACAGAGCTGGGGACGCTGGGTGTGTGGTGGCTAGTGTCCTGTTTGATGTGATTTCCCGAGCAGCGCTGTGGCTTCTCAGCAAATCAGCGCTGAGGGGTGAACACGCCCATTTTACAGGCGAGGAAGGCAGTGTCACAAGGAGTCAGTGAGCACTGAACTCTCGGGGCGGTAAGTTGACGGGGCCAGAATCAGATCCAGATCTTTTGGATCCAATTCCAGTCTTTCCCCACACATGCCTCCTACTCTTGCTGTGACCCAACATTACTTACGTCTTGCATCTCCAGAGACGGGGAGGGAAATGGCCATCATTGCGTGTGCTTGAGAGCTCTGGTTACCAGAGTAACTGCAGGGCCTGCTGCTGCTGTAGGAGCTGTTGCATTCCTGTGGTGACTGGGACGTGGAATTGCAAGATAATTTATTGGACTGTTGTGCTCTAATACCTCCAAGTGGCTTAGCTCCGGTCTATGGCAAATTGTACATTGAGTGCAGAGTAGGGTGGGTAGAGAAGCCATAGTCCACCAGAGTTGGAAAGAACTTTAGAGTCTATTGAATCCTTTGCTTTACAAAAGGGCGACCAACCTCAGATATGAAGGGAAGGGCCCAGGAAATGCAACATGCCTAGGACACAGTGAAACAAGGGATCCTGGTTGTCCCCAACAGTGTGGGCATGCAGACCACTACTAACCTGGGTAATTTGGTGCTATTGCAATGAGAATATTTTTTAAATTTCCTGGGATATTTGTTTTTATACTTGCTTTTGGGAAAGACATGGAAGAATCATAGGTGGTTTTGGGTTGTTGGCCAAGTGGTGCCTCATCTGAGTCTAAGCAGCTCTCTTGCCTTGAGAGTCATTGAGGGACTCTCTGTTCCAGGACTGGAGCCCTAGTAGACATGTTAGAGATTGGATCCCTAGCCTGTCTTGGACATGCCAAAGGAGTCGCAAGTACCCACCGCTCCTACTTGCTGCTCTCCAATGTGCTTGCAAGGCTGCACCCAGGTCCTCAATATACCAAGTGCTCCTCCTACCCCAGGTCCTATGCACGCACATGTGATTTTCTCTGCCTGCAATGCTCTTACATAGCTAGATTCTTCTCCTAATTGAGGTCTTAGGTTAAATGTACAATTGTCCCATAATGTTCGATGTTCAGCCAAACTTGAATCTAGGTAAACAGATACCTCTTTGGAATAAGCATATTCCAAATATTGCATGGAACATACTTATACTAAAAAGCTGCTCATTTCTTATCTTAAATTCAAATTTTTCTGGGAACCCTTTCCTTTTATACTTTTTATTTTGACATAATTGTAGGTTCACAAGTAATTGTAAAATATAATACAGAAATCCTGCATGCTTTTTACCTAGTTACCTGCAATGAAAACATCGTCTATAAATAAAGGACAGTGGTATCTCAGCCAGGAAAAGCAAAGACCTACTGTCCCCACTTTCTGAAGTTTCACCAGACTTATACACTGTGTGTGTGTGTGTGTGTGTGTGTGTAGTTGATGCAGTTTTCCCACATGCAAATCTGTTAGCACCACAGCTGAGATGCAGGACAGCTCTGTCACATGGCTGCCTCATGATCTGCCTCTCCATTTCCTGTTCCTGATGAACATTTGGAATAACTGTGTTTGTTTTTATTTTTATTTTTTATTTTTTTATGTTGTTAAAGAGAGAGAAAGAGAGAGAGAATTTTTTAATATTTATTTTTCAGTTCTCAGCAGACACAACATCTTTGTCTGTATGTGGTACTGAGGATTGAACCCGGGCCGCACGCATGTCAGGCAAGCGCGCTACCGCTTGAGTCACATCCCCAGCCCAGGAATGACTGTGTTTTGACTTTAACATATACTAGAAAAAAAAAATAGTTATTTAGGACCATGATCAAGGTAACTTGGCTATTTGAGTCAATTTAAAGAAAAATAAAAGTAAACTATAGTTTGTGTGGTGCACAGGTTTTACCAAAATTGTAAACGTGGAAGACGATGCGTTTGAGAGGCAAGTCGATGGCCCCTTCCTACCCTAGCCTGTCTTGGACATGCCAAGCTGCCATGCGGGTGACTGGTAGCTTGAGCCAATTTCTAGTTGGCTCTTGAGGCGCAATCGTCTGTTCTGCTCACACCTCTGAGCAACCCTGGGCTGAGCACAGGGGCTCTTCTGTTCCCCGCTGAGCGGCTGGAGGGGAGAGTTAGCTGGTGAAACAGCCTGAACTTCTAAAGTTCTCATTGGAATTAATTTTGCTTTTCCTCTTCGAATTCATCCTTTACTATTATTAAATTAAAGAGGAAAATAAGACAGAAATTATAATGCCTCAGTAGATTTTAACTTATCTCACATGGAAGGAGGAAAAGAAACTGCTTGTTTCTGAGGAGTTTGCACAGGTCTACAAAACTCACGCAGACCTTCCTGTCTAAAAAAAAAAGAGGAAGAATTGGGTCTAAAAAAAATAACCCTTCAGGCTAAAGTACTACTACTACTCATTCTTTTCCTAGATGTGGTCAGAAGAAAGGAAATATGTCTTTTTAAAAAAAGAGCTTAAGTACAGGTGTTTTACAATTGTCCTCATTAGGGCAGCCTTTGGTAACAAGAGTTCCATAGCAAATGCATTTTTTCTAAGTGGCAAACCGAGATCCCCATAAGGGACCTAGGGGCAGTCTCCATCCAGGTGAAGGGCAGTAGCATGGCCACCGAACTTCACCTCTGCAGCCCTGTGTCCCTTTGAGATGCCGCAGCTCTGTGGGGGCTGCTTCTTCATCTAGTGTAGGGTGACCTTGGCTGGTTCGCCAGTGAACCTGGATGTCACAGTTTTCTTTCCCAGGGAGAAGTAAATTGCATTTTACAAAAATGAACTGTCCTCACAGGAGTTGTTTTAAACTTCTACTTGTGTTTTCCTACTTGTCCCAGGAAATCCTAAACAGAAAACAGCAAAACAGAATGAAAACTTTTGTTACGCTGACTTGCAACACTGAAAACAAATTTGTCCTTTCCACTTGATGCACTCCATGATTTAATTTCCTTCTCAAAAGTAGATGTGGTCACCAAAAATGCCCAGTGGGAGGGGCTGGGCTGCAGGTGGCGTCTTTAACACAGCTGTTCTTATCCCAATGTAAAGGAGCCCTTATGCCTGAGACTCTGGCTGCGCCCCAGTTGGAAGTACCAGGCTGCTCCACGCAGAGGGCAGTAGCCGCAGGGATGGTCACTGCGTTAACTCACAGGAGTCCCCCGTGCAGGGTGGCAGCCCCGGCAAATTCTTTCAGAAGGATGTAGCTGGAGCTTCTCAACTGTTGTTATGGGACAGAAGAAATCTCCATTTCATGTTCTACATTTTATAAGCCACTCTTATTTGATAGTCTTTCGAAATTTTGAAAGACTAAGAGCAAAGCCAGATGCGGTGGCACAGCCTGTCATCCCAGCAACTCAGAGCTGATAAGGGACCTAGGGGAGGCAGGGGGATGGTGAGTACAAAGGCAGCCTCAGGAGCCTCAGCAACTATCAAAGCCCTAAGCAATTTAGCCAGACTCTGTTTCAAAATCAAGAATAAAAAGGGCTGGGGATGTGGCTCAGTGTGGATGAGAGCCCCTGGGTTCCATCCCCAGTAAAAAAAAAAAAAAGAAAAGAAAAGAAAAGAAAGAATAGGAGTAAAAATAGCCCCTTGGCAATTATCTCAACAAAGAGATAATCTAATTTAATAAATAAAATTATCTCAATGAAGAGGGACTGGTGATACCAGAGTAAGTCCTACTTCTAAATCTGGCCAGCGTATGGAAGGAGAAGTACATACAGAGAACTACAGGGTTAGCATTCCTAAAAAAAAACCTTTGCGTGATAAGTAGAACAGATATGCATAAGAAACAAACTTGTAGCATTTGTTTCCACATCAAGAACTGGCACTGTCAGGCGGGAAAATACAAATAGTATTCTAATTTAACTTTTCATGGCAGTGTTAAAAGAAAGGAAACTCAAACAGAAATGGGTCTTACTGGAAGGATTTCTTGCCTACCCTGTCCTGCTGATTTGCTCTGGGAGTGACGAGGTGAATCCACTGCCTCCCAAGGGCGGGTGAACTCTGTGGTAATGGACAGAGGATCTGCCAGGGCTGCTAGAAGATGTGCCAGCCCTGTGCCCAGATTGCAGGAAGGAGAGATGCCAAGTCAGGGCAGCAGTTCCCTGGTGTGTTTCTGTTAGATATGGAAAATGAAAAACCCCGAGATAGTGCGGCCCAGGAAAAGAGAGTGAAAAAGAAAGCCATACATTGATAGTTTTAATCTCTTTCAAGATAAATCCTTTTCAGAAGCTGGCCACAGGTGGGGAGAAAGTGTTTCATCAAACCTAGAATAATAGTCTCTGAGAAACTTTCATCTCTTCCAAGACAAATCTTCTCTAGGTGCTGGCCATAGGCCCTTAACCCAAAACTCCAAATTCCTGAGTGCCCAAACTGACACGCTCACTAAATCATGTCTCAGTATAACCTATATAAGCCCAAACACTTTCTTTGACTATAGTGGCATCCCCACCTCCACAGAAAATCTTAATTAAGCTTCTCCAGAAACCCTCATCATAATTGTTCTTAGCCTCTCAGCAAAAATTTCTGCAAAAGAATTTTCACCTAGGGGTATGCTTGCAGAAGCAGAGTGTGATAAGAAAGACCAACTTGGGCTTCACAGAGGCGTTTACATTTCAAAAGACAATAGTCAGGATCTGTGGAGCCAGTTTTAAAAAGAAAGGGGAGGGGAATTCTCCCTTTCCTGGGTGCTGATTTTCAGAATGTGTCCTCGGCCTGAATTGGGTGCCCAGAAGAGTAGGAAAAACTCCCACTGTTATGTGGACTTCTGCAGACTGTGAGCCTCTGAGCCCCTTCCCCTACACACTGGGCATAAAGTTCTGGAACTTTCTGAATTTAGGGTTCTGAGGGATGTATTGGTAGAGGTGAAAGCCCCCTCTGGACCTGGCTGTAGCCAATAAACCTGTTTCCTGGTAACTCCTTGGTGTCCAGCTTTGTCTGTCCTACAACATGATCAGTGGCTCCTTTTCCACTAGGAGAGTGAGTCCATCAGAGGTGTCATCCGAGTGGGTGAAACTTCATTCCTGAATAAAAACTTGAGGTCCATGAGGTTTGCGTCCCACCCAGTCCTTTTGTGCTAGCAGCTACCCAAGTTGGATAGTCTACACAGCCCCATGCTTCTCACCCGCAGGTATGCTCACACACATGCTCACACACTCATTCACAGGTGCACCCACCACCACCCAAGATGCTGGGAAGAGGGTGAGGAGACAGGACAAGTCCTCAGGAGCATGAAGAGGAGACAGTAATCCCCTGGAAGCCAGCAAGGGATACACGTCAGCAATGCCCTTCTGAACACAGTGTCCCAACACCGTGACCATGGCAGAACAAACACAGGAGGCAAGGGTGGATCAGAGCAGCCAGGCTGAGCACATTTATCTTAGTCACTAGAGCACAAGAAGGTGATGCTGTAGCAGATCAGATAGCTGTGAACCCAGAGATCTGAGGACAATATCCTCGGTGCATAGAATAGAAACTTGATAAGCATCTACTGTTTCTGGTGCTCAGTATTCACCCTGAGTTTCAGCTTGCTTCCAGATCCTGGTGTGAGAGCTTCTTCCCTTTGTCTCCTCCCTGCTCCATCCGCTCCTCTCTGCATCTCTCCACCCACCCTTCTGTCCCTTGTCCCATAGTTACAGACCTCTGTGTATCCCACCTTTATATGTTTTCCCCGATGTGGATGAATTTGACCTGCACATTTAAATTAGAATTTATTCTGGGGGATTATGCTCTTTTGACTACTGCTTCAGGAAGGCTTTTTTTTATTTTTTATTTTTTAATGACTTTATATTAGAATTTGGGAGGAGTGATTTAATTCAAAACTGTGTCCCAAAGGTCTATTCTGTTGTCTTAGGGTGAGTGGTGTGGTTCAACCCCATACTCAACCTGGAATTTGCTCCTGCAGCCCCAGGCAGCTCTTGCTGGTGTCCAGTTGCTTTCTTCCCTCAGTGCTGAAAGGGGATTTTGCCCTCAGTGGGTAGATCATGTTCAGGTTTTGGTGAGAACTTTGGTTTTGTTTTGGAGGGTAGAAGTAGGCTATTTAGCAAGTCCCTGGCAAAAATTTGACTTTATTTTTAGCATCTGAATTAGGCATTTTAGTAAGGAAAAAACTAACAATGACAAAACAGTCTAGGGAGAACCTGAGATTAACTGTTCCTCATTAGCTAATTAGACAACTTTGACAGTTGAAAACTTGATTACGAGCAACTTTTAAAACTGTGTTTTAGGGTCTGAAAGAGTAAAGCTTGGAAAGATGTCTAATTTGCTCCTTAGAACTGGTGTAGGCCAGGGGAATATTTGGGCTTATTACAGTTTTTAACTTTCTGTCTGATGGAGCAATTCACGTGGAGGTGGACAGACAGAGCAGAGCAGAGGCTTCGTGATGGCAGACACATGCCCCGGGGCCCCTTTCTATCTTGCAGGGGCCATGTGTGCTGGAGAGCAAGATTAATTTCTTCATCCTGTTTTGGGATTCAGCATATTTGCTTCAGTGGAGTGTTTCCTCCACCAACAATATATATAAATATCTCATAAAAGGAGAAAATAGCACTTATTTATTTTTGAAGCAAGAAGCATTCCTTGGGGATTTCTTGAGTAGCAGGTAAGATCCTGATGGTAGCAGGTGCACCCAACAGCTCAACAACACTGCCCTGGGAGTCCCATTGCCCAGTAGGCTACAAGGTCCCACATCCCAGCAGCCAGAATGGATGGGGGGTCAAAGGTCACAGAGCCAGGGTTAAGAGACAGCTGACTCAAACTCTGTGGATGAGGCTCTGCACCTGGGAACTGAGGGCACATGCACAGCAGCCATGTGGCAGTCAGGAGGGGCCTGAGCCTTTGTAAAGCCAGGAGAGCCAGCTGGGATTGTTGTGGGCACATGAGGCCGAGCAAATGGGAAGTCGGAGGGGGAGGTCAGGTCAGGAACTCCAGTTGCTGGCTGCTCTTCACATCCCTGGAACCTGGGCAGTTTTTACCAAAGGCCTCAAGACCAGGGCAGGGCCAGACCTTCAGGCAGAGGAGCAGCCTAAGCAAAGGCTGTACTGTGCATACAGTTGGGAAGTGGCTTGAGGGTGGTGCAGGCATGAGGTGCACACCTTTCCTGTGGGAGGCCCCGCTTCCCACGTGGATTGTTTTCTCTGTACAGCAGGGACCCTTACTCAGTGTCTGCACTTCCCCCAAAGAGCCACCCCATCATCACTGAGCCCATTCAAGCAGAACTTGGTTAGCTTCTACATTTCCTAAGCAAAGACTGCAAAGTGTCCAAGGCATGTGCCAAGCCAGGTGTCTATCCATGTTCTGACCTGCAGCCTATGTGTCAAGGAGCTTCATGTCATACAGAAGCCCCAGCAGGCAGCCTGTGGAGGAGGCGAGACAGGTGAGCGCCGCCTGCTGTGGGGAGGCCCTGGGTAGTGAGGATGAAAGAGCAAGTGTGCGTTTTGAGTTGGAGTGCACAAGGCATTTCAGGTGGCATTTGAGCCCAGTGTCTGTGTCACTCAGTGTTCTCCAGTTTTTTAAAACACGAGGCAGAGAAGAGCCTGATTTTATGCTGACGGGTTTCAGAGCAGGTGGAATGGCGTGAGGGTTCATTTCTCATGAAGAATGTGAAGGTATCGGATCTGTTACATCAACAGGATCTAGTCCTTGCCCTACCTGTCTGATGGATCATGTGACCTTGGGAAAATTACTTAACCACTTTGGATCTCTGAGTCTTTATTTGTCAATGGAAATGACACTACCTGCATGTCAACCTAATTGTTTATTGTGAGAATTAGAGATGCCACACAGATAAAAGAGGTGGGTAGAATGTAAGATAATTATTAAAAACTAGGAACTATCAAAGTAGTTAACATTATAACTTTAAAATGTCTTAGATGGAGTTTATTTGAAAATGAGTCATACATTGTATGAACCAGGAATTAGAGTAGGACAAAATGGCCTACTTCTAAGGAATCTGTGCTTTAGACCAGTGACCAAGGAACTGAGTGCTACGCAGGACAGCGCCCCCCTGGGAATGCACCAGTCACTAAGGAACCAAGCACCACTCAAGAACAGCACCCTCCTGGGAAAGGACCAGTCACCAAGGAATTGAGCACCACTGCAGGACAGCACCCCCCTGGGAAAGTACCAGTCACCAAGGAACCAAGCATCACAACAGGACAGCACCCTCCTGGGAAAGCACCAGTCACTAAGGAACCAAGCACCACTCTAGAACAGCACCCTCCTGGGAAAGGACCAGTCACCAAGGAACTGAGCACTGCTTCAGGAAAGCACCCTCCTGGGGGAGGACAGTGGATTCATCAGGTGAAGGCAAGCCTTGAGGGAAGGCGGAGCTGATGGCAGGCCTCCTATGAAAGGCCAGATCCCTAGTAGGACTCCTGAGCACCTCCCTAACATGTTAGCAGACAGCACAGACACAGAGGTGACGGGCAGGACAGGTTGACAAATGACACCTAGAGCAACATGCACACAGGACTTCACTGCCAAATAGTGCGTGACTGGACAAGGTGTAAATATCAGGACCCAGAGGAGTCCCCTCGGCAGTCTAGAGCTGCTTGGTACAGACATCGCTTGGGGCCCAGGGACTATTCAGATTCCAAATTTAGGAGCTTAGGGCTTAGAGCTTAGATTTGAGCAGAGCACCAACAGAGCCTTGTGAATGGGGTGTTGGTTCAACAAATCTGCCCACGGTGGTGTTCACTTTTCTCTGGCACAGCTCTGAGGGTTCCAATGCATGCACTGATTCTTCAGCCACCACTGTGGACAGGAGCAGTTGTAACACCCAAGGAAGTCTCTGACTGACCCGCAGCCCTTGGACTCTCTCACCTCTGACCCCTGCCTCACACCCTGCTCTCTGTCTTGGAGCCCTATCAGGACAGGATGCAGAGTCGTGTGTGGTCTGGGTTTTGAGCTGTAAGTCATAGTAGAAGTGCTCCTGGGCTGGGCTCAGGTGGGACAGCACCAGCTTGGGGAGCTCCGTGTGTCCTTAGGGCTCTGCCACCCGAGTTGGCAGGATCCTGTCCTCCCAGCATTTGCCCAGGACCTGTCTTATCAAGAGCACCAGCAGCTTCTATCATGGATGAAGCCAAGCTTTATTCCCTGGTCAGTTACTGATGGCTGCAGCTGAGTTAGGATGTGGTGCAAATGCTGGTGATGTGGAGGCAAAAGGCCCTTATCTCTTCTCTCTCGAGAGAGACAAGACCTTAATCAGCCACTCACAGTGCCAGTGGCACCTACGGAGTTCTTAACTCTCCTCACACACCTAGTGTGTTCACCTTTATTTACTTATTTACTCAATATGTGAGCATGTATGACAAGCTGGGTGCCATTCTTTGTCTTTTCTTTCTTTCTTTGTCTTTTGTTTTGGCAGCAGGGTTGAACTTGGGCACTTCACCATTATCCCCAGATCTTTTTATTTTTTGAGACAGGGTCTCACTAAACTGCTCAGGGACTTGATAAGTTGCTGAGGCTGGCCTCAAACTTGTGATCCTCCTGCCTTAGTTTCCCAAGTTGTTGGGATTATAGGTGAGAGCCACTGGACCTGGCTACAGGCACCATTCTTGATGTCTGTGGTAACCCAGGGAACAAAGCAACCCAAATCCCTATCTTCACAGCATCAACAGTCTGGTTGGTGGAGACAAATGGTATACCATAACTGTAATAAATAAGTGTATGTTAACATACACTGTATGTTAGCAAGTGCAGGATGACATGCTAAACAAGCATTGAGTGTGGATGTGATGAAGAACAAGGTTGCTGTTCTGAGTGATTGACAGGTGCATCCTGGGAAAGGGTCATTTCAGTAAAGTAACAGGAGTGAGGAGGCAGGCATGAATCTCCTCTGGGGAGAGGGCCTTTTAGGCAGGGGTCCTGCCAGTGCTGAGATCCTGAGGTGGGAGCCATGGAGAATGTGGCTGTAGCAAAAAGCCAAAAAGTAGTGAAGATTGGACACGTAACTGGGGTTAAGGTCATGTGGGACCACGTAAAGAACCTGGGATGTGTGCCAAAGGGAGCGCTGCAAGGTTACAGAGAGACTGTTTGACCTGCCCTAGACTCCAGAAGGCTCCCAGCATGGGTCTGGATAAGGTTCTGGGGGCTGTGGAGATGCAGGTGTTCCCTGTAGTAATCCAGGACAGAGATACTGGTGGGACAGACCATGGTGATCGTTGGGGAGGGGAAGAGACTTGGATTCTGGGTGTATTTTTTAAGGTAGATATAACCTGATTCTGTAAGAGTTTGGATGTGGATTGTGATCAGAAAAAAGTATTCAAAAATAGCTTTCTTTGGAGTTGAGCTTGGTGCTATGTGTCTGTGGTCCCAGCTACTCCAAAGGCCAAGGTGGGAGGTTCACTTGAGTCCATAGGTCTGAGATCAGCCCAGGCAACATAGTGAGACCCTGTCTACAACCCTCCACCCCCAAAAATACTTTGTTTACTTTTTTCCCAAGGAACTAAAATGCTGGGATTTTCATCAAGTGAGATAGAGAAAGAAGACTGAAGAGATTTGAAAAGGCAGTTTTGCAGGAGGGATGGAGGCAAGCACACCCTGGGGTGGGTTGAGAGAGAATGGAAGGGGGGCCTAGAGATGTGCGCACTGACTACTCCCAGGGACTTTCACTGCCAAGGAAGCAGAGAAAGGAGCAGCAGCTGGCCACTGGCCACATTGTCCCTCCCCACCCAGCTTCCTGGTGCTCACTGTCATCCTTGACTACTCAGTTCCTCCAAGAAGCCTTCACTGACCAGCCTGAGCCAATGGGGACCACTTTAGACTTTTCAAGTTTTCTAGGGAGGCCAGAGATTGTTGACAAAAATGCTTCCTTCTTAAAAGGCCTCACCAGCCATTGAACAACATGACTGAAATTGCCCCAAACCTGACCATTCGGGGCTAAAAGGCAAGTACCCTGACTTCAGATCCACTCCTGAGTACACATCTGTGCAAGGTCAGAGCAGGTCCCTGGGAGAACTGAGTCAAGAAAGAGCTTCACCAGCAAGAAAACAGAGACATGTTGAAAGGGAGTAAGGAGCAACTGAGGGCCGGGAGCCAACTCCACAGTGCCCAGCGTAGTACATGTCATTTTATATATTACATCTTGTATAACACAGCGGAAACACATTATTGTTTTTTGTGTCATGTGACATCGCATATCTTCCATCTTACCCATGTGTGCATGGACAAGGTTTGTCATCCCTTCCCACGCTGGACTGTGAGGTCCAAGCTGGTCAGCCCACTGACGCCCCCTGGTGTCTGGACTGTGTAACACTGTAAGCACTAGGCCTTTCTCTGTGCTCCACTTCCAGTTGGTAGGTTGGCTGCTCTGATCTGGGGTCACCTGTGGCCAGGGTTGCATCAGCAGCCCTCTCTTGCTTCTGGCCCAACGACTCCATGAAGAGCTCAGCCCCCCTCACTTCCCACAGCCTCGCCGTGGCCAAAAGCAACAGCTCCTGCGCCTCGGCTGCCTTTCACCTTGGATGGGGAAATAATGGCACATCTTGCTGTCACCTGGTCTTGGCCAAGGCTCCCCTCTCTTGGCTGTTAGTCTGGCCTCCCACCCTGGTCCTCTCAGCAGGCTTTCTACACTCAGAGCTTCCACGTGAGTGACAGCCCAGAAGGCGCAGTGAGAACAGGAAGGTTGACTTCAAGCAAACCTGAGTTCAACCTGTGCTCATGCCACACATTGCTCATTAAAACATGACTAACAGGTCTTCGTCTTGCCACGTCTCTCCAGGGTCCACCCGGCCACCTCCCCAGACCTGCCTGTCAGTCTCCACTGGATTTAAAGTTAGGAGTTGCCACGTTCCACGCGACTAAAACTCATGGTCACTCCAGGGGAACTGGTCTGTGTGAAATAATAACACAAGAGACAGAAATACCTTTTTCTTTGGGGGTGCTGTGACAGCTCCTCTGACCTTAAGGGTCTGCAGAAAGAGAGAGAGAGGGGGAGGGAGGAGAAAAGAAAGAGAGCAAGCATGTGCTAACCCCTTATATTGAGGAGAAGCCATTCAAATGAGGCAAGAGGTCAGGTTTCAGGAGGCTGAGTCTAGCTTCCTGATGTCTGCTGTCAGCAGGTTGACTGACCGCTAGGAAGGCCACACCCAAAGGCAGGGCAAGAGAAGGGGACACATAAAGGGCATTTCCATGGAACATTCTATCCCAAACAGGGCAAAGGGGTAATATCACAAAGGAACAGGTGAGTGTAGCTCGACCTATGGGGTTGTAGGAAGGTACACCTATGCATGAAGACACATTTGGTTGCATTTTTACTACCCTCCAGATCGGGGCTACCATCTTCCGCTACTTAAAAGTGGCCAGATCATGGGAAGTGACCAACAGTGCTTCAGCTGATCATGAGAGGAAAATGCTGGTCACATGACATGATGGCCTCCCCCAAGGAGTCACCAAGTGAGAGTGAGCCACAGTCTGTCCTGACACCCCTTCCCCATGCCCACCAGCCCAGGGAGTCTGCAGCGGTTCCAACAGCGAGATGTTTACATCCCAGGGATGCTAACTTTATTTAAAAACTAACATTTTTAAAATAGTAGTTTTTACTATCACCATGATTTCATTAAACATAGTTTAACGCCCTCAAATTAGAAAAGGTTTCCATTCCCAATGCAGAACGAACAGCTCAGGATAGAGCACCAAGAAGCTGTCTTTGAGCAGCTGCGGCAGCAGATCCACCACGCCTGTCTCTGCTGCGCTGCCTGGGCTTGGCTCGCCTCATTAGGGCTGTGCGAATAGCACAGAACTGATGCTCAGGTGGCTTTGAAACCCCCTCCACTGTCCTCCACTGCCTCATGCAGGGCAGAGTCTGCAGCTCCTGTGAACAGTCGTCCTCATGGTCAGTCCTACTGTCAGAAATTTCAGCCCACGTGAGATCACAGGACATAGACGTCGTAGCTGGTGACTTGTTCTAATAGGCCATCATCTCTCCTCACCTCCAGTCAGATGCCTGCGAATCAGACACTGTGCTTATATAATCTACAGAACAGGGACACGCAGGCCCTCCTGGAAATTCCAGATAACATCCACACACCAGAGGTCTCATAAAACTTTACTCCCACTGGGATAAGGCCTAATGGGATAAAAAGTTAAATAATGCAAGCGAGAGTCACTGTTCAAAGAACAATATAAAGAATGTCGAGGACAGTGTATGATTAATTGCCAAATTAATGGCATTGATGGTGTAGACGTCGGCGGTCCAGAGGGAGCACCAGGGTGGCCTGGGTCCTTGTTCACTGTGACTCCTACTCGTCTCTCACCCTGCTCCCTGTTTCTATCCCAGCCTTCCAATTCTTGTCTTATTCCTGACGTAGCAGGAGATTCCCCAACCACCTCTAGCGTCTCCCTTTGCTCCTGTGCTGAGCCCTTTCTTCTTCTGGAGCCCCCAACCACACCTCTGTGCTTCTCTCATGCACCAAGGTCACGAATTCCTTAGTGCCTCCTTCTTAGGCTCCAGGCTCCCGGGGAGCCCCTTTCTTGCGGCTCTGTGCTTCCTCTGCAGTTGGCCTTCCTCTTCCCCTGGCTGACACTTCTTGGCCAACCAGGCCTCATCTCTCAGCTTTTCCCTGTCTCCCCACCTGTCCCACCCTCCTTCCCTCCTTTCTCTTACCTCATCATGCTCACTCTTAGTTAACTGCCCCATGATTTTTGAGCGCTCACCTTGGATTCTTAGCACTATGTCCGAAGGGCAGGGATAAGTGCTGAAGAGTCCCGTGGTCCACCTTGGCACAGTCCACGGACCCAGTGGTGACCACAGAGAGAATGGTGGGTGCTTAAAGGAAGCCGGTTACTTGGTGAAGTTAAAGCTGGAGCCCGTGGAGCAGCCCTGCCCAGCAGCACCTGCCTCTGCAAGCGCTGCTCCCTGTGCCAGCCCACGTCCCACCAGTCCTGGCTGGGCACCAGAATGGCAGAGCCCGGTGGGCGACTGTGATGTGGCTTTCACCAGAGGAGGCTGAACTTTCAATCCAGGAGCACCTATGGGGGCGGCCTGAAGAGCACGGGAAAGCATGGTCATCAGGAAGCCACCGGAGTGTCACCAAACCCAGACATCCACAATGAGCCGCTGTGTGCAGCTGCACTCTGCAGACTGTGGGTTGCCCACATCAGCCAGCACAGCACTGTGCACAGCTCATGACCCTGCTGACGTTCCCTTCAGGTACCCAGTATGGCCAGACCAGAGGGTGTCTGCAGATGGAGAAGTCATGACCTAACCCTGGCCACTGAAGGCTTTGTCTCCCTGGGGTTTTGTACTTTCACTTGAAGAAATTGAAGCCTTTACTCTGGTTTCAAAAGCTCTGTGATGTCAAGGACCACTAGTTTTCAGTTGTTGTGGTCCAGGGTCTTCAGGGGGCTTGCTGAACACCCACAGCTCTGCCTCTGTTCAGATCCCTGGTCTGGCTTTACTTTTATTTGTTTACATCACTTGTTTAACCATTTTTCTTTATATCTTTTTGTCAATGAAATGGTAATGGATACACCTGTGCTGCTCAAGAGTTGTATTCTACAATGGCCTTTTGGCAATGTTGCCTGCTGGTGAAACCTGGGGTGCTGGGCACTGTCAGCTGTTCCAGTAGACATTCACTCTCATTCAAGAATATAATGTTTCAATGTGGTATATATATACAATGGAATATTATTCAGCCTTAAAGAAGAATGAAATTATGACATTTGCAGGTAAATGGATAGAGTTGGAGAATATCATGCTAAGTGAAATAAGCCAATCCCAACAAACCAAAGGACAAATGTTTTCTCTGATAAGCTGATACTGATCCATAATGGGGGTGGGGGGGAGAATGGAGGAATTTTGGATTGGGCAGAGGGGAGTGAGAGGAGGGGCTGTAGGGGTGGGAAGGACAGTGAATGAGATGGACATTATTACCTTATGTATGTGTATAATTGTATGACGGTGTGACTCTGCACCATGTACAGCCAGAGGAATGAGAAGTTGTGTTCCATTTGTATACAATGTCTCAAAATGCATTCTACTGTCATGTATAACTGATTAGAACAAATTCTAAAAGAGAATATGATGTTTCAGAGATAAGTGATGGATGTTGTATCTATTTAACTTCAACACCATGTTGACATCTGTAGCTAAAGGGTTCTAGTCTGGAGATGAAGCAGGTTTGTTTGCTATTTACTTAAATGCAAAGATTTGTTGGGGTATTTTATTCTGAAAGAAAGGAAGCTTTCAAATTCATGAGTGACTATCTCAAGTGATAATTATAAATATAAATAAAGTCGAAGAAACATTTTGGTCCATAAATACTCCAACAGCAGCCAGAGAACATTGTAGCCTCCCCCCACTAAGTTTCACTCAGTGATCGGCATGCGTGTTCTCAATGTGCAATGTATGGACAATGTTAGGGCTGCCCAGTTAAAATATCAGGATCCATCAATTTCTTTGGATTTTTCTTGAAGGAATCAACTGACTTTCGATATAATCTATGAGTAATTTATAAGTAAACTGAATCATTCTTTTCAAAACATGTGTCTCGAGAGCCCTGTTTCTGGGTGAGTGATGTCAGAGGGTCCAGCCTACATGGGAAAGTGGCACTTTGCCACCTGCATGCTGGATGACTTCATGAGCACCTTCCTCTTCCTGCCTCAGCTTCTTCATCTTCAGACGCCACACTGGTCTCCGATCCAGCCCGCACATTCCCCCTCCTAGCAATGCAGGCGAGGCCCACTTCCATCCTGCCACATACTCAACGAACCACCCCTGACCTAACACTGCTCTTGTTGCCCAAAGCTCAGTCCTTGTCCCCAGTGCCAATATAATAACAAGGACACAGTTTTGAGAAAAAGGAAAAGGAAAGTTTATTGCTTTGCTGGCAAAGGAGAAACACTGGGAGCTCCCAAAGGCTGGGATTCTGCCCATCAGTAGGAACAAGGGATTTTTAAAGAGGTGATTTAAAGAAAATGAGATCGAGGAGGGGAGAGCAAGGAGAAGATGGGGGGCAGGGGAAGAAGATCAGGTAGGAGAAGGTTAGGGAAAAGAAGATCAGAGAGGATAAGATCAGGGAGAAGTTTAGAGAAAAGAAGATGAGGGAGGAGAAGTTCAGGAAGGAGAAGGTTAGGGAAAAGAAGATCAGGGAGGAGAAGTTCAGGGAGAAGGTTGGGAAACAGAAAAAGACATGTAAGATTTAAAGCCACAAGGAAGATAGAGTCAAAGCATCAGGTGAACCCTGGTTACACGCTTAGCCTCCCTTGCTCAGTGTCTCTCTGCCACTCATTATCATCAAACATGCCACACCTTCTGCTGGCTGTGATGGAGGATTTCATGTCAGCCCATGACCTAAAGGATGCCCCGAGAACCTGTGAAATGCAATTTCTGGGTATCTGTGAGGCTGCTTCTGGAGGAAGGCCTTCTTACCAGTAGACAGAGTCCCCTCACCAGTGTGGACACACAGTATCCAATCCACCTGGGCCCAGGTAGAGCACACAACAAGGGGTAGTGAACTCTTTATCCGTGAGCCAGGACTCCCACCTCCTCCTGCTTCTGACCTTGGAGCATCTGGTTCTTGGGCCTTAAACCAGAGCACTCCGCTCTGCCACCTCCCCAGGTGTCCGTTTCATCACTGGCTGCTCAGTCCTGGGTCCTGTGGACTAAACACACCACCCGGTTCCTGGGTCTCCAGTTTCAGGTGGAGGTGATAGGCCTACTCCACTTTCACAACCACCTGGGTCAGACCTCATAACATGTCTCCTCCTTCCCACCTCTGTGTGTTCTGGTGGTCCTCTTTCTGTGGCTCCCCTCACTGACCTACTGACTTATTTTGATTACTGGCTGTCTCCTCTGGGCAGAACGAGAGCTCTGCAGGGCATGGATTCTTATCTGGGTTGGTCACTATTCATCCCAGCACTAGAACCACACCAGAAACATGAAAGGCACTGTACAAGTGTTCACTGGGTGAGTGAGTGGGCCACACATCTCTTGCCCATGTGGCCTGTCATGTGGCCTACCGCCGCTGAATGTCCAGGGGTGTATAAAATCACAGTTCTGAATCCTGGGGAGGCCAGTCTGCAGGGATCAGCCAGCCTCACCAAAGCAGCATCAGACTAACAAGACAGGCAGCTGCAAGGTATGTTGGTCAAGGGGGGGACTCGCTTAGAGGAGGGGATGCAGGGCTGAGCTGTGGTCAACTTCCTTGGTTGTGTGAGGCAGAGGCACCATGTAGAGGAAAAGGTTGTGAGTGGGCACTTTCTACACCTTGGAATTTCAAAAGTCAAGACAGTGCACATGGCTGCTTCATGAAGTAAAGCAGTACCTGCAGCATCCTTACCTGTATCAACTCCTTCCTGGCCTCTTCTAAAAAGAAATTCCACAACGCCACTTTATGGCAAAAATGCATTTAAGTTCTATTGGGACAGATGATCAAAATTGATGTATTCATTTTTGTCAATGAATATATGTGTCATAACTCTATGAAATATTTAGCATGCCTAAGCATCTCTTAAACCTGTTTTGCAGTAATTAAAAGCTGTTGTCTTTAATTTCTCAGGCTGAGTGCAAATTAAATAGGACACCGAAAAAAATTAGTCTTAAAATAAGCCATGCTATATTTCTCAAGTGTACAAATTGTTAATTAGAATTGGGAAGTGAACAGAAGGGTTCTTAAAATAAAGACCTTCAGTTTCAAATCAAAAGTGAAAATGGACCATGTTTTGCATTAGCATATTAATGAGGAGCTCAGAATTATGGGGGTTAAACTGCAAGTGGAGAATTTCTGAAATATTTAAATAACTTTAACTTCTTTATATTTATTGATTGAAATGGGTATTTTAATCACTTTTTATTTTGGTAGGAAATTTTGACTATTAGAATGAAATTATTTTTTAAAATATTATTTTTGCATTTTGATTTTACTTTGATTTTTTTTTAATAATGCATTAAAAATTCTTTCAGGTTACAACAGCAGGGCTGGGTAGCAGCAACAGAAATCTTATAGCCCACAAGACTGAGAATATTAACTGCTGTCTCTTGTTTTTTATTTATTTCTTTCTTTTTTAGTTATAGATGGACAGAATACCTTTATTTTATTGATTTATTTTTATGTGGTGCTGAGGATTGAACCCAGTGCCTCATGTGTGCTAGGCAAGTGCTCTACCACGGAGCCCCAGCTGCAGCCCCACCTGCTTGTCTCTTAACAGAAAGAGTTTGCTGGCCTCCACTTTAGATTATTACTGTCAACTGGACACAAATTATAAAAAAAAAAATGTAGCTCACACTAACATAGCATATCTGAAAGAAAATAACTTATTTGCATTATAAATACATGATAATTTATCAAGTATATACATAATTTGATTTTTTACAAATGCCAAACATATTTTTTGGGGAAAAAAAAGCTTGGTACAGTTTATTTACCCTTGAAATAGAAAAATACAAGGCTTAGAAGCATGTTATTTTGAAATAAAAGGAAAATTTAAAGCTGTGCACATATTTGGGTTCTTCTGTACTAAAGATAAAATGGCTGAAATTCTCTAAGTAGCCTCTCTGTGTCTCTTTAAATTTTGAATGTTTTAAACTGAGGTTGGCGTGTTGTAATTGCATATATTTGTAGGGCACAAGGTGATGTTGTGATTCATTAATATAATGTGGAATAATTAAACAAGCTATTTCACACATCCATCACCTCAAATGTGTGTCTGTACAGCTGCAAGGACTTTGAAATGTCCCTCCTGGGGATCTTGACAAGTGTGGTGTGTTGTCATTTATCACCTGGGCCGAGCATTTCACTGGGAGGAGCTTGCTCCTGTCCACTGCTCCTGCCCTTGGCCCTCAGGAGCCTGTACCTTGCTGCCCCGCCTCTCCGCTTCTACTCCCTGCTCCTGTGACTGTTGGACTCCTGTGATTGACAGTATGAGCTCCCGCCTGCTACTGGCTCCTTCATTCAGCACGACATCTGAGACTTCCACCACATTGCAGTTTCCTTTGGAAGACCCAGTACGTCCTCCATGTGCATCACACATTGTCTTCATGCCCTTGTCCATCAAGGACACTGTGGGGACCTCACACTGTGGCTACTGTGATTGGCAATGCTGGGATCCAGGGAGGGCAGCAGTCTCTGACTTGTCAATTTCACATCTTTTGGGTGGGATTGGGGGGATCATGTGGTAATTCTATTTTTAGTTTAAAGGAATCCATATATAATTTCCATAATGGCTATGCGAATATACATGCCCACCGAAATATTTTTAAATTTCATTATTCTTCTACATATCACTAACCTATTAACAGAACATTTAAAATCATAGCTTTGAGCATTTTAAAAAGCTTTTTTTTACAACTTTGAGTCTGTGTCAGTGGGAGAGAAATAAGCATGTTTTATTCAACAGTGACTTGATTTATAACTATTTATTTATGTATATGTGTATGTATATATTGGTACCAGGGATTGAACCTAGGGGTGCTTAACCACTGAGACACATCCACAGCTCTTTTTATTTTTTGAGACAGGGTCTAACTATATTCCTGAGGGGTCTTTAAATTGCTGAGGCTGATCTTGAACTTATGAGCCTCCTGCCTCAGCCTCTTGATCATCTAGAATTACAGGCATGCACCACAGCACCTGGCTTCTTTTACCAAGTCAAGTATCTTGACACACGGTGGGAGGGGCTCCCTTTGACTCATGCCCAGGGCTCTGCCACATTGGGGGGGTTGTGAAAGAGCACACAGAAAAGAGCAGCAAGAGTAGGGGTAGGGGAGAGCAGACTAAGGGACCATCAACCGTTTAACAGAAGAAATTTAAAAAGCAGAGAAATGGGGAGATTGGAGTGAGAGAGGCATGTGTGTCTCTCTGCCCTGTGGCAGGGGACAGGCCCTGAGAAGTGGATGAGCTCTAGGAAAAGCTTTGTCTTCCACGTGTTCAAGCGCAGTAGGAGTACCAGTCATACTCTTGCCCGTTAGCGAGATATGACCAAATCAATCCACACACCCAAGAATTATTAGGAATCTAGAATCAAGGTTTAATTTCACAATTATCTATCATGAACTCACAAAGAACTTTCAGTCTATGGCATTAGAGTTGAATTGCTAGATCCTGCTTATGCTTGAGACTCGGTGCAGCATTAAATGAACACCTATGTGGTTCCATGTGAGTCAGGACTACAGATTGGGGAACAGCACTGCATAGCCCAATCAGGTGGCCCTAGGGCACCTGTGGCTGCCGAGCACTTCAACTGTGGCTGGTCTGAACAGACATGTGTTCTAAGTTTAAAATACACACTAGATTTCAAGACTTCTTTGAAAAGAATAAAGAATGCAGATTTCTTAAAATTATAAACTATAAGATTTTTGCATTGTTTATATGTCAAAAAATAATATTTTAATTATACTACAATGGGTTTTATAAATGTTATTAAAGTTTCTTTTTGCCTTTCATAATTTTTCACTGAAAAAATTCAAAACATACATATGATGACTGCTATTGAATTTCCAACTGGGCAGCAATGGAGTCTAAGGGAGAAAAAGTATCTTCGGGGACCTCAGGTTTCAGACAGACCTGTAAGTACGCTAGCAAGGGCAGATAGCGGCCACAAACGTGGGCTGCTTCTGGTAGTGTCCAGGCAAGACCCTCAGAGGGCCTGGGGGATCAGAGGAGGCTGGGTGGGAGCAGATGCCCCGGCTGAGTCTGTGAGGACAAGCAGGAGACCACCTTCCCTCAGGCAGAGCATGTGCTAGGGAGAGGATGTCACATGCACAGTGGCTTGACAGTGGTATTCCAGTCAGTCACAGTTCAGTCTATGCAAACTTTTGGGTTTATGTGAAAGGGGAAAATAAGCTAGCGGCAAACAGGGACCAATGATGAAGAGCTTTGAAACTCGGTCGGATGTTAAGCTTGTTCTCCCATCTGAAGACACACAGTCTTCCAATAGTGTAGAGGAAGCATCTACAAACTTTGGAGTGAAACTTCTCCAGGATGGCCTGGCCTAGTGAGAGTTCTAGAAACCATCCTGGCTGTCCCTCGGCATCCTTCCGTGAATAGCAACTCAGGGCGAGTCGACCACGAGACAGTCAATGGTATTGCTGTCTAACATGTAGATGACAAATCCTGCCTAGGAGGGCACTGAAGAGCCAAAGGGCCTGGGAGTTAACATGGCCATCGTGGCTAGAGGAGGCAAAAGCCTCTGGGGTGGAGGCCCCAGGTTCTGATTCTCTGCAGAATAGGCATGGTGCTCCCGTACCCAGCACAGCTCTGCAAGCTCTACCCCCTTCCTGAGAAGACAAAAGACCCTAGGGAGATGACTCTGCAGAGAAATGAGGTCAGCAATTGGCCTATACAGGTGCCACCCACAGCACCTAATTCCAGCCAAACCTCAGCTTCACCCTGCGCCTGGGCCAGCTGACTCCCAAGTAAGGACACTCTCCTATTGACTGCATGCCACACACCACTTCACTTTTGTTCTTTCCATGGACTCTGGGTTTGGCAGCTAGGCCCTGACAAAACCTGTCCTGACCCCATGTCTCTGAAGGCACCTGCCATTCTCCCCACCCATCTGAGGCTGCAGGCCACCTTCCTGGCTGCCCTTCATGCCGCACCTCTGCAGCCTGCCCTACAGTGAGCATGTCCCGATTCTGGAACTTGTACCACCCCTGGTCCTGTGGCATAGTCCAAGGACTTGGTTACCTGCCACCCTGCATCCAGAACTATTTTAGACTCTGTGCTGAAGATGCGTGCTGAGAAGAGTACCCTGTTGGACTTGGGGGCACCTACCCTCCATTGGCACTCACTATCAGGTAGAAGTGGCATCAGGTGGTCTCCTCACAGGCTAACAACTCCACCATTAGACACTGGAGCTGAACCTTCCAAGTGCCTAACTCCTCAAGTCCCACTTTGGTCATTTTCAATTCCTTAATTCTTTTGAACTAGAATGTGGCCTTGATTGCTGGAGGTTGCAGGTACATTAACTAACTGCTGAGCTGGACTGTGAAAGTACCGTGCATGATTCTGAAAGCCAAGCATCTGTGAGACATAGACAGCCCATCTATGCACACTGGTTACTGGTCTGGTTTCCATGGGAACATGCTGGACAATATTATCCTGCCACCAAAGAGTTAGTGTCCAGTCCTGTTCCTCAGTCACAGAGCAAAGCCTTACCAGGGGTCTATTCTCCACAGCCTTCTTCCTGCTGTGGCGTGGGTTGCCCACGCTCATTGCAGGCAAAGGCTGGGTCGGCTTCCCTTCTACATTGCCCTGGTGGAATCTCAGACCTGTGAACCCCCTGCCTTGTCCAGGCAGTATCTCTAGATGATAGTCATTTGAGCTGCTTCCTGACTGGCTCAGGAAGTGACTGGTTTTGGTAATGGGAAGAAGTAGCTCTCCTGGGGATCATGAATCTACGTTGAGTGACTTTCCTCTTCCATTGATAACTAAACAATGCAAACTTAATCTGGTATGCTAGCCTTTCATCTTCCTGTGCTATTTAAATACTTTAAAAAAAAAATGTCATGGTATTAGCAAGCCTGCCTCCTAAGCGAAACCAAACTGGTTTAGAGTTTAAAGACCAAGGGAAGGGCTGTGGGACCTGAGCACAAGAGGGACTGATGGAGGATGGCAGCATGGCCTCTGGCCATGGACTTGCAGGACACCCTGCAAGAAGGACAGGGCTTGGGAAGGATCCAGAGCAGCCAGCGTCACTGACACCCTTGAAAGCAGGAGCGGTCCTTAATGAGGAAGACCCTTCAAATGCAGAAGCACTTTCTTAGCTGAAAGCTGTCTCCTGGAGCCTCCCTCCACCTGGTCTTGTTGCCTGCCTCTCAGAGGAGGGGTGGCCCAGGCAGAGCTGCGGTCGACTGGTGTCCATAGGCATGGCAGCTCGCTGTGCAGAGACTCAGGTTTGCAGCCTTGCCGTCAGCTCTGGCCGTAACAAGGCAGCACACACACACAGCTGTCTGCAAAAGGAACGATGTGCTCTTGGGCTGTTGACTTTCAAGCATCTTTCCTGGAGGTAAAACATCAAACGGATCCTTGATTCTTGGGATGTTACTAGTTCTTGTGTAGTTTATTTTAAACTTTCAAAGCCCCTGGGAGCTGTTACCTCTCATCTCTCAGACCTGCAGGGACAGGTACTGTTTGAGGAAAAAGAGGTTGCAATCTGCAGCCCTCTGTCCTGTGCCTGCCAGGTTGGTCCAGGTCATGGCTCATGGCCCCATGTTCCTGTGGGACTCTACCACACTCTCCAAGCTGCTGGATCCACGGAGGCACCCTGCTGGCTGGATCTGTCCACGCCCAGGTGCCATCTCCCGACCAGACACAGCTGTGGTAAAAGCTTTGCCTCTGTGAAGGCTGCCTCTGAAGTCACGGTGACAATTAATCACATCTATACCCACCTCAGAATTCCCAGCTCAACTCACTGGTAGTACAAGAATCTTCTGTCTCTTTCATAAATTAGTTGATGACTGTCTCTGCTTCTCTTTGGAGTGAAAGGATTTTAATTACACGAGGCCCAGGAGCAGAGAGCCCCACCTCGAGGGCAGCAGACGGTGGTGGCCTGTGATGAGCACATGAAGCCGTCACTGGGGTTGTTTACAGGTTGGCAGCGTGGCTGCAGCCGCCTCTGATAGCAGGACCATAAATCAAACCTTGGGATGTTCTTTCATTAGCCAGTGATTTTATAGCCCGTGGCGGCTTTTTAACCGTCCATGCATAAAATGGGGTGATATAATTTGTAATTACTGGAAATGGCTAGTTTTAATTCACCCAGCAGGGCTTTCCCATGATCCTGAAGGTCCCAGTGTGCTTCTGTAGAAGCACACAGCTCCACTGTGTGCCCCGCGTGTGGCCTCAGGCTTGTGCTGATCCTGCCCTGCCTCCGTTTCCCCATTTGTGGAATGTGACACCACCTTGTTTAGATGGATGGGACGGTCTCTGGACAATGCTGTGTGCAGCTCCTGGTCTGAGAGTCCAGACCCTTCTGTGCATACCGCAGCCTGGCAGGCGCAGTCTTGTCCTGATCTCCTCAAGAGAATGTGAGACAAGACCAGGAGCACCGGGGCCCTTTCACCTCAAAAGTCTTCCTTTGGCTTCCAGCGGGGAGTCACAGATAAAATTTTGCATTTCAGAGCCCTGGGACGTGGGTATAACTTCAACTGAGATCCCAGTCTGGCAGTCGACTTTAGAGAAGCCATGGCAGAAAGGAACACTTTCTGGTTGGAAATGCCGAGGGACAGCACTCAGCCTCAGGATTTCCTGGGAATATTTGTGACGCTCTCTCCTGAAAATGGCGTGGCTTCCCTAAATACAGGCACCCTGGGAATCCCTCCTTCAAGTGGCCTCAGGACAGGAACCCTCCTGTCCTGACTCCTGCTGTGTCACCCATGCCAGGGCAGTCACCCATTGTTGACATGTTCAGGGCTGATGTGCCTTCAGCTCGTGCCTCCTTTGTACCAAGACGGCAGCCGGGGAGAGACTACAGAACTAGCATGGCTGGTCAGAGTTATTCTAATAAATATGATCAATTCTGCCCTGATCTGCCTTTGCCATTTCATATTGTCACCATTATGATCATAGTAGCATGTAGAATGCGTTTATATGCCAATGCCAGTGTTGAAATAGGACAGCAGGAATGCATGGAGCTGTCATTAGCATGAGCATTCTATGTGCTATCAAGGTATCTCTACTCGCTTGCACCTGCCAAGTGACGGGCTTTATGCCCATTGCTTAAATCTTCACCACAGACAAGCAGCATGGAGATTGTTGTCCCAAGGTTATAGACACAGACAGTGAGCAAGGCTCAGAGAGGCTTAGCAACTCTTCAGTGCCAATTAGCAAGACTCGGGCTCAAGTGCAGTCTGGTCTGAATCCAAAACCCAAGCAGTTTTCCCTGCACCTTTCCTGAGCAGTGGTTGCGCTGAAGGCCTGCTGAGCCGGGGAGAGAGAGTCTGCAGCAGCCTGTGAGGGAGCCTAAAGAGCGCTCGCTACTTTAGTCTCTCTTAATGCTATAAATATGCCAGATGATGTAGCTTTCACGTGGGTGGATTTTAACGACCTCGTGAACCAGATTTACAAGGAGGTGCTTAATTTACTAGTTTGTTCATGAGTGCTCTTGTGTGAAGGGGATCGCTCAGGGCGGTTTATTTTCAGAGTTACACAGGGAGTAGATTAATAGAATACAAATTGGAATTTCAAGCAAACTGCGCTGGCATGAGGTTGACAGTGGTCAGTGTTGAGTTGGCCTTGAACTTCTGGCCCTTGTCTGTACCTGTACCTGACCCACCCAGAGGCCCTGGCACATGGGGTTCTGGACACTTCTCCCCACCTCTGCAGCTATAATCTGGACTCTCTGCCTCCCTTGTTCACTCTGGGTTCCTGTGGCAGCCTCTGAACTGATCTCCCCACTCCTCCATTCCATGGTCTAGCCTTAGCACAGCAGCCAGATTGATCCTTCAAGCCGTCAGCTAGTCACTCCCCTGCTCAGAACATCCACTGGCTCCCGGCCCTCCCAGTGCAAACCTACAGCCCTCCCCCTCTCCTCTCTGACCTTCTCTCCTCCACCTTCTCCTGTCTCAGTCACCAGCCCTTGCTTTTCTTTGAGTGCCCCATTCACCTGCACCCCAGGACCTTTGCACTGGTTGCTCCTTCTGCTGGAAGACTCTTCTCCGAGCCGGCCTCACCAATGACCACATCTCTCCAAAGCCTTGGCTGGACATCACCTTCTCAGGAATGCTCTTTCTCAATGAATATTGCAACCTACCCTATTGGCCTGCACCCTTCCTACACTGCGCACACTGGTGACCTCTCCTGCTAGCATGCAGCCTGAATGAGATTTGAACTGCCACCCGCTTCACTGATCACCTGGAGGGTTGGAGAAGTGCCTGGCACACAGCTTTTCTAAAGGGAGGAAAGTAACATCCCAGCAATGAAGGGCAGTCGAGCTTCTAGTGAAGCTCTGCGAGCCTAAAGTACGACCCTCCCCAAGTAGGTTTACGGATTCCTTGCGAGCACAAGCAAAGTCCCTGCAGGGCTTGCAAGAACCAGGCAAGCACTGTTAATGTCAGCTGAGGGTACAATGGGAAGGTGAATTAAGGCAACGAGGAAAAGAACACTAGGGGGCACTTGCCTCTCCAAATATCAGAACTCCCACAAAGCCAGGGTAATTGAACAGTGTTCTGTGGGAGCAAGAAAGACACCGGGCCAGTGGTGCAATTCTAGGCAGAAAGGACCTTCAAGGGTAAGGTCGGGCACACCAGGGCAGCCGAGCTGGCATTGCAGATTAGTGTGAGCAGACCAACCGCTCGGTCATTTGGCTCATCCATCCCAAACCACACAGACGTGGCTCGTTATCTTTCTCACATCATGCCGAAATAAATTCCAGGTGCCCTAAGAGCATTAAAGTATTCTCATAAGCTTCAGTTAAGAAATAACCTTGCATAAGATACCATAAAACCCTGGACTTAAGAAGGAAAATATTGAGCTCTTTGACCTGTATGTGTGGGTATGTGTAGGTGTATATGTGTGTATGTGTGTGCTGTGCTGCATTTTACATACATGTTACATGTGGCACTACATATTTTGGACAAAGGTTTACTATCCCTAATATAGAAAGTGTTGCTCAAATTAACTAAAATTTTAAAATGATTTTAAAGGAAAATGAACAAAACTACACATATTGAGTTTACATGACAAGGACTATTTTTAAGAGCTCTATTTATGTAATCCTTATAATAATTTTATGATATAGACAAAGATATTGATATTCTTCCAGTACAATCATGGAAAGGCCATGTTAAGACAACCATTTTCCTCCATGTGATCAATGAAATTGTCAAATATTTATAACTTGAGTGTCAACTGGGTCTGGGGAAAGGGTCCCCCCCACTGTGTTTTACTGGTGATAAAACTAGCACAGCATGTTTGGAGGTAGCTGGGCTGGCTGGTCCCTCTTTGGAGTGGCCATGCCTTTGACAGCAACCCCACTTGCAGGAAACTGTTGTGTGTACCACACAGACATCTGAGAATATATACAAGGGGATGCTCAGTGTGCATTTCTCCTCCTGGGAAGCAGTCTAAAGGTTACTTACCAGTGCATGAGAGGGAAATGAAGCCTCTCCATCTCAGAGTGTTCTGAAAATCTTCCCCAGAGTTGCGAACAGCCAAGAGATTACTGAGTGGCTCTTTCAATGTTGCAGAGTCTGGATCATCTTATTTCTTAAGGTGTGTGACATGCACCTTTGGATTTCTATTTCTTCTCTTTCATAACACTGAAAGGGAAGAAGTTAAGTTGTAGAAAATGAATATTAATGCAAATGACTCTTGTCTGTAAGAAAGCAAATGAATTATGTCCCACTGACTTCCACCTAATAGAAAAAAGAACCTCTGATATTACATTTGGTGCCCCACAGATTATTAGCCAATTTTCATCTTAACAAATCCGTTGTGCTGTTCCTGAATGTCTATATTTATAATGTCTATTTTCTAGTCCTACTTCAACTTGTTCTTAAAGTGTTGCTGATTCCCTCATTAATTTATGAATTGAGAACACTTTGATATGGTCATTTTATATTTGTCCGAGAGTCAGGATTGTGCTGTTTTGAAAATTATGCATCAGCACAGGATTAAAGTGGAGGCTTTTTAGGACACAAGAAGTGTTTATTGCCTGGTTGAGAGCTTCAATCATTTGTTTTATTAAAATCAAAATGAGCTTTACTGTGGCTGCCCAGGGCCCGAGTTTCTTTAGTGAGTTTCACTGTGCTGTCTTAGGGGACAGATAATGTCTGGGGCACATGGGGACAAGTAGGATGGAGGTGCCACCCTCTAAAGGCCTTCCTACACAGACTTAAGATGACATCTGCACTATTGGAGAAGGGATCACCAACACCAAAAATCTGAGGCACCATTAAATTAGTGAAGTAAGTTTAAAAAATGAAACAACCCCTTCAGCTCCAATGTAGCATATTAGAACTATTCCCTGAACTATTCACCTCTGTCCCATTGGCCAAGAAGTGGTCTGCCCCAGGCGTTTCACTTCAGACCGTTGTGCCAGCTAAAGTCCCTCAGCACAGACGGGCCGCCACGTGGGTTAGTCCCTGAGGCAGAAGCAGGCCCAGCAGTGTAGACGGTCAACCACCATCAGCTTCTTTCCCTGAAGTGCTGTCTCCTCGAGGGAGGCCAGGCACATAACGGGGACATGGCCAGGGTGGGTTCCGCCTGCATGGGATGGCAAGGCACACGGCCCCCTTCCCCACCATCGGTCAGCCCCTCAGGAAACCCTGGAATCATCATAACCTCAGCTGAAACAGCAAGTTCCATTTTATTCTCCCCTTTAAATGCCTCCCTCTCAGATATAGAGCATTTTATGAAAAATAGATGGCTTGGTAGTCAATGTGATGGATGTTGGCACATGCAGGGAACGGTTTAAGGAGAGTGCTGTAACAGTTACGCATTTAGATTGTCCCATTATGGTGGACGTGTTTCTGCTGCCAACAGAGCATTATCCTTCGGGGCTGCCCTGGGACCATCCTGCTGCCTCAGTCACGTTGGAAGCACTCCGATACGTTCGTGAGTTGAGACGGTTTCTTCCAGAGATGGGACTTCAGGGCAGCAGCCAGGACCACTTTTGCTTCACGGCCAGGCGTTCATGAGCCATGCTGATGACATGGATAGCACAGACGTGGGACGCCTTCTGGACGGAGAACCGTCTGACGTCAGGGCTCAGTCTAAGGCAGTGAAGCCGTGTGTCGTCTGCAGTGTGGTGTCCTCTTGCTCAGGTCAGGTTCCTGAGTTGAAGTCAAAGCCACAGACCTGGCTCATGACAGAAGCACAGTGAGTTTCTCTTGAATGAGTGGCATTAGAAATGTCACCCCCTGTCTATTCCCTCTCCATTCCCTCAAAAGTTCCTTTATTTTCCCTGATCACCCCCAAATACATGTATGGAATAACATTTGGACCTTCAGAGCCACCAAAGCCAATGGCTACATTTCAGGGACAGAGCACCTGAGGCCGTGGTGCTGAGGCAGCTACAAGGTGACAGTGTGAGGCAGAGGGCAGGGTCAGGCCTTCCTGTTGCAAACTCAGTGTTGCTACTTTGCTGGGAGGCCTTTGGGGGTCTCCCTGAGTCAGGAAAGGCCACCTGTCCAGGGCTTGTCTTCTGCCCATAGTGGGAACGAAGAGGTCTCCAAAGAGCTCTTCTTCTTAGCTCTCCGTGACCCTGGAAGCATTCCAGACCCTTCCAATGCCTGCTTGGCTGCCCATCATGGCATACATGAGCCTTCCACTCAGCATCCTCGCTTCACATTGAGCCCAAAGCCCGAGGCACTGCCCCAGGGCAGGGTGCCAATGCAGGGATTCCAGATCCACCCTGGCAGGCTCTTCCTGAGGAGTCCTCATGAGTGAAGGCTTGAGAGCCACAGGGAAGGCTCTGGCAGGTGAGGGGTGGTGGAAAGGCAGTATTCACTTGGGAATAAAAATCATCTGATTGACTCTTTCAGAAAATAATTCTGGAAGAGTCTTTGTGACAGTGGGGTGGTGGCAGGAAAGCAAGACTGGAGGTGAAGAGGGGGTGGGCAGAGGCTGTGGAGCTGGAGACTCTGGAGGCCACTGGAGCTGAGGCCCAGGAAATGCAGAAAAGTGGCAGGGCTTGGGAGGGGCTTTGGAGTCAACTGTCCTGGGCTTGATGATTGACATGGTGCAGAGGCATGAGATCAGGAGACTTGGGCGACTCCCAGGCTTCTGGCTTGGTTGGCCAGGTAGATGTAGCATCAGGATAGAAGGAATGGGCAGGTTTGGAGGGGAGTATGTTGTGCTTGTGCTCATCCTTAGGTGGAGTGCCTTAGGGCACCAGGTGGAAATGCCCCACAGATGGTCAGATGGACCACCTATAACTCAGACACACGGAGGTTATTCAAACAAGAGCGGAAAGTACAAGGAAGCCATAGAAAAGCCCAGAGAGCTGTTCCCTCCCAGCCTCCTAGCCCAGTGCCCACCTGACACCACCTACTCCAGCTGCATGGCTTTGCCACTATAGGTGGCCCCAGCAGTGCCCTCCAGCCTTCTGTAGCCCCAAAGCAGCGTGCGGCCCCTCTCTGCCTGGAATGTTCTTCTCCCTGGCTCCTCTCTCACAGCTCCATCATGACTTCAAGGCTCTGCACAAATCTGTCCTTTCTGTGGCTTCATGGAGACCCCACTATTTGAGAGTGTGATTCCAGTCCCTCCTCAGTACATTGCTTACTGATCTTTCTTTGCTTGCTCTATTCACCCTTTATTCTGTAATTCTTATCCTCTAGCGTCATACAATGTCACATATTTATTCATTGTACCTTGTCTTCATCATCTCTTCCCCCCTGCAGGAACGGAACAGGGGAAGGGACTTTGTTCACTGATGAATCCCAAGGGCCCAGACTGTGCTTGGTGCACAGGGTGCTCAAGAAAGGAGTATGTATGACAGAATGAGTTCAGCTGAGCACTTAAAGCCACATTTTATTTTCTTTCTGTGGCACCATAATTACCCTGTAGGAGCCCCGAGTAGCACTACTTCCACATCACAGTAACACAATTAACGGATCCTTGGGGTACTGATTCTCAAACTTAAACTGGCACAAAAGTTGAGAATCACCTGGAGTCTCTGAAATGCAGATCACAAACCAGTAGTGAGTGAGGCTGGAGATTATGCAATGTTGTCAAACTTCTAATAACACCAAAGTTTCTGGGGTCTGAGAACTGTGCGTTCATACTTGGCACATTGACACAAAGCATAAACTCCTGAGGCAGAGTTGCCAGGCAGAGGGACACATGCATTTCAGACCTGCTGGTAACTTCACAGAAACTCTGTCCTAAGGAGTTTGTACTGGCTATAACTTCAAGGACAAGAAGCCCTTTTGCTCTTCCAGGACCTAGGACTATGCCCTTCTTGAGACAGTGTGCAGGAACTTGATAGTCACTGAGTTCTAAATTGTATGCACTATATTAGGTTTTTCCTTCAAGTTGTACAAAATACTGACCATAGCCATCATTGCTTATTCTTTGATACACAGAGCCCTGTATTTGTTGGCTTTGCATTTATTGTTGTTTGTTTTTAAAAACATGAAGTTATGGATCACACTTGCTCAGCAGGTTCCTGGCAAACCGGAAGGTCCAGGAACCTCAGTTTCAATTTTAGATCGAGTGCTCATTTGAGCTCAGGGGTGTGGGTGGAGCTCTATGGCCTCCAGCACTGGAAGCTTTCGAGCTCCTGGAGGTCAGGTGACCAGCCTTGTGCCCTAGCATACTGTGTGAACCTGGGTGTGCTCCTTACATCCAGGGGCCTCAGTTTCCCACCTGTAGGAGCGGTGATTGCCTTGCTATTCATCACCTGCTGAAATACAGTTCACTTCCCAACGCTGTCGCCATTTGTGAACAAACAAAAATCAGAGGCAGCCAGAGGCAAGGCACACCCAGCCCAAAGGTGCTGAAGAGGGCTGAGGCCCCAGCCCTGAACATCGAGCTCCAAGCCTCCTGCTGGCCCAGGACTTTGCATAGGGCCAGTTGGTCCCCTGTGCTCTGCCTCTCAGAAACAGGTGGGAGGAGATTGCAGTCACATGTGAAAGCACCTGGCTCCAGGCCTGGTGGTGGCCTACACTGGGATATTGTGCATCTTGTAGTCACGTTAGCCAGGCTGCAGCCACAGCTCCAGGTCACAGCCTATGCTTGAGGGACAGCGGGCCTCCCAAGGTCTCCATGCTCAGACCATCAGAGGGCCACTTACAGCAGTGACTCCAGCTCGTTGTCTGAAACTGGCTCTTTCCTCGATGGCCATTTATTTATTGTCAGTTGAGCTCTGAGGTGATAGTGTCTGGGCTGAGACCCAGAAATGCAAAGCTCAGGCCTTGCCCCAGCCCCAAGGAAGTGGGGCAGAGGAGTAGGACAGTCGTACAGAGCTGTCTGTGGCTGCTTCCAGGAAAGCAGGAGGCAGAGGAAAGAGTGGCAGCTGGGAGGGGACCTCATGCACACGAGAGTAAGAACTGGGCGATGCTCTGGAGGGAGACGGACTTAGAAGAAAGGACCACCTTTTGGGGATGGGGTCACACAACAAGGGGCAACAGGAAGGCAGTTAGCAGGCACTGAGAGCCATGAGTACCCTCTGTAGACTGGCACCACAGGCCACCTGGTAAAGGTGGTGAGCAGGGCAGAAGAGGCAGGTGCAGGCCACAGTGTGACCTCTGAGTGGCACGCATGTCCCTCTTTATTTATAATTTGTAGCTGAGCACTGGATGCTCACGGATGATTGTCCTCTAGGCCACTGAGAACAGGAGGGAGCTTTCTGCATGGATGGCTTGATGGGCTGCTCAGAACTAGAAGAGGCCTCCAAGACAGTCTGTCCCGCTCTCTGATTGTCGTTGGAAATGATGGCATAATTACCGACCCCTTCAAATGAGCATTATTTTTGGCAGATGTTCCATAAATGTAATTGGTTCCATTTGATAACCCCAGGAAGCAAGTAGATTTGTTCAGTTCCCAAAAAGCTTTACTGAAATGTTTCTATGCTGGCGGTGATTGGTGACTCTGCTCTGAAGGTCACACCAGCAGTCAAACGAGAGTATTTCTGTGTCTCTGATTTGCCAGATAATGACTTGGCCATTGTGCTTCACCACTGGAGTTGGGACTGGGGCTGTAATTCCAGCAGGTTGGATACACAGTTCAGGTACTGACTGAGCTTCCATAGGAGTTCTGCATCCCTATCACCCACCTGGTCCCTGCACTCTCATGGGCCCACCCTCTCTCCCAAGCCCTCAAGGGCACTGCTAAATCATGGTGCAATTTTTTTCAGTACCAGAACACTCAGACAGAGGCCTGGGAAAGACAGACAAGATTTTCCAGTGTTACCTTCTGAGAGTGAATGCCCAATCTGAGTGAGAGTTCTGTTACATTTTGGTACTTAGTTGCTAGATTCAGTCTCTAAGGGCCACTTGGCATTTCTTCCACAAGAGAAAGGACCTTGTCTTGTCCATTTGGCTCTCCGTGGGGCCTGAGTGTGGTAACACATCCTGCAGGAACCTGAAGACTCATGTTTTACCACCAAGCTGCAAGGGAGCAAAGGACATGTGGGGCATGTGACCTCCTCATCCTGACTCAAAGTTCTTTGAAAGACTCTGAATCTCACCTAAAATGCCCCAATTCAGATATCATTTCTGGCGGCTCTATCTAGCAAGTGCTTCACTATGCTTTAAGTTATAGACCAGAAATAAGGGGCATGTGGCACTTGGACTGAGCTAAGCCAGTGCTGGGGAATATCAGTGCTGCTGTTTTTCTCAAATCTTTTTTTGGCATTTGCTATTTGAAAAGCTGTAAATGACCTGTGAAGATCCACAGCCCAAGTACACCTGTGTAGCCACCCAGAACCTGGACCGTGACTCAGCCACCTTGCAGCCTTGTGACCCAGCCACCCTCCTGGAATAACAGATTAGTCCCTAGGCCTTTTTGTTCTTGGTATGATTGGGTCACACGGTGCACACCCTCCTTCCGTTTTTATCTGAGAGGCATGCCCTTTGCTATGGACTTGGTTGTAGATCCATTCCCGCCCCCACATAGTGCTGTGTGACTGCCACACCCTCCTTTTCAATTCTCGACAGGCATCGGAACACCTTCTGATTGTGAACAACACTGCTAGAATGTTCCAGAGCATGGAGGTATGGTGGGAATGTTGGGGCAACTGTTGATGCACACCCAGGAGTGGAGTGAACTCACGGCTCTCCCGAAAGGAAAACACACGTATGCACAGAGGGACAGAGAATGTGGGTGCAGCAGAACCCAGGTCCCCAGGGGACCACAGAGCTTCCCCTGTGTAACCTGCCTCTGATGCCACCAAGAATCCTAATTCTTCATCTTTCTCACAGGAGAATGGGATGAGGAGTAATATCCCCATCATTGGGGCTGGGGATGTGGCTCAAGTGGTAGCGCGCTCGCTTGGCATGCGTGCGGCCCGGGTTCGATCCTCAGCACCACATACAAACAAAGATGTTGTGTCCGCCGAAAACTAAAAAAAGATAAATAAATATTAAAAAATTCTCTCTCTCTCTCTCTCTCTCTCTCTCTCTCTCTCTCTCTCTCTCTCTCTCCCTCTCCCTCTCTCTTTAAAAAAAAATATCCCCATCATCCTGACAAACTTGACTCTCCAGGATCAAAGCAGCTAAGTGAGGAGCTGGACCCTGCTTATATCACAAGCCACTGTCATTTGGACCCGCCCCTCCAGCAGGAATCATGGAGAGCAAAGCCACAGTGAAGACACCCTGGCATATTATGCTCCATCTGCAAAGCACTTCACAGATACCAACTAATTAACCCTCCACTTCCCTCCTGCCCTCCTACCTTAGAAGCAGGTGGCATCTCCAAATTATGTCATAGCTGCTTGCAGAGAGATAGACACAAGAACATCCTCAATGAGGTCCAGGGCTGCAAAACAAATAGATGGCACCTGGGGCTTTTGTGAAATAAAATTACCACGTATAAACACATTGGGAGAGCTGCTGTCACAGTGGCAGGAAGGCTGGCTGGGCTCCAGGGTGTCAGAGACAAGCCAGCCCATGGTAGGTTGGTAACGCTGTAGGTGCCAGGCGGAAGAGATGACTGCACTTCCAGGAGTAGGGTCAGGGGGTGGAGCAAAGGCTATCGAGGAGGTTCCTCAGAGTACCCTGCTCCCATCCAAGGAGAATTTTTAAAAATTTGCTTAGAAGAGAAAGCATGGATGAAAGACACACAGATGTAAAGACACAGGGGCAGCAAAGGTGCCCGTCTCCCATGTGTCTATGAGCAGAAACGTTTGTCATGAATTTCTCCTGCAGGTGTAGGAAATGACGACATTCTTCTAAGTTCTGGGTGTCTATACTCAGCTGGTAACTGCTAAACTAGTTTGGTTTGAACTATTACTTTTAATGGGAGAAAGCCCAGGCCTGCGGAAAATTGCCATTATTTTATATTTACAATTATCAAAATGGATTTGTTTTTTAGATAGAACCTGCTTTAATTTTAGCTACAACCTGCATTTGTAAAGCCAAGAGCCAGGAAAGTCATCAGACCTGGTGATTTACCTGATGAAAGAGAGTTCTTCCTGGGGCTATGTTCTGTTCTGGTTCTGAGTTCCCAGCAGTCTCCTTTTCCAGTGATTTTGTGTTATTGAGGGCACTGGAGGCTCCAGGAGATCCTGATGAGAGCAAGAGGAAGGGCGTAGGTGGATGTTGGGCTGGATAAGTTTGTACAAAGAAGTCACGATGCCTTTCTTTCTATCCACCTGGGCCGTTTGTGGTGGAAAACCCCTTAGAGAAGCCTCTATGGAAGGATAAGCCACAGCCCCTGTGCCTCCAGGACTCATAGACAGCTGCTGGGGGAGTCAGACAGCCAAGCGGTTACACAAGAGATGGGCCAAAAGAAGCTTCCTGACATAGTGGGCCACTCGGACACAGCTGTGTCCCTGTCCCCACGTACACGGCCAGGCCCTAGCAGTGGCACCTTTCACAGGAACACAGAGCAGGGCCATTATTTTATATTTACAATTATCAAAATGGATTTGTTTTTTAGATAGAGTCTGCTTTAATTTTAGCTACAAGGCAAGGGTTTTACTAAGACCCTGGAGCCAAGAGGGAGTGCCAGGTTGGTGCAGGAAATGGGGCTGCAGCCCCATTTGTATAGGTAAGAGGTGCGTGCATGCACACACACACACACACACACACACACACTTAGAGTCCAACTTCAGCCCCAGTGTGCAGCTGGCCGGAGTGGCTCCTACGGAAAAGAGCAGGTTTTAGGAGATTCAAGAAGCAGAGCATTGAATTCAGGAGCAACAAAACCAGACAGAAGAGTAGGATGGAGGGGAGCCAGCAGTGGTGAGTGGGCAGCACAGACAAGGCTGACCATGAGCACAATAGGTGGGCAGGGCAGGGGCCAGGCCACTGGAGAGGCTAGAGAGCATGGGTATGCCGCAGGTCATGCACAGCTGGGGTCTTGCACAGCTGAGGAGGAGGAGGAGAAAGGGAGGGGGAAAGAAAACTGTGGAGGTCTCCATTTGTTGAGAGTTCCATTTGTTGATGGGTGATCTCTGAGGATTAAAGGGATCTTTACAAATGTAAAGGTAAGAGGTGCATGTGCGCGTACATGTGTGTGTGCGCGCACACACACACACACATACACACACACACAGAAACTGGAGAGGTCTTAAAGGATAGTAACAGGTACAGTGGAAACCAAGAGGTGCAAGAGGACGTTTCAATCAGCTTTTTCACCACTTTGACTGAAAGACCTGACAAGAACAAATTAAGAGGAGGAAAAGTTTATTTCAAGGCTCACAGTTGCAGAGGTCTCAGTTTATAGACAGCTGGATGCATTCTTGGGGAGCAAAGTGAGATAGAACATCATGGCAGAAGGGCATGGAGGAGGAAAGCAGTTCAGGACATGGAACCAGGAAGCAGAGAGAGAGTGCCACTCAATAGGGACAAAATATAAACCTAAAGGGCACACATGCAGGGACCCACCTCCTCCAGCCACACCTACCTGTCCGCAGTTACCACCCAGATAATCCCTCTAAGGGAGTTAACACTGATAGGTTAGGGCTCTCAGAAACCAATCACTTCACCTGTAAACTCTCACACATGAGCTTTTGGGAACACCTCACATCTCGGCCATGACTAGGACTCTCTGGAGAACGCATCAGGTATTTCAGCAGTGTCCTTGACACCTCATTGCCACTGCTGATGAGGTGTCAGTCATGAACGTTTAGGTCATCTGCCTCTGCCCAGCAGTCTGCTGTCACTTGTTGCTTTACAGATGATTCTGAAACACAGCTCAGTACAGTAAGCACTTATCCTCTCACACTGATGCTGGGCCAGGAGCCCAGGGTCAGCCTGGCCAGGTGGCTTTGGATCAGAGTCTCCCAGGATGTTGCCTAGGCTGCGGCTTCACTGGGCTGGGGATCCACCTCCTGCACCCACCATCACACACCTAGAAGTCAGCGCCCTTGGTGGCAGGAGGACTTAGGAATACCACCTGGACTCTGCCAAGGGCAGCCCAGTGCTCCAACATGGCAGCTGCTCCCCTAGAGTTGGGCTCCCCTAGAGTTGGGTGGGGGATGTGGGAGGAGAAGGGAGGCAGAGAGAGGAAGAGGGGTGCGAAAGGGGATCTTTCTTGACCTGTACAGACCTGGAAGTCAGGCGCCTTCACAGCATTGTGTCAGTTAGAAGCAGGGCTCTGAGCAGAGCTACTGTGAGAAGCAACGGAGCTGGCCTCTGCCTTTTCAAGTGAGGAGCATAAGGAGCTTGTAGCATCTTTTAAAAGTGCTGTAACAATGGGAAGTTTGGGGCCTGACGTTGGAGATGTTTGATATGCACAGATGACCCTAGAAGCAGGTGTGATTCTGGGCCTGACGTCTCTGGCTGTATCTGCAGTGGACCCCGAGGTAGTTTAGGTGACTGCCAGTGCTGCTGAAGCCCCAGGAGAGGCAGAGTGGCTGCTCATGGCTCATGTGTCCCTGTTTCTTTGCAGATCTCAGTGCTCTTTGGTGGAGCATTTCCCAGGAGAAGCAGCTGTTGGTCTCACAGTTTCTGTATGTCCCAAGCCCCTCTCATTCAGCTGGTCAGAGCAGGGCAGCTGTTGGAAGAGTGGAAAGAGCCAGATTTGAGGGGAAGCTTCTAGCACAGGTTCACTAAAATCAAATAAATTTGTTCCCCACTCTGTTATCATTTTCCTCCAGTGATCTTGGAGGAAGGAGGAATTGACGTAGGGTAGGCCCAGCCTGATTGTGCTAAGCGTAGCAGCAGCTGAAAACGCATATCTGGCATAGCTAAGTAATTAGACCACATTTCTCTCATTTTGTAAAAAATAAATAAATAAATAATATAATAAAAATGACATTTAGTGGAAAGTGTCTGTAATCCATTTTTCATAGGCAGAAAAGACTTCTTTGCCCCAACTCAGAGCTTGGTCCTTGGTTGACTGTATTTAAGATGAAGTGGAAATCGGCATGGTCATGTTAGAGATTCTTCATATGCCCCACAGAAAGGGATGACTGCTTGAAGAATAGAGCTCAAGTCTGTGTCCAGGTCTAATCAGGAACCAGGGCATGATGAGAGCATCGATTCTGTTCTCCTCAAATGACTGGGAAAAACAGTGACCATGGATCCACAGACTGTTTACAATATGGCCTTTGCATCCAGATCATCTGGGTCTTACTCCCTCTCTGCCACTTCCTAGCTGTGAGTTTAGCAAATTAGCATGAGATTTCTCTGTCTCAGTTTTCTGATCCAGGCTGGGGATGTAGTTCAGGGTTCGAGCACTAGTGTAGCATGTGCGAGACCCTGGGTTCAACCCCCAGTACCTGCAAAAAGAGTTTTCCCAACTGTGGAGTGGAGACAATGACAGCTCCTACCTCCAAGAGCTGTTGTGCATAACGTATGTACCTACGCCACAGAACTGTGATATGCATCACCAGCACTGGCAAGTTAGCTATTTATGTTGATCACTAATCATTACCAAGAATAATGTGGACAGAGTAGGTGAAGAAACACGTTACTGGAACTGAGCACCAAGCCTGAAAAGCATACCACAGTCCATTGTTAGAGGGTGTTCTTCCATCCCACCTGGGCCTGCTGTGTGTTAGTGACCTCTCTCTCTCTCTCTCTCTCTCTCTCTCTCTCTCTCTCTCTCTCCACCTCACGGTTCTCCCTATGACAGCACTTCTCACACTACATCATAGTTGTGAGATTTACCCCCCAGTTGCAAACACACCACGTGGGGGGTGCGTTCCTTGTTTATCTCTATATCCGCAGCAACTGTCTCAGTGCCTGGTATATGCTTGGGGTGCACAGTGTGTGTGAACAGAGTGTTGGATTAATTACCTAATTAAAAATCAATCAGCAATCATGGGTTAAGAACCTACTAGGTGCAAGAAGACAGCCAGGACTAAGACAGACACAGTCCTTGCTCTCATGGAGCAATCTGGCAGAGCTGTTTGCAGAACCCTGGGTCCCCCAGGACCTTGGCAGAGATGGAAGGCAGGCAAGCATGCTGCTGCTGATGTCCACTCCAATCAGTCTGGATATCATCAGAAAACACAGCCATTCAAACCTTAAGGATGCATTTGTCCGAGTAGCACAAGTCTGGAAGTAGATGGCTCTGAAGGTTGTTCACCAGCTCATGGGTTCCAGGGTCATAGGTGAGTATTAGAATATCCATGGCTTCCTCTCAGGTGGACAAAGGGCTAACAAAGCTACATCATCTCTTCCAGGGGCAGTAAGTGTGAGGAACTTCCATGTGCCCCTCCTTGGATTAGATCTTCCCTTATATGTCACTGTGCAAGATGGGGGTCACAGAGCACCCTACCTGCATGGGTAAGAAGCAGGCAGAGAGTGGTGGTGGCAGTGGCCTCTGGGGTCAGACAGCAGCAGGTGCCACTCTGGAATGTCCTGCTCTTCTCATGACCTCCTGTGACTTTGTGCTCTGTTCTCACCTGTGAGATGAGGAGGAAGGGGGTAGCGTAAGATTCACTTGGCTTTGGCTTCCTAGAATCTGTTAAACAGATGGCAGGTGGTTAAGACCTAAACTTACCAGCTTGCATTTCCTGGAGTAACCCCTTGGGGGGCGGGGATGGAGCATGCATTTCTCTCACTAGAAGGGAGAATGGGGGTCAGCAGGTTGGGGCTGCAGTCAGAGGCCTGGGTTTTGACAAGTCACACTTCTTCTCCAAGCTTCAGTGTTCTCATCGTTGGAGTGGAGATGATCACACTCAGCTCAGGAGCAGCCTCACTAGGGGCTAAATAGAGCTTTGCATTTAGTTGTAGACTACCCGGTTTCACAGAGTGCTGAAGGGGATGTTCTTGGGAAGCTGATACTACTGTTACCTTCTTATGGGACTCTATCAGAACAGTCAAATCCAGGCCACCTAACATACCAAACAATCCCAGTACTGCTGCTCCTGTGGGGACCAGCTCTGCAGATCCCAGGATGGCAGAAGTGTGTTCCCTGCAGTGCTATTTCTGACAGATGTTAGTGTGAGTGATTTGGCATGTCCCCTTGGACTTCAGGTGTCTTCAAAATGACTAGGTGTGAAGTGGGAAAGGCAGTGAAGAGCCTGCTCCAGGTATCCTGCCATTACAAACTGCATTCCCAAAGAAGGCACCTTTTTCCAGATATTGTGCATGGGAAGGTAGTTTCGATCTTGTAAGCATTTGAAGCAGTCTAGAGAGAAGGTGTGTTTGTGTTTACTTAGGCTAATGGAAATGCCCCAGACCCAGCGTGACCCCTCACACCAAATAGGTGCAAGTTTCTCTCCTGTCAGGCTCATATCCTTGGAGGCATTTGAGAAGCCTTGGGGGTGCAAGAATTTGCTAAAATCCAGCTCAACATCTCTGAGAGCCAAGTGCATTGAATCCTTTCACCCAGCAGGAGAGACAGACAGGCCAGACAGGAGGGGAGCAGATTGGCCCTGTTTGCGTGCTAAGGAGCTCCTGAGAGCTGAGTTATACCTGATGGGACCTGGAAGATGAAGAACCATGAGTTGATGAAAGTGCTCTGTGGTACAGCCCTCCCCAGGGACGCCCTGCAATGTGAGAAGTGCTTTAATCAATACTGGCATCTCATAATCACACCAGAGTTTTCCACAGAGCCATGCACACTCTGCCAGTTAAAGTTTAACCTTTTATAACTTTGAAAACAAGCTGTGTGAGAATAGAAATACAGGCTTTGCTGGGAAGCAGGGCTGGTCTTGGATCTGTCAGCACGCACTGGCTCCATGATATTCATGTCTGCACCTTGTTTTGTTCATCTAAAATGAGAAGAATGCCTGCTTCACTCAGTTGCTTTGAGGATGGAAGGATGCTAACTCCCAGAGAGACTGGAGCAAACCCTGTCTCTGTGATAGGTGGCTAATGCTAGTCCCCTCCTGTCCCTTCTCTCCCAGCCCAGGGGAGCTTGGTACGTTTTCTTGGCCAGGCATGCTTTATTTTTCCAAATACTAATGGCTATAGTAACTAATAGTTAGCAAAGTTGATGAGCACCTCAGTTTCTCCATTGATTTTGAGGGGTCGAGTCTATTCTGACCACATTACAATAAATACAGAATGGCCAAACTGGAGCTCACCTGGCAAGTAGCATCTGAATACAGAATGACTGGATCCAAGCTTGTGCTAGTAAGTGTCAGCTGGATACAGAATGGAGGTATTTGAGCTCACCTGGCATTTGCAAAGGGAATTCTTGCTGAGAGGTGAGGCTGTTCACCACCTGAGCAGCAGTGCCTCCGTGCCAGGTGCAGGTGAACTTCGGTGAGAGTGAGGCTTCCTGCCTGGATGTGTTTGCTTCCTGCTGTGTGGCATGTACCAGGCATCAGCACTGGTGGAGCTGTCCATCCCTGAGGGCCCCCTTTGTCCTTGAGGCAGTGTGAGGAGCTGTCATGCCAAGTCCTAGGGAGGATGACCCACTGCCCCACATCTCAGCCTCCACAGACAGGTGCCCAATTGCAGCTCTTGGTGGTCACTGGAATGCCACTCATGAACCCTTCTATTGGTGCAGGAAAGAGGTCACTGGAGAAGCAGCAAGCAGCACTGTGAGGGGGGAGAATGCAAAACTTTATTTTCTACCACAGGGCGCAGAGGAGAACAAACTCCAAATTCTGAGCCCTGATCCACAGCTTCTCACATTCTTAAGTTATTTGGTGTCATCTTAGATAAATCCTATCATTGGGGCTTTTTTCCTCTTAAAAAAATTCCAATTCTACTTGTCTGAAGGCCTTGTGTAGGTTCTCTAACACAAAGCATGCTCACAGAAACAGGTAAGAAGGAAGGACTCTTTTCACAGCATCTGTTAAATCTCTAGCCTTGAAAGCCTGTCGGACTCTTGGGGGAGTTATCTTCAATCCAAAAGGTAGTGATCCTTGGTTAATTAGGGTTCCTGAAGAAAGGCTGACAGGGAAACTGACCCTTTTCCTGGGCATTGGTTTCTTACCATACATTTTTATAATTTCATTTTACAACCGGGTCTGATTTTGCCATTACACTATCTCCTACAGTCCTTTGCTAGGTCCACATAGTAATCCACGAGACTCTCCCTCAACTTAAGGGGTGCTCAGGGTGCAAAGCCTCTGCTTGCTCTGCGCTTGAGCCATCTTCATGATGCCGCATACTCCCTGGCTTCCCTCCACACCAGCTGCTTGATGACATAAGAGTCCTGTGCTGAACCCTCTCCATAGACCTTTGAATATGCTCACCTGTCACTAAAGTGGCCTCTCCAGCTTAGTCATTATGCTGACTTTCCCTGTACCTGTACTGTGCCAAGGTCCCTCTGCCTTGTCTATCTGGGGACATTCTTCTCTAATTGTCCTGTTCTGCTTCTGGGATCCTTGTCTCTTGCCACCAAGGCCCTTTGGCTCTTCTTTGTCAGCATGCCACCCTTGCCTGTGGCCACCGGGGGATATGTCCTGTGTGTGTAGACACGCCTTCCACTCTGTACTCCGCGGGCTTGAGTCTTGGGACTCTGATGCCCACCCTTTTCTGTACTCCATTTGGTTCCTGGCCTAGGACAGTCAGTGAATGGGTGGGAGGAAGGAAGAGAGGAAGCATGGAGGAGGAATATTGATCCCCCTCTGTCATTTGGAACTCTGGTTTCTGCTGAGGAAGTCCAGTTGCGCTCTTGCTCTTGCCCACCTTGGCTGAAAGGCCATAAGCCTAAACTCTTGCTCAGAGGAAGCCTTATCAGGGAGACCAATGTGGATGCCCAGGTTGGTTTTATGACAGCAGGTTTATGTTTCAGATAAGACTGTTTCCAATGTTGGGACCATGAGGTCTTTGGGAAGGAAAGACATGGGTAAGTTAGAACAGAGCCCAGGCTGAGAACACCATGTGGCCAGGCGGCCATGGCTGGAGGCCCAGCTTTCCACCTGCAGGCTCTATCAGTCTAGGCGAGATGCTCAGCAGCCCACTTTCTTCTTGTGAAATGAGGGATACCAATAATACTCCTCAGGGGTTGCTGCAGGGACGAAGGATTGGACACATGAAAAGTGCTTAGAAAAGGACCTGTGCTGTGCGTGGTGAGAAAAGCACAAGTACTCATTCTCGTCACCACTCTTTGGACTAAGAGCTTCCTAAACATCTAGCTGTGGCCTTCCAGAAAGGTCCATGCATGACACTTAAAAATGCAGAGCTGTCTTTTGGGGATTAGGGGCTGGGGGTGAAGCCCAGAGCTCCTCCCTGATCACTCCTAGGGAGTTCCTGAGAACCCTGAGAGTTTGAAGGATGGCGGGGAAGGTCTGATCACAATGAAAGCCCCTCACCTTCTAGAAAGAGGACCAAGACTGGGCCTCAGCCTAGATTGCCCAAGGCCGCCCTCGTGAGTGTCCCCTCCAAGCAGCAAAGAATGCCCTAGGATCCCGGGCAGCTGATCTCAACCCCAGACCAGTCTCCCTCCAGAACCTCCTTCCTGAGCAGGGGTTCAGGGTCAGGATGGATTCAACAGCACTGGGTTCATGTTCCCCTGTGTAGTCAGTCCTGAGTGGCCCCTTGACACTCTTGCTCTATGATAGGATGAACCCCTTCACCCTCTGTCCAGTGGGACAGTGTGACTACAGACTCTAGGACCTCTGCCTCAGAGTCTGATGCTAGGGGGTCAACTAGTGCAGATGTGATTTTCACTATGTGACTTGTCCTGCTCTTTTCAGTAAAATTAGATCTGGAATTCACTCTTTTGCTGAATATCTGAAGAATTTCCCACCCTTAATTTATTACGAAAAATACTTTTTATTCCTAATATGCTATCATTTGAAAATGTCCACAAATAGGCTGGGGCTAGACAGCCTACACTATAATTAAATCAGAATTTTTGCTTCACTGAATCCTTAGACGCACTGTGAACTGGCCCAGCCTCACCTTCACCGGTAAGCTCCCCCTACTCACTTGATTGACAGGGCCGAAGGCTGTTCAGAGCAGGTGAGCACAGCCACGCAGCTGGAGGAAAGCGCAGGTGGTGGGAGAGATGTGCCTGTGTCCTGTAGCACCACTCTCTGACCACAACACACTGGAGAGTGTGCGTCATTTTCTCTTTTATGTGACTGAGTCTGGAGAACATGGTCACATGTGGTGAGGGCGGGCACTTCCATCTTCCTGGTCCTGTGTGAGAGCAGGTGACTGTCACAGAAAGCCAGTTTCTCCCCTTGGTCTGTTTTCCTCAACTTTGACCAAAGGAGAGGCCTTAACACAGACACACATGTGCACACGCATTTGTTCTTTGAAATAGGTACCGAGTCCCTAAAGACTCTGAGTGCATCTCGTGTGGATTGCTTGGGTATCGGGATGCTAGATGAAGTCAAGGCCTGTGGCTGTCTTTCAACAAGCACTGCTTGAGCCCAAGCTGGGCAGGTCTCTGGGCCCTGCTTGGCCTCATGCTGTGATCTTAGCTTCTCAGGCGAGAAGCAGAAAGGCAAGCCTCTGTCCAGCGGGGAAGCAAGGGGAGATCTGGGGTTGGACCCAGACATGAGGAGCCACACGAGCCCTCTGGTCCACCATGCAGCACAGGGATTCCTGGGGCAGGGTGCAGAATCAAGTCTGACCCCCATCCTGAAGGCCAAGGAGAACTGCAGCAGCCAGGGCTCCTTGCTTAGAAGAAACAGATTCTGAGTCGAGCTGAAGGAACTTCCCGGGAGTACACAGGGGGCTCGGAGCAGCACCTCCAGGGGCCAGGAGAGAGGAATATCAGGAAAGGTCCCCCAGGAAACACCTGTCAGGGTCAAGTTCCACCTTTTTACCAGCCCCTGTGACTGATGACCCAAAAAGCCAGAGTCCATTTGGGCTGAGGTCTTCTACCCTCCCTAGACCTGAGAGGAAAGGCTGCAGGAGGGTGTTGTAAGAAAGGAGGGGACTTGCTACACTGGGAGGGCAGCAGATGCAGCTGGATTGGAAATTCTCTGATAGAAGCCATCAGGGGATCCAGGGCAGGGTGACCATGGGCCTTTCTCTGCACTGGATGCCCTGACTGCACAGGGGTAGTGGAGAGGTCAGGGGAAGGCAGGGGTCTGCTGGAGACTGCTGCCCTGGTCCAGGTGGGAAGGGCTGCCTCTAGAGTGAACTTGGAGGTGAGAGGACTCAGTCAGTGGTGGGAGCAGCACTCATGGCCACAGAGGTGACCTCCCCCACTTGGACAGTGCCACACTCCTTCATGAGAACATTATAGATCTAATGAGGGATTACCCCAAGGCTTATGATTTTATAAGTGGGAAAACAGCACACTCTCCAGGAAGACTCAGCTTTTGCATTAACCATTACTTGGGAAATCTAGCAGGGCTGAGGCTTGGAAGCCACACTCTTCAGCAAGCAGAGTGGGAGGACTGTTTGGAGCCCAGACATTTCCAGAGCAATTTCCCATAAACCTGGTCCCTTTAGTTCAAAAATATTTCATGTGTGAGACTGTGATTTTCTCAGACAATCTGGAATAGGAAGAACAAAAGTTGGAAAAGCAAATTGCTCTTTTTGAACAGTGAGAATGTCATTACTGCGAAGAGCATTACATTAATCTTTCTGATCAGGTATTGAATCTCCAGCTGAGTTTCCAGCTTGGTAATCCCCAGACTTACAAGCAAGTGTTTTTGAAACCCCCTAAATATATGATAACTATTTTATTTATTTTATTTTGTTACCCAAATATCAACAGGTGTGTTTTTTCAAGTCATTCAGCATAGCCAATCAGTTTTCTCAATGCTGAAACAGTTACCATCTCTAGGTAAAGCCCCTGTGATGAACTTAGCCTGCGGGCGCATCGTTCTGCGGGCTCCCAAGAACCTCATCCCACCTCTGTGTGTCCTCCCTGTAGGAGTTGCTCCTACCTTCACTGCTTCCCAGTTCCAATCCAGAACATTCGGAAACCACCAGAAGATGTAGGGAGGGTTGAATTTGTCTTAACTTGAGTTTCCCAACTTCAGACCCCAAGGAGGGAATTTGGGAGCACTAAGGGATGGTGAAAGAAGGAAGGAGGGGGATGTATAAATTATACCAGTAAAGGAATGTTCTCAAATAGCATGGAGCAGCACAGAGGTTAACTGTGCTAGTGAATGAGATGCTGCTTGCCACTGTGGGTGTGCACAATGATCCCTCTGAATTGGATAATTCCTGAGCACCTGGCTCAGCAGCACACACTGAGTGTGGGCCCTCCACCTTGGGATCCGTGGCTCACCGGGAGCCTCAGTGGAGCTTCCTACAGCCTCTCACTAGCCCAGGGAAAGATCAAAACAAAAATGCAATGTAAGATTTCAACTGAATGTGCACTGTGTTTGCATCATATTAAAGTAGAAAACCCTATGTGGCACCTCCCTAAGTCAGGGACTATCTGTGTCATGGTTGTTTAGAAGAGGGAGTGATGAGCCTCCACAGAAAGGGTCAAGAACACTCATAGAGGATGCGGGGCAGCTGTGCTGGGCTGATGGGAAACAAGGCTGTAAAGGTGGCATTCATCCTGCCCCAGCAGGATTCAGCGCCACACCCAGTAACCTGGCCTGTGGGTTGGAATCACCAACTGAAATGCTTTCATGAGCCTGTGGAAGTATGAGGCATCTAAGAGCAAGGAACTGGGGTGGTGGAGACTGGGGGGAGTATAAAATCTTCAAATTCAGGAATATCTGAAACACTGAGCTGTCCAAACTAAACCGCCTCCAAGCCTAATGCCCACCAGACCCTGGATTCCAGCTTCCACAGAAAAGCAAGATTGACAGGCACTTGCACTCAAGCAGAAGAAAGCAGCTCCTGCAGGGCTGAATGGAACCTGCAGGGCCGAATGGAGCCTGCAGCTCCTTCTCTACATCATCCATGAGCATCAGTTCCTGTGGACTGCCCCACCCAGCTCCCAGGCTTAGCTTGACCCACAGTAGATTCACTCTGACCAGGCTTGCCCAAGATTAGCATCACACCTGCAGTTTCTTGGTTCCGCCTTCAAATCTCCAACTGCCCATATTCAAACTTGTCCCTTGCATTCATTTTCAAGTACATATCTCTTCACACTCTGGTCTTGGGACTATCAGGGCACCCTCCCCTTTGGAAAGTCAAGGTCTTACAGTCCTAGGGAAGGAAGAGCACAGGAATTGTGCAGGGTGGGGGTGTTGTAGGATGGACATGCATCAAAGGAGTCAGCAGTGCACTGGTTAGGTTGTATCATTGTAAGATCTGCATATAGTGTGGGTTTTAAAGGGTGTCCAGGACACCAGTAGAACTTCTGCTACCCATAACCATGTTTGGCTTTAATAAGTCAAGGGGCAAAAGTGAAGCAAAGACACAAGAGTCCGTTTTGCAGGTTGAGTGTGCTGTCCAGTGCTGAGCTCTCCTCCCCAGCCTGTATCCCACACCCCTGCACACCCCTGAGCTCTGTGTCCTAAGCACAAAGTGGTCCTGAGGGGCAGCTGTCCCCAAGGAGCTGTTCCTGCCTGGTCCGCAGGAGAGCCAGCAATTGGGACTGGGCTCCCCTCCCCATGGGACCTCGCCAACTTCCTTGTCTATCCCCATTTAAAGATATTGTCCAGGTCAAATTCCTGAAGGCCTGTGGGAGTGTGAAGAGTGAAGGAATCCAGCCCTGCCACTCCCACCCATCTCTAGCTGGAGCTAGAGGCCTGGGCTCACACAGCCAGGCCCTGCCTGGACTTGGGTCCTCACCTGCAGCCAGCCTCATGCCCTACTGCTTTGCCAGGTGTTGGCAGGATGGATTTACCGTTAAGTCAATATTTAATTTCATGTGCCTCTCAGATCCATCTTTAAAATGGTGAGCACATCTTGCATTAGGATACGAGCCCTGGAGCCGAGTCAGACCCTGTTTGCCAGGCTGTGAACTCAAGGAGGAGACACAGTAACAGACGCAGAGCAGGGGAGGAGTCCTCAGCAAGGAGCAGTGCCCCTGCATGGCCTTACCTCCCCCCTTTCATTAGGAATATGGAAAAAGGGGTTGGTATTGATTTAATTGAGCCTCTGCAGATGATGCTCAGGATTTCAGCCGGCCCCAAGACTTAACAATAATGAAGAGAAATTTTTTAATAACATGAGTAGGAGTTCTTCTCAGTCGTATATCATAATACTTCACAGGATATTTTCATTATGTGAAGAAGAAAAGGCCCTATGCACATAATCTTTCCACATCATAAAGTAAGAAATAAGCAAAGGGATACTAAATGAAACTTAAAGTCAAATACTTCATTAACTGTGTAGAACCTAAAGGTATGGGTACCTGTCAGAGTTCCCCTGTGTCAAAATGATTTGTCCAATGCCACCCAGATCGTCAGCTTAAAACTAGAAACGGAATTCTTGGCCTAATCTTACAGAAACTGGTTGAGCTTCCGTTTCCTGGTCTGGGAAATAAATCATTGCCTGTGGAATGGAGATGGCCAGGAAGTGAGCTCCAGCCAGGAAGGAAGGAAGGGAGGGGAAGAAGGAGACAGGGAAGTGCACGAGCAGGAAGAGAGGCCTCTGGGGATGTGGAAGAACTAAGGCCTCTGGGCAGACTCGCTTTTAATACACAAGTGCTTTACCCCATGTCAATGTGCTGCCCTCCTTCAAAATGTGCCCCATGGCTGTGGGTTTTGTTGGCAGTAAAATCACAGCAAGGGAGTCATACTATCCACAGGTAAATGACTCCAGGAGGTACCGGAAGTGGACACATTTCATCAGTGAGTTCCATTGCCTGCTCCTACATGTCAAAAAGGGCCCCTCCCTCAGGGCACAACCAGAGTCACTGCTTAGGTTGATAGAGGACTAGCCGCAGGCCTCCAAGGGCACAGGTTCCACCTGCCACAGCACCACTCACACCAGTTCTTCCAACATCAGTGTGGTAAAGAGCTGGGAGTATGGGGCTGGAGCCAGGTGGAGGAGGACATCTCTGTAACACATCTGTACCGGGTGTGGATTTTGGATTTCACCATGATGAAACACACTTGATCAGGACAGTGGCACAGACCTCCTACACAAGTGCATCTTCAAGCCTCGAGCCTTTCCCCATCTATCAGGCTTTTGCAAAACCCCTCCTGAATCGCAATTCTGGAGCCTTTACTGGAATAAAATTATTTCCTTTGAAAATGTACCAGACACCGAACTTTGCACAACCGGTGTCATTCAACAGTTGTGAGGTCTTAAACTGACCTTTGGCTTGCAGTAATAAGGGGCTTTGTCTTAGTTTACAGCAGGAAGGTCACTCTCCACGTGAGGACATGTTAAGATTCTCACAGTGGGGCTGGGGTTGTGGCTCAGTGGTACAGTGCTCGCCTAGCACACATGTGAGGCCCTGGGTTCAATCCTAAGCACCATGTGAAAATAAATAAATAAAATAAAGGTGTTGTATCCAACTACAACTAAAAATTAAAAAAAAAAATAGATTCTCACGGTGGCCATTCCTTTTTCACTCAGCCTTGCACACTCCACTCAGTTCTGAGGACTCTTGTCTGATTGCATCCATGTGCCGGACAGTATTCAACAAAGCCACTGAAATAAAAGGAGGATACTGGGGATAGGCCACATGGGAATCACCAACCTCTATCTATTCCCTTCAAGAGCGCACGCTCCCACCGCGAGTGCCTAATGATGCTCTTTATCATGTGGGCTTTTGCTAAACAGCCAATTAGGAAAACATTGACTGCTCTAACCCACCTTCAGTGAAAATTAGGTTATACCACTCCAGTTGTATTCATGGGAAAAGATTCAATCAATACTCCCCTTAAAATTCATGTCTACAAATTTCTGGCTGGCGTCTGAACTCACTTCTAGTTGTTGGGTCACTTAGTCACCTTGAGCCTCTTGACTGATCAGCCTGCCCAGTGCCATGGGGAGTGAGGCTGCCTGTCCTGGGGACTGCTTGGTTTGTACCAGGGGCCCCCAAGGTGCACATATAAAGGTGTGTCCTGAGTGGTGGTGTTGGAGGTGCTGTGGACCCTGAGCAGGTGGGGCTGGGGAGGCCCTGCAATCACCCAGGGAGTGTCCCTGAAGGGGCTGTGGGACCCCAACCCATTTGTTCTGTTTCCTGAGCTGTGCTCCCTGTGTGTGCTGCCTTTCCTCAGAGGCACGAACCCATGGGCTACCTGACCTTGGACTTGAACCTCCAGAACCAAGAGCCAAAGCAAACTCTTCCTTTCTAAGTGTGCAGCACCTGCTGTTCATGGCAATGATTCCAAGCTGCATGAGGCAGGTGCTGCCCCAGAGGGCGAAGTAATGCATGCCGAGCCCCCTGGCACACAGAATGTACAGGAAGAAAGTCTTAAGGAGAGGGCTCAGAGGGCCCACAGGGAATGTGGCCAGACATGGAAGTGGGAGGCAGAAGCCTGAGGGCCAGATGGGACCCCGGCTGACACTGAAGAGACGAGTTTTAACCCAAACACCCTGCCATGTTTCCCTACACACAAAAGAATCCGGCTTCTCTAACCTTGCAGTGAAGAGGATCACAGAGATGAGTTCCAGAGAGTGAGTCAATCACAGGTCCAAGTGTCCTGAGCTGTGTGCAGCAAGCTTTCCCCAACGCCCTCACTTCCTTTAGCCATGACAACCAAGCCTGAATACAGGAATGGAAACCTCAAAGCATCTCTTAGAACTGATTTGCTCTCCTGTCAGTGCAAGAGGGAATGAGAGCACAAGACAGGAGGTGAGCAGAATGCTAGATTGAGGTGGTCCTGTCGTCCTGTTGAGCCTTTGTTTCTCATCCAAGAAGAGGCACTGTCATTGTGCAGGACACCCAACTTGGAGGTTCAGTAAGATGATCGAGCAGGTGAAGGAATGTAAGGGCAAATCATGAATGTAAAGCATCTGTAGACGCCGCGATGCCCACGTGGGGCTCCCTGACCCCAGCCTCTCCCTGGTCTTATGGTGCCTATGCAGAGGTTCCCCCAGGGCCCCCATGGGTACCATGGTGACCCCAGAGGGGCTCCCCCAGGGTCCCTTGGGTACCCTGGTGCCATGCAGGGTCTCCTCCAGGTTCCTTACAGATACCATAGTGCCATGCAGGGGCTCCTCCTAGGTACCATATACCCATTTTGGGGCTCCCCCAGGCTCCTCTTGGGTACTGGAGCTCTCTCTGGTTCTTCCTGGTACCATCAGCCCATGCAGGGGATCCCCCGGAAGAGACCCCTAAAGAGCAAGTAAAGAGAGCTGGCTCCTGTTTTTCCACCCACCCACCAGATGTGGCCTGTCACCTGCTCAGACCTTCAAGCCTCTAAGGGTCCTGCTTGTCCTCCAAGTCTCACTTTCCTCTCTGATGGCAGCCATGATGCACATTAGGGTAAAGACTGTACCCTGCAGTGCCAGTTTGTTATGGTTTGGACGTGAGAGTCCCCCACAAGCTCATGTGAGAGACAGTGCTGAAAGGCTTAGAGTTGAAATGATTGGGTTATGAGAGCCTTAACCTAATCAGCACATTAACTCCCTGATGGAAAGTACCTGAGTGGTAACTGAAAGCAGATAGGGTGTGGCTGGAGGAGGTGGACCCTGGAGGCATGCCTTTGGGGTACATATTTTGTATCTGGCTGAAGGGAACTGCCCTCGCTGCTTTCTGATCATCATGTGAGCAGCTTCCTTCCACCATCTTCCACCACGATGTTCTGCCTCACCTACCCAAGGAGTGGAGCCTGCTGTCTATGGACTGAGACCTCTGAAACCGTGAGCCCCCAAATAAACTTTTCCTCCTCTAAAATTGTCCTTGTCATGTCTTTTAGTCACAGCAGTGAAAAAGCTGAGTAAAACACTGTTCTACCCAATATTACTTCTGGAGCATGCCCCTCTACTTCATTGCCCTGACCCTGAGCCCCCTGTTCAGGATATTTTCAGAACTTGGCGATTCCAGGTATCTTTGCCTGGACCTAAAACTTCCTGTTTTTCAGACACTCAAAATTCCCAGCTGGCTTCCCTCACTTCATTCTTGGAAGGTTCTGGTTGGGATGTGATTGTCAACATTGGCTGCATGTTGGAATCCCTGTATTATCCAAAGATTTAAAACTGGAATAAAACAACATGTGTGGGTGCAGCTTCCCCACTGGGGTCTGGCATAGAGCTGGAGCACCAGGGTTTTTTTACAAAGCTGCTTTGTGATTCCAATAGGCAGCCAAGGTTATTCCCAGCCAAGTCGTAACCTGGGATGGGGTGAGGACAGGACAACCCTCCTCTCACCTGCACTGGACGCTCTGGCCTGAATCTACAATAAAAAACCACCATTCCTAAGCAGCAACGTGTTATCTGTCCAGAAGCCAAATCCCAGGGAGACTGGTCGAAAGGGCAGCCTGATCCACTGGGTCACCCTGTCTCAGGCAGCAGGAACAGTTTTGGTGAGACCACAGCCTATTCCTTTAGCAGGCCCTGGGGAGAAGGGAGAGACCCCAGCACCGTGGACATGGTGCTTCCTGTGGCAGACAAAATTAGAATTTGTGTGGTCCAAAAGTTAGCTTTGGGGTTTTATTTATTTCTGTACCTCTGTAAATTTGAAATCACTTTGGGCTGGAAGTCTTAGTCTTCTCCATGTTTCAAGTGTTTGGTGAGGAGTTAGACATGGAGGAGGCGGGAGAGGCAGACTCAGGGTAGAGGCTGAGTCACTCTAAAAGAAGCAGTCCTGGGCCCTCTGCATGCCCAGCTCATTCCACTCTAAGGGTATAAGCCCAGCTGGGCAGCATCATCTCTCTGGAATGGCCACTAGGTGCAGGGACAGCCTAATAAAATAACGTTGTGAAATTTTTCCGTCTGGTCAGATGGCTCCAGGCCCTGTTCAGGAGGAGGGGTCTCACTCCCTCTGCAGCTTGCTCAGCCCCCCTCTGCAGGAGCCCGCTGGATGGCTTGGTGACAGGACTTGAGTGACGCTGCCTCTCGGGTGTTTCTGCTGCGGTGAGATGTACATAGGTTGTTCAGCAAAAGAACAGAGATATTTCTAGGTCTTTTCTCTCTGTTGAGAACCTGGAACAGAAATGATGCACTTTTTTTTTAAAGAAAACCAGATAAATTGATCTTTTTATTTGTATGGATGCTAGCAGTCTTCAATCCTTGATTTGAAAAGATGAGCAAATTTCATAACCCACTAAATAAATGCTGTGTGTCCCAGGAAGGCCTCCTCCACAGGAAAGAGGTCTTATAAGAATCTACACCTTCCTTCCTCCCCACACTGCGGAAACAAAATCTAACAAAATAAACCCAACTTCTGACCCTGTGATGATGCTCGCACTCGCACATCACTGCATGAACATGATTGTGCGGGAAACAAGTAGGTTGCCAAGGTCATTTGGAGAGGGAGGGGCAACCGAGCTCAGGAGAGGGCTGAGAAGTTTTAGCAGGTGTTCAGAATGAGACTGGAGTTTAACGCGTGGAAGGCCTTCCCTTCATAAAATGATTCCTTAAGATCACGAGGGCATTTTTCTATCCCAAACCTCTTGGTGATCTTGGCTGACCCTGACATACCAAAGCATGAGCAAATCACACACAGCATCCTTGAATAAGTATGTGTGTTCCGAAACCAGCAGAGAACCTCAAAGAAAGCAGACATTAACAGAATGTTAACAACAGAATACCCAGAAGGATTATTTAGGGAAATAATAGTCTTCACGCAGTACACATGTGCTGACCTGATTTGATGTAATTAGAGTGGCAAAATAAAACCCTCCCTGTAATTATGATTTGGAATTGTTTTAAATAAGAATATCTGCCCAAAATTAAGTGGTGTGTAGGCACTACTATTTCCTTATTATATTCTTATGCAATCTATTCTTATACTAAGACAGAGAGGTTCTGAGTGTGGGGACTGAGAGGCTCAAAGATGGCAGGTCTTATTGTATGCATTCCATCTGAGGAGAAGGGTGCAAACCCGGATATGGCTTTGGACTATATTTAGTAACTGCTGTGTGTGGACAGGATGAGCATGGAAGGTCTGGATGCAGGATCCCTTGATGATGGGAAGGCAAGAGTCCAAGCGGAGCCTTTGCTTTATTGATATCTGACATGTCAGGTATCACCATTATGTATTAGATGTTGACTCAGCACGAACATAGGACACATCACAGGAAAATATGTGTTGTTACAGGAATGCTTAAAATATATCCAACCTCAAAATCAGCTTAGCAATTAATAAAACCTTCCAGGATATCTTCTAGGCAGGGAATTTAAAGCACTGATCATGCATGTATTTGCAAAGTGATGCAGAGTTCTAAAGAAATAATTCCAAAGAAAGTTTAAAGAAAAGATAACATGAAGTCTTCATGGGTTATCACTTGGGGTGACTCCCTGGTGCTGACCCAGTAATGGCCCTCCTGTCCTCCTCAACAGTGGTCCTTTCTCAGGAGCAGGAAGCCAACCCTGTGCTACCTCATCCTTATGAAAAAACATGCTTTCCCCACCTCCCCCACCTTCCCCAGGATCCCCAACCCTAAGCCCTTCCTGGGAGAACACATGAAGCCACATCTCTCCCACGTCAAGCCTTGAACCCAGAGCCAGTCCCAGCAGGCATGCTGAGCATCAGAAGGTGTTCAGGATGTGAGGTGCCCTGGCTTCTGGACCCAGCTCCAGTGTCACCAGAAAGCATACATTCAGTACAGTGTTGTAACTTTTTTGTTAAAAAGTTAATGGTATGGGCTGGTAGTAAAGCTCCTGGTAATAGGTAGTGAAACAGTATCCTGGATTGAAGCCAGACTCACCCTTGAAAAAGCTTGGAAAATGCCTGCTCACAGAACTCCCACACTTAGAACAGCGGGCCACACCTCAACAGGATAAAAGACAGTGAAAAGGCCTGGGGACTGGTCTTTAACCCAAGAGCTGAAAAGCTGAGAAAGAAAACTTGACTTTTTTTTTTAATCTGCTTGGGTATGAGGAAACACATCCCAGGAGTAGCGCTTTCCCCTGCAGTGCAGGCTTCCTGAGCGTGCACCCCACAAAATGAGAGCCTTTTAAAATGCATACTCACGTAGCTTTCTGCTCCTTCTGGGAGTGTATTATTCATCGTTGTTCTAAACTTTGGTACCTAAGATCACACATAGATTTGATATTTTATGGAAGATGATTGTATGTGCCTCTATTATGAACTGTGCTGGAGGCACAGACACCCAGGACCAGGAGTCCAAGCTCCTGGGACCCGAAGCCAGAAGCCGGGAGACCACTAAGGTGCTGGGGAGGGGAAGGAGCAGCAGTTCACACTGCAGTCCTCTTACCCAAGCCTGCTGCAGCCACAAGAGAGGCCTTTCCAAGAGCATTGATGCTCATCATGCAACTTGTCTGTTGGCTTTGATCCTGCTCACACTTGAGAATGGCAGAGCTGAATGTCTCGGGTGCTGCTCTTGCCCTTGAGTGCTTGGCACAAGAACAGGCACGTGCTAAACACTGGCATAGAGGTGGCAGCATTTTCACTGTAGGCCACTCTTCATGGGTGATCTGAGGCCCGGATCTTGTGTCATACTCAACACTGCCTAAAACACAGCCTGCAGCCTCTCAGACCAGGCCTGGCATCCTCCTCCCCAGGACGCTGGCAAATGGCATGGTGTAGGGCAGCATCCTCCAGACAGATTCCTCCACCTGGAAAGCATGCTGTCCAGAAGCTCTCCAAACACATGCCTGCTTCTTCCATAAACATTTCATTGGTGTGTGACAGTTTTACATAATATAGGGTGCACTGTGATGTGTTCATAATGCACCTTTCATAATGGTCTGTTTCATCCCCTCGTCTCCCCATACATCTCCCATCCCTTCTGGGGTTCCCGTCCACTCTACTGGCCCCCTTCTCTTTCCATAAGATCCCTTTCTTTTCCTTTTCCTTTCTTCCTTCCACATATGAGAGAAAGCATATGACCCTTGACCTTCTGAGTTTGACTTATTTTGCTCAACATGAGTCTCTAGTTTCATCCTGCAAATAACATAATTTCCCTTTTTTTATGGCTGAATTCAACTCTATTGTGTGTATATATACCACATTTTCCTTATCCATTCATCCATCAGTGGACACCTAGCCTGGTTCCACAGTTTGGCCATTGTGAACTGTGCTGCTGTAAACATGGGTTCGTGTGTATCTCTATAGTATGCTGTCTCTTCATTCTTTTGGGAACATACTCAGCAGTCACAGAGCTGGGTCATGTGGTGGTTCTATGCCTAGTCTTTTGAGGAAACTCCATACTGATTTCCATAATAGTTGTATGAAAGTACAATTCCTGCAATGATGTATAAGTGTTTCTATTTCTCCACATCCCTCCAGCATTTATTATTGTTTGTATTCTTGATGGCTGTCATTCTAACTGGACACACCTGTTTCTTTGGTTAGAAATCAAATTGAAATCTGGACAAAAGAAAGTGTATAAAAATCCCATTTTTAAGGGGGGAAACATTCTACTTAATTTTATTCTCATCCTCTCAGAAAACGTATCTGTACATGAATGCATTGCTGGGGCAGCATCTCTGCCCCACTACAGATACTCGCCCATCATTTTGGGAGAAATACAGATTAAACATGAAAGATTTGATTTATTAAAAAAAATTCGTCTTTCCTGGTAGCACATGGTAGCTAACAAAGTTGATTTCACAGAAGTAGAGATCTGAGTAATGGCCTCTGGAGGCTAGGAAGGGGAGAGGGAAGGGAATAGAGGGAGGATAGGGGAGGCTGAAGAGCAGGTGCCAAGATACTGCTAGGTGGGAGGAAAAGGGTGTCGTGCTCTACAGCCTGGTAGGAAGACTCTGGCTCACAGAAGCGAGGAAGTCTGCACTTCCCAGCTGAAAGCAGAGGCAAACGTTGGAAGAGATGGCACTCTCTCTCTCATGGCTTGGCTTTGCTTATGCACCATACACATTTATCAGATCATCACAGTGTACCATAAACAGGCAGAGTCATTACATGTCAACAAAAACACAACAACCCCCCAAATTCTTAGTGCATGCAACTGACCAAATGTCACGTTTTATCCCACAAAGTTTGTCACTGGTTGTGAGGAGAAAAACCGTGTTTGAGACACACATTCCCAGGCTCCTCCCTGCACCACTGGCTTGATGCTTTCTGTGTGTCCATCAACACAATTAGGGCTTAGGAGGTGTGAGCCCTGTGAGCTATCTTGATGGAGCTGCATTGTTCCCTGGATAGCATGTGGCTGTTGGTAGCTGGACTGGGGTGTCCCAGGCTTCCAGGAAACATCTCTCCACTTCTGCTCAGGTAAACATGAAATCTGCCAACTCTGGGGAAAATGCTGATGGGACAAAGCCAAGGTCTGTCCTTCCTTTGAGTTGAATAGAAATTTTGTGCCTGGAGGTAAGATCAAGGCTATGGATCATGATCAAGCACCACCCACAGCCAGAGAAGAAAGTGTATCATCAGAGAAGTGAGAAATTGTGCTCCATTTGTGTATAATAAATCAAAATGCATTCTGCTGTCATGTATAACTAATTAGAACAAATTTTTAAACATCTAAAAAAAAAAAAAAAGGAAGTGCATCATCAGGCTGATCCTGGGGCTGCTTCTTCCCTGCTTAACTTGCAAGGAGACAGTCGCTGCTGGTTCAATTGAGATGCAAAGGTAGATGCTGGCACAAGCCCTGCTCTGCCAGAATCTTTGAGAAGCAGGTAAGTATAATTCATTTATAAAAAGATCAGAAAATTAAATACATCAAAAAAAGAGGCATTACTGACTTCAGTAAAGTGAGCAATTGACTTTAGCAGAAGTTTTAAATGGCCCTGCTTGGTGATTGAGCTACTTGTCTTCCCTCAAGCATGTCCAAGTCCTGTGCAGTGTTAGACAATGCTTGAGAGGTGACTTATAAACACATGTCTTAGAGAAAAATAAAAATTGTTTGAAAAGTAACTAAAGTAAGTAAAACATTTGCATGTCATTTGCTTTGGGATCAGGAACACTACAGAAGTGAATCTTTGAGAAGATTGCAGTCTGCTTGGGCATAACATCAGAGGCAAGCACGGCAGTCGTTAGGAACATGGTATCCGGCTGGGCTGGTGGCAGACACCTGAAACTCCAGCGACCCCGGAGGGTGCTGCAGAAGGGTTGAAAATTCAAGGTCAGCCTCGGCAACTTAGTGAGGCCTTGTCTCAAAATAAAAAAAAAAATTAAAAGGGCTGGGGGTGCATCTCAGTGGTAGAGCACCCCTGTATTCAATCCCCAGGAATTGAAAAGAAAGAAGATATGGGCGTTGGGATCTCAATGAGGTTGAGTCCTAGCTCTGTCACTGATTTCTCACCTGATTTTCTGAGACTTACATTCTTAATCTGTTCATATCAGACAGTGAAATTGAATTCACAGGGTTTTTGTAAGAATGGAAGGTCTAGAATGCTCTAGAAAGGGGCTGTCTTGAGAGTGCTTTGTCAGTGGTGGCTTTGTGATTGACACATGGTTTAAGTGATAGGTGAACCCTGGGGCACTGACTTGGGAGGGACAGTCCCTGAGCTGGGTGTGAAGCAGACTGCTTTTGCCTTAACTTTCCAGAAACGAAAGGGCTTGCACTAAAGATGGATATGGGAGTAGACTTCCATCAGCTGTGGAGGAGGCCATGAGCACCCACAGGGCCACGGAGCATGTGAGACCTGCAGCCCCTGCTCTCAGGGCCTCCTCCTTCATCAGTGGCCACACTAAAATCTGCCCAGTTTTCACAGCATGTTCCACCATTTATTCTGGGTCTCCTTTGTTAGAACTTCTTTTTTTTTTTTTTTTGCCTGTTTTCTTTACCCCCCTCCATGAAAAATCACCTTAAATAAATAAACGACATTAAAAATAAAATGGTGAAAGTGATAACCCAGCCTCTCCCCTTCCAGTTAACAGGAAGCCTCCCACTGGTGTTCCACTGGCCGTGCCTCCACACCTCCCTGTCTGTCTCGCCCTGCAACAGACGCACGTGCACACAGTCATCTGAGCTCATTAATTCACTCAAAAAAATATGCAATGTACATAAATATCTTTCCAGGTCAAAGAATGGCTTCGTTATGTTTAAGTGGGTGCATTACTTTCCGATATTAGCATAACTCGATAAACCCTTCATTGTGCATACTGCTTGTTTCTAGTCTTTCTCCAAAAAGGTGTCGAAGTGCTATAGTGACCACATTTGTATATTCATTTTAGCCCTCTGATTATCCCCTTAAAAATTCCTGGAAGTGGGACTGGGGATGTGGCTCAAGTGGTAACATGCTCGCCTGGCATACGTGGGGCGCTGGGTTCGATCCTCAGCACCATAAAATAAAACAAAGATGTTGTGTCCACCGAAAACTGAAAAATAAATATTTAAAAAAATTCTCTCTCTTCTCTCTCTCTCTCTTAAAAAAAAATTCCTGGAAGTGTAATAGAGAGGCTAAGAGAATACTTGCAATTGTAGTATTTATACTCAGAAATAACAAGTAACATCACCATATTCCAGCCTAGAGAGGCAGGTGTAGGGACTACAGAGATCCTGAGACTCATAATAAGAAAATGCAAAATTATCGACAGCTCTGCTCTATCCCGTCATGAGCAAGATCAGTTTAGAAACTTCACAACTCTGGGAACCAATATTACTGGATAGACATTGGAAATTAACCCAAAATGTGAAAATATGAAGTATTATGTATGGTGTGGTGGGAAGGGCCATGGGATGGGAAGCCCAGCATGAATGCTGATGGCTGAAGCCAGGCCTGGAGCCTGGCCTAGTGCAGAGCCCAGTGGATTCCCAGACACAGGGGAAGAAGCCTCCCAACCTCTCAGAGCCCTGTCTCGTAGGAGTAACCATGACAGCCTCCTGACAGGGCAGTGTGAGAACAAGAGGTCGTCAATACCAACCAATAACACTCACTTGGTGAGATCCATTTTCCTTCTCAGGATGGAAGTGTGCAGGATCAGGGGTAATGGGGGGTGGGGGGCTTTGAGCAGAGGGGAAGGAGTGTGTGGGGAAATAGCACCCCGAGGAACCAGGAGCAAAGAGCTCTCCCTCACTCAGTCCAGAAAACACCCTGGATGAACTCCTGATGAATTTCATTTATTGAGAGAATGGAATCCATGATCTTGCACTATCCCGGAACAGATCATATGACAAAAGCTACCCAGTGCCAACAGAGAGGCAAATGTAACTGGATCACCCAAAGACGAGCCACCACAGTGTGGGTCGAGGCCACTTATTAATAGAAATGTTAAAACATTAAATTAAACACTGGACAAAAGAATTCAACATGCAGTCAAATAATAACCTAACATGACCAGGTAGCTTTTATTCTAGTGATGCAAGGATAATTCAATATAATGAACTATTTATACATAAAACTGCACCAACTCATTAAATACAGAAACCCACTCAAGCATGGAGAGACACGAAAATTAATTGGATAAAATTTAATACCATGATTTCAAAAATCATTGGAAAAGAGTAATAAAAATACTTACATGGCATTATTATGAACTACCAGTCAATATTATATTTAATTATGATCTATAGCATCATTTTCACCAAAATCAAATGAAAAATGATCATGGTGATCATGGGATTGCAATGAACAAGATTTTCCAAAGTAGTGTTAAATAAAGGACAAGAGACATAACTAGCAGTTTGATACCCTGGAGAAGAAAGAGGTCAGGACCAATGAATAACACCAAGAGGTAAGTGAGCAACCATTAGACGTGATCCCAGATTCACCAGGGAGCTGTGTGTGAACTATATCCAAATAGACAGCAGACAATAGGCCCTGCAACAGGAAGGTTAGAACTCTGCTGGAGAGGCATCCTTGGCTCTGGACCAACATGATAATAATGGAATGTATTTCAAAAGGAGGGGGGGGGACCAATTCCAGCATGGAAAATGTGGATACCACACCTAATCGCCTGGTAGTTAAGGCATGACACAGAGGCTTCTCAAAATAGCAGAAAGAAAGCTTCCTCAGGGAACTGCCTTGAGATACTCAGTGAAGAACAGTTTTTCCATTTAGGTTTTCCTAATGCCATATAATGAAATCAATTTCATATGTTTATTAGATAATCAGCATAAAATCATAAAAAATAAATTATTTTCCAGGTCTCTAAGAAATTTAGAAATGTTATAAATAGATTATAAAAGTTGGTTCACTGCCTAATAATATATTCCCCACTAAATAAAATTGAAAGAGAAAGAAAAGCAATGAAGATTTGCAGCAAATGCAGCCAAAGAGCTATGTATCCATTACCCGACAATGAAATACAATTAATAAGAAAATATTAAATCTCTGCAATTGATAATTGGGCAAAGCAATCACATCACTAACAAAAAAAATTATGGAAATAAGGACAGTGCACACAGCTCTTTTGTAGTATACCACCCTGTTAATACATCGATGAGTTCTTTTCTTCTTGCTAGTAGTCCAATTGTGTGCATCTTATTCAGAAAGACACCTCTGAAGAATCAAACTATCCTCATCTCTGATCATTTTTTTTTACCTGTGTCATTTCAAATAAAAGGAAAATAATATTTGCATAAAGATTGTATCATTACTTGCACCAGAGGGAAAGCGAGATGGACCAAAATGATAACACTTGGACTCCACAGAATAGTACGCAGGCATTACAATTTTACTTATGTAAAAACCATAAAGCAGCATGGGAAGCAATTGTTCCTATCTTAAAGGAAACGAGCATGATACACAATTGTGTGCAAATTACCTACTTGACTGCATTTTTAGAGACCTATGTAGAGAGGAAAGAAGAACATCCTATTTAAGATTGACAGAAAATGCTTACACTCCATGCCAGGCTCTGCTCCAGGACCCTTTTGCGAGCTATCTTCCCGAGCCATCTTGACCTCACAACCTTCATTTCACCAGTTAGGAATTTGAGGAGTGGAAGCAGCTACTGGCCCTGGGCCACACAGTGCAACCCTTGTGCTGGAAGGCTCTAGTCTCTGGATTCAGTGCTGCATGACCACAGCAAACCCCCAAAACAGAGAAGCAAGGATGACGGTATCAACACTACCCCTGGCTGATATTTCACATCTTTCTCTAATATCCTTAATGAAATATTAAAATGTCTGGGTGGGAGGCATTTAAGGGCTTGGCCTGAGGGAAGGGGAGTGTGGAAGAAGAAAACAGGGCCATTGGCTCATGCCAAAGGAGGTGGCTGTGTGTTGCCCTCAGGCTGCAGGAGGGGAGGGCTGTTCTGCTTCTCCCTGGGCCTCCCCTGAAGCTGAGAGCCAGAGAAGGATCCAGGGCCTGCTGTGCAGTCTCAGCTGGCTGTGATGCCCACGAGTCCAATATCTGGTCTCTGATCCACCTGTGCTGCTCTCTATCAACTCAGAGGTACAAGAACCCCGAATTACTAGTCCCAGCACACAGCCATTACTTTGCATCCTATAGAAAAATAAGTAATGGATGTTGTTCTGCTTTTTTTTTCAATGAATTCAATAATAAAAATTACCCCACGTGGAAAGGAAAAGCTATGGCAGTTGTATGTATAGCTACATAACCATAGGCTGATGCTTATTCAAGTCTATGGGAACAGTATAGACTAATGCCTGCAATTTATCTCCAGTTATTGAAAATGAAGAGACGATGTCAATGCTTTAGGCTGCCATTGAGTAAAAATAAGAATTACAGAAATTGCCCATATTTTAAAAATATCACTGGGAAGAAAAGCACCTTGTCATCTCAATATAAAGCCTTCTTCTCTTTTGGCAGAAGAGCCAGCGATTCCTATAATAAAAGTTACCTGGAGGATATGTATGAATAAGCTCAGAAAACATGAATAAACGGAATAGAAAGAATTACTTGGAGCTACAGTTGTTGATCATGAGGATTAGGTCTAACAGAAAAAATGCATCCTTTGGGAAATCCTATTAATTCCGAAAAGCAGATTTTGCTTCCCCATGTGCCTTTGCAGTGTCTGGTGCTGAGACCTATTTTCATTGAATTTGAGAAAGGGGTTTCCGATGCTTCAACATCTGCTCTATACAAAAGGCAACTGGAGGATTCCAAACACGCAGACAAACAAAGAAATGAAAGGAAGGAAGGACAGAAGGAGGGAAGAGAGAGTGGAAGAATGATAAATAAACCCCAAAAAAGACACATGAACACACAAAGCCACTGGCACACTGAATCTACATAAACCGATGGGTTTGCAGATAGTTTAATTTTAGGCATATACTGAATTACTACAAGAAAATTGTGGAAACAAGAAGAAGCAGGAATGGCCAGTGTTTTAAGTGCCAAGTGGTTTGTTGAACTACTCTGGAAAGATCCTCTTCTTTGTGGACTCTCTGGTCCCCTCCTCTCCTCTTCCATTGTCTTTCAATCTTTACATAGATGGAGTCTCATTCCACAGTAGGTGAAATAGCCTCTAAATAGAGCTGGCTCCTAAGGGACCACTGATCCACTCTGAGAACAGGCTCTTTCTCCTCTCTGTGTTGTATGCATTGATCCTTGAAAGCACTATCAGCCATTGTCATTCTGCACTGTCTAGTGTCTCAGAGTCCTGCTGCCACAGATGCAAAGCCCAGCACCCCCATCTGTAAAGGACTTCTAAAGCCAGCAGAGTTGTTTGGTCCTGTGAGCTCACCTCTACCTATTTCTGAGCATTTCACAGAATCGGTCAGACCCCAGAGGCTTTAAGCAAATGTCGAGTTTTCTAAAAGCAACGCATCTAGGGCAGATGGCATGTGTTACAAAGGGTATCCCTGTGGGCTCACATGTTGCTTTGGCAACCCTAGATTGACATGTCAGGATTTGCTATGATTGAAGAAGCAATGTTGAGGTCCTGATTCAAGAGAACGTTCAGTGCAGTTGGACGCTGTGTGTTGGACAGCTTTTCCTCACTGTGACCAGCATTCCCGAAAAGAACAACTTCGAGGAGCAAAGATGTGGGCTCAGAGTTTTAGCAGTCTCGGTCCCTGGTTGCTGGCTGCATTCCTCTTGGCCTGAGGCGTGGTAGAACATCACCGTTGAAGAGCAGAACTTGGGAAGGGAAGCTGCTCGGCCCACAGCAGCCAGGAAGCATCGGCAGGCCAAGAGGCACCTGAACAGGAGCCACCTGCCAGTGGTCACCCACCATCAGTGCATCAGTCCATGACAAGGTCCGAGCCCTCAAGATCTAATCACTGCTGAAAACCCCTGACTCTGAGCCTTGTTGTGCTAGAGACTGGCTTCCAACCAGAGAGCTGTGGGGGCATGTTCCAGATCTCAACCAGCAGCAATTGGCTAACTCAAGTTTTGCATTACAGAAGCCTTAATCCTCAAAACTCAGCATTTCAAAAATCTTTCCAAGCTATGTCTAGAGTCTTTGTTTTTAATAATCATGGAATAAAGATATTCAGATACAGAACAGAAGGTTTAGGGAGGAGTCACAAACTCAGGCCCACGAGAGCAGGATGGGAAAAGATGGAGGTGAGTCCAGCCAGGGGCTGGACAGCAGGAAGGGTGGGGTGCCACGGCCCCTGAGGAGCTGGAGAATTCATGGCCAAACAAGACTGTCCTGCTGACCACATCTGGCTCTGGAGGAACCAGAGACCTTCAATGCCCATCATCAAACTGGGGGTGTCCTGTGCCCACCCAGGGATGTCTGTGACCATTACTTTAGGAAGCGAGCCTTGACCACAATGGGATGCCCCTCCACACCCAGCAGGATGGCTAAAAGAATCAGGAAGTAAGCCAAGAGTTGAGTCTGGGCTTGGTCATACAGTGAGGAGTTGGGAGAACGAGAGGGTGCAGAGGGAAGGCACCTGGGCATGGCTGTGTCCCCAGGAGGCAAATGCTAAGCTGTGCACCCCAGAGAGCAGGAGCTCTGCCTGGTGGCCACAATTCAGGGCTTGGGTGGATGCAGAGGCCTCTGAAAGCGTGAGCTCAGCATGGGGGCCACAGAGAAGCTGCGTATCCAGTGGGCGGCTCATCTGGGGCCAAAGTGACTTTCAGGCTCCTGAAAGAGATCTCAAGGGAGACTCTGAGACATCTCAAGGTAGTCAGGGGCTGGTCCATCAACACTGGTCATACTGTGCTGCCTAGATTAGCCTATGACGCTGCACATTGTAGTGACCCCTGGAAGAAGGGGCGTGGCGGCTCCTTGTCCTCAGCACTGACACCTTTAATCTGTACCTCCAGCCCTGGGTTTTCAGGACACTGCAGTCTCTGGTATAGAGGGATTTTCATTGGTGGTTGGGAAGGGAACAGCTACCTTTGATTGAAAGTTTTGAACTCGTGGTTCTCACAAGGCTTTACAGGAGCAGGTTGAAGGTTTTTTATTTAAGCTGTCAATATGCATTACTATGCATAGACCACGTCCCCAAAACCAAAACAAGACAACAAAACTAGACCTGCTTAAAAAAATACATATCATGATACATTTTATGCTGGATATTAGCAATCTTTTGTTTTATTTTTACTAATATTCATTTTAATTGACAAACTATAATTGTATATAAGTTGATGCTTTGATAAATACAATGCCGATGATTAAATCAAGCTTAGCTATCATTTTTTTATGGTGAGGCATTTGAAATTTACTCTCTCGCTATCATGGAATTCAACATATTTTTAGTGACTATCATCTTCCTGTGGAATAGCTGATCTCAAAACGCATTTCTCCTGAATCTCTGAAACTCTATGCCTTTTGACCAGCCACTCCTGTTCCTCCCTCCCCAGCCAGCCTCTGAACACTGTCATTCCATGACCTCTCTGTTTCTGTGAGTTCAACTTTTTAGACTCCACACATAAACGCACTCACGCAGTGCCTGTCTTTCCATGCCTGGCTTATTTTACTCAGCATGATGTCTTCCAGGTTCATGCACATTTTCTCAAATGGTAGACTTTCCTTCCTAAGGCTGAGTAGTTTTCAACTGTATGTGCATACCATGTTGTTTCCTTTATCCATTCTTCTGTTGGCATATGGTTTAGATCCCATGTCTTGGTCGTTGTGAATAAGGCTTCAGTGAACACAGGTATAGAGATATCACTTTAACACGTTGATAGCAATGCTGGTGGATACATGCCTGCTGGTAGGATTGCAGGTCATAAGGTATCTCTACTCCTACTTTAAGGGAATCTCTGTATGACTCTTCCTGAGGGCTGTACTAGATTACATTCCCATCAACTACACAGAAGAGTTCCTGTTTCTTCACGCTTACCAACACTCATCTTTCTGACATAAGACATTTTAGCAGGTACCAGGTGATATTTCCTTGTCAACTTAATGGGCAGTTCTCTATTGACTAATGATGCCGGGCTTTGTTTTCATGAGTTGTGGGCCACTTGCATGTCTTCTGCTGAGAAATGTCTCCTTAGGTCTCCGTTTTTAAATCAAGATGTCTTTTTGCTAGAATCCCTCTTTGTTTCATGATCGTCAAACGTTTCCTCCCACCCTGTGGACTCGATCCACCTTGCTGATTGCTTCCTTTGTATGCAGAAATGTTTTATTGATGCCACCTCATTTGTCCGGTTTTGTCCTTGTTGCCTACTTTCAGGTCACATCCACAATAAGCCCAATATCACAGAGCTTCTTTGACATTCGTCATAGTATTTCTCAGGCACAGGTCTGGTAGTTTTGCAATTCCCCCCCTGTTTTAGTCTTCAGTCCATTTGGAGTTATTGTGTGTATGGTGTGTGAGAGATTCACTAGCATTCTCCTGCATGTGGATCTCCAGTTTCCCCAGCATTGCTGAAAAGACTGTCCATCCCCATTTTGAGTACTTGGCACTGTTGTCCAAGATGAGTTCAGCACGAATGTGTGGGTTTATTTATTTCTGGGCTTTGTCCTTTTCCATGGGTCAACATATCTGTTTTCAGGCCAGTGCCAGCTGTTTTGATCACTCTATAATATGTTTTGAAAGCAGGGATTGTGATGCTCCCAGCTTTGTTCTTTGTGCTCAAGATAATTTTGGCTACTCAGGGTCTTTAATAGTTCCATGCAGACTCAGATTTTTTTATCTCTTTCTGTAAAAAAATGACAGAAATTGATAGAAATGATAGTAAATCTGTAGATAACTTTGGGCAGTAAGGGCATTTCCACAATGTTAATTACTCCCATCCATGAACATGGGATGCATTTCCAATTTATTTGTGTCTTCTTCCATTTCTTTCATCGGTGTTTTATTGTTTCCAGTAAACAAGCCTTTTGCCTCCTTGGTTATATTCACACTGGGGTGTTTTACTTCATTCGCCATTGTTATTGTGGTGGGATTGTTTTATTCATTTCCTTTCTGGGCAGTTTGGCATTAGTATGCAGAAGCACTATTGATTTTCATGTTGATTTTGTATCTTGCAACTTAACTGAATTTTTATCAGTTCTAGCACTTTTGGGGGGGGGGAGTAGTGTCATTAGAGTTTTCTATATATAAGATACCTCATCAGGAAATAGGCAATTTTACTTCTTCCTTTCCTATTGTTTTTTTTTAATATTTCTTTCTCTTTCCTAGGGTACTGCAATATTTAAATGATGTCTAAAAGTGTTTTTTGTTTGTTTGGGTATTTGGGTGCTTAATCACTGAACAACATCCCCATCCTTTTTATTTTATTTTATTTTATTTTTTTGAGACAGAGTCTTGCTAAGTTACCTACAGCTTCACTAAATTGCTGAGGCTGGTTTTGAACTCACTATCCTCTTGCCTCAGCTTCCTGGGTCCTTGGGATTACAAGTTACACTATCCTGCCCAGTTTCGATGTCTACAAATGTTTTAAAATGCTTATGGAAACCCATACAATATCATATTGAGGTAGAAAAATAGAATGCCAAATTCTATATATCTTGTGATATTAACAAGAAAATATTGAGAATAAAGACTAACATTTTATGTTAATGTTTTAACAGTGATTATTTCTAGACAGTGAGATTACTAATAACCATTGTGTTCCCATTTATATATTTCTGAAACTTTCCAAGTTTCCTTGCCTTACTTTTTTAATTAAGAAAAAAATGTTTAATAAAATAAAGTTCACAAAATTTAAAAGGTGTGTCTCAGCATGCTGATTTTCCCAGGTGTCACTCCACATGATGGGACATATACAATTGGGACAATGCAGCATGGTTTTGCATTCAGGATGTGGTGTATATATACCTCATTATCTTTATTCATTCATCTGTTGATGGACATTGCGGATTGTGCTGCTATAAACATAGGTATGCATGCACCACTATAGTATGATGCCTTTAGTTCTTCAGGATAAATACTGAGGAGTGGGATAGCAGGTCCTATGGTGCTTCCATGCCTAATCTTTTGAGAAAACTCCATATTTATTTCCATAGTGGTTGTACTAATTTACAATCCCACCAACATGTAAAATTGTTCCTTTTTCTTCACATCCTCTCCAGCATTTGTTATTATTTATATTCTTTTATATACATTTTATTTATTTATTTATTTATTTTTATGTGGTGCTGAGGATCGAACCCAGCACCTCGCATGTGCTAGGTGAATGCTCTACCACTGAGCCACAACCCCAGCCCCATTATTTATTTTCTTAATGACTGGTGTGAGATGAAATCTCAGTGTAGTTTTGATTTGCATTTTCCTAATTGCTAATGATGCTGAACATTGTTTCATGTATTTGTTGCCCCTTTGCATTTCTTCTTTTGAGAGGATCTGTTTAATTCATTTGTTACTTGATTTTTGAAGGGGTTTTTTTTGAGTTTTTTATATATATTAGATATTAATCCTCTGTCATAAGAGTAGTTAGCAAAGATTTTCTCTCATTCCGCAGGTTGTCTCTTAACATTCCTAATTGTTTCTTTAAAAACAAAAAACTTTGATGTGGGGTAGATCCAAGCTCTAGAGTTGCCTGAGACAGAGTGACCTGGCAGGCTAGTTCTTGCGTGTTCACTTATTAGGATTGGCAGATAAAATCTAAGATGCTAAGTTCAAATGGAATTTCCAATAAACAACAAATAAAATGTTGGTATAAGTGTATTTTATAGATACTCAAGAACTGCTGCTGATAGAAATTCCAATTTAGCTGCACTCATTGTATTTTGTTGTTGTTGTTGTTGTAGTTGTTAAATCTGGCAACCCTACCGCCAGCCCTTCTCTCAGTGAGTTCTGAGGGAGACAGGTGGAACCCAGTGGGCCTCTCTTCTGCATTCACAGTAGGGTGAGGGGAGAAAGCACACGTAATCAAAGCCTTTGCCTTTTATAAGCACTTTACTACATGCCGTGATTTGGGAAAACAGCAATTACTATACTTAACATTACTTGTTTATTTTGTATCAGAAAAAAAGAACGTTTCCTCCCTTTTAACCTTGACAGGAAACCACAATATGTCCTTTTCATTAGTGCCTCCAGAGAATTCCAGAAAACCAGGCAGAGCAAAACAAAGGAGGATGGAGATGGGGAGGTGGATACATAAAGAGCAGAGTGGCAGCCAGCGAGCTGGAGTTTGTCAGGGGGTGTGTGCTTGTGTGGTGAAGAGGCATACACAGGGCATGCTGGGGTGGGGGGAGCCGTGCAAGATAGGGCCACCTGCTCCATTGCTGCTGTTGTGGGGATCATACATGCCCCTGTGCACTAGATGTACTTCTTGGTGCTACTACAGTGTCCTCCTCCTTCCTTCCCCCTTCACCTCCCCTCTCTCCTCCTCCTCCTCCTCCTTCTTTCTCATCTTCTTTATCTTCTTCTTTCAGTACTAGGGATTGAACACAGGGATGCTTAATCACTAAGCCACATCCCCAGCCCTTTTATAAAATATATATTTTATTTTGAGACAGGGTCTCACTAGATTTCTTATAGCCTTGATAAGTTGCTGAGGCTGGCTTTGAACTTGCAATCCTCCTGCCTCAGCCTCCTGAGCTTCTGGGATTACAGTCGTGGGCCACCACACCTGGCTTGCAACACAGATCTTGAGGTATGTGCTGGGACAAGGAAGTGGTGCATGCATGTGAGGATCATCCTTCTCAGTGGACCCCCTCCCATCTTTCCCATCTCTGTTTTCTCTCTGCCCTGTTCCCTCTTCCTGGCACGTACTCATTCCTTATTCAAGAAAAACATACTGCTCACTGCTGGACACTGAGGAGACCTGCGGGGGTGCCCTTCCCTCAGACCTGCCCCACGGTGGAGGAGGAGTCTTTCCTGCCTACATAGGAGAATGCGCCCACCTGACAGACTGCCCAGAGCTCTTCTTCAAGGACACATGAATACTTTCAGAGCAGGGGGAAACCTGTCCCAACCCACAAGGGTTAACTCTGAGGCTGCCTTGACAAGGTGCCTTCTAACTGCATTCTAAGGCTTCAAATGAGATGTAACACAAGTCCATGAGATGTAACATAAGTCCCAAGAGACTCAGCAGAAAGTGCTTCATGAATGTACTCATCTTATGGGGGACCCTGACCTGCAGGTAATAATGCAGGAGGACCTGCTGGATCCACAGTGAAGATGACAGCAAATGCACCTCATATGAACTGGCTTACCTAAAGACATATTTCTTGTTAAGAAATAGAAATGGTCGATGTTTTGAATTTGCTTTTCTGGTAGACGTACGCTCTGGCTTCTAAGTATTACAGAGAGAGATGTGCACTGCCAAATGCCCAGCCTGCCCCTTGCCTTTGAGTTGCTGGAGAATTTAAGGCAGGAGAGAGACTCGGGAGTACCCACAGCCCCAGTGGTCCTCTCTGCCCACCCACAGGGCGGGGCAGGCATGAGGGGAGGAGCCCCATCACATTCCTGGCAGTGACGGATGGTGCACAGTACATTTTTGTTGAATAACAAATGAGCAGTGGCCAGGGAGTGGGACCAGGGCAATGGGACCAGGGCAGTGGGAGCACAGAACCAGGAAGCCAGAGCTTCTGTGCCTTGGGTCTGGACCTCCTGGCTCTGGTTCAGAGGGCCAGGTTGGGCTCCTGAAACCCCTTGCAACCTCCCATAAAATGTTTTATCTGTCTTCCAAACAGCTTCCCAAGCAATTAGTTTAGCTGCAATTTGGGGATCGCTGACACAGCTTCTGGTCTCTCTCCAGCCATTAACCACACAGCTGTTTGGGGTGATTTTTTTTCCCCAAAACTAATTCAAACTTAGGAATCACTTTCATGGACACTCAAATTGCTTTGCTGTTTTTTTTTCCCCCCATCAAAGATGCTGTTTTTGGGATTTCTAACCCAGAGACAAAGGATTGCCTAACATAATGATTATCTTTTCTCAACTAGGTGTAGAGCTAATTCAGTTTAATCTGCAGAAAGCAGTAAGAGCAATCTGAGGGTCCAGAAAGTGTGTCCACCTCTGCAGACATCCCCTGGCCTGTCCACAGCATGTGAGGAGGTCGGGGTGCCCCTGCTAAGGAAAGCTCTGGCAGCAGGCCCTCTGGGATCCCCCAGAAAACTGAGAAAGCCCACATCCTTTTTGAACACCCTGCACTTTGCCAAGTCAAGGCTCCCTGGAATTAGAATTAATTAGAAATTAAACCCATGATAGAAGTGATAGCATTTTGCTATTTATGTATTTACCTCTGAATCAGTGACCACCTTGAAGTACCATGTGTGTGAGGTTCTGTTCCTGGTGTTCTGGCGCATGGTAGCTGCTCGGCCAGTTTCTGAGCACAGTGGGACCCCATGATGGTATGGAAAGTAGAGATCAAGAAACCTTATAAGGATTCACTTTGCTGTGAAATTATTTAAAAATGCAAAACAATGTTTTCATTAGATCTGTAATATCCTCAGAAAGCCCACAGAATGACATATAAGGTGAACTTTCTAGACCTTAATGTAAACTGTGGCAGTTCTAAAGAGGCAGAGCACCCTCCTCAGTTTAAACATGAGGCTAGGAGGACTGAGCTGGCCGCATCACCTGTGAGCAGGCATAATCATATTTATATTGCATTTTGATTAATCAGCTGAGGATTATGACTCCTGTGTGTCAAAGGTCAGAAGGTACATGATTCTCTTTTCTCATGAATGTACTCATCTTGTGGGGGACCCTGGCTTCATTTCTCAAACATTTAGTAGCAATGCAAAATCTATACGATTTTATTGAAAGTATATCCTAAATGGAACAAATTAGGATATCAAAACGACATCAGTAAAACTGGACGAAAAGTTAAGAGTTTGACCTACAAGAAAAGCAGCATGTCAGGAAGTGGGTGTAATTGGAACCACCATGAGAGTGATCATGGCGGAGCTGAATTTTTCACGCTTGTGGAGTTTCCTAATGTACTAGAAAGTCTCAGTGGCACAAAGGGCAGTGACCAGTTGACACCAGAAAGGTTTTCTAATCCAGAGTTGAGTGGGCATGTCACTGTGTCACTGTGTGATTCCAGGGAACTCCACTATGCCATTGACATTCCCCCCCACCACCAAAAGTTTCTATTTTCTTAAATATGAGAAGCCCCACTTCAATATCACCACATCACAGCTTCTATGAGTTGCCCAGTGGTTGAAGCCATGATCCCATAGGAATTAAAGCCACTAGCTGTCTGGAAGGACCACCATGGAGCTGCACGGCACACTGGAGAGAGCTGCATCGTCCTCTGCCAGATCAGGACAAAATGACCCCTTATGTTCCTGCAGCGCCTTAATTCCCATGCTGGGTTATTAAGGACAATAACCTTTAGCTTTCAATGTGTTGGCTTCTCCTCTCCTGGTTTTAAAAAGTAAATGGACACTTTATATCTGGAGCAGGCAGAGGGATTTCACATCTCTGCCTTCACTACCTATGTGCTTGAGCTGAGGTCCAAGAAGCAGAGTCCTCAAAATCAACTTTTAACTCCCAGGAACTGGCGGGAACCCTCTCTCCCCTGCTCCCCCATGCTTCCCAGGTAGTCAGCCTTTGCCTGTACTATCTCAGATGGCTTCAGGGCACCTGCCAGGCCTGCAGCAAGAGGGGTCAGGAGCCAGCTGGCTGGTCAGATCTTGGGCACTCGCTCACCCGGCTGAGACTTTGCAACAGCTACTCCTCTGAGTTCAGTTCCCTCGTCTGTGAAATAAGAACAGTACACAGTACCAGGCACCCAGCAAGCACTTATGCACTTAGCAAGCATGGGGGCAGGGGCTTCCAGAAAGCTCTGAAGGCCTGTGCATTGGCAGAAAGAGCCATGCACTGGAACCTGAAGAAATGGATTGGGAAATACTGGGCCACGAAGCAAATGTCTCCGAGTGCTCACTTTCTCCTAGACTAATGGCAAATATAATTCCCTCAGGGACCTGCTATGAAGTGGAAATAAAACAACACACTTCTGGGAAATGGTGTTGAAGGTGCGGCAACTTAGGCCTCGCGTGCATTATTTGAATATCAGCTCTTCATTGAGTTCTGGAACCTTGGGAAGTTGCTTTTTTCTGTCTCCTCATTTCTAAAAACAGCACAAGTAACTGCATTGTGGTGCCCATCAGGACTTGGAGTCCTTACCTGCAAACTTCCTAGTGGGCAGTGGGGCTTGGCAGGGGCAGAGGCTCAACTTGGGCAGGCCCATGGGACCTTGGCTACCCTGGACACCAGCTGTCAGCTTTGCCTCACATTTTGGGTGCTCTTTTGGAAGATGGGTCCATAAGCTCTCTCTCCCAACCCCTTTAGGGAACATGCAGAAACCATGCCAGTCACTACTTCCTGGGATGCCATTCACAAACCTGGAAATGAATGGTTTCCTGACTTTGGTCATTTGTTTTAATTTTATCAAAAAGATATTTATTTATCTATACAATGTGACATTTGATACACAGGTACATAATGATCTTACCGATTAACCCTTCCATATCTCCACACTTTTATGTGTGCACTAAGAATTCTTAAGACATGCTTGCTCAACAAGTTTGAAGGATATATGTAGAATTATTAGTTTATTAGCTGCAAACCCCTCATCTGCATTAGGTCTCTAGATCTCACCCATTCTAATCATGGAAACCTCATGCCCTTTGATCAACAACTCCCCATATCTCCCAAGCCTTGTGTCCCTGGCATCCCCATTCTCCTATTTCCATGAATTTGGCTTTCTGGCTTCCACATGTAAGTGAGATCACAAAGCATCTGTCTTTCTGTGCCTGGCTTAGCATTCCACTTAGCATAATATCCTTCAGGTTCAACCATGTGGCTGCAAACAGCACGACTCCTTTTCTGTTAAGATGGAATGGCTGTTCCACGGTGTATATAACTAACGGGTTCTTGGTCCACTCCACTGCTGCCAACACTCAGGGCTTTCATATCTTGGCTATTGTGTGCAGTGCCGCAATGAATTGGGGGTATGGATGTCTCTTTGAGGTACTGATTTCACTGTCTTTGGATTTCTATCCAGAAGTGGATTGGGGGATCACATGGTAGTCCTTTTTCCATTTTGGTGAAAAACTACAAACTGCCTTCTGTAACAGCTGTATGACATCCCCTCAAATAGTATGCAAAACCTGTGTCTTCTTCACATTCTCACCAAAATGGACCTTCTGGGTTTTGATAGTGGTCATCCTGAGGAATGAGAGGTGATTTGTCACCTGTGCCTTGACACTCAATTCCCTGGTCATTGGCGGTCTGAGAACCTTCCGCACACCTGCTGGTCATTCCTTTGCCTTCCCCTGGTCATGGGTGATCTGAGTACCATTTCACGCCATTCCTATGTCTTCTTTGCGTATGTGTCTACTCAAATCCTTTGTCCAGTTTGAATCCAGTTATTTGGATTTCTGCGGATGAGTGACATGAGTTGCCTATGCGCATTGGTTAGCGCCTGCTTCTCCCCCTGCAGGTGATCTTCTATTTTGTGGGTTGTTTCCTTGATGTATAGAAGCATTTAGTTTGATGCAGTCCCCTTTTTTGTCTTTGCCCTTTATACCTGTGCTTTAGGGATCATACCCAGAAATCACTGCCAAGACCAACAGCAAGAACTCTGCCCTGTACTTTCTTCTGGGAGTTACATGGTTTGGGGTCTCATGAAGTTTGGACTCTCAAACATGATGCTTTCTGGTACCAAGAGAAGGCATTACTTGGAAAGTGGTTATGTCTGAGACCTGCTTTTTGCAGCAAGTACCAGAAACTCAGATTGTACACCTGGGTTTGTGGAGAAGATGTGGGCAGCCCATGACTGTTCAGCAGACCCAACAAGGGCCTCTCCACCTGCCGCCGTTCCTCAGCCTGGCTGTCTTCACAACTTCTGTGCAGATTCTAGCTGGGGAAGATGGTGGCAGTGGCTTCTACTGTCATCTCACAGGCCAGATCTGGGCCACATGGTCATCCCAGCAGCAAAGAAGTCTGGAGGAGGAAGGGTTTCCCTGGACATATTGATGTCCCAGTGAAACAGATCCCAGTGGCAAGGACGGAGGGACGTGGAGTCAATTCTTGGTGGCTGGCACTGAGGCCACAACAGTCTGGACTCTGAAGAGTGGGCCAGGGACACAGCTGTCATGCACAGTCCCCCTCTGGGGCTCTCTCCTGTACTGTGTAGAAATTCTGCAGGGCAGAGCATGTCAGGCAGAGACCCCACAGCTCACAGTTCACCTTCTGTGCTGCTTTCTTCCTATGGTGTGAAGAGGGGATACTTGACTGAGATGTGTGTCCTGTTCTGAGGAGCTTGACCTGCTTTGCAGAGGTACTGTCATGAATTCCCCATCTGTGAAGGGACGATAAATTTGAAATCAAGATTGTAAATACAAAAGAGTTCATTACAGTCCCAAGCAGGCCAGTGTGACAGTGATATGAGCCCACCTAAGAAAAGTATCTTTGTTTCCTAGAAGGGGACTCTTAAGGGCGGGGTACAGTCGCCTTCCTGGTACCAAAGTGCCTTCACCTCCAGGACAAGAGTCATTCTGCACTGACCTCTGGACCCTGTGGCTGACATCTTCATTCTTTAAAGTCCCTGCTAAATTACAGATACCATATAGGATTCATGGCAAATTAATTAGCCTTTATTTTCCACAACACTTGATCCACAGTAAGTCTAACTTACTTAATTCAAATAAACTCTAGAAAATTCCACAAAGCTGAAGTTTCCTAGGAGCAAGAATTGTGCTTTCTTCCTGCAAGAAGAATTGTGCTCTTCTTTCTTCAAGGCTGTAACAAGGAGCACAGGGTGGCATCAGCATGTGCTGGCTGGAGGTGACAGAGAAAATGGGACACAGAAGGAGGAGGGCAGAGATGGAGAGGCAGGTGGCTCTCCTGGGCATGGGTGCACTGGCAGCTAAGGAGAGGGGTGCAGAGGGGACAGAAGCCTGGAGAAAACTGGCAGTTGGCAAGAATTATGCTGTCCCTGGGCCCCACCAACGCACAGACCGGAAACCAACTGTGCAGTGCCATGGGAAATGCTCACGAGGAAGTATGGGTTCAGGTTCAGTTCTGACATCTGCCTTGAATTTATTTTTAAACAAAGCAAGCCTTATGAAAGTAATTAGCCTCGCTGTGAGAACGTAACCCCTGATCCTGGCGTTCCAGAGGTAGTGGAGCACAGGTTGGATGAAGAAGCGGTCCGTGTCTCCAGTTTCCCTCGGTTCCTTTCTCAGCACGTGCATTGTTGGGTTCCCAAGTGGAGCTGATGCATGTTTGGAACAGGTGCTGCTGTTTGGGGTGCAGGGGCAGAAGGCACAGCACCAGCCCATGTCGCTGCTTGATTGAGTGATACAGAAGTCCTGTCCTTTCTCTAGTTTACTCGTGCAATACTTTTAGAGTATGTTCTTTTGAACCAGCGGCTCTTGGTGTGTCCTGAGGAACAGTGAAATGTCCTCACGACCTCCCCTCTGCTAGTCCAGTTCCTTCAACATCATGAACCTGTCTTCCCACCTGAGACCACTTGAGTCAGACACGTGACTCTCAATGGCAGACTGGTGCAAACAGCTGACATTCTGTGCAGCTCACCTCACTCCTTACATGCACCAGGTCACCCTTAGGGAGGGAGGTGAAGCCCATTGTCCTCCCTAGAGTGAGACAGCCTACCCAGGGCTTCCTGGAGCAACACGGGAAATACCACAGACAACGAGGGACACCTTCGGGAAACAGTTGAAGCATATGCTCTTTCCAGCACCATCCTCTGGGAATATCCTACTGAAACACACATATGAAAAACACTGATGCATAATACTGCAATATGGCTAACACGGAGAAAAATACAAGTGCTTATCAAGAGCTCAGTGATCAAGTGAACTACAAGGGATCCATACTTTGGATTATTCTATGCCATTTAAAAAGGTGATCGAGGTGTATAGAGATAGTAGAAGGAGTTCCGAGGAACAGTGAATAAATACAGAGAGGTGTATTTTGCTTTAAAAGCCTGCACATCTGCATATGTTTATATGTGTAGGTAATTGTGTAGGTAATTTTGTAGGGAAGATATAGGAAAGATGCTCACCAAATTTCAATTCTTTATTTCTGGAGAACAGAGGGGTTGAATATAAAAAGCGTCTGGAGGATATTACTGAGATATTATATAAATCCAACCTTTTACAAAGAGACTACATTTATGCATTTGTTAGTTCTCGAACCCCAAGAACTAGGATTGAACCCAGGGCCTCACATGCTAGGCAACTGCTCTGCCCTTGAGCTAACACCCTATCCCTTTTTAATTTTCATTTTGACACAGGCTGTTACTGAGGCTGGCCTTGAACACGAAGTTCATTCTCCCCCAGCATCTTTTTATTGGTGTATTATAGTTGTACATACTGATGGGATTTGTTGTTACATATCTGTGCATGCATACAATGTAATAATATAGCTTAGCCAGTATAGCTTCCTGGTTCCTTCCCACCTCCCACCCCCTGATTCCTTTCCAGACATCCATCCCCACATTTCTTTTCCTTTTTCTTCTCTATCTTCCACATATGAGAGAAAACATACGGCCCTTGACCTTTTGGGTTTAACTTACTTCACTTAATATAATGCCTCTAGTTCCATCCATTTTCCTTCAAGGGACATAATTTTATTTTTCTTTATGACTGAATAAAACTCCATTGTGTATATATGCCACATTTACTTTATCTATTCATTCACTGATTGACACCTAGCCTGATTCCATAGTTTGGCTATTGTGGATTGAGCTGCTATAAATATGAGTATGCATGTATCACCATAGTATGATGATTTTATTCTTCAGGATAAATACTGAGGGTGGTATAATTGGGTCATAGCATGGTTCCATGTCTAGTCTTTTGAGGTATCTCCATATTGATTTCCATAGTGGTTGAAATAATTTACAATCCCACCAACAGTGTTCCTTTTTCTCCATGTTTTCTACAACATTTGTTATTATTTGTATTCTTGATGGCTGCCATTCTGACTGGAGTAAAATGAAATCTCAATGTAGTTTTGATTTGCATTTTCCTAATTGCTTATGATGCTGAACATTTTTTTTCATGTATTTTTTGGTCATTTGTATTTCTTCTTTCGAGAAATATCTGTTTAATTTGTTTGCCCATTTATTACTTAGGTTATTAGGGTTTTTTTAAGGTTAAGTGTTTTGAGTTCTTTTTATATTCTAGATATTAACTCTCTGTCTTAAAAGTAGCTAGCAAAGATTTTTGCCTCATTCTGTAGATTCTCTTTTCACATTGCTAAATGTTTTCTTTGTTCTTTAATATGATGCTGTCCCATTTATTAACTCTTGGCATTATTTTCTGAGCTTTAAGTGTCCTTTTGAGAAAGTCATTATCTGTTCCTATATGCTGGAATGTTGACCCTACGTTTTCTTTGAGGACTTGCATAGTTTCCAAGATTTTTGATCCATTTTGAATTTATTTCTGTGCAGGGTGAGAGATAAGGGTCTAATCTCATTCTTTTACATATGTATAACCAGTTTCCTCAGCACCATTTACATAAAAAGTTATCTTTTTTCCAATGGAAGTTTTTGGCATCTTTTCTAGGATCAGATGACTATAGATGTGTGATTTTGTCTCTGTGTCTTCTATTCTGTACCCTTGGTTAATATGTCTGTTTTATGCCAGTACCATGCAATTTTTGTTCCTATAGCTCTGTAGTATAATTTGAAGTCAGGTTTTGTGATGCCTCCAGCATTGCCTTTTTTGGCTTAGAGTTGCATTGGCTATTCTGAGTCTTTTTTCTTTCAAATAAATTTTAGGACTGTCTTTTTCCAGATCTGTGAAGTGTGCACTGGTATTTTGATGGCAATTGCTTTGAATCTGTGTATTGTTTTTGATAGTATGGCCATTTTAGCAATATTAATTCTGCCTAACCATGAACATTGAGGGCTTTCTGTTTTCTGAGGTCTTCTTAAATTTCATTCTTCGATGTTCTGCAGTTTTTATTATAGAAGTCTTTCACCTTCTTGGTTAGAGTTATTCCTAGGATTTTTTTTTTTTTGGGGGGGGGCTATTGTGAATGGAATTGTTTTTCTGATTTCTTTCTCAAAAGATTTGTTGTTGGTATATAGGAAAGCTACCGATTTTTGTATGTTGAATTTGTAATCTGATATTTTGGATCAGTTTGTTCTTTTTCAAGAGCCTTAAGATGGAACATTAGGTTGTTTATTTGGGATCTTTCTCATTTTCTTAGGTAGGCAATTTACAGCTATAAACATTTCTCTTAGAACTGCCTTCATAGTATCCTAGAGATTCTGATATGTTGTGTCACTCATTTGAGTCTAAGAATTTTTTAGTTTCTCCCTTGATTTCTTCCATCATCCATTTATCAGAACTATATTGTTTATATAAGTGTGTTTATATAAGTTCTATAGTGTTTGGTCATGTTCATTCCATTATCATCTGATAAGATGCAAGGAATTATATTAACTTTTTTTTGTATTTGCTAAGAGTTGTTTTGTGGCCTAAATTCTGGTCTATTTTTGAGCAACTAAGAAGAAAGTGTATTCAGCTATTGTTAGATGAAATAATGTATAAATGTTTGTTAAGTCCATTTGATTTATAATATTTTTCAGGTCTAAAGGGTCTTTTCTGAATTCAAGTTTGTCTAATGGTGAGAGAGTTGTGTTGAAATCACCAGTATTATTTATGAGGGTCTATCTGAGGTTTCAATTTGAATGTCTTTTTTTATGAAATGAGGTGCACCTGTGTTTGGGGAATAAATATTTATTATGGTCTTATCTTCCTGTTGGATTGTTCCCCATGTGGCCTTTGTTTCTTCTGATTAATTTTGGTTTGGAGTCTGCTTTGTCAGATATGACAGTAGCTATTTTTGCATTTTTTTCAAGTTACATTTGCATGGTATATCAACTTTCCTCCTACACTTTCATCCTGTGGTAGTCTTTGCCTGTAAAGTGCATCTCATGCAAACAACATATAGTTGGGTCTTGTTTTATAATAAATTCTGCCAGCCTATGTCTTTTAATTGGAGAGCTGAGACCATTTACAGTCTATGTTATTACATAGATGTTTATTAATTCCTGTCATTTTGATTTATTTATAATGTTTATTTTGGTCCTGTTTCTCATTTGCTTAACTACTCTTCAAATGAGAATTCTTCATTTGTGAGTTCTTGTGTTTGTTTCTTATTTTTTCTGTGTGCAGTATTTCTTTAAGTAAGTTCTTTAGTGCTAGTTTACTTGTTATTAATTCTTCTAGTTTATCTTGGAAGACTTTTGTTTCTTATTCGATTGTGAAGGATAGCTTTAGTGGATATAACAGTATTGATTAGCAGTTATTTTCTTTCAGGATTTGGAACACATTATTCCAAGACTTTCTGGTTTTTAGTTTGTGCTGAGAAAGAAGAAATGATTCTGATTGGCTTGCCTCTTGTTATGGTTTGGATGAGGTGTCTCCCAAAGCTCACGTGTGAGACAATGCAAGAAGGTCTAGAGGAGAAATGATTGGGTTATGAGAGTCTTAACCCATTCAGCGAACTAATCCCTGAGGGGATTAACTGAGTGGTAACTGAAGGTGGTAACCATGGCTGGAGGAGGAGGGCCATTGGGGTGAGCATTTGGGGTACATATTTGTATCTGCCTCCTCATCATCATGTGAGCTGCTTCCCTCTGCCACACTCTTCTTCCATGATGTCTTGCCTCAGCTGGAGCCCTAGAGAATGGAGCCAGCCTTCTATGGACTGAGACCTCTGAAACCGTGAGCCTTCAAATAAACTTTACAATTGTTCTTATAAGTCTTTTAGTCACAGCAGCAAAGAAGCTGACCAAAGCACCTCTCTAAATGTGACTCAACATTTTTCTCTTAAGATTTTTAAAATTCTAACTGTATTCTGTATGTTAGGCATTTTATTCATAATGTGTGGTGGAGCGGTTCTTTTTGATCTTGTCTATTTGGGGTTCTGCATGCATCCTGTATCTAGATATCCATCTTATTCTCAAGATTTGGAAGTCTTCTATTGTTATTTCTCTGAAGAGATTATCAATTCCCTTAGCCTGAACCTCAAAACCCTCCTTGATTACGATGATTCTTAAATTTGTTTTCTTAATGTTGTCCCAGAGTTCTTGTATATTCTGATTGTGGTTCCTTATTTTCTTTTCTTTAATGCTGTCTGGATGTTAAAGGCTGGACACTTTGTCTTCCGGTTCTGACATTCTGTCTTCACCACGTTCGACTACATTAGAGAGACTTTTGACAGATCATTTTATTTGATTTATTGTGTCAATCATTTCCAAGATCTCTGTTTGGTTCTTTTTCATTATTTCCACCTCCTCATTGTATTTCTCATTCGTAGCCTATACTGACTTCCTTAATTTATTCAGTTGTTTTTCTGTGTTCTCTTGGAATTCGTTGATCATTTTTATGATAATTCTTTTGAATTCTTTATCTGATATTTCATTCACTTCAATATCTTTGGAGTCAGTTGATGGTGAATTATGAACTTTAGAAGTGTTGTGTTAGCTTGGTTTTTTTTTTTTTTCACATTTCTTGTGTTTCTGTGTTGGATTGTATTCATCTGTTGGGAAGGATTTCTCTTCTGCTTTTATGTGTAGACCCTTTTAGGGCTCAGTCTTCACTTCCCAAAGTGAAGATTGAAACTCCCTCATAAGTGTGGTGTCAACAGACTTTGTGTTAATTCTCTGTTTTTGATATATCTGTGGATGTCCATAAGTGGGACCTGGGGGTACACCTCAAGCTATTTCTACTTGGAGCCTGGTTGTTAGTTTGGGTTTTGTCTACCTGTTCTTTGTATTAAAGCATAGCTGAAGATTATCATTAATTTGTGTGTGGAGCAAGGTGCACTGCCTTTTTACGGAGTTTACAGCAGAATCTCTACCCTGTGAATTTGTAGTGTTCCTGGAGGTTCTCAGTACCTCACAGAATAGGGAAAAATGAACAATAGCAACAACCAATGTGAACAGTATAGAGCATTAATAACCCAGTTCTTATATGACATCAATAGCAAGCAAATACAGATCAGAGCCTTTGTGAGGGCGTGAGTTCTAAGGTTTGCACAGCACACTCCCTAGGAGGATGGCTGGGCTGCCCTAAGGTGAGATAGGAAGAATCCGTCTTTAGCTTTCCACCAAAAACTAACTGGCAAAGCAACCAGTTATGCAAGGAGATCAAGGAGAGAGGGAGAATGGCCCATTGGGTGGCCGCCAGAGTCCAGATCTTGTCTCTAATATACTTCCCAGCTTGACACGTAAGGCTCCGGCTTAAGTCTGTTTTAAGACAACCACTCTTAATAGGAAGTCCCACAGGACTTCAAGTTTACAAACTTATTAACATTCATGGAGGTGTGGAAATGCTCTTCAAGTCCTGGCAGCAGTCAGAAAGCAAGTTTATGAACTTACTAACATTCATGGAGGTGTGGAAGCAAACGCTCTTCAAGTCTAGGCATCATCCTGGGCCCCAGCCGCCACTCTCAGGACAGATCACAGATGTGCAATGCTCATGGTCTGCACTCAGGGTGAGGCTACCCCCCTGTGTTCCATCACTACTCTTACCATGTCCTGAGGGCCTAATGTGTGCCTGTGCCACACCAGCTGCTCTGCCAACACTGCTCCATCTTCAAAATCACCTTGGAAGTCAGGATCATTGCCACATGACCAAGGAGGAAATGGGGGGCCAGAAGGCTTAGGAAAAGTGCCAGCATTACCACGTGGCAGAATTAAGGTGTCAGATAACATTTATCTCATTGTGAAGCCAGGGTACTGTCTCCTAAAAGGCAGGAGGAGGAGGAGGAAAAGGAGGAGGAAGAGCAGAGGCTGAGGAGAAGCAGAAGGAAGAGGAGGAACAGGAGGAAGGGCAGAGGAGGAGGAGCAGGAGGAAGAGAAAGAGGAGCAGAAGGAGGAGGGCGAGTAAAAGAAATGGGAGGAGGTGAAGGACAAGAAGCAAGAGGGAGAGAGGGAGGGAGGGAAGGAGGTCACTTCCACTGATTACATAATTGTGTGCATTTAAAACAGATTACTGGAGAGACTAGTTGAGCTTGCCAAAGCCACAGCAAGCTCACCTCCCTAAGTACTCCCACTATGGCTCTGCTGCCTCTTCAATGTCAGCAAAGAATGAAACCATGATAAATCTAACAATTCATTATGTGCTCATTTTGCATCTGTATTTTGTCTACAACAATACTGGAAGGATAGAAAAACCGATTCCAAATATTTTTTAATCTTTCCTTGATAGAAATAGTTTTTCTCAATCAAGCTATAATACAGCAGTGAACAAACCACGGATTATATATTCAAATTACACAGAGCAATAAATAATTCTCAAGGGAAATAAGCAATGATTTCCAAAAATTCAATTGACATCCCAAATTAGATCTACATAAAAAGATCAACCAATTAACTCTGCCAACAGCTCTTTCTTTTTTCTATCCTCCCTTGCATTCTAAAATTTTGTTTATAAAATTACTTCAGAACCACAGGGGAAGTAAACTCATTTTATCTTTTAGGGAATAATTGTCTTGTTCAAAGGGCAGCAATTCTGCCCAGGAACATGAAAAAGAAGTGAAAGAAGAACCCCCAATATTTTCTCGTACTGTGAGAAAATTGCATCAGGTTGCAAAGGAAAAGAAAAGGTTAGGGAGATTAAAATGATCTCATCATTTAACTTGGATAAATGTCAGAGGAAAAGGAAATGGAATTGGTCTGTTTTCTCCTTCCTAAAGCAATCAACCAAAGAGCTGAGCAGATTCCTCATGAGGAAATTCAGGAGTGTCCTTCCTTTGACATAGAGAGAAAAGGGCAATGCTGGGCTTCCCCCTGCATATCTTCAAAATCTTCTTTCCTCAAGACTAAGTCACATTTCGCCTAAATAAATAATCAGTTTCAGAAAGATGTGTAGATCAAGATGTTCATAGCAGACCTATTTATAATCACAACATCTGGGTATCACTGACAGGGGACTGACAGATGATGAGGCAAAGGTCTGGCACATCCTTTGGAAGTATAGATGCTGTTCATTGGGAGATGCCACCTTGCCTGACAGATTTCTCTGGGGAAAATCCCTAGTACATTTCCAAGTCCTCACCAAATGGTCTTCATTCCCCAACACTGCTGTTTATCTATTTAATTACACACATTCCTTCCAATTGAGGCTAGGGTCTTCTTATTCACTCTTCTAGAATCAGTTTCCTCAGAGCGCTTGGACCCTGAGCATTGTGCAGTTCAGCAGAAGCATGCTGGTCTCTCCACCAGCCCCCTCTGCCTCACTCACAGCTGGATGATCAATTAAACTCTAAGCATATGCAAGAAGGTTGGGGTTTGGTTTGCATTTCCTCTGGGGTTAAACTGGGACTACTTCCTCCTCTTCTGAATCAGTCACATCACATTACATAGCTTCCCTCCCACGCAATCTGGAAGCTTTGACAGAGGGGTTTAGTGCCTGAGCTACACCGTCACAACGCATGAATAGCGTCTGTTCTCCTGGCCTTGAAGATTCCACTGCCGACTCCAAGACCCAGACAGTTTCTGCCACCTTTAAATCTACTGCTTGGGACAGGACAGCACATCACGACTTCTCTAGAAGCCCCAGTCATTAGGAAATCACTGGGAATCCACACTGATGAAGTTCAAGTTCATATATTGTCAATGAGCACGGACACACTTCCCATCCCTCTTTGCACCGTAGTCTTTGTGTAGTGCTGTCCTGCTCGCCCCACTGAGGACTCCACTGCATGACCTGTGTGCTCCTTTGACACGGACCTTTCACAGACTTTAATTTTAAAAAACATTGCAATGAAAAAAAGAAAAAAAGATTCGTAGGAAATGGAAATACCAGCACTGGAATCTCATTTGGCCATTTAACAAAGTTAAGCTTAATGAGTCTTCCATCATGAGTGACAGCACCCATTTCCCTGCGGTGGGATCTGGATGTTACTTCAGTGCTCTGTTGAAATCTCGCCATCTGCATCAGAGCCTTGGTGAGCTCACCTGAAACGAGGCTGGTCGTCCTCGGCATGGTACTGGAACAGCAGCCTCCAACTGCCCTGGGAATCTGGTGACAATGCCCTGCCTCATGACTTTGGTGCAAGCTGGAATCTGTGGAGCACCGGGAAGCTTTGGTGACAGTTACACAGTGACAATCTCCCACATGCCCACACTGCCTTCCAAGACTCAAAAAACGAATGCAAGAGGCTGAAGTAGAAAAGAAAAAATGTAGAAAAGAAAACTTGAAGCTTCTCATTTGCAGAATCTGGTTTTAAAAGAGTGACAATAGACACTCGTGAAATGCCCTTCTTGGGATTCATCTTATTCCTGGAGAAAATACTTTTTATTTCTTTTATGGGACACTCAGGGACCTCAGATACCCGCCAGGGCGTTTCAAACATCTTTCAACTAATGCTGTTGACAATTTTTAAGTGATTAGCCTTGCTACTGTATTAGAACTTCCTTGTTTCCTTGAAAATAAGTTGAATGTTATCATGTCCTTTAAAACACACACACACACACACACACACAATGCTATTGATTCTGATATCTGTGATCTTTTGGCACCTTTGCAGTATTAGAATATTTACCTTAAAACCAAACTGTTGTTTTGATTTTCCTGCTCTATTCTTATGATTTTATGAGGTTGTCTTTGTGTGTCAAATTGCATATTTAAAAGCAGCTGGTCACCTGTGCAGCCTATCCCAGTTCCAACCTCAAATTACATCTATAGTTTTCTTAATAGCTTGCTTTAATCGATAAGTTGTTAGTGCTGATCTTGACAGAGAGGTACACAAACAGCTCACATAGAACATTCGGGGTTTCATAGGAATCATTGTTCACCATCGAAGCCTTCCCAGTCCAGCTCAGCACACTGGGCCCAGGGCTTAGAGGCATCCTGGGAGGGAAGCTGTGTGTGCTCAGCTTTGAAACCAGAGCCTCCTGGGCTGAGGCCTCCACTCTGGCTGTGCTCTTGCGCCTCGGTGGGCTCCTCCCAGCCTGCGGGTCCCAACTGGGAACATGTGTTTTCTCACCTGTTACAAAGGATGGCAGAAAGTTGCCTGGTACTAAAGTTTGGAAACCAAGAAAATTCTGTTGGTTCCTTGTTTAGGACAGACTAAGTTTCTTTTTTAAAAAATATATTTTTTTATTTTTTAGGTGGACACAATATCTTTATTTAATTTTTATGTGTTGTTGAGGATCGAACCCAGCGCCCCACGCATACCAGGTGAACGCACTAGCGCTTGAGCCACATCCCCAGCCCGTAGGACAGATTAACTTTCTTTGCACTTCCCATCATCCCCAAACCTTTTACATTTTCCCAAGAAGCATATTTATGTTTTGTTACTGTTAAAAAGCACAATGGAGGCTGAGGCAGGAGGATGGCAAGTTTGAGGTCAGCCTCAGCAACTTGATGAAACTCTATCTTAAATAAAAAAGAAAAAAGGCTCGGGAGGTAGCTCAGTGGTAGAGCACTTTCCTAGCATGTGCAAAGCCCTGAGTTCAATTCTTAGTACTGAAAAAAAAGTATTTTTTTTCTTTTATATTTGGAAGCTGGAGGGGAAAACAAACAAAGAAACAGGAATCTCATGAAAACAGAAGGGAGACAGAGTGGAGGAAAGAGCTCAGGGAGGGAGGAGAGGAGGGCAAGGGAGGTGCTGGGGAGTGAAATTGAATTATTTATTTCATGTGTGTGTTCAAAGGTGTCACCATAAATCCTACTATCCTGTATAATAAAATGTGTACCAATAATTTTTTAAGAACACAGTGGACACTGTGTAATTACCACTCGGCCAGGATCACCAGGTAAACACTGACAGCATTAGAAGCACAGCTCAGGACTACAATTTTCACTTATGTATTATTCATGGGATATTTTCACAGTCTGTCCAAGGCCATATACTCCTGCCAGGTCTTGGAAGTTTCCACTAGTAAATCATGTGTTAAAACAAAGCAATATCTTTTTCTCAAATTATGATATTTCCTCAATTTCATATACAGCAATTCAACAATTTATTGACTTTCATTTTTTTATATTTTTGCTGGTGCATTTTAGTTATACATAGCAGTGGGGTTCATCCTGAAGTGTTCTTGGATGCACATAATAGTTTTATCCTTTCAATTGATTTCCTGTTCCTCCCTGTTTCCCTGCAACTCTATGGTGTAATGATCCACATAACTAGAGTGGCATGGGACCTGCCTGCTACTCCTATTGGACACATGGACTCGCTTGGAGAGCTCCTGGTGTGGGGAGTGAGCAGCGTCTGACACCTCTCACATAGGCCACCAGTTCTACACTCCCCATAAGCTGGCACTTGGGCCACAGGGCTTCTCGTTCTGCTACTGAGGGCCTGGGGCAGTGTCCCCTGTTCATAATCACATGGCAAGTCTCCTCTCGGGTCTCTGGTAACTGACCCTATTGTTTTCAAACTTCTGTAGTCATCCTGACCTCTAGGTCAGGGCACTGTCTTTTGTATTAATTCCACTAACAGACTTAATAAAGAAAAATTTCAGTTTCTAGAAAGATAACATTTTTTTTTTTTTGGTACTGGGGATCAAACACAGGGACACTCAACCATGGAGCCACATCTCTTTTTATTTTTTATTTTGAGAGAGAGTTACTTTTAGTTGCTTAGGGCCTCACTAAGACTTGCTTTGAACTTGTGATCCTACCTCAGCCTCCACAGTTGTTAGGATTACAGGAATAGGCGATCATGCCCAGCCAAATATAAATTTAGTAAAACAAATTTAATAATGACATGAACATGTGAGTATAAAGGGGAGAAAAATCTAGTGAGCTAGGAGCTGGGAGCTGGTCTCGAGTTTTCTTGGAACAAAGACATACCCGTTGGTTCCAGTTACTTCTGGGCTGGCATGGGGAGCAGACAGGTACAGACTTCCGTGTGCTCCTTGCATCAGATGTGCACATGTGTGCGTGAAAGGGACACTGTGAGGGGCATCTGCCACACTATTCAGGTGAACAGGCCAGTTGGGTAACTGTAGTGTTGACAAAGGTGGGTGAAGGGCACAAAGTGCTTCCTTTTTTCTCCCTAATTCCCACACCCTTGGGGCAGGCGCCCACACAGTGACCAAGCCATCTAAGACTGATGAGGTCCTGGTGGGTGTGCAAGCCGAAATCACGAGGCCACAGTGGCCTCTCTAACGTTTGCTTCTTAGACAGATCCACTGCCAGGTGCAGGCATATCTGACCCACCGAGTGCTCCATCCCAGGGGACCTGGCCTGGCAGGCTCTATGGAGCAGTGTGGAAACAGCAGATGAGCCAGGAGGGGCTGCACTGAGCATGGCCACTTCCTTCTCCAAACTTTCCTGTGCCCCAGAAGGCCCAGCAGCTGCCCCACCTCGCCTTCCTGCAGAGCAGATGGCCCCAACACTTCACGGGGACCTGAAGGAGTGGTGGAGGCCAGGGGCTCCTTCTGAATTGTCACGTTTCAGGGCCAGGCAGGTGGCTCCCCCAGTTGGTTAGCACTAATGGAAGGCGCATCTCTATCCAGGAGCTTGGTGGAATGTCTCCACATATACTTGGCTCACTCCCTTCTTGGCTGATCCCCAGACAGTAGCAACCGTGTCCTCTCCCCAGCGTGCCGATGTGGACTAGTTCTTTTATTTTTTTTCTCCTCCATCTTGCAGCACATGGCGAGTGATGGTGAAGTCGTAGACAGATCCACACACTCACATAGTGGCAGGAATATGACGGTGACACCCAGGGATGCTGTTTCCAACTTGGGTATGCATGCTTCTAGCAAATATCGCCACATTCCAGATGCCACCATCATCACAGCAGGAGCTGGGCTATGAGTGCCATGAGGGTCTTGGCCTCTGTCTGGTTTTTCATGAAGAATTCAGACAGGGGGACTGCTGACGGCAGGGCTCTCAAGTAGAAAAGATGGTTAAGGATTTTACTACACGAACTTCCTTTCTCCCCTATGACACCAATTATATCTTTCCAACATTCAATGAAGAGGTAAGACATTCTCAATTTATTGTCACCAACCATCATTCTGAGTTCAGAAACACCTCCCCAAGTCTCATAAAAGTGACTCACTGAATGCTGGCTGAGAACGCCTGGGTGCCAGGCATCACATAACAGGGGCAGCTCAGGGTTCCCATGTTGGAGCTGCCTTGAGCTCTTCACACAGGGGTGACTGTTCAGATCTATGTCTAGGGCTCAAACTCTAGTGCGTGGGGGAAATCAATGGAGGAGGAAGGAGGGAACAGCAAGAGATGGCCTGGAGGGAAGGGGAGAGGCCCCCGAGACAGCTGCCAAGCCTGCCTGCCCCAGGAAGCACTCAGCTGGAGGCAGAGACACACCAGGACCTGACCAGAAATGGTTTCCTTGAAATTCCTCTCTCTGCTCAGCTCACATCTGAAGCAGAACCAGTCTCTACCTGCAGTGGAGGTAGAGACTTCAGAATTTTAACAGATCATGATGTTGCTAAAAAAAAAAAAAAATTAGTGTATTTCAAAGTCCATTTATATTTCCAATTACTTAAAACACCAGCAGTGATAATGAGCTGCACACATCCAGTATCAATCTGGTCCTCACAAGCCTGGGAAGCCTGCTCAGCACACTGCACCCTGGATGCCACCTGTGATCCAGTGATTCCTACCTTCTGCTCTGTATTATAATACACACACACACACACACACACACACACACACACACACCAGGTTAGCCCATCTGACTCCAAGTTCCCTCCTTGATGACATGTTCAATTTTTGTGTGCCTTGGATCCCCCAAACTGCCTGCCACAGGGACTTGCCTCCAGGAGAGGGTCAACATTCATCTTCACATCAAAATCTTGGAGTTGCAACCAGATGCCAGACACTAGGAACCCATCAGTGCCAGAGAGACTTCCAGGAGCAACATGTAACAATCAAGGTCCTCACTGAGCTGAAGACACAGGGACCAGGAAGTTTCTGTACCACATGGAGAGGCTTTTGACAGGGCCCAGGGGCTGCTCTGGAACCTGGGGCACAGCACGCCACTTAAGGGGCAAAGAAAGCTCCTCCAACCACTAGGACTTAAAAGCAAGAAGGAGCTCACCAGACAAGGAGAGAGCAAACACTGCAGGCAGGAGGAAGAGAATGCAAAGCCAGCAAGACGCAGAAAGTGGGGTGCGTGTGTTCTTGGGCTGGATGCAGAGAGCCAGGCGGGAAGCAGAGCAGGAGGGCTGGAAAGTCAGACCTCACTCCTGGTGACACTGGTAAAAGGCAGCGCTTAAACCTCTTGGATCAGTGAAAGGACCCCAGCTCCTATGAGCACCTGCCCCAGAACACCCTCGAGTGCCAGGCAGTGCCATGACGCCTCTCATGGCATTCCAAATGATTTGGCAAGATGATCTGGAAACAAACACAAAGTGGAGGAGTCATGCTAGCCAAGACAGTTACGAAGGGAGCAAGGCCAGGAGACTGGCCAGGAGTGTTTTCACCTGAAGCCACAGGGATCACAGTGTGTGACTTCAATACAAGCACAGATAAACATGTCACCTGAACCCAGGTCCCAAAATGGACCTGCAGGAGGGCATAGCATTTGACAAAGTCTGCACTGAAGGTCAAAAGCAAGGTTCCCTAAGTGATATTGAGATTATTGGTTTTATTTAAGAAAATAAAGTGGAAACTTTACCATACACACAAAATCAATGATAGACAAAGGAAACACCCAAACATGAAAAGCACTTTAAATCCTTTACTGAGAAATCTTGCCATAATGCACCAATAGAAAAAGATAAAAGCAATGGATTTGTATCCAGAAAGTAGGAAGAACTTCTAAACACCAACATCAACAGCAAGATGCACTGAAAAAGATGCAGGGGGAGAAAGGGGGGAGGAGAAAGGAGGAAGACAGGGAGGGGACCCACTAGAGAGGCGATCTGGGATCCAGTGAGCACTAAGACACACCACTACCCAGGGAAATGTAGATCAGAACCACAGGGAGGCTGCGTCTCCTGCCCACTAGATGGATAACAACTTCAGATTCCTACAACACAAAACAATGGTGAAAACAAGGCATCTGAGCCTTGCTACAAGTGGTGTACACTGCTACCACCACTTTCAAAACAATGTGGCAATCATTAGCAAACTTCCAAGTGTTCATGTCCTAGAGCCCAGCAGTTCAGCCCTCAGGGTCTTGAGAGAGCAGTTCACTCACCCACCCCAGGCATGAAAAGATCATTATTGAAGTGCTGTGTGTCTTGGGAAGGATATAGTATGTAAATTGTGGTTTAATCTTGCTGTGAAATACAACCAGTTTAATGATTGGAATACTTGCATGCATCAAATTGGATAAGAAAGTTTCAGGTTCATACAAAGAGATATAATTTGTTTAAACTTTGAGTGGCCCCAGTACTACATACTTACATCTCATTACATTTAAAAAGTGTACCTTTAAAGGCTACACTCCTCATCCACCGCTGTGGCTGCTGTTCTGTGTTAGCTGTTATTCCTGACACTTTTATATGCCTCCAATATTCATTTTTCTGAAATCCGTGACAAGCTCCATGCAAGAGTTCTTCCATGTGAACTGTGAATTGCTTGACCATAGTTCTTGACATTTCACAGTGAGAGGATTTTCATGTTTGGCTCCTTTTTACCCACCAAGCTGCAGATGGGCCTCAGAAGGGCCTGTCCCTTCTGTGGGCCACACACTGATGTTCTTTTTTGCTGACATGTGGCTGGGGTAATCCGTCCTCCTCTCTTTCCTGAATTGCTTTGTTTCTCTAAACCTCTCTTCCTCCTTTAGCCCCTGTTCCCTTTGAGTGTTTTCTTAATACCTCACAGTGTTGCTTTAGAAACCACGACCAAACGATGAGAGGACCCTTCTGCTCAAGACTCTGTAATTGCTCCCACGGCACTCTGCAGGCAAGCCAGACCTGCGTTCCCATTGCCCCCTGACCTCATCTATCCTCTCTCCCTCTCTGGCCTTCTTGAATAAACCCTGAAGGGATGAGTGGTAGATTCTGTCTCTGGATCTCAAGGTAGCAGGTCCTGTGTGGAGAGACAAGTGCAGACTTCAATCTAGCTCAGCCATTTATAGTCTACCTGGCCAAGGAGTCTGAGGTCTTGATTTCCCTCTTACCAATGGACGTGCTGCATACAGTTCTTATGCAATGGAGTAAATGCCTGTGCTGCCTGCCATCACTGCAGAGAGGCTGCCTTGTTACTGTCTCCCCGGCTTTCAGGGATGTACTTTTCAGCACAGTTCTGGGGCTTATATGGAGCACAAACTCCCTGTCAGTTCTGAGTGGCAGAGGTGAGCCCTGCTGTGATCCACCCTCATTAGGCCTCTTGGCATCTGGGATACTGTATGCCCAGTTGGCCCACTGATTCCTCCATTCAGCCAACACGTACTAACCTGTTCTCTCTTCAGGGCGTTCTGGCACAGGAGAGGTGACAGTGCCCCATATGGACAACTCCTGCTCTCACAGAGCTTAAATGTAAGCAGAGAAACCCAACGTGCATGAGATCAGGAAGCATATATGGTATTTGGAGCCCAGTGCCAGGTGAAAACTCTGAAGCACAAAGAGGGTGAAAAGAGCAGGGTGAAGCTTGGGCAGGAGAGTCAGGGTCAGCCACATCTCCTCCTACAGACAGTACTGGGTCCTTTTGGTGGCTCCCCTGTTTCAGAATCTGAAACCTCTGCACCCTCTCCTCCAGTTCCCTGGACTCTTCATAGACAATTTCAGGACTCCCTTCAGGGCTTTCTTTCCTCCAAGTGATAATCTCCCAAGGCAGGGCATACACCTCCTCTTTCACCCTGAATGCCTCTATCTGGACATGGAATGCACAGGGAGGGGTACAGAGTGACTTACTCCTTCCCTCCCTGAGTCTGGCCTTACCCAAATCTTCCCACTTGATGGGGGACATTATCACCCTCTAGGCCTCCCAGTCTACCCCTCAGAGGACTATGACTCCTGCTTTGCAGCCTTGGGGACAGAGACACAGATGCAGCCTGCCGGCCTTCTTCTATGAAAGTCTCTCAAATCCTCCTTTCCATCATCTTCACCTCCACAACAGCACGCTGTCCTGTGACACTGCCCTAAACCGTCTCCATCTCCATCAAAATCCTCCTCCACCCTTCCTGACCCCGTGTCCACTCTGCTGCCAGGTGAATTTCTTACAAGTGGGGCCTGGAGTAAGAGAAGGAACGAGCTCCAGGCTCCCAGGACAGCAGGGACAGTAGTTCTCAAGGAGGCCTCACATATCTCGTGAAGAACCAGAAGAGGTGTCAGTGCCTCCAGACACAGAGACATGGTGAGGAGAAGGGGGGTATGCCCACCGGGACAGGTCAGCATGCTGAACAGGTGCTAAAGCCCCCGCCACACCCTGTGTGGATGTAAAGTGCTACAATATAATAATTAAGAAAACTTAAAAAATTGAAAATGGGATCCTGTGGCTCATCTGTCCAAGACCTCCTCCAGCCTTTGGCACAGTCCCTAGCATTGCAGAAAGCGCCCTACACATGGGGCCTAATCTTCCCTTTCATCTTTGTCCCTGCCACCTGCTTTGCTACCAACACCTCACCCAGTCCCGTCTCCAGGTGCCCCACTGGCTCCAGCCCCAGCTTGGTCACAGCCGTAGCTGGACAGCCCCGGTTCAAACCCTGTCAGTCATTGGCACCAGGAAAGGAGCTGCACATGATTATCCATGGGACAGAATAGAACATGGGTGTCTCCACCTCTATAAACGTGTGTGCTCCCATGTAAGAGGCACGCTGGGCCTCCAGTCCCCCTGGTGTGGACAGGAGACCCTCCAGACCAAGAGTGCAGGGCACCCTCTCCCCACAGTGTCAAGGCTGCAAAGAATCTCAGTCTCAGAGTCAGCCCAGTGGCTTCATGAATTACGATACAAGGGAAGGGAAAATTTTGTTGTGCTGAGATGAGCAATGATCACAAGGCCTTTTTATCACATGGAAGTTTAGGGGAAAGAAAATTTAAAGTTGAGTTGTCATTTTTTTGAGAATTTTAATATTTATTTTTTAGTATTTGGTGGACACAACATCTTTGTTTGTATGTGGTGCTGAGGATCAAACCCGGGCAGCACGCACGCCAGGTGAGCGCGCTACTGCTTGAGCTACATCCCCAGCCCCTGAGTTGTCATTTTTATCTTTTAGAAACGATAACTGTCTGAAATCTCAGTCTTCTACTATGAGGAAAAAGAGCTCTCAGACCCACTACCCAGCAGATAGTTAAAATTACAAAATAAATACACTCCTTCAAAAAAGTTGTATTTGTATTATGGATGAAAAACTGTTCAAATACTTTTTGCTACAAAAAGAGTAATTTGGTAATGCAACTACAGCAATGGTACAGATGTTATTAATGATATGTTTGTCACCTATTAAAATACCCAACTTGTACCCCTAAAAACATGGAGCTCAACTTTCCAACTTGCTTAAATATTTTTCCAAATATACAATTTAATGGCTTTTTGAACCCATTTGTGTGTATCTAATATATATATACACACACACACACACACACACACATATATATGTGTGTATATATATATATATATATATATATACACACATATATGTATATATATATATATAGATGTTTCATCTATGTAGTAGATTTTGTGTATATACACAATCTACACATATGTATCTGCCTATTATACATATATACAGATATGTTTATATATGTGTGTGCATAGATATAGATATGTATATAATAGAGAGATCAATTTATCCCTCTCTGTATTTATAGTGTGCAACAAAACCTTCTTAATAGTTTCCAAAATCAGCTGATTGGCATTCAATATTGGCATTCATGTATTTAGGGAAGATAGCCATTTTTTAAAACCACAAACAAAAGTGTCAGCACAGCTGGTGACAGGGATGGATATAGGACTCAGTGCTGCTTCCATGGACTTTTCTCACATGGAGCTGCAGGCATCGAGCAGATGTTCACTGGGCACTGCTGGAAGTGACCATCAGGTGAACAAGCCAAAACACCCACCACTGTGGGAGTGGAAATGAATCACAGCTTATTGGTACAACGCGAAGCCACACAACGGCAGAAATGAGAACCTAGAGCTACATTAATAATAGGGATTGTTTTCGAAAATATTTTTGAGCAGAAAGTAAAAAGCAAGCTACAGAAAGATCTGTAAAGGCTGGGACCATTTATGTGTCATTTGGGAACATGTTAATCTCCGTTTATTGTTCTCGAGTCATCTGCATGAAAGTGAGAAGCAAGGCAGAGGACACAGAAACCAGAGGGTGGCACTTGTGGAGCAGGGAAGAGTGGGATCAGAAGACACCAAGGGCTGGAGTGGCACTTTTCTGTAGGTCACTCATGCTCCAGGCACAGGTGTAAGTTTTCCTCCTATTATTCTCTGCGCTTTTATGTGCACCTGAAATATTTCACAAGAAAATATTTCTGCAACTGTGGATGGCTTTCTTTTACAATCCCTTGAAGGAAATCACAACAGTGAGAAACCTCAGACTTGCCTCCCTGGAGAAAGCATTCTGAGACACCCTGTTACTTTCAGAGGCTGGTGTGGAAGTGCTATGGGTATCTGGAAGTGTTATCACATCTTCCTAACTGTTGAGAAAACTCTCCAGAGTATTAGATGCAAAATGCTAGATGGCTGAATACAGAGACGTTCCTGCAGGATCAAAAAGCAAGAGGAATGTGGGACCTGGGGTGGGAGCAGCTCAACACTTTCTTCTTCAGACTTTAATAATCTTTTCTGTGTCCCTCCCACAATTTCTAGAAATCCAGTGTCTCCCATATGCACACACACACACAAAAAAAAAAAAAAAAAAAAAAACAGGCAGAAATGTATTAGTGAAGATAAAGCAATCCATTCCCATTAAATTGTGTCAAAGTTGATTTCAGATCAGATTTGTTCCTAAAGACCCAAGTAAACAGCTGGTAGATAATCTATACGTCTGCATCAAGATACTGAAAATTTTCTACTTAAGTTAGGGGGATACTTCTTTTTAATTTATTTAATGAATGACTTTCATTTAAGAAACCAAACTCTATAATACTAATAACATATGTCTTTGGACCCAAGAAGGCGCTATTTAATGGAACATCATCAACATAGCAGAAGTAGCCCAAGCTGAGGGCTCTTCATTGTATGTCCAAAGTAAAGATGATGTGGAATAATGAAGACCAGGTGGGTGGATGCAGAGGCCACTATTGGGTGCCTTTGTGCCTCCAGGAGGAAAAGCCAACACAGGCAGCTCTGGGAGGTGGTGCAGAGGAGAGGATTTGTGGGCCGAGGTACCAACAAACACACAGTTGGAGGGGTCATTATAACTCTGATAGTTTTACTTTGCACACTTGTAAAAGAACAATAATAAGATTTCTTTGAGAATCAATTAAAATGAAAGTGACTTCATTTTTATACACTAGTACTTGATTTCTTCAATGCCAATGTACCCTAAACATCTAAAAGAGCACAGCATAAGAAACTCAGAAGATCCCGACAAACTCATTTTCACTTTCTAAATTGCTTTAGTCATCTTCAAATTATTGGGGATACAGATCCCAGAAGACTCACTTCCAGTAGATAAAATAGTAAAAAGAAAGTATTTTTAGAAAAAAAATTAACTTTCTTGGAAATAATTAACAGTGTATTTCCATTAATAGCCCTCTTTTCCCTTCCCCTTTAAAGTAAAATTAGTGTCCTAGACTTAAACAGTTTGAGCTTATATAATAAAAATACATAGTCACTTTTTTAAAAAGCTGTCTTAAGATTGCGCAAAACAGTATTTTGGGCACTGGGTGTTGTGTTAGGAGAGGGTGGTGGGCATTTAAAAACAGAACAGGCCCTGGAGGCATTTTCAGACATGGAGAAATGTTAAACATCTGATAAAATTAAAGATCTTTGGGGTTCTAGGCCACCATATACTGCTGCACAGTTGGGGCACAGCACAACTCCGGGAAGTGCAGTTCACAGAGACCATGGGGAAATCATGGAGCTGTTCACTTATACGGGGACTGGATACTGCACTACTGCAGCACACACACATGAGGAAGGCACAGCTTCCCTTGCAGAAAAACTCTAGCTCAGTGGAGAAAGTAGATGCATAAATAGAAAATTACAAAGAAAGTTGGGATTTAGAGGCAGAGATGGAAGTAGAGGAGACTGAAGTAGCTTGGAAAGGGACTCGGGGTGACAAAGAGATTTTGCCTGAGCTGAACCTGAGTTCAGGGGGAGAAAGCTGAACAGGCATCCTCCAGGAAGGTGGGTAGTGGAAATAGGAGCAGAGACAAGATGCAGCCAGCATGCTCTGATAGCTACAGCAGTGAGTAGCACAGGGCCCGTGGGTGGCAGTAATCATGTGACTGCTCACAAAGCCAGATTGGACTTGCTTTGGAACCACCCAACCAACAGAGCTGCTATCCTTACTTCTACTGGCCCTGAATGAACCGGAACTGGACTCCTCCTTCTAGTGCGAAGACACCCCATTATCCTGATTGCTTTCTGTTCCCTGCAGCCTGTGCAATGGACAGCTGTCTGTTAACTCTGTATCTCAGTGTGATTTAACACCTGCCATTCCCCCTAAAGAATAAACCTAGAGAAGTGTCACTGTTGAGCTCAATATGTTCGAAATAAAATCTTTCGAACATATTGTTAAACTGCTCTCTGGAAAGTTGATCCAACTCAGCCTCCTACAGTCATAGGACAGAAGTGTCCAGGCCCTGCCAGGCTGGGATGCATCTGCAAAGGGATCACCTCTCTTCCCTGGACATGCAGAGGAGCACTTGGAGCTCCTTTGAGGTGACTGGTGAGCTAATACACAGATCCCAGAAAGCTAAACAAGTTGTAGAAATTCTGAGCAATGCGGGGAGGCCAAGTCCTCAGTAGTGATTATCCTAGATTAGTGTTTGCTGCATGCAAACAGCACACATGATATATTTGCCCTGCTTTTTAAAATTAGATTAAACATAAAGTCAGGATTTAGGGCTTCTGGAGAAATCCTGGGACATCTGGAAACGATCTGCATATAGATCCCATGCGCCGGCACTGAGAATCACCACCCTCTGAATAGGGCTGCCTCCAGGCCTCCCTGCTGTACCTGCTGCTGTCACTGAGAGTGTTATGTGCCTGCCACTGTCAGCCTTAGCACTTGAAGACTTGAATATCCAAGCAGGGGTTCCTCACTGGAGTAAGAGAGAAGTCTTCTGGAACATATGTGCAGCGCAGACTCAGACAAACGGAAGATCAATCCACAGCAGGACAGAAGGCAGCAGGGTCAGCAGGCTCAGGCTCTGAGCTGGGATCCCGTCGCATTCTGCAATGCAGGAGTTTTCCCACAATACATTTACACAAGCCCACATGCAATTCATGCCTGAGCTATCACAGCGACAGGTCGCACAATTGCCAGTCTACCTAGAAACATGCAGGAATACGCTTCATACAACAGTGTGTTCACACAAAACTTCCAGCTGCATTCGACCTCAAACTGTAATAAGCTCACTTGGAAGAATAATAGCCAATTACAATTTTCAAGTATCTGGCTTACAATCAGAGGACAGAATTCTATTTGTTGCATTAGGTTCAAAAGCATAATTAGATATGTCTCTGTGTGTGGTGTCAAAAATCTGCAGGAAGTTAGTCATGCGAGGCCACGCAGGAATTAATGCCTGTGAAACAGGTATTCTGCAGCACTTTCAGTTGCAAAACAGACCCAGAATTTAGACATCAGGCCTTCTGGGAAATATGAACAAATAAGAAGCGGGGGACACAACTTTGTCGGAAGGAAGGGGCCTGCGGTTTCATTTTAGTAAATCTTAGTTAAACACATCAAGAGGATTTACACTAAGGTTTGCAAGTAATGAGAGCTCTTTTGAAGCACAAAGCATGAGGCTTAAGATGTCTTATATAGAGATTTATACTGCAAGCAAGAAAGAGAATGCACTCAAGGTTTGCTTCATTTAAATAATGTTTAAGATAAAAATAGATGTTTCCCTCAGCAAGCTGTCCACTGCCCTGTGAAGAAGAGTCACACACGGGAGCCATAGATCAGAGGAATGAAGAATTTAGAAGCAAGCCTAATGCGATTAGCTTAGATCACCACCGTGTCACTATGCCAGTTCTCTGATCTTAATGCCCACTACGGTTTTTTATGCTTTATTTATTTATCAAGGAAAACTTCAAACATATATAAATACAGAGTAGGATAGGGGACTTCTTTCACCCATCACCTGGCCTCTGGAGTCACCAAACACTGGCAAGGGCTCTTGCATGACACCCCTCGACCTCCTCCATCCCTCTGTGTTAGGGTGAAGCAAACCCACATATCACACTTCATCTGTAAATTACATACCTGTAAAATACAGAGGCTCTTTTTCTTTCACTATTAGGGATCTACCTCAGTGCCCTGTGCATGCTGGGTAAGTGCTCCTCCACTACGTTGGTCCCCAGCCATTTTCAATTTCTATTTTAAGACAGGGTCTCACTAAGTTGTCCAGGAACCTTGAACTTGAGATCCCCCTGCCTTGGCCTCCTGAATCACTGGGATAACAGGTGTACACCTCTGTAACCGGTCTCTGCTTTCCTAAATATAACCACACTACCTGAAAAAAAAATTCTTCAAAATTGAAAGCATCCAACTAGAGTTTAAACTTAAATTTGTCTCATGTAGGTTATAATTTGTTCAGCTTAATTTTTTTAAAATAAAGTGCTCACATTGTTGTTTGTCTTTTATGTTGCTTTAATTTGATGGGCTTCTTTTCATCTCTTTCTTTTTTAAAAATTTATTTCTTAAAGAAAATTGGGTTTCTAAATTCAAACAACTATAGAAAACAATATTCAGAATTTTTATCTCTTTTTTTATCTTTCAAAGAATTATCTGACTAAAATGGGGGGAAAGAATCAATGTATGAAGACCTATGTATATTGACATGTATGTGTGTGTGTGTGTTTGCCTAGGTGTGACAAAGCATCATTTGCTAAAAATATTTATCAACAATGTAACCACTCAATTACTGACATATGCATTCATTTATCCATCCATTCATCTATCTATTTTTCATCTCTTCATCTACCAACCATTGACCCACCAATGTGTCCATCTACCCATCCATTTGTTAATCCACTCACCCATCCACCCACCATCTATCCATCCACCATCTATCCACCCACCATTCATCCATCATCCACTCATCCATCCATCTACTCACCATCCCATCCACCATCCATCCATGCACCATGCATTCACCATTCATCCACTCACCATTCATCCATTATCCACTCATCCACCCACCATCCACCCATGATCCCTCCCTCCATCCATTCCTCCAGCTCACCATCTACACATCCCTCCCTCCACCCACCTGCCCACTATAACTCTGACCACTCTACATGCCAATACTTCTCCACTTAATAGAACCTTCCAAGTAAAATAAGGCACCACTCCTTGCCTGCAAGTTTCTTGCTTATTTAGGAGTAAGAACTTGACACAAATTTGAGGTGATGGATGCTCCAATTACTCCGACAGTCCAATCACCCAGGAAAGAAAGACCTGCCTCCCTCTCTTGCTGCACTTCTGAGTTTATTGCTGAATTCCTTAAACATCTGGGCCACAACACCCCCTGGTCTATTCTATACCTTGGGGATTAATTCCAGTGGCTATTCAGCATCTCCTGATGCAAGGTTATCATCATCCTTTATCACATGGCTTCTATTCTCCAAAGATTTTTACTGATCTCAGCCCCAGAGTGTCCCTGCATACACTGTCACTCATCAATTAACTCTGAAACTTCTCCAGCATTCACTGGGATCCAGTTCACTGCGCATCATGTAGAAATGCCCAGAGACTGGTTTTGCAGCCTAGATTTCCTCATAAAAACTGGAAGGCCTCTCTCCCTCCTGGGCCTATCCAAGAGCTGACTGTAATCCTGTTCAGAGTTCACACTTTAGCATATCCAAGTCAAAAAAGTTTTGCAACCCAATTCCCTCTTATGCTTGCAAAGACTTTATCTTGCCCAGATTTCTGTGTTGTCCAATTCAGGGGGTCTCCAGGTAGCTAAAATTCTTCCTGTAGCCCTTGCTTAAACATCCAAAACTCATAGGTCCAAAAGTATATGCATGTCCCTCTGGGAAACCCATTCAGTTCTGTCTGCCTACCTCCAAGTGTCTCTCTTCTGCTTCTATAAAAGCCTCTGATGTGATTGATTTTAGGAGCTGTGTAAATAACAAAAGGCTAAGCCCAAGCAGGAGCTGGCCTCTCATGGTGCCATGGGAATTGGCACATGTGGGTGGCCAAGTTAGGCACAGGGGCAGGGAAGCTGGTGAGGTGGCTGGTTCCACAGAGCCCTGCTCCCTTTCACACACCCTGTGCAATTTGTCAGATCCTGGGACTCCTTCTTCAGAGTGTGTCTGGAACCCAGCCACGCCCCCTCAGCCCACCTGCACCCCACCCAGCCATCATCTCTCTCAGATCAGCCTTGCAATCTCCCTGCCCCGACCTGGACAGCCCCTGTTGCTCTGCAGGAAGCTCCTCCCTGAAGTGTCCTGGTGCTCTCACTCTACCCCCTGCAAACACCTGCTTGAAAGTCACCCCATCAGTGACGCCCTCCTCTGCTTAAAATTATAGCACATGCACACCAATACCCGTTGTCTCAGCATGGTTTCCCGGGTTCCCTTTTCTCTGTTTCCTAACGGAGCCTATTCTCCTTAATGATCTGTCTGTTGTCTGTCTTCCATTGTCTCAATAAAATGAAAGTTCTACAGGAACAAGAATTTAGCCCACTGGTTGCTGCTGCATCCAACACAGTCACGGAGCAGGACAGTTGTGCTGGCATGGGAGGCAATGGGGGAGCTGGTCGTGCCAAGATTGCTCAGACATAGGTCACAGCCACAGGATGCCAGAGGGAAGGCACAGTTATGTGCATTCACAGCTGTCCTTGGTTTAGAGTAAACATGGACTGAAGTGGTGTCCGGGTCATGTCAGCTATGGGACGGCGGACTATCTGATGGGTTTATCAGGGTGCACCCGAACAACTGGGCTGACTAGTTGCCCTAGTGAGCTGGCATCCCCTTCAATACTTATTTTTCACATTGTTCAACAGTCATTTAATGAGTGTGTAGAAAAAATATTTTCTATTAAGAAAAATTGCAAACTTTTTGGTTATATTCAGCATGAGGTATTTGTTTTATTTCTTATAATAACACTGTGATTCTAAAATGTATTTGGAATTGCTTCATTTTGCAGTTTTTCTACCACCCATAGCTACACGTAGTCATCAAACCCAAGCGTGAAAACATGCTTCCTTTCAATGGGTATACTTAGAACAGGTTTAAATGGTCTTTTTCTTCTGGCCTTTGGGTTGGCAAAGTATTTTCCACTATTCTTTGACTTTCCCATATTTTTGCAAATGAGACATCTTCCTAAGAGATGTTGTTAGAGAGTTTAAAGTTGAACAAGTGAAATAAATTGCTTGATCCTGGGATTTTGCTTAATTTCCATTTCAGCAGCACCAGCCTCTGCTTGGGATGGCAAATGCTAGTGAGGGTTATGGAGGAGTCTGACCTCCACCAGAGAGAGCAGACATAGCCTGCTTGGAGGACCACATCCTCTGCTTTGGAGAGAGGGAGTCCCCAGCTGATGCTGGACAGGCTGCTTCTTGCCAACGTTGAGCTGTGTGGCATGTGGAAATCACCCCCTGGAAGGGAGTCGATTTCTGAAGAGCATGATCCCTCTCCCCACTACCACTGCTGTGGACCCTGCTGTGCAGGATGCTGTCCCCATATGTAGCTTCTTAGGTAGCAGCAGGAATGAAGGGAACTCTCCTCACCAGCGTTAAATTCCAGCTTAAATGCTGTATGTACCTGGCTCCTGGATCCCACCCAGTTCCACCCATACCCAAAGCCAGTGCCTGGTTCCTTGGTCAGTCTTGAGAACATGCCAGAGCCACACAGCTCTTTTGTTCAGATGTCCCCAAGCTTAGGGTAAACTGCTATTAATATTTTTCTGCATTCTCACAAAAATTGACCTCTACAGAGGCAACTTCCAAGCAAGAGAAACACTACACCTCACCACAGAAGGTGCCAGGATCTCAGTCTTCCCCAACAAGATCCCTGGCACCTGACAGCCCCCACTCTTCCTCAGCAACACTGGATCTTCACAGCCAAGGAGCATGGGAAATGGGGCCCCTGTCAGGCTGACTCACGTCAGCTACCGCTTCCCAGGACAGTATTGAGAAGGCACTTAGGGGGCTCCTTCAGCAGAAGTCTTTCTGCCCCAAGGTGACGTTGATCAGCCAACAAACAACCAAACCCTCAGTTAAGAGTGTGTGGATCTAGCTCTGGAAATTCCCACTGATTATTTGTTGTCCATTTTAACTGGGTCAGAAGAGCTAGCACGCTAATTTGCATTTGTAGTAGACAGACTTGTTAACAAATTGTTTGCAAGCTAAGTGAGTTTTAATTGGGAGGCTAAGCAATGTCCAGTGTGATCAATCTTATTAAAAGGACAAATCTTTCATGCATGAAGTTTTAATATTTCAACCATGAGATTAGCAATGTATGCTGCAAATCTCATTTAAATTGTTTGCCAAATATTTGAATTAAAAACAATCCATGATAATACAAAGTCACCATGGTTATAAAGTGATGACAGATAACTTTCAGTGGGTTTCAGAATAAGCTTTCATCCAAAAAAGATCGTTGCAAGTCAAAGCTGATAAATGTGCTGAAGAAAATGTTTCTGATATGCTAATTACCTCTAGCAGTTTCCTACTTTAAAAAGTGTTACAATTATTTGTATCTGTAGAGGTAACTCTGTCTCCTTTGTTGCAATGAATACTAAGGTTTGTTTAGTCCTATTTATAAAAAAAAAAAAGAGAGAGAGAGAGAGAACCTGATAGCTTTATTCTGAGCTTGGAACAAGACACAAATCCTTGAGCACCCAATATTTAAATGTGCTCATTTGCATTCATGGGCAGATTCCTGTAGTAAAAAAGCCTGGCTGAGGCTGTATGAATCTAGATAAGTGATGCTCTGACCACCAGAAGCCTCCCACCCAGAGGAGAGGATGACATGACCCAGGGGCTGGTGCTGATCCCTGTTCACTCCTGGAAGAAGAGCCAGGTGTGCCACCTGCCAGTCAGTGATGGCAAACAGGGATACTAGTGCCTGGGGCTCTACTCACACTCCATTCTTCCTCTGTCTTTTCTGCCTCCTTCATTTCTCCCAGTCCTGATTTACACGTCACTTCCCTCACACTCACATCCCCACCACACATGCACACAGGCATGCACACTCATAGGCACATGCACATGTGTATACACACATACCCATGCACGTGCATGCACATGCACACATATAGGCATATGCACATGCATAAACATGGGCATGCATGCACACAGACACACATAGGCACATGCACACCTAGATACACACCTACCCAACACATATCTCTTGAAATTCCCCCAAAGTTCAGTTCTCCTTCCATGATTTAGAGAACAGGTGGCTTTGTGGGCCACACTGACCTCAAAATGCCCTATGCTCCAGGCTGCAGCCAGGGTGGGAGAGCTGAGCCACTTGGAGTTCCAGCCATAATGGAAAAGGACAGGTCGCCATGGGAACACACATGACTTGTTTCCACACACAGCTCCCAGGCCTGTAAAATCTAATGCACCATGCTCCCAAAGAACTGACTCCTCAAATGAGAAGACAAAACTCAATAAGAACTCTCACCCAGACACTCTGACTCTGTTAGATAATCTCTGGGGTGCACAGGACAATTTCTGCACCCAGAGAGTCCACCTGGAGACCAGTTACCTGACAGCCTTTGGCATCAGCTGCCAAGTCCATTAAAATTCAAAAGCTGCCTATTCCTGTTTGCTGGTAGCGAGCCTTGGTAACCACATGGATGAAAATGTCACCATTATGGTAGAGTGTGGGTGTCAAACATGTGCCAGGCATGTGTGTGTCCACGCAAGGGAAGAGCTGAGAACCAAGGGAATCTGAGGGGGTAAAAGGTGGTAACCACAGGGCACATAGCAGTCCTTCATCAATGACATGCTATGCTGATAGCAAATCACTCCCTCTGATCCTAGCTAAATAGATTTTGAACAAATATGGAATAAAAGTGAGATTGAATGAACAGCAATTCACTGACCAGGAGGGCCAAGGCGTGAATTAAAAAGGAGGCTGGAAGTGAGGATGTGGTGTCTGCACCTGTGGTCACCACCGGCCTGCAGCTCCCATGGGCAGTCCTGGGGGAGGCACCTGAGGAGTAGTGACCTTGTGCCTGGGCCAGTCCTGTGGGAGTGCAGCTGAAGGTGTGCTGCGTGCCTGGCCCCATGTCCTCCCCAACCTACCTCAGCATCCCCTTTGCCCATTCAGGCTTCCCATGTGTGTCCTAAGCAGATTCACCCTGGGTTTTCCTTTGGATGTCGCCCTACTGTTAGAGATCCAGAGCCATGACTAGCAGAAGGTGTAAACAGAAGCCTGCTCCCTGCTGCCTCCATCACACCAGCAGGCAAGAGCTGGCTCATGCTGCCCTCCATGCGTGCACCCTGATGGGGGCCTTAGTGCCTCTCCCTGTCCCACGTGGGCACTGCCCTGCCGAGAGTGTCATCACATCAGGCTCTGCTTGCAGAAGATCAGAGAACAAGAGGCTGAAATCCACATGCCAAGTATCCTGTGCCCCCATCTCTTTCCAGGGGGGTGCCTGCTTTCAATACCACAGCAGCCACACCTGGGCCTGTTAAGAATCCTCAGATATAAAACTCCCTTCTGACAGCTCAAGTCCCCATCCGAGCTTCACCAGTTTTGAGTCTACATATTGGCTCCTGGTGCACAGCACTTGTCTTTACCCCAGGAGACTGAAAGAGTTTAAACTTATAATGGAGGTTGGACATTTTTAATTAATAAAACTTGTATGGAATAAGTTTTAACTAACACTCATGAGAATCAGACATTACTTATAATGATAAATTATCATGTAAAATGCAAAGTGTGCAGACATACCAGGGAATAACCACGTTAATTACTCACTGCAGCCACAAAGTGACTCCTAGAGAGTTTCATGAGGCCTCGACGGCATGGTATGCTGCCCGCCTCTTCCTTGTAATGTGGATCTGCCATGACCAGTGCAGCCAAACTAGCAGGTTCCAGAGAGGGGCCAAAGGGGTTAAGAAAAATAAAGATTATACATATGTGATTTTGAAGATAAAGCTGGGGTTGGGTGGAGCACTGCTTTCTGGTAGAGAAGCAGGTCTAAAGAGTAAAACCCCTAATCTTTTATTTATATATATCTCATCATCAGATTAAAGACTATGCAAGTATCATTCTTTGTACTCAGAAAGTTACAACATTATGCATCCTTTCTGCAGTTGCAATCTACACTTGCAATGTGCAATGTTAGGAGCTTTGTGTAGCTCTAAAGAAAGTCTATGGTTTAAAGTTACTGTTAAGCAGGCAGATTCAGGAGCAGCTGAGCTGATGAAACATTGTGGCTGTTTAGCAAGAGAGGTTCCTCTATTCCCAGGAGCTATGAGCCTGAGATCAAGGTCAAAGGCAATAAGACTCTTGCACAGAGCCGCCTCATGCAGGGTATTACCACAGCAGCTAGGCATCCTGTGCCCTTGCACAGGAACATTCCCAGACACCAGGCATGCCACAGCCATGAGGTCATCAGAGACCAATCTCAGACACTGCTCTCGCATTCTGTCTCCTGTCTCCATAATATCCATCATGCATCCCTGCAAGTCCCACAAAGTCTCACATAACAAGAATCCTCTTCCAGCTCTGCTACGATGTGCGCAGGGGCTGCTTTGTAAATGCTTATGTTCTGTTTGGGCAAACACTCTCTCTTTACTCCTTTGTTTTTTTTCACAGAGCTTAGTAAAATAACTTCCATACAAAAGATCAAACATCCTGCAGAACTCAAGATACCAAACTGACGGCCAGTGCATAAATGACAAAGAAAATCAACCCATCAGTCAATCAAGCCATGCAAAACTGCCTAGATCAGAAACTTGATCCAGAAAGTCACACCCTCAAGCTCAGTATAATCTTTGCCTGAAAGTAAAGATTCAGATTTGGAGAAATGAGATAGAACTTCAAGCTGTAGCTATTTAACCAAACATTAGCAAATTATTCTACATGTCTTAGGAATTGTTTTCCTCAATTTTTAAGAAAGCGTAATGCTGAATCCACTGAGAGGATGAGTGAGCAAAAGCTTGGTAAATGTTGCACACATCAGTAATCACCAGCATTATTTCAGAAAAGTGGGGAAATGAAGCAGAGGAGAATCTATGCAGGAAGCTGGGTCAATGTGAAGAGTCTGAAATATGTGCTTAGGAACAGAATATTTGCACCCAACACAAGTATGTGTTCTTAATATTCAGCATGCATGTCAGCATTCTCTGGCTTATTATTTGGTAATTGATAACAAAGCTGCTGTGGCCCTCGGGATGGATGAGTCTCTCACATTATCACCTTGCTGTGGAGCAGCATAACCAAGTGGAAACGGAGAGATTTTTTTTGTCAAAGATTTCTTTCTGTAGGCAAGATGCTACTTTTTTCTAAGACTCTTTGGCTGTTGACTATTTTATAATCATTGGCATAAATATAAAAGTGGTAAACAATGTTTATTGTCTGCAAGCAAGCGAGTCTGAATTGGGGCCTTTTACAGTCAGCCATTCCCCATGCGTCTCAAGAATGCAATAGGCAATCAGAGGGTGATTTATCTGACCCATTGTGGAGCAAGAACCAAGAAAAATCTAAACATCATTTGGTTCACTCATGTGCACAGTGCAAATACAAAACAGTGAGCCGTCTGAACTCTGCCATAATATTCTAGGCTGTAAACATAGTTAGTATTTGAAAATTTGTTTTTATTGCTTCCCTTAATTTTCCTTTGTTCAGTCATAGGGAGAAACACAGAAACAAAGTAAATGTAATGGAGTGTCATAAAAGAAAGATAGCTGAAACTCCAGGCAAGAGATGCACTGGAAAAATAATTCCTTAGGCTTTCCTGAAGTAGGATGCAATGTTCCAGCCACAAGACCAAACCCCAGCCCTGGTAATCACCTCTGTTTATAATGCCTACAGGAAATGCCCCAGGGGCTAAGAGGGTGTCTGACTTTCCTTACCACACTGGTCTAGGCCTGCCAAGCTGCAGCCCTAGTTGCATTTCAAAAGAAAGAGTGCATTGGTGTTGAGTGACCCTCAAGTCCCAAGACAAACTCCCTATTACAGAGGCACTTAGTTATTTATGAGTGTGACCAATGAGGATGCTGTAAAGTTAACTTGACAAAACAACACCAAGAAACTACATGGTGTAAAAAAAAGTAAGAGAAAGCAATCATGAAATTCATATGGAAAAATAAAAGACCCAGAATAGCAAAAACAATGCTAAGCAGGAAGTGTGAATCAGGCGGTATAGCAATACCAGACTTCAAACTATACTACAGAGCAATAGTAACAAAAACAGCATGGTACTGGTACCAAAACAGGCGGGTGGACCAATGGTACAGAATAGAGGACACAGAAACCAATCCACAAAACTACAACTATCTTATATTTGATAAAGGGGCTAAAAGCATGCAATGGAAGAAGGATAGCATCTTCAACAAATGGTGCTGGGAAAACTGGAAATCCATATGCAACAAAATGAAACTGAATCCCTTTCTCTCGCCATGCACAAAAGTGAATTCAAAATGGATCAAGGAGCTTGATATCAAATCAGAGACACGCCGTCTGATAGAAGAAAAAGTTGGCTACGATTTACAGTCGGTGGGGTCGGGCTCCAAATTCCTCAATAGGACACCCATAGCACAAAAGTTAATAACTAGAATCAACAAATGGGACTTACTCAAACTAAAAAGTTTTTTCTCAGCAAAAGAAACAATAAGAGAGGTAAATAGGGAGCCTACACCCTGGGAACAAATTTTTACTCCTCACACTTCAGATAGAGCCCTAATATCCAGAGTATACAAAGAACTCAAAAAATTAGACAATAAGAGAACAAACAGCCCAATCAACAAATGGGCCAAGGACCTGAACAGACACTTCTCAGAGGAGGACATACAGTCAATCAACAAGTACATGAAAAAATGCTCACCATCTCTAGCTGTCAGAGAAATGCAAATCAAAACCACCCTAAGATACCATCTCACTCCAGTAAGATTGGCAGCCATTAGGAAGTCAAACAACAACAAGTGCTGGCGAGGATGTGGGGAAAAGGGTACACTTGTACATTGCTGGTGGGACTGCAAATTGGTGCAGCCAATTTGGAAAGCAGTATGGAGATTTCTTGGAAAGCTGGGAATGGAACCACCATTTGACCCAGCTATTCCCCTTCTCGGTCTATTCCCTAAAGACCTAAAAAGAGCATGCTACAGGGACACTGCTACATCGATGTTCATAGCAGCACAATTCACAATAGCAAGACTGTGGAACCAACCTAGATGCCCTTCAATAGACGAATGGATAAAAAAAATGTGGCATTTATACACAATGGAGTATTACTCTGCATTAAAAAATGACAAAATCATAGAATTTGCAGGGAAATGGATGGCATTAGAGCAGATTATGCTAAGTGAAGCTAGCCAATCCCTAAAAAACAAATGCCAAATGTCTTCTTTGATATAAGGAGAGTAACTAAGAACAGAGTAGGGACGAAGAGCATGAGAAGAAGATTAACATTTAACAGGGATGAGAGGTGGGAGGGAAAGGGAGAGAGAAGGGAAATTGCATGGAAATGGAAGGAGACCCTCAGGGTTATACAATGGAGGGGGTAGAGAGAGAGGAGGGGAGGGGAGGGTAGAGGTGGGGAGGGGGGATGGTGGAGGATGGGAAAGGCAGCGGAGCACAACAGACACTAGTATGGCAATATGTAAATCAATGGATGTGTAACTGATGTGATTCTGCAATCTGTGTATGGGGTGAAGGTGGGAGTTCATAACCCACTTGAATCAAAGTGTGGAATATGATATGTCAAGAAATTTGTAATGTTTTGAACAACCAACAATAAAAAAAAAAAAGTAAGGCACAAGTTAACCACTTTGCTAGTTAGATTAGTAGGTAATTGGTAATTACCCTCTTGGCCACATCATGAAGGCATAGTCTGGAAAATAAAATGCTTCTACAAAATGAGCTTCCTCCAGAAAGAAAGAACCGCATTGAGTCCTGCCAACAGATTCAGGAAGCAAGACTTGTTAGCGTCTGCCGTGTCGATGCCGAAGCTGGGGTGCAGGAATGGGTTTGCTCAGGGAATGGTGGCTGCCTTGATAGCACCTGCAGCCTAGGGTTTTCACTCTGTACTGGTTGTCTTCTTGCTGTTGTGTCTCAGCATGATGGCGGTGAGCTATGTTCCATGCACCACTCAGACTTGGCTTTGTCATCCTTAGCACATGCTCCCAGGATTGCCCCAGAGTCAGCACCCACCAGCAGATGGAGGAGAGAGAGAATTGGGAGCAGTGGGTCCTGAGGGCCAGCCTGGGTGATATGTGGCCACATTCACTCACCAGAGCACAGTTGCACAGCCACAGCTAAATCAGTGGAAGAATAGATGTGTGGTCACAGGTTCACTGGGTGTCCTAGAGCTGAAGGAATGAGGAAGGCTGGAAATCCAGTAGCCAGCCTGCATAAGAGGTGTAGGAGAAGTCTACTTTCTTTTTGCAAACCTCTGTCTAGTCTGATAATCTGGAATAGGGAGAGAATGTGAGCCATGTCTTGACATCAAGCCAGCTTTATATCTCTAGGAAGTCTTCTCTATTCACTTACCCCCTCGGGTCTGCTGAACATTCCATGTTTCCCAAATCTGCTTTTCACAGAAAAAAACAGCACATCCTGTCAGATACAAAGAGAAGCAAACACAACTGCTCCGCACTGTTCTGAGCCCCAGTTTCCTTACTGTAAAATAAGTATACTATTGAATTTAACATCATTCAGCACATTTATGTCCCCAGATGCAGAAAAGTGTTTAGGCACCACATCTTGGGAGAGACAATGATGTCATGATAAAGGGAAACAAAAGGCACAATATTTTTTCAAACACCCACCACGGTGCTCAGCACACATTATGACAGACACTAAATCTTTGTGACTTCCCCTTTTATCTTGATTCTCAACTCATGCACCAGCCCCATGTTCCTCTGCAGGCTAGGAGGAGGGCCTGTTACCTCAGAGGCTTCTCAGGCCACTGCTCTAATACTGGAAGCAGGACAGCTTGCTCCTGTCTGTGGGCTTAGCCTCACTGCCATTGTACCCAAAGTGACCTGGCAGTAGCCTTGGGGCACGTCCTCACATCTTCCCACCCCTGTTCCTGACTCTCTGGTACCTGGTTGGTTGGTCTCTCAGGTATCTGCTTCCTCCTGCTCAGTTCCTATCTTCTGCTACCAATACCAGTACTTCTCTACAGCAGCTTTGTCCTTCCTGGTGACCCTGGGGTAATGCAGAGAACATTACTGGGCTGTGGCATCTTGGAATAGCATACTGACCCTTTCCTGACCATTGCATTATAGAAGCATTTAATTGTCTCAAGAAGGGTCAGCACTCACTGTCTATAAAGGATCGCTTGGTGACCAATGACGCTTACAGGTCATATACAGTGTCTGTATACACATTTTTTGTGTATTTGTTTTCTTCAGGCACTCAAAAATGAAAACAACAATAATAACAACAAAACATTCTCAGCTTATGGGCCACACAAAGCACATAGGGGCTAGATTTGACCTGCAGCCTGGTTTGCTGACCCCTGGCCCAGAGCTGCACCACCCCATATGGTGGCCACTAGCTACAGAAAACTACTTGGGTTCAAAATTGATTTATTTGAAATTGCATAAAACTCAGCTCCCTGTTGTACCAGCTCAGCCATATTCCAGGTGCTTAATAGCCATGTGTAACCCCATTTTGCTGCCAAGTTGAACAGAAAAGACAGACCTTTCATTATCAGTCACAGAAGATTCCGCTGGTCACCACAGGCATAGAAACCAGTGCAAACTGGCAGCTTCCGTAGCATTTTATTTAGATTAATAAGTTTCCACACTGCAGCCCCTTTTCCACATCTGCTCCCTCCTTCTTCTGGGGACCTCACCCACCTCATCACCTGAACGATCCACATCATTTCCTCACAAATCACAGTACCATGATCAGGAAAAATGAAGCAGCAAGCTTGTAAACTTGAATTTTGCCTGCAAATTATTCATTTCCTGATAATCTAGACTCTTGATGGAAATTAGTCAATGAGTCCTCAAATCCCCCATAGGTCAAGGCTGTGTCCTTCTCGGTTCTATCTATGCTGTTCCAGTTCCAGTACCAATCTGTCCTCAAGCATCAGGACACCCTCAATGCTCCCCTGCAGACAGAAGGAATGAGGAAGGCAGCTCTCAGATCTGGCTACATCCCAACCACTGAAGACAGAGCTCTGGGAGCTGAGAAGCAGGGTTTTAGAGGACACTGCCTTGCCAAGGTGCAAGGAAGCAGGGAGAGGTGAAGGCACGAACCAGCAGCTCTAGGTGAGCTGGCTGCTCTGCTGGAAGGCCAGAACCTACTGCTATGCTTTCAAGAATTCCATGAGCCTATTGTTAAACAGACATTATTTTAACCTAGATTATATAAACTTTCAGTGAACTGCATTAGAACAAAGGCAACAAGTGCATATGTCATCTCTTCTTGATGACCTCTCTGCCTTTGGGCTGTCACTCAGCTCTCAAGGTTGGGTGTGAGGTGCTGTACATGAGGGAAAACATACCATTTTTCACATCTCCTCCCGAGTCCTCATTCAAGGATGTCCTCTTGAAATCAACCGTAGTGGAATTTCTGTTTTGTTTTGTTTTTACCAGAAAGCCACTAGCTGAACAGTCTGCTCCTGCGCAAGCCAGAAGAGAAGAAATGAGACATTAGGGAGCTTCCCAACATCATCCAGGAAAGGCAAGACAGAGGTCCTCAGACCTAAGGGTTGGAGGTCCTGCTGGCCCTGGCCTCAGAAGCAGCGAGTGCTGAAGGAGCCTGGTAGCCCTCCATAGCCTCTCAACAGGCTGCTGCCAGCCTCTTAATGACACCTGCCTTTGGGGCTTCTGCTGCAGCCTGCTATCAGGACTCCTCTGGATTCCCAGCCCACCTCTGCTTAGATAGCACAGATTACAAACCGGCTCCAGTCCCAGCTCACGTTCACCTCCCTCTAGCTCCTCCCTGGAATGATCTTGCAGATTTTCCTCCCAAGCATAGGTCTTTGCTCTTTCCCCACTTGCCTTCCTGGCCCAGACTGTCCTGCTGGTGTGTTTCTGAGTCTCTTCCATCAGACCGGCCTTTGCCGTCTTGAGCACAAGCTGCCAGGGTCATCCTGAGAGTCAGCACCCACCAGCACATGGAAGAGAGAGAGGAGCAAGGACAGCGGATCCTGAGGGCCGGCCTGGGTGGTGTGTGGCCACATTCACTCACCAGAGCAGTCGCACAGCCATAGCTTATCATCACACAGCTGCACGGAAGAGCGCAACAGGTGGCCCAGGGACCATTCTGAATGGGGTTTTAGCAGGACACTAATTTTATAGCTATGTTTGCATTTGTCAAAGGCATTTTTATAAAAATCAGATGAGATTTTTCAAGGGACTTATGACAAACTGTTAAAGATATTAAACAACCTAATCTAAGGGTAGTCATAAACTGCAGAGATTAATGTATGTATTGTATTAAAGACATTTCGCAGAAGAGTAGAGGTACCTCATACTAGCCAGAAGGCACACCCATCTAACTCTCAGTAGAAATTATGAAAAGGCATCCTCTCTGGGTGACCGCAGGGCCGAGGGAGACCAGTCACAGAGCCCTGGTGGACAGCAGCTGCTCTCTCCTGAAGGAGCCCAAGGGCACGGCTGGTTCCTCATACCTGTGACTGGGGGAGCGCAGGGAGTCCTGGGCTGGAAGGGGAAACCTGTGATGTAAGAAGTCGCTTTCTCCATCAAGAGGCTCCAGTGCTGCAGAGATTGTGGAGGAAAGACAGGAAAGTCCTGGGACATGGCCTCAGGCGGCTTGAGGGGCAAAGCCAGGAGTGCACGGTTTGGAACAAAGGTCAATTAAAAGAAAGTGGAAAACAAAAGAAGCAGAGAAACCCACCTGCGTCACCATTCAGTTAGTGTGTCACTTTAACCTGGAACGGAGCAGGCATGGTGAGGAATGCTCTGTGACAGCACTGTGGGTTCTGCCCGTCACCCTTCCTAACCATGTCTACAACAGCAGGCCCTTGAGGCTGGACACATGGCCCTGGTGTGCTCCCTGTCAGCAGGATGTCCGGGAGCATGTGCAGGCCATTAGTGACCATGTGACAAGGCTAAGCTGTCCACACTGGTGCTATTTCATTTCTCCTCTGGTTACTTTCCCTGGTTCTGCTTTGTCACCACTATGTGACAAAGGGGGGCCCAGACAATACTCTCTCACCCAGTACCCTGCACCCAGTAGGAAGCAGAAAGATGTGTGTGTGTGCTTAAATCTTCCGTGGAGATCTGGGGCGTTCTAAAGAGATGGTTTAGAATTTCAGGAAATAGAGCATAATGTGTTATTCTAAAGAGACACGTTTCCCTCAAGTTAGGAAAACATAGGGGTCTCCACTCCACACCCTGAGACGCAGGAGCCTGACTTCTCAGTGTACATATTCCTCCACCCTTCCCTGGGTCTTCTCTTCTCTCCTCTCCCCTTCAGGATTTCTCAAGTACAGAAATCGAAAGCTATTTCAAAAAAGAGCATTGTATTCAGCCTTTCCCAATGTCACCTCTGGTGCTTCTATTTCTTGAATTTTAATGGTGCCTGTGCTATAAAATAGGTGTTTTTTTCAAAAGAGCACAGGATCATGCATTTCTCCTGGAGAATTGTCAGTGCCTTGGCCATTTTTCACGTTAGGAATGACTTTAGGAGTGACTCTAGGAATTCATGAGAAGTCATCCTTCCCACAGGGTCTCTCTGCCAGAAATGAGGTAATTAAGGGTAGGCTCTCCAGGAGCACGTTCGGGCATCTCTAAACTCTCAGAAAATTGGATTCACACTCACTCACCAGCTTAGTGTCTCCTCCACTTTGACCCCTAGCTGCCTCCTGGAGTCCATTCAATGAAGTTCCTAAGAGGCTGGCCACTTTAACAGCAGCCTGCAGGGGCAGTGACCAGTGACCCCAGTTGAGAAACATCTGTCCTGGGTGTGGTGATCATCTGGGAGATGCTGGGGTGTCTTTCAGGACCTAGGAAGCTGAGTGTGGCAATCTCAAACTTTCCTACCATAGATCATGCTGAGCTCAAAGAGAAAAACCATTTTATTTGCTCTCTGTTCTTTCTTGAGAAAAGATTTCTGCAGGCCTGCAAGAGATTCCAGCTGTGCCTACCTCTATAAGCTGGCCTCATTGTTTTAATTCACAGTCTGGATAGAATTCGGTTTTAAAATTCAATCTTTTCAAAGATTTCCTCTTTGCTTTACTGTTCATGATATGACATAGCCTCACACACGGGCAGCTGCTTGGTGCCTCCAGCTATGGAGCCCCTTAAATGGTACTCTACTTAAAAAAAAAAATGCACTCTATCAGGCTACCTCTAGGGACCAGAACTTGATAGGCAGAAAACCCTGGAAATATGCAAACAACCACATTAGGCAGTTTATATCCAAGTAACTTAGCCGTGAGTGGAGACTCTTGTGTGTCAGGTGCCAGGTTCCAAGGGCACAGTTTTCATTCAGAAGCCACTCGAGCCTTTGTTAGGACATCCTCAGTGTGTTCCACTTGGGAAGGTCCCTGAGTCGGCACTCTTCCGTTCCTCATATTGGTGTGTGGTCATGACGACTCGATTCCCATGTATGTGTGTGGTGGACAATCAGGATTTCCATTTCCTTCAACACTTAATTTCTTTGTGTTGGGAACCTCAAGTGCCTTTCTCCTGGTTCTTTATAAGGTATCTGGCATATTTTTGTGGGCTTAGCCTCCCTGTGGTGGTCTGAGAGCCTATGGCTCCTGCAAGGCTGTTCTGTACCCACCACCCAGCACCCCCCCCACCTCCCCTCTACCCACCTGTTCTAGCCTCCGGTAACCAGCATTCTGCTCTCCGCACCTGTGAAACCAGCACCCTGGGCTTCCCCGTGTAGGGAGATCTTGGGGTGCATGTCTTGCTGTATCCAGGTTATTTCACTTCACAAAATGACCTCCAGTCTATCCACGGTGCTGCAAATGACACAATTCCGTTATTTCCTGGCTTAATGCTGTCCGTGTGTATGTGCACCACACCATTTCCATCATTCATCTCCCAGTGGACACCTTAGTGATTCCATGTCTTGGCTAATATGAGCAGTGGGGTGATCCACGTGAGCAGGCACTATCTCTACCAAACTGATCTCACTGACTTTGGACACATACCCAGAGGTGGGCTAGCTGCATCAAGTGGTAAATGACATGGCTTAGATATGAGATGTCCCCAAAAGTCCATGTGTGAGACCATGCAGGAATGTCCAGAGGTGAATGATGATGACAATTATCACATAATCAGTGGATTGATCCACTGCCGGGAGGGGTATGGCTGGAGAAGTGGGTCACAGGGGCGTGCCTATGGAGTATATGTTTTGTCCCTGGTGAGTGAAACTCTCTCTGCTTTCTGATTGCCATGTCCTAAGCATCCCTCCTCCCCCAAGCCCTTCCACCATGCTATTCTGCCTCATCTCATGCCCAATGCCTTGGAGTCAGCAGACTTTGGATTGAGACCTCTGAAAACATTAACCAAGATTAACTTCCTTCCTCTGTTTTTCTGGGTGTTATGGACACAGGAGTGAGAAAGCTGACTGAAACAGGAAATGTACTTTTGTCCTTCAAATGCACCTCCGTGTGGTCTTCACGATGGCCGTGCTGGTGGCCATTCCCACCAGCTGTGTGTGGGAGCCCCCCTTTCTCAGCCTGCTCACTCTTTGCTCTTTCACTACAGACATCTAATTGGGGTGCAGTGATGCATTTGATGGGCACTTCCTTGGTCATTAATAATGTGGACCCTTTTCCATATATTTTTGGGCATCCCTAAATCTTCTTTCAGGAGGTATCTATTCACAGCAGCTTTTAAAATCATTTTTGTCCTCACTTTTCCTTTTCTTCCTCCCCTGCCTTACATCTATGCTCCTCCTTCTTCCTCTGTGACCCTTACACCTACCTTCTGTCTCTTCCTCCTTCCCTTTTCCAGCTCTCTGATCATTTGGTCAACTCACTGCATTTACAGATCATCCTTCCTCAGAGTGGGGAGGGGTCAATCTTTTGCAGAATGCCCAGGTAGGGTGTTTCTGAGAGTTATTCATCCCAGGGAATTTGCAGGTCCCACCATGCTTGCTCCTGGACCTGCGAATTCTCAGGGGTGAAGGGCTGTTCAGTGCACTTTTTCCAACAGCATAGCTAAAGGGCAACATGTTTCATCATTTAACCATGAGCAAAATCGGAGCCTCAAACTGGTGATATGATAAAAATATTTTCTACATATTTGCGGTATACTTACTCCACCTGGGTCATTTGCACGAAGGGGAAATGGACTTTATAAATGGTCGAGCTTATCTTTGGAAAACATAATGCCCACGTGACCACCATGGTGCCATTGACCTCTGCTGTAGACCCATCTGAAACAGGAAAATAAAGCCTTTCTGTGTTTCTGGCAATGTGAACCACAGAGGAAAGGAGAGAATTTTTGCTCTGACCGTTTCTTAGATGACTGAATGAAAAGAAAAGGAAAATAGAGTTTGGGTAAACATTTACATTTTAATTTTCTGTGAATTTCTTGAGGCCCATTATGTGTTTATCAAGGCGTATAACAGCTTTAAGTTAACACACAACAATGCATCGTTAAGTGTACACCAGATGGTTCTGTTCTGCACCTATTACTGAAAGCCCTCCACTTGACTGTCAAGGGGAGAAAAAAAAATGTGGTTCTCCCTTAATAACCAACACTAACCCATCAAAACCAGAAGAAATAACAGAAAGACTCTGACACATTGCTTTGATAAAATACTGCCTGGAAACTCATTAGAGTAACAGGCTACAGATGAGCCAGCTCACCTACTCCTCCGTGTGCTTCTGAGGAGCTGAGCAGGGAAGACACTGAACCAAAGGTTAAGCCTCAGGATTGGTTGCTGGTGCAGTTCCGAATGACCGGCACATTGGTTGCCCTCCTGTATCTCAAATGCAGAGGACCAGGGGGTTAGGTGAGAGCCACAGCTCAGAGTTTCAGCCAGCCCACTCAGAAAATGGGTAATGTGTGCTTTGGAGGATCATAAACCAAGATGACACCAAGACGTTTGAGCAGATGGCTGTGGGGCATAAACATTCTCAAATGCTTTCTTAAGGAAGCTGTTTATGGGAGATGTGCATTTGGGCCTTAGAATGGATTAAAAGTAATGGAGTTATAACTAGTTTTGCTTTCTTTTCTGTCTGGTTAATTTACCTCCCAGAGAGCAGTTACTTAAATGGGCTTTCATAGGTCCACCGTAGCAAATCCAGTGAAAAGATGACACGTTCCACACAGCTGACAGACTCCTGGGTATCTCTCCAGATTAAATCTCAGCCTGGAAAAGAGGAGGAGGGGGAAGCAAAGCAGGGGATAGCTGGGAATAAATGCACGCATAAAACTCATGTCATTCCTTAATTTAATTAAATTAATTGAGGCAAGTCTTTGCTCCTGTTTGGCAGGCAATTTTAGCGAATTCTGGATTGCAAATGTTTAAGAAATAAAGCAGAATTCAAACCTCTCTGAATATTAAAATGTTCCATGGGGTTCACGATCTATGTGGGAAAAGGTTCTCTTTTACCTAAACTAATAAATTCAAAGTCTATTCGGGGAGAAAAAAATCAGAAATAATAAAGTTTCAAGCAGCTGTAAAATTTCTTTGAAATATGTAGAGCATGGATTTTCAAGACTACAGCTTTGCCCAGCTACAATTTACAGATGAAGTTCCAATCTCTATGAAAGAACAGTATGCGATGGCTTCCAGGAAGATTTGGGGCAGCATAGTTGAGGCTTCATCCCTATTATTCCCCTCTAATTCCCTCATAAATGGAAACCAAGTGCACCAGCGGTCTGCCAGTGTTAGGCTATCAAACTGAAACTCTGAGCTCAGGAGTGGAGGCAGAGCCCTTGCTGGACGGTGCCCAGAGTCACTGGCTGGCCTTGCAGCTGCATGCTTTATCCAGTGACTGGGCCTCCATGAACAGGGGCTGGGAGTGTAGCTGGTGGTAGCAGGAATCGGGCCACCCACAGGTGCCTGGGCACAAGGTGCAAGCTCAGTGGTGACATGCACCAACCAGGGAATCGAAAGTGCCACTTGCTGCAGTGCCACTGAGCCACTGCAACTGAGCTAGTAGATTTCTGCTTCCCTCAAGGGATCTGTTGCATCTTTCAGTATTGAGATATAAAGAAAGGAACAAAAGTAGTGCAGATGACAAGTGTGGTTGTTTCTGCATCAGAATTGATAAATCAACTTGTCAAAGGAAAGCAGGGAGCTGAAACTCCAAACCTTGGTTCTTGTGTTCTGATGAAAAAAAAAATTAAAGTCAGACACAAAAAGTCATGCAAGAGAACTTCATTATAGGTAAAAGTAAAGTAGAAGCAAAGTGAGCTTAAGCAGAGAGCACTCTCAAGAGAGAGAGTGGTCCATCTCCAAGCAAAGAATGATGAAGGAGACGATGCTGTCCCCAACTTTATTAGTGTTTGATGTTTACCAGGAGAACTGGGGACCACCTTCTGTACTCTGCCAATCAGATGTTCAACTCCCCCTTCATGTCAGGTAGTGGAGTTTTTAGTCCTCTCAGAAAGTGTCATGGTGGCCTTCCTATTTAGGGGGGCTTCATCTACAAATCAATCCCATATTAATGTGGTCATTGGGATCAACAGCTGGTCAGAAGGCACCTTGGTGCACCTGCCCAGCTAAAGGAATCTTCCTTCCCAGATAGTTGGAGACACTGATAGCCATAATTCCTCACTTCACTTCAACCTCAGTGGACCCTGTCAAGAGTTAGTCTCATTAATCCTGTTCTCTTGGGGTGATTTTCAACTAGCTTCCTTGCTTCTGTTTATTTTCTACAAATTAACTACAACCCTTTGCTTTCTCGTCTACTCTGGAAGTGGTATAAAGCAGTCCCTAAAGTAATCTAAAGAACATTTGTGACCTTGCCTGCATTTCACTGCTCATTGCTAGCTAGCTAGTACCTAACAAATTGACCCAAGAGTTTCAGAACCTTTTTCAAATTCTATTAATTCAAATGTACTTGGAGGATTATTCTGAACACTTGAAATTAAAATGCTAAAAGAACGGCTTGGAATAAAATGAGTTCAGATGTAAATATCAACCACCAATTAGACCTGGAAACAGAACGCGACTGGTCAGCATTCGAGAGCCCCCTGCGTCGGCTGCCAACCATTACCTCTGCCTTTGTCCACAGGTAACCACTGGTCAGACTTGTATCCAACAGATTGGTTTAGATGCCATCAGGTATTGTTTTCTGTGTTTATGTGCAAACTCTGTCCATCTACATCATATTCATGAGACTATTCCTTGTGATGACTTTGCATTTCCATTGCTGTGTTAGGTTCCCTTGAACATATGTAATGCAATTTACTCATCCAGGCCAATGTTTAAGTGTTTGTGGGTGTTACCGGTACCAGGGCATTGTGGACAGTGGATCAGGAGCATTCTTGCAGATGCTGGACACATGCCTCAGTGGGGATGACTGAGGAATGAGCTTGCACAGGCTCAGCTCAAGTAGGTGAATCCAGGAAGTGTTCCAGCATGGGTCACACCAGCCCACAGGTCCACTATTGGCACATGAACTCCTGCGAGGGAATCTTGGTGAGGTTGGGCTGCAAAGGCTTCAGCCTTTCAGGTGGGCTTGCAGTGATACTGCTTATCTTCTCTGATGATTGACAAACCTGCACCATTTCAAGCGTACTTCGAGTATTCTCTTCATATATATATATTTAGTTGTCAATGGACTTTTATTTTATTTATTGATACGCAGCGCTGAGAATCGAACCCAGTGCCTCACACATGCTAGGCAAGCGCTCTGCCACTGAACCCCAGCCCCAGCCCCAGGAGTACTCTCTTCTATACAGCTCATGTTTAAGTTTCCTGTTACTTATTTACACTTCTTCCTGGCTGGCGTTTGGGGAGCCACTGCATGCTCCATCCATGTGCCCATTGTTAGTTCTGGGTGCAGTGGGCACTTTCTCCCATCCTGGAGGCTGCCTCTTCCCTTGGCAAGTGTCTTGTGAAGAAGCTCTGAACTTCACGGTAGTCAGCTCCATACAGAAGCTGAGGACACTCTCCCTTCTTAGTTGCTAGAATCTTTAGCCTCTCACTTTAACCCAGCAATTGGCTTGGAATAGGTATTGCAGTGGACAAATGGCCTGTCCTCACAAATACCCATCACCTAGCACCATGGGTTAAGTTGGCCTTGCACCCACAGTAAGGAGGTGCCCCAGGTCACAAGCATCCACATGTGTGTGCACCTGTGGAGTGTGGCCACATCAGTTTGGAGCAATTAACAGCTTTACAATAATGGAATTTTCTGACCATGGACTGAGCATAGGCCCCAATTCTTTAAGTCTTTCTCCTTTTTTTCAAAGATATTTGACAATATCTTATGATGTTTTCTCTAAAAAGTTCCTTTTATTCGTAGTTTGCTAGTATTTTTCATTATGAATGGATGTGGACTTAAACACACACTCTCCTTCTCTCTATGGAGAGAATCATTGTTTTCTGATGACTTTATTACGTGATTGATTTTCAGCTATTAAACCAACCTCATGTTCTTGAATGGATTTGTCTTCACCATGGTGCCCTCGGCCCTGTGATTCCCTAATACTTGATTTGAGATTTTTTATGTGTGAGTTTATGAAACGATTGACCCCAAATACCTGTTTTGATGTGGTTGTGATATTTTTATAAGGGGTTAACATTAAAGTTAAGTTGGCTTTTAAAAACAAAGCATTCCTGTTTTCCTGTGTTCTAAAAGCTTTTGTGAAAAAATTGCTTTTGTATCTCCCTTATACTTTTGGAAAAAAATGTTAGAGAATCTGATAGCCTGAGGTTTTCTAAAGATTTATTTAGTATTTCACACATCTGTGGCTGAGCCTCCATGGACAGGGGCTGGGAATGCAGCTGGTAGCAGCAGGAATTGTGCCACCCATGGCTGCCTGGGCACAAGGTGCAAGGGGTGCTCTGTGGCGATATGCTCCCACCACTGGCTATATTATTTATTAATTTCCTGACAGCTAATTCTATTATTTTCTGAATGAAGTTAGTGAAGTCTCAGACTATGTTTAGAAATGCCTGTTTCTTCTTTTAGTTCTGTTTTTGGTTTATGATTTTTGCTTCATATTCTTTTAGTATGCATCTCTGAGTTTAATTGTTCCAGATTTTAATTGCTCTATACTCTGGGGAACATCCTTTGGATAGTATTAGACAAGCATCTTCTGTCACTGATGCTTCTTGCTTTAAAGAACACATTGTTTGGTGTTCCCGGAGCTAGCCCACCTTCCCTGGACCTCATTCTGCATGGTATTTTTACATTTCTTTTTCATGGGAAAGTAAAAGTTTTCTTTTTATTGTATCTAGGTCATTTTTAAAACAAGCAGGATAAAGTTGGGTTTTCTATTTGTATCCAAATTTGTATCTGACTATCTTTAGCTCAGAGCGGGAATGCTAAGACAAAATGAGTATGATCAATGGAATCCCATTCTATGTTTAGAATGAACTATAAATAATCTCCACTCTAGAATTAAGCTCTCCACTCACATCATGTCACTGGAAACAGCCGCTAGTGTACCTGTCGTGTGGTAAGAACAGCACAAGACACCTTCATGGTTAGGCCAAACCTTAACAATTAACCAGAAAGCAGGACCAGACCAGTCAATCATCAGAAATTAATATCGCCCCACCGTACAGTAGATTCACATCTATTATAAGTGCAATATTTGCTTATTATAAATAATTATTAATCATTGGGAGTAACTTTGTATTTGGTCTATAAAATATATTTGTTGATTCTCAGCAAGAATATTTATTGTGTTCATAATACAACAAAAGTCCCAAGTTAGAGAGCCATGAAGTTGTCAGACCACCTTTAGTAGCCATGGGCCAGTTGAAATTTTATGCCAAATTTTGTGTGGCTGGGTGACTGGAAAAATGTTAGAGAATCTGATAGCCTGAGGTTTTCTAAAGATTTATTTAGATATTTCACACATCTGTGACTGGGCCTCCATAGAGGGGCTGGGAATGTAACTGGTAGCAGCAGGAATTGTGCCACCCACGGCTGCCTGGGCACAAGGTGCAAGGGGTGCTCAGTGCTCCCACAGGGGAATTGAACCCACCACTGGCTGTATTATTTATTAATTTCCTGACAGCTAATTCTATTATTTTCAGGGGTGGGGTATAAAGCGTTCATCTGTTTCCTGAAACAGTCCCCAAATTTAGGGATGACTGACATCCCATCAGCATTGGAATCCGGGTGCCCACAGTGCATGCACAGGGCGTGGCTCCTTGACAGAACCTGTCCTGAGGAGGTGTGCCCAGATCATGTTCCAACTCTGCCCACCAATCCACCCCGACCGGCCCCTGTGCAGCAGCGCTTTGTAAACTCGATCTTTTCCTCCCTTACGTCAAAACTGCACTGTACCAGGGAAAACCACAACAGGGATTATGGAGGAAAAACAGATTTCCTCCAGTAGAATTAAAGCCTGTAGAAAGTGTTTCCACTGCCACTTCCTAAAATAATGATGAACTATAAAATACTTCTAGTTTACATCCCACAGGCTGCTCAACAGAAAATTCGGGGTTTATATGTTTTTCAAATATAGCATCTGCTAAATTTTACCACCCTGGAGATTTTATCTTTGAACTCCTATTAAAATGTTATATGTGGGCTGCAGTTGTGAATCAGTGGTAGTGTGCTTTCCTGGCATGTGTGAGGCACTGGGTTAGATCCTCAGCAGCACCTAAAATAAATAAATAAAATTTTCTTGTGTCCATCCACACACACAAAAAAAAATTATTTGTGGTTGTCTATTCTTAAAACAAAGCTTAATCAATGTGCATAAAATAGTCGAAAGTCATCATTAGTTCAAATTGTTCCACTCTGTTGGTGCAAGAAGCTCTGTTGGAGATGCAACTCTTCAGACTGGGGGCAAGCTCCCCCAGTTTATGTTCCCATCGCACAGCATGAAAGTTGTTTATAAAACTAGCTGTTTGCCGCAGTCTGGCTGGGCACAAAATCACGAGCCACTCAAGCAGGAACAAAGTTTATTTTTTTGAAACTGCCGCCAATGTCCGGTACCGCCCGGGAAGATTTTTTCCACCCACGCGGCCTCCTCCCGGACCCGCAGAGAGAGCTCCTCCCCCGGAACTCCCTCCTACTGTACTTCCCCAACCAATGGGAACTCTCCAGGAGTCCCGTAGCCGGCCTAGGTGAACAGCAGGAGTCCAATATCCATATGAATGCAAATCTTAACATAATCATATCATCTCAATGGCTAGCTGGCGTCACCTTTAGACTAAAAATGCCATGCATCATATACTTGGCTCTTAGCAGCTGTTGGCTAGAGATTTGGTGCTGCTTCCAAGAGGAGAGAGGGGAGATGGCCAGTTGTGCATTGGTTTTCGACAGAGTTGCTCCACCTGAACAGGCAATCCCTCAGGGTGCCACACTGAGATTTAATTAGAAGTCTTCATTTCTGGACAATGACTGAGGGCACCTCTGCTGACCTTCAGTGTCTTAATCTTCACCTCCCCACTCCCTACACCCGCCCCCCCACCCGGTAGTAGATGAGTCAACAAAAGGGGCATGGCGGTTTGGGAGCCTGATGAAATTGATACCGTGAGCAACCATCTTTCATTCAGGTTGAGAAGACTTTTCTGCCAAAGAGCAAGGGGTCTGAACAGAGGCAACGCGCACAGTCTACACAGTCAGCGTGTCCCTGAAACCAGCCCAAGGGCATAGGATGATGTGCTCAGTATTTTGGAAAGCATTAAGTCCGTCCCTCTGGCCTTCCAATTGCTTTCTAAGGGAAAATTACTTTCCTAAATATAAGTAGACACAAGTCTAGATATATATGAGCTGAAATTATTAGACAGCGTTAAGATGATCCCTATAATCAACCCCAGCCCGGTGAACCTCGCCATTGATCTGAAGAACTTCCTTTATGGCCTGACAAGCTTGCTCACTCTGGACATTTATTTCGATTTTGTTAGGCTCTCAGCCATGCCTATGATGTTGCTGAGGAGTAAAATATCTTTCATAACGAGAACCATAAATCTTTCTTATAACCACGAGACTGCATCTTTATGGCCATAGATCATTTTCGTTACTGTCAAAAAGTGCCATCATATCACATTACAAACTAGAAAGCTGGAAGGCAACGTGGGGCTGGCGGCCCCCATTAACTGCGGGTGGGCGAGGGAAACAGTGTTCCCTTCTGATGAACCGACATTCCCAATTGCAGACATTTTTTCAGACAAATAGAAATTATTTATTTGGCTATGTGCTATGGCCAAATTTTAAAACGGTCACTTGATTCACATCAGGAAACACAGTGGAAATATTTATAAGAATTTCTTCAAATGGAGAAGGAGCAAAGGAGAAGGGGGGGACGGAGCCGCTGTTGACTTCTCTGCTCCCAATCTCCCCACAAAGGTTTGCAGATTCACTGTGAGATGACTTTTGAGTTTCTTGGGGACAAGAGCTGATTACTGTCAAGATGATCCATGCAGGCTCTGCAGGGTACTTACCATTTGTAGGATTACTAAGCTACTCTCCCTAGGAAAGGAAAGTAGGAATTTGGATGAACAGTGCTCCCTTTATTCTGATGGATAGAATTGAATTGTGTGCATTTAAACTCTCCTCTTCCTCTAAACTGTGCCTGACTGTGCTCGTGTTCTAAAAGCACCTTGCTCCTCAGAATTCATCCCATCTGCTGGGTCCTGATGGTGCTTTTTGGAATGAAAACCACATGCCCCAGAACTACAGGGCAGCCTAGTGAAGCCTGTCCTGTCTGCCACCCTGATTTGTCTGTGTGGAAGAGCTTTTGTATCAACTGGGGCTCTGAGTGGGGGCAGTGGAAAGAGAAGGGGGAGCCAGCACTGTTGGGCTTCTTGTCCTGTCGCCCTTGGTGCTTTCGGCCCTTCCCCACACAGCCCCATGGTGCCTAGCTTGAGAATGGAAAGTCCACCCACAACGCTCTCCAGTCTATGAGGACCAGGCTAAGCCTGGGAAGTCTATCCACAAAACTCATCTCCCTCTAGTGCCCAGCTTGAGCCTGGGAAGTCCCCCCATAAGGCTTACCACCCTGAAAAGTGCAGGTTGAGCTTAGGAAGTCCGTGCACAAGGCTCATCACCCTGTAAGGCCCAGCTTGAGCCTTTTCCCCTCTGGCCTTGGGGGACCCTGGAAGTAGAAAGGAACAGGGAAAAGTAAGAAGCATGGTGGTTCACCTCCTCGCAGTGTGCTTAGAGTCTGTCCCAGAGCGCCCTGCCCTCTCCATGGCTCCAGCTGCTCTGGGTGGCTGCCCTGGGTCCTCACCAGTGCCCCCCTCCAGGCTTGGAGGCATCACCTCTGTCTTTTGTCTGGGCAGCACTAAGTGTGGTCGTGGCTCTGGAACTACTCACCTCTGAGCTGCCCTACCTCCCTCCTGTTCTTTCAGTTCCTCTAACATCTTTTATTAAATACTTCATTTTTATTCGCCTGTATTAACTGTCTATATTAAGGGGATTCTGGGCGGTACTTCAACACCTCCAGAGTGTATACGGATCAAGTCCAGCCTCCTCCATCACCCCCCCACCCCCGCCCTGACCTCTAGTGATCACAGTTCTGCATCCAGATTGGCTTTTATAACCAGGACTTCTCCTTGTACTTCCCCAAGTTACTGAGGCAAATACCAGGCCCATTCCCAATACTCTCCTGTACTGAACCAAAGGAGTTTGCAATCCCAGGAAGAGGAGAAGGAAAGGAAGGATCCAAACTAATGTGGATACATAGAATTTTTTAGAAAAATGAGAATAAAAGGAAAGCAGATACATACCAGCACAACACACACACACACACACACACACACACACACACAAATTAAAAAGAACTAGTAAAATCAGCATACTACCCAGCTATCCCTCTCCTCCGTCTATACCCAAAGGACTTAAAAACAGCATACTACAGGGCACAGCCACATCAATGTTTATAGCAGCACAATTCACAATAGCTAGATTGTGGAACCAACCTAGATGCCCTTCAATAGATGAATGGATTAAAATAATGTGGCATGTATACACAATGGAATATTACTCAGCAATAAAAGAGAATAAAATCCTGGTAAATGGATGGAGTTAGAGAAAATAATGCTAAGTGAAGTTAGCCAATCCCAAAAAACCAAATGCTGAATGTTTTCTTTGATATAAGGAGGCTGATTTATAGTGGGAGAGGGAGAGGGAGCATGAGAGGAATAGATGATCTCTAGATAGGGCAGAGGGGTTGGAGGAGAAGGGAGGGGGCATGGGGTAATTAATGATGGTGGAATGTGATGATCATTACTATCCAAAGTACAGGTATGAAGGCACAAGTTGGTGTGAATATACTTTGTAAACAACCAGAGACATGAAAAATTGTGCTCCATATGTGTAATAAGAATTGTAATGCATTCTGCTGTCATACTAAATACTAAATAAAAAAATCAGCATGCTATAATAATGCAGCCACATCAGTGTTTATAGCAGCTCAATTCACAACAGCTAAACTGTGGTAGCAACCTAGATGCCCTTCAAGAGATGAATGGATAAAGAAATGTGGTATATATACACAATGGAATATTACTCAGCATTAAAAGAGAATAAAACTATGGCATTTGCAGGTAAAGAAATGGAATTGGAAAATATCATGGTAAGAGAAATAAGCCAATCCCCAAAAGCCAAAGTCTGAATGTTCTCTCTGATGAGTTGATACTGATCCATACTGGGGCGGGGGGGGGGGGGGGCATGAGAAAAATGGAGGAACTTTGGGGCAAAGAAGAAGGAGTGTAGGGAAAGTGCATTGAGCAGGAAAGATGGTGGAATGAGATGGACATCATTACCCTAGGTACATGTAGGACCTACATCATGTACCACCAAAGAAATGTAAAGTTATGCTGCCATTGTGTACAATGAATCAAAATGCATTCTGTTGTCATGTATACCTAATTAAAATAAATAAATTAATTTTAAAAAAAGAACTGCATTTAATCTTTTCTGCCTAAATGGTCTTGGCTGACACCACCTCTAATTTAGGTTAAAAACCCAGGTGGACAATTTAGAATGGCACTGTCCCTCTGTTTTCCTATCAAGGCCCAGGGACAGGGCCATTCCTATCCCTGGCTGCTGGAAGAGATGAGGGAGACTCAGGATCACCGATGACTCTGGCCCTGGGTCTAGTGGAGGCTCGTGAAGCTGCAGGTGTGCGTCAGCCTCCCCCTCTGGGAACTCGTGCTGTTCACCCACTTCCCGATGATCTTTCCAAGTGGTTATGAGACTTCTGCAGCTTAGCACTCGGCATATTTTCTTTTTGCTTCTGTTGTACAGGATCCACTCCCCGAGTGGTTTTCTGGTGGTGACAGGATATAGACACTGAACACTCTGCAAAGCTAAATGTCATTTGGCCCAAGTTACCCTGGGTGACATAACCAGTCCCACTGCTTTCTTTTGAGCAAATCACACGTGTGTGCACATGTGTATATGTGATACTGTGTGTGTGTACATTCATGTGTACATGTCAGTAAGTGTGCATGTGAGTGTGTGAGTTGCACATGTATATACAAGTCAGTGTGCCTATGTGTGTGAGTGTGTGTCATTCTGTGAGTGTGCATGAGTGGGAGTTTGTAAGTGTGCACTCATGTGTACGTGTGTGTGAGTATGCACACATGTGTGCATGAGAGTTCATGTGTGTGCTGTTCTCAAAGTGGGAGCCAGGTCTGGATTTTTAAATCCAATGTTCATTCCCTACTGAAGGACACAAATCAACCTGGAATTCACGACCTTCCTTATAATAAGAAAAGTGGACTAAGCCTTCACTGTGACTCCAACTAGAAAGCCAAGGACATGTTGCTGTCATCCGGGCCACACGTTCCTACCTCTAGGGCCACCGAGTTTTCCAACCAAGATCTGAGATGTGTCATGGTAAACAACTCCCTTCAGAGTGTCGTTAGGTCCTACTTATGCAACCATTCTTACAAGGACATGAAAGACAGTCTTGCCTGATGTGCATTTCACAACTGCATTCGTTAGAGTAATATTTTTATAAATAAGAATGATTTTCTGAGTAGCCACAGCATTGACTCACAGGATGCCCTCTTTTTCTCCTTCCGAGGATGGGTCCCATTTGCTTGTTTAATAGTCCATGGAGACTGAGCCAGAAAGGAATGGTCACTGGCTTTCCAGAAATCAGTACAATCCCTTGGCTGTAACTCTGGGTTAGTAGGCACTGAAGAACCCGAGTCCACATGTAGTTTAAGGATTGAGTCCCTTGCTCTGAGCTGCAGGGACCTGCTCCCAGAGGAAAGAAGAAAAAGAATTCACACTCATCGCCTTTTCCCTGGGTAATGAGCTCTTCCCCCACCAAACCAATCTAAGGTCTGGTCTTTCTATGACCACAGACTGTCTCCACTGTCTATGACCATGGCCCTCACACTCCCCATGATACTGCCACTTCTGAGGCCGACCCTTCATGTCTGAGCCTTTCCCAAGAGAAATGGATTGTGACAAACATCAAGCAACAGGTCTGCGAAGGGGCAGGACATATTAGGTGTGCACATGCTTGCCCATTTTTAAAAAGGGGATTCTCTCAGGCGGAAGTAACCTCCCAGGAGCAGGAGGCCCAGTTCTTAATGGAGAACATCTGTATGCATCCCTAACTGACTCTTAGGCCTGGATCTTATCTCAAATTCCTTTCCAAGTTGAGAACACAGTTGCCTTCAGTTCATTGTTTTTCAGAATTTAAGTGTTAATTTTTTTCATCCTAACATCTTAGTATGAAAATTTCAAACATAACACACCTAGAAGAATTTTGGAGTGAATGCCAATTTAACCCACCATCTAGATTATGTCATTAATCTGTTACTGTGCTTGCTTCTACAAATCTATCCATCTGTGCCTCCTTCTACCATCAATCAACTGCTGTTTTATGCATTTAAAACCCAAACATCACCAAATACTTCAGTAGGTATATCACTGTCCAGAGCTCAATAATTGTTTATAGGCTAATGCAGACTTTACGTATGAGGATGTACACAGACCTTAAGTGTATACCTGCCAAGTGTCTTTCATCTGCTGAGTTTAGCAAAGGCATACTTCTGTGTGACCCTGATGCTTTCTCAGACCATCTCCACATTGCCACCCTCCCCGACATCCCCTCCATCTTTTCCTCAATTCTCACCCTCCAGTCTCGCCAGCATCATCAATTCCTGTGAGTTTTGCTCTTAAGTGAGAGTATTTCCATGCCTATCCAAGGCTCCTGCAAATAATGGTTTTAGATTGAACATTAATGGTCTTAAACTTTGGGAACATTGACTTCAACCCTCCCCAAAATTAGGATTTTACAAATGACTGACAATTGCAGGGAAGTGAGAGGAAGGAGCATCAGGTTTCTGCATTCGTCATCTTCACCTCTTGTCCACTCGTGGCTAACAGCTGAGTGGAAACAATGTCCACCGTGTCATGCTCAGTTAATCTGCAAGTTCATGTATCTCAGGGTGGTGGATCCAGAGGGACCTTCAGCTTCTGAACAGTGTCCCCACATGTGCTGGTCTTAGAATATAGCATCACCAGCTCCATAAGTTCTGGTCAGTCATGGTCTCTTGAAAAACACTGTGGTGTCCTAGGAAGAACTCAACCATGGACTCCGCCTTACCACTCGAATAAGCCACTCCAGGCGCATGTCACCTGTCTCCCTGTGCTTAGTAGGGGCACTGAAGGCTCAAGGGAGTGATGTCCACTGTTAAAGGACATCAGCTGCTAGTGGAAGGAGCCTTCTGGCCCATTGCTCTCAAGCCACATAGGTGTTGGTTCCCATGGTGTCTTACAAGCAACTCAGGTCTTACCCTGGTTTTTGATTTTTGTTTGCACTTGCTTTCTAACAGCTGACAGTCTTCCTGTTTAACTATGGAACCACTTTCTCTCTGTCTCTCTCTCTCTCTTCTCTCTCTCTCTCTCTCTCTCTCTCTCTCTCTCTCTCTCTCTCTGTCTCCACTAAGTTCCTTGCATCCCTGCAAGTGTTTCCTATCCCTCCTCCACTGTGCTTTAGTCCCATGGCAGATCTTGCTGCATAAGTAACCCACCCTCCGTTCCACCCCCTGCTCTCTTGTGACCCCTCACCTGCTGTCCTGTCTGCTTCTCTTTCCAGCTGCTTGATGCTCTTCTGCTGATGACCTGTGTTCATGGTCCTGGAAGGCCTCAGCCCTTGCGGGCCCTACACAGGGCTGTCGCCTGGCAAGCACTCTGGTAGCCAGGAGCAGGACCCCAGCTGTGCTCCTCATGGAGCTGCTAGGCCATGAGTCTGAGTCCCAGCTGATGAGCCTACATGCTTCCCTTCTTGTATTCCTTTTCAAAAAACCTGGAGTTTGATACTTTAGAAAACACTTCTCCATTGAAGATTTACTTTTGGTGCCATCTTTTGGAATCAGAAGCAAACTTAATATTTGCTCACTAACATCGGAGTCAAGAGTTCTTTGCTATGATTCACAGAGGGAGGGTGGAGCAATGGTCACCTGTATTTTTATATCACTGTTCTCTGGAAAGTGTGTTCTTGCACGCATTTTGCATTGAATGCAAACCCCAGTCGTTATTTTTCATTTAAGACAAAGGTGTCTGCAAGCATGACAGTGAGCAAGTAACTCAGAGCAGCTGTGCACAGTGGGTCCGCAGGGGGCTGATCAGGAGAGCAGCTCTGTTCACAAAGCCGGCGCAGCCTTGTCTTCCTGGCGCATCTCCCCCACATGGCAGCAGTTGAGCATAGAGCTTTCTGGGGTCTTTCTTGAACATCCCATATTGGTCAGGAGGGCCACGCCCTGTCAATCATCAGACTGCAGTCCATCACATGCTGGGACATTAGCACAGAAACCTCACCCAGCAGCAGACATCCACTCCTGACTTCAAGATGGGCTCCTAGGAAAACCGCTCACAGGTCCAACTCTTGTACCTGAAACTATATTGTGAACACTCCAGGGATGTGGGTTACCTAAGGAGGGGCTGCAGTTCATCTTTGTACAAAGAATTCTTTCATCATGAAAATAATCCATATTTTGTCAATTTAGGGCTCTAGGCATGAATTTGTGAGCTGTGAAGGACATTATTTTTAATGGATTTTGATGATCTGAAGTACCCAGGGGACCCCGGAACTGTTCAGTGAAACACAGGGACAAATCAGTTCTCTGGACAGGCAGCTCTCTGCTGCTATTCTTAATATGAGATGGCATGAGACAGGAAGTCCCCTCCCCTCCCACAGTGGTCTCACCTTTCCTGGTAATTGCTTCCTTAGAGTAAACTCGAGTTTCCATTTGTGAAAAGTTTCCTGTCTTAACAAACCCCAGGAGCATCAACACCTTTGAACTGATGCCGCAGTCTGGCTGGGCACAAATGCCGCAGTCTGGCTGGGCACACAATCACGAGCCACCACACAGCTTGTAGATTCAAACAGCAACTCTTTATTCCCAAACTCACACCAGCCATCTACAATCACGTTCTGGGGAAATCCACGTTCTCTGCCCAAATCCCCGTTCTCTGCCCAACTCCACCTCCACTGGGCTTCTATCTCCAAAAAATATACTGTCTGAATCCCGTGAGAACTCAAGGGGAACTCAGGCAGCAGGATACGCCCTATTCCCAGCAGGAATAATCTTAAACCTTAAACCTGGAACCTAAACTGGGAACGCCCTAAACACGACTATCTTAAACCGGGAACACCCTAATCTGCCTTGGTCCTTGAGCAAGGTCACCTACATTCAATGTCGCTGCAACATGTCAGCAACATGGGGTACGCTGGCAAGGAAATTGTCATACCTACTTGGCTAATGGCTCCCAGCAAACTGAGCCTGCAGGTGCTTTCCTGCTCTTGCTGGGAGGGCGTCAACCTGGGCCTCTGAGCCTCAGTGCTCCTGATGCACGTCCTTGGAATGAACGCAAATCCCACAATGCTTTGCTTCAGTTTCAGTTCTGCAGCCAATGGGCTCCATGCCTAGAGTTCATGTAGTCTCTCATCCTTGTCGCCAGTCTAGCTGCATTTTGATGACTTCAATGAGCAGTGGTCATCCTCGAGGAGAGGGCAATTCCAAAGTGCTCCCTACTCAGGAAAGCATCAGGTACAGTGGACAGTGTCCAGAGAGTCACAGCATGTCCACTGCAGGTGAATGTCCTCCTCAAGAAGCCATTCCAAGAACTTCAGAGCTGCTGCTCCTGAGGATCGGAGGTGGCCGCAGCCACTACCTCTGTGTGCAGGAGCAACTGAGGATGGCATGAGCCTGCCTCGGCCTCCAGGACCCTCGGGAGCCGCTGTGGACCCTGAGGGTCTAGATGTTCAGGTTCTGTTGGCCATGGGGAGTTCTACCACAAGGCCTGAGGGTGGAGTGGTACTATCCCAGGCCTAGGAGGGACTTGGACCAGGGCTGAGCAGCTAAACCCTAAATGCCCTAGTGGAGGAAGTGTGTTAAAAGACCCTCATTCTCCACCCTCCTAAGTGCCCTCAGTTGGGAAGGCAGAGGGTGCAATGGGATTCAACTTCCTTACACAAGTGTGTTCTAATAGAGACATTTCAACTCAGTCACTTAAGAGGGAGAAGAAGAGAAGACGACAGCTAGGCTGTGCCAGAGACCACGCCAGCACGCCCTGGCAAGCAGCAGAGAGGCAGAAGAAGCCCCAGACCTGCTGACCCTCTCCTTTAATGTTAAACCTCTCTGTGATTCACATTAATCAAGTTATATCTTCACAACTTTTGATACAGACTCTCAGAGGCTACCAGTTTTCAGGGGAATGCAGTTACAAGTGATTTTTCTCTGTACTATTTTTGAAGTATTATTATATATAATTATTCATGTACTTACATACAAATACATAAAATACCCATGTCTGCCTATATCTCTATGTAAATACCTACATTACTGTTCTAATATGTAAATACAGGTGGCACCTAAGACCTGTATGATTTTTTTTTAATATTTAATGGCACCCCAAGGCCATACCAGGCACATGTGTCTTCCGAGTATCATCTTCACTAGATTTCTGCCTCCACAAGGCACTCCCTGCCCTCTGCCTGCCTCCTGCCTGCCCCGTGTTTTCCCATCCTAATACGTAATGCATTATTCCTGTCTCCTTAAGCTGCTCACACTCCGCCACACTGTGTCCTTAACTTCTTCAGCAGTGTTGGCTACCTGCCCTGAGCTGGCCAGGCTTGCCTCTGCACCCACTGGCACTTGCCCACATGCTGCTGTGGGGATGTAGACTTTACTGATGCCAGGCGTCCCTGCATAGTGAGTCAGGTGGAGAGCAGCTGCTCTGCTCTGCTCCATGTTCCCCATGGGTCACGCAGGCAGTGCGCCTCTTGACACCCAGCTTCTCCCACTCAGCATCCCGCCTTGAAGATGAATCCATGCTGCTCCATGGGGGCAGCAATTTGCTGTACTTTATTCCACCAACCGCTCATCCCTGTCCCCTGGGTTTTGATGGACATTTGGTTTGTATCCAGTTTGCACTATTGTGAAGAGGACCGATAGGAATCATGTCTCCAAATCTTTCATGGAACATACGGATTCAGGAGTGGTATTGCAGGATCACGTGTGCGTGTAGACGCAGTATTAACAGATCATGTCACACATGCTCCCCAGCCACATGCTGTGTTGGTCTTTGAAGTCACATCAGGCTGGGTTTCTCTCCATCATGACGGGCCAGCAATCTTGCTGACGAGCTGGGCAACAGAGGTGCCCCTGACTCCGGCTTAGTCTCATATCCGGGGAACTGGTTAGCAGAGCATGTTTTCACTTGCTGGCCTCAGCTGTGAAGAGGCAGGGTGTATTTATTTGTCCCTATATGTACTGTCTTCAGTCCCCGCACCCTCAAGAGCAAGAACAGGGCTCCACTGAAGTCTTCAGACTCTCCACGCCCTTGGGGAGCACATCCCTAGACACTGCAACCTGGCGCTAATGCCTGAGGGCGGGCTCCCCTGGCACTGGCTGGTGACACTCTGCTTTCTGGCAGCCTTTGCTCCCATTTCCTGCTCTGGCATGCACACCAATCCTTCCTCTCCCTTGTGGAGAAGGAGAGAGAAGGTCATGGACACAGATGGACTGCATTTAAACATGGATATGCTAAAAGGACTTTTCCATCTTTTCTTCTGTACATGAGCTCAGGACTTCCACTGATACTAACAGCGATGGGTATTCATGTGTTGTATAGGGCTTCTCTATTTTGTAAGGAAAAGCTAAATCATATCTTCCACAGAATGAATTTTTTCTTTGCTCCATTTCTGACTTAACACAAAGTGGAAGAGAAAGTCTTGTTTGAAGAAATGGTACTATAATATGATTTCTGTAAAGGCATGTCCTCTACAACACTTATATTCCTAGCATTCTCCACATGTCTCGCATAACGAATATCTAACCCTCAAAATCCTCACTAGTAAAATTCGCACTAGGGTAACTGCTTCCCCTACATACATCAGCACAAGCACGGCCGAGAAGCTTTTGCACTCAATTTTGCTTAGAATAACACTTATTTATGAAATAAATAGAAAAATTCTCTGCAAAGTAATATGTTTTCCAGGAGATTATATGACACTTAAAAGAGTAAACTTGTTTGCCACTCTAACACTTTTTTTACTAGAATATATTGAAATGTGGAATAACTTCACATCCAAGAGGGTGTCCTCAGGTACTTGAGGTTCTGTGAGACACCTTTGCCATGACTGCCCACTTGTTTCTTCATGCCTGTGACTGAGGGCTCTCTGAAGTAGATGGGAATGTTATTTGACCCAGTGATAGAAGGATCACAAACAATGCTGCAATAACATTTATGCACATTTATTTATATAACTGACATTTAATAAACACCTACTAGGCACCAGGCCCACTCTAGATCCTGGGGACACTGAACTGAATGAGAACAAACACCCTGCATCTATGAATTTTCCATTCTTAAATAAGCAAGAGGTATAATATGGCAACAATGGTGTAATATAAAAAATTTAGATGGAAAGGTAATAGAGAAGAGTGGAGCCAGGAAAATATCAATGGCCAATTGACATTCCAGTAAAAACCAAAAGGAAATTAAAAGGAGTCATGGGAGGACCTCAAGGAAGAGTACTCCAGGCAGAGGGAGCGGCAAAAACAGAGATGGGCTGGTGTAGCAGAGGCAGCTGAATGAGGGGAATAAGGGCAGGAAGCAGCCCGAGAGAGGAAGTGGGACCGGGCAGGGGCTACGCCTCCCAGGGTGTGTGCACTTTCTTCAGGACCCAACACAATAGTGGTGCTGCTGGGCTGCAAGATACCAGCAGCTACAGCTTTGCTAAACTTTGCCAAATTGTTCATAGTTCTCATTTTTGCACTTTCATGAGCTTTTATTTGAGTTCCAGTTATTCCACACGATATTTGCAGACTTTTGAATCTCTGCTTGTCTGACAGGCATGAAATGCTGCAGTTTGGGGATGTGTGGGGTACTCCCAAGTGCTGTCTGTTGAGCATTTTTTGGTGTTTCCTGCTCCAGTACAAGTGAATTTGGAGATCTTTTCTTCTGTTTGTTGGCCATTCCAGATTTTTCCTTTTGAACATTTTTCTCATATCCTGATTCTCCGGTATGTTGCTTGCTCTTCTCTTAGTGGTGTTCTTTGAAAGTTCTGGCTGGTAATTTACTGTTAGTTAAACACGTCACTGTTGCTGCTGCCCTTCTCAGGCCTGTGGCATGACTGCTTTGTTCTGATGGCACATACTGGTGCAGAGAAGTTTTGACCTTCAGTGGATTCAAGTGTGTTCATCTCTTCCTTTAGTGTGCACACTTACTCTCCTTTAAGCTGCCTTTCCTGTACACAAACTAGTCACGATCTCTGCTGGATTTCTCCTAATGGACTGAAATTTCAGTTTTAATATTTTGGAATTACTTCTCTTTGGAATGATGTGAGGTGGGAATTGTTTTTCTGGTTTCTTTTTCTTTGAGGGGCAAGGAGGAGGTGATAGGATTGAACCCAGGGTGCTCTACCATTGAGCTACATCTCCAACCCTTTTTACTCTGAGCTGGGGGTCTCACAAAATTTCCCAGATTGGCCTCAAATTTTCAATCCTCCTGCCTCAGTCTCCCAACTAGCTGCAATTATAGTCATGTGCCACTGCGCCCAGCTCAGCATAATCTTAAAGTAGAGATGGGGACATCTTTGCCTTATTTCTTACTTTACAAAGGATAAAGCCTACCATTATGCAGGACAATGAAGGGTTTTTTTTTTTTTTTAATTATAACCTAATGAAATGCCTAGTTCACCAAGAATGGCTACATTTAAGGGTGTACAGTGTTCTCAAACACCTGTCCTGCCTTGATTGTGGCATGACCATGTGTCCCTCCTGAATGTATTAAGGTAGATTTCACTAACAGGTCTGCCCATCCACATGATACACATTCACATGGCTGGCTGGAATTGATTGCAGCTTGGGTTGATTCTTTTTAACATGTCACATTGTTTGAAGAATAAAGGTATGTGTTTTGTATTGGATGAGCATGCACACCGATCAAGGCTGGTAGTTATGTTGTTGAAGTATTCTATATCATTACCAGATTTTTGTGTTCTTCCTCTACCAATTACAGAATATAATACACTCAGATCTCCCTTAACAATTGAAGATTTGTCAATCTTCCCTATCAGTATGCAAATTTCACCTCTGAATATTTTGTTATTAGGCATGTAGTAGTTAGAACACTTGGGTGGGATGTAACTCAATGGTAGAGCTCTCACCTAGGATGTATGAGGCTCTGGGTTACATCCCCAGCAGCCAAAGAAGAGAAAGAAGGGAAGGAAGGAGGGGGGGATGAGAGAGTGCATCTTTCTAGTGTGATGAGCCTTTCATCCAGGTGCTGTGGCTCTCCTTTACTGTGATAATGCCTTTTGCCCTAAGAGATAGTATTAATGCAACAAGGCTCCCTGCCATTAGGACTTACAGTGCATTCTTCCACATTTATCCCTCTTAGCCTTCCTACTAAGTCTTATGTTTGCATGTGGAGCTCACAAGCAGACCAGGGTGGACCTCTTACAATCTGATGGCAGCTTTCAACCAACGAGATTCACTGCGCAGATTCCCTGCATTTGTCATTAACCTGAGCCCTGTCAACTATTTTGTGGTCATTTTCCTATATCTTTCTTTGTTTTTCCCCCCTCTTTCTTTGATATTTAGACTTGAGTTATTTTTATTCTGTTTTTCCTTCTTTCCCTCTAGTTGCCTGGAAACTATACACTGCTTCTATTTTTATAGGTACCTTTAAAATGTTCACTGAGTCTAAATGGAGCAACAGTTCTACGCTCCTAATAATCACCAACTCTGATCCTCCTCCACCATTTGCATATCTTAATTGGTTTTCATTATTTACAACTACTTTTCTTGCCCTAGATCAGTCACCAATGTCATTGTTGCTATTGATGATGCTCACTGGTACCCAGCCTCCGTTTCCAATTAACTGGCTCACTGGCCCTTCTGCACTCACATGATTCTGGGTTCAAGTCAAGTTTTGGGGAGTGGAGCTTTTGGGTGTGTATTTAGCGATTGCCAGTGGTGGTAAACTTTAGGTTTTTGTTTTGTCTTGCCATGAAATGACTGTTACACCATTTTTTTTTTGAATGATAAGTGACAGATATGTTCTCATAGCACTCAGCACAGTTCACAGGGCTATGTTTACTGCAAGGAACTCTGTACCAATCTAATTGCTACATCTTTCCTATCTTATTTCAAGTTCAATTTAATTCTGTTGTTTCATTTCATTTTCTGCGGTGCTGGAGATTAAGTCCAGGACCTCGCCCACACTCGGCAAGCGTTCCGCTTCTATTCCTTTTAAATTGTCCATCTTTTCTCCTGGATTTGGCCTTTGTTTTTGGTGTCATGTTCTGCAGGACTTCGATGTGTGTGCATGTGGCCTCATCATTATTTAGTGGCCTGGGATTTGTTGTGCTTGCTAACTCTGAAGGTCCAGTTGTCTATCAGTGCTGAAGAAAGAACTGTCAGTCAATATCTTTTTTAAAAAAATAGCTTTATTTTATTCATATATTTTTAGGTGGTGCTGAGGATGGAACACACATGCTAGGCAAGTGCTCTGCCACTGAGCCACAGCCCAGCCCAGTCAATATCTTTCTGAACTCTAGTTCTCCACCCTGCTCTTCATTCTCCCCACCCACTACTCTACTGGCCAAATGCGCTGCCTCCTCCCCACCCCCCCCACCCCAGTCAGAGGTATTTCTCTACCCTTTCCTGAAGCATGAACTTCTTGTGGTCCTGCCTTTGTGAAGGGGGTCTCAGTTTCAACCCATTCTTTAGGGTTGGCGCAGGTTTGTCCTCCTTGTACTGCAGCAGCCCTGTCTCTGGCAAAATGGGTAGAAGCATGTGCTCTCCTGTACCGGACGGGCGGCCTCTGTGGAGGCTGCCCAGCCCACCTGCGTATTCTCCTCCACCAATGGACATACTCCCAGCCCACCCACCATTCTCCTCTACCAATGGGCATACTCCCACCCGCCCAACCCAAGAGCCCTTCTCCACTAATGGGCAGATTTCCTGCCTACAGCCCCTCCCACCACACAAGTCCTTTTTCACCAATGGGCGGGCTCCGGGGCCACCCTGCTCACTCCATGCGCGCTTGCCATTTTGTTTCTGGTTCTGCGCTGGGGTTCCTCTTATGTTCCTGTGATCTCGCATACACACTTGAGAAGCTATTTCTCACATTTTTTTTTCCCCTTAAAGCACGTATAAGTGCTTTGTAGCTAAAAGGAATTCTTACAAGGTCTAATGTTGCCAAACGCAGAATTATGTTTCCATCCTGATTTTAGACTGCCTTAGGCCTCCCGTTGTCATGTTCACATCCTTAACGAACACGATCTTCATTCTTCTGATGTACTTTCCACTAAAAATATTACAGAATTTGCTTTTGTCTCCTGTCAATTATGGTTTCATTTTCCAACTTCTCTCTTTAACTAAAAACGTAAATGAACGTTCAGGCGGGGGACCAGGCCAAGAATGAAGTGAGTCTGCGCTCTGCTCTCCTTACCTTGCCAGTGGCTCAGGTTCACCTAAGGCTTTAAATGGTGTTGGTTTGTCAAATAACCCACTAACACTCATGAGCACGCAAATGTACTGTGTTCAATTTGCTCAGGAGCCACATGTCTCATAAAATTCCAGTGAAAAGAAGCTGCATGAGGGGCCTAAAGTTCCAACTGTCACAGCCTTCACATCATTGACGAGTCTTTTACCTGCAGGAACGAGCCATGGTTGGAGTGATGTGGGTGGGTTTCTCACGGACTATCTGCCCCAGCATGGAAACAGGTGATGTGCTCTCCTATTGCCACTCAGGGCTGTGGGTCCTCTCAGCGAGTGGCACTTCCCATTCTACCTTGAGCAGCTAGAAAGGAAGAGGACCAGATTATCATATTAGAGGCCTTCCCGTGGGAGGAACTTCTTCTCCACTGAAAACCCTTGATTCTCTCAGAGATGGTTAAAGTTTTGCAAATAAAGCCCCTGAAAGTGCCAAGCATTTGGGAAAGAGGTAATTGAAACAAAATGTTAGCAACTTTTATGTGAATTGTGCAAGCTTGGTTCAATATCTACAGCAGTGCTTTTCAAGATTTAAGGACGTGTGTCACTTGGTGTTCTTGTTAAAATGAAGCCTGCTTCCACAGACAGGGCTAAGATTTCATGTGACCAGCACGTGCAAGGAGGCCGATGGTGTGGGTGAGCCTCACTGCAAGGGGCAATGACTACAAGACTGCGGCAGGAGGTGACACTTGGGTCACCCATGTCATGTGATCCAATATGGTAGCCACCAGCCACACATGGTTGGTCCAGTGGAGATGTGCTGAATACCAAATGCATACTTACTTTTGAAGACCTGACGAGGGAAAGGATATCAAATAAAGAACTAACTTTTAAAATTTGATTACGTGTTGAAAGAATATTTTGGACATATTGGATTAAATAAAATGCATTGTTAAAATGAATCCATCCTCAATTTTTACCCTATTCAATGTGACAACTGAAAATTCCATGTGTGCCTGACATTAGTGGCTCACATTGTCTCTAGTGTAGTTTCCTTTTGCTGCTATAACAAGCCACCGTCAACAGTGGTTGAAACAACACAGATTTACTGCCTTACAGTTCTGAGTCCTTCAAGCTTCAGAGATCTGGGGGAGAAATCACCTGCCTCCGTGTCCAGCTTCTGGAAGTGCTTGTATGCCTTACCCCAATGGCCCTGCTCACAACATCGTCAGCTGCAGAGCATCCTCAAGGTCCAGCCTCTTTCTCTGACTCTCCCTCACACACAGCTTTACTGCTATCATGTCATCACCTCCTCTCACTCTGTCCCCACCTCCCTCCTTATAAGGATGCTTGTGATTATTTCTTGTCCACCCAGATAATCAATTTCCCACCTCGAGATCATTAACTTCATCACATCTGCAAAGCCCATTTGCCAACAAGGTCACGTGTTCCCAGGTTTCAGAGATTAGGACATGGACATCTCGTGGGCAGGAGGGCACTGGGCTAGACAATTTGTTTGTTTTCATCACACCATGGTCACCTGTGCTCCTCAGCCACAGCACAAATGAACTCAGGAATAAGAAACAAATGATTTTATTATTTTAGTATCACAATGCCAAACCTTAGATCAAAAACCCTAACTTATGTTTGAGTGAAATGTTTCCTATTTCTGCATACATTCACTGTAGTAGTTAGAGGTTTTGTACTTGTTCGTATTGCAAATAACCAAGAGTCTTAGGTTCTCCTGCTAATTCAAGAGCCTTCTTGTGGCCTCAGTGAATGCCCCTGCGTTGGCAGATAAAGCATGGTGTGTGTGAAATATTACTGAATAGATAGGATACAGCCCAGGCAGAAGAGTTAAGCCAGTTATAGCATTCTATCTCTACAAGGTTTTGGGAGCTGGTTTGCCTTTTAAAACTTACATATTCAACAAATATTTGGGGGCACTCCTAGATACAAGGTCTTGTGGTAGGACTGGGTGAGTCTGCACCCTTGGAGCTCGCAACTCCACAGAGAAGTAGGATGCAGACACTGCTGCACACATCCAGAGGTGAAAGACGTCTCCCATGCAGCTGGGTACAGGAAGCTGGGGGAAAGAAGGGCTGCAGCCCACCAGGTCTTCTTAGATAAGATGCTGATGATTCAGGATTGGGGGAAATGTCATGGGAGAAGAAACTGTGACCTAGGTCACAGAAACGAATCTGAATACCTTAAGCATCCAGGACAGCTATCCTGTGACGCTTCTGTTCAGGTGCAACATTTTTAGATACTGGGCCTACTGCATTGAGTTTCGCTTTTTTATTATTTAATTTATTTATTTGTTCCTGTGTCTTAAACATTAACCTTGGACGTCCTTAACCTCAATGAAGGGAGTGAAGGATACAGAAATGAGGGTGAGGGAACAAAGAAGTGATAGAAATGATTGCAGTGTCCCCTACATACTTCCTGTCCACAATATAAAATGATGTGTGCTTAGATTTGACAAATATAACCAGAAACCAGCTTGTCAAAATAACAGAAACTGGCTGACTTTTAGGAATATTGGCGGCACGTGGTCTAACTTATTATATATTTCAAAACATTTAAGACTCTGCTATGGTCTAAATATACAACCCTTAAATTTTCATATTCATAAATTAAATATAGACCACAGCACCCTCTCGGTACCCATCCATCTATTCCATAGCAACGGTATCCTGAGGGCGGCACCAGGAGTCTAGCTTAAGGAGTCTGTGGGGAGCAATCTAGGAATGCATGGCTCAGTTTTGTCATGGTCATTAGTTAATTAAGCAAACCTAAGTGCAGGCATCTCAGAGCCAGAAGTTGCCGCCTGGAAGACCCACCAGCAGACAATGGCCATTGTCCTGTAGAAGCACCCAGAAGTCACAGTGACCCTGAGTCAGAGAAGACTGAGTGAGCAGTCCAGCCACACCCTCCTCCAGCCTAGCCCCTCCTGAGTGCCAGGGTGAACCCAGTAAGGCATGGGACTGTCTTCCCTGCCCACTGTGGAGAGTGCTCCTGTCCCGGAGATAATAGAAGCCACCAGAGAGACCTGGATGCCAACTCCCACAGCAGGATGACTCCAAAGTTCTAAAGTTAAGGGAAAGGCACCCAAATATCTAGATAGCTTTTAAGAAAAAGGAAGTATACTTGACCTCAAGACAGTATAGGGCTTCCGTAATCCAGACAGTGCAGTATTGAAGGGAGATAGAACCTACAATTATCTCAGAATAAAAGGCCTAATTTTTTTTTAAAAAAATTGCGTGTGCTACCACCATTTTATTTAGAGATGGTTCATTTATTTTCTTTTATGAACCTGTATTAATATAAAAATATTGCAAGTGTTGAGGCGTTTTCTTCCAAAAAATTCTTCAAAAGCTAGATGAATCATTATTTTAATATGTAAACTAACATTGAATTGTGGGTCATATTTACATAACAATTAGCCTCATATTTAAAACATTTCTGAATAAGATTTGTAAATCCAGATGTAAAATCATAAATCAGTCTGTGACCTAAATAATTTAACTGTATTAGATAATCTGGATAGTTTTGCAGTATGACCATATAAGATATTATAAAATTGGGAATTAATGGTTCTATGTATAGTTGTCCTCTGAAACCTAATCATGTGTTAATTCAAGTAGAACTTAAGTCTGAATTCCTTATGTCAACAAGTAACGGGATTGAGATGGCCAGGATTATGTGGTAAAAATGTGCAAGGCACACACCTTTTTAACAAAGCACACTCTCAAAATTCAGTCATTTTTCTTTTTTAAAAAATTTATTTGTTATTTTTAGTTATACATGATAATAGAATGCATTTTGACATATTATACATACATAGAGTATAACTTCCCATTCTTGTGGTTGTACATGACGTGGAGTTTCACTGTTCAGTATTCATATATGAACATAGGAAAGTTATGCCGATTCATTCTACTGCCTCACAGTCATTATTCTTAACTCATAGGAACTAATTATAATTCAGGAAAGCTCACTAAATGCAAATGAGTGTTCATTAATACAGTTGGTAATTATTCTTTTCTGATACAGGGGCCCATATTCAGTTTTAACCACTAAGCAACTGGTTAACTGAACTTTTACTCTTAATACAATGTTTGGTTGATATGCAGTTCATCTATTTAAAATTTATTGCATCATCCAGCAATATTTCTGAAAAAAAAATGTAAAATTTCAATTCTCAAATATAGATCATACTGCCATCAAACTTTTATGCAACACTTTAGGGTCTAAAAACCATTTATGTGAGCTAGCTCAATTAATCTTTGAATGCCTCAGTTAGAATCCTTGTGCACATTTGCAGGAATTTGTAAGGCACTTTCCCAAGGCTGCCCAGAAACAAATCCCTCAGAGTCCTGAACCCATGGTCACAGCCCCAGGTCCAGCTGCACCTCCCAGCCATCAATAGGACTTCTGGTGCATGAATGCTTCAGAGCCCTGGGTGGGTCAGGGTACTGAAGGATTTTTATAATATTAGTAACACTAGCTGGGGGCTGAGACTCCAGTGACAACGTCTTTGGGAGACCCAGCAACATGACAGCGGAGTCCATCATTTCCCCAGCGCAGCTTTGGCTGACGTATATGCTCAGGCTCAGCTAAGATGGCCTAGTGGAGCCACCTGCTTCACTTGAGAGGGGACTGTCCCCAGACAGCACAGTGAGGCAGAGAAAATAGGATGCGCGCGTGTCATGTTGACTTGGAGAGCGTGAGGCTTGGCCATGCAGATGCCCTCATCAGCCCCGTGCAGCCTTCAGCCAGCCCTAGAGAAGCCGGCTCCCCTCGCAGCCGCACAGTAGGGAAGGGTGCACGTCCAGTGCGTGTCCAGCCACATCTCCGGCTGCACTGTCTGCGTCCCCGCGATTTGCATTCTGCATGTGCATGTGCCTCTGCCTCTTTATGCTCCTGCCATGTACTCTGTTGGAGGTGTCCCAGGAATGCATAATTGCCCACGTCCAGCCTGCAGATCAAACTCCAATTTAATTTGCAGAAGCAAGTAAATACAAAGCGGGTGTTGCACCGTTTGGACCTCCTGCTTTTGTGATTAGGCTCTCTGATTCTGCTTGCCCATGTTCCGTTTTCCACTTAATATTCTTTGCCACCTTCACAGCCAACACTTGGGGTCCTCTCTGTGTCGCTTCAGCTCTTCCCGTGCCTTCATTCTGTACAAGTCCAGGGGTCCGTTGCCTCCTTTGAGATGTCTGAGAGCCATCTTGATAAGGGTTTCGGCTCCAGCCATGCCCCCTTCCCCTGCAGTGGCAGACAAGGAGCCAGTCCACCGCCTGTGCAGGAAGGGCTAGTAATGCCTCTACCATGGTCTTTTAGGAACCCAAATCTGAACCCAGACTCCACAAATTTTCAGTGAATGGAATAAAACGTTTGTAGGATGACTGAAGAACTACCTGTGGCCCAGAGTTAAGTGAAAAACCTTATCGGAAATTGTTCCAGCCTAACCTGGGCTCCCCATCCAAAACAAGGGGCTGGAAACCAGAGGGAGAGGCAGGACCTTGGGAGTGATCCTCAAGGAGGATCCAAATGCCCTGCCCCAGAAGCAGGGCTCCCAAATTGGGGTCGAAGACAGACGACAGGAGCCTGGAATGCAAAGCAAATACACATAAAACAGTGAACTGTGCCCCAGGGAGAGGTCTTCAGAATGGGGTGGACCAGATGCAGAAAGGTCACCTGAGCAGGTTAGAGATTAGAAGCTCAGGGAGTAGGGCCTGGGTGCTGCCTTTCTATAACCCCTGATGCCTGTTCAAGTTTGGGAATGTCAGCCCCAAGGAAAGGAGGGACAGCCCTGCTCAGGCAGGCGCCCCGCCCCCCCAAACCAAGCATGCCTCCCCTCCTAGGCTTTTGCCCTGGGCCTGCCCTTCATGCACTCTTCCTGTAATCTGGCAGCCCACTGCCCTGCTTTTGTTGCACAAAGAGCTCTACCCCAGCCCCTGTTCTCATTGTGCCCTGTCCTCCTCTACCCCACAGCACTCCTGACCCCTTCCTCCAGCCCCTTTAATCTTTCTGGAGCACATGCTGTTTCTTAGGTACCAGATACCTCACTTGTGTGTGTGCACTTACTGCTCTCTCCTTCCTTTGCCCACAGAAATGGAGACTCTGCAGGGCAGCAAGCTTGGCTTTGACCTTCAAGTGCTAGTATAGGGTCCACACACAGCAGGAACTCACCAAGTAATTATTAAGTGAGGTGTACACTGAAGCCCCTGGCCACCGGGGAGGGAAGCCCATCCAGAGGCCACTCCCCACCTCCCTTTACAGGGTCCCCTTACTCATAACCAACTCACCAGGGTCCAGGCTGCCACCTGTACAGGTGCACGATGCTCAGGAAGGGCGGAGGTGGACCGCACAGAAGAGGCTCAAGAGTGGTGCTGGGCAGAAGGGAGAGACATCTGTGCAGGCACCAGTTGGATTACCTTTCTGCCTTTCAGCTTGTGATGTCTGAGCTTTGGGAATCAATAAGTGTTAACTTATTCAATCCTCATAAGAGTCTTAAGAGGCCGAGACCACATTACCCTCCTTTGTAAGTGTGGGTCAGTATTTTACCCCAGTTTGCACAGGAGGTATATAGGAGAGAAAGGACCTGTACCTCTCAGTCTAGCTCTCCCAGTAACTCTGAACAGCCAGCCATTTCAGAGTGAGTCATGCCTGCGTGATAGCATTCAGGATGCTTCATTATAACTGAAAAATATTTAAAAGGACACCTTTTATTATTCATTGTCTGTACCTACCCAGTGCCCAGCATAAAGTTCCTAGATGGACAGATGAATGGAAGGATGGATGGATGATGAATGGACAGATGCACAGATGGATGGAAGGATGGAGGGATGGCTGGATGCGCAGGTGGATGGATGGACCACGATATAAGTTTCATGCTGGCTGCTCCATTCATCTCTAAATAACTAAACTTTGAAACTCCAGAAATAAATTAAGAGCTTTCATTTTTTTCCCCCAAGCTAAATCTGTCAAATAGACCTGAGGTTTTGTAATTGAAAAAGTGTGCAAGGGATCAGATAAAGAAAACTGAGTGATAAGGGCATTTATCTCCAATCTTTCTGGCCGGAGGACTAGCTCTTTCCCAGAATCATTCCTCTTCCTCCTCAGAAAGATAGAGAGCTGCAGCAGAAGCAGGGGAAGCAAAGGCCCTGGCCCTTCTCCTCCAAGTGGAAGCGGAAGTGTGGATGGCCTCAGCCTCAAGGACTGGACCCGAATTTCCATAAGCAATCAGGTCCCAGTGATAAAATTAAAGCAAGCAGGCAAGCAAGCTATGCCCCAGTGAGAGGATGCTGGAGGGATGCAAACTGCTTTAGCATTCCTGGGAGTCCTTCTGCCCTGTTCTTCCCTCCCACTTCTATCCAGATCTGTTAAGTGCTATACAGAAAAGACCTGTTAATATGTAATGATAAATTCTTTTAAACGGATGGCACCTCAGCAGATCTCCTGAGAATGCTCTAAGGCTCGGGCTTCTTCTCAACAGGATGGTTCCACCTCCTGTCTCACCTCCTGCCCCTGCTCCAGGTGGGCAGGAACAAGGAGTGTGACCATTGCATGCTGAGCCTAAGGATGGCCCAAGACCTTCCTGTGGACCCCATAGCTACTGTCCTCAGCGGGGTGCTGAGGCTTCTAGCCCCTCCATCCTGATTCCTTGTCTGTACCTACCCAGTGCTCACAGTCAAGGTAATCCCAGCAGCCGCCTCAGGCTTCCGAAGGCATCTGGAGACTTCTTGGCAGTGGTAGCTTCGGAAAGTAGCCATTTATCCTCATCAGAGCTGTCATAGCCTTGTCCGCAGAGGGAGGGCTCCTCTCCACCCACGGAGGATCAGCAGTGGCTTCTAGGCCCTGCTACTCAAGGACAGTCCAAGGGCAGATGCTGCTGGTCTCCATCAGAACCACTCGAGTGGATCTTCAAAAATACACATTTCTGGGCCCGGTGCTAGAGGTTCTGATTCATCAGGGCAGAAATGAAACGCAGGAAACAACCTATAACATTTAAGAGTTCAGGCGATTCCCCTGTACTACCAAGTCTAGGAGCCACTAGCAAGACTTTAAATCAGGTTTTATCTTAATACACAATAAGACTGTGTGTGTGTGTGTGTGTGTGTGAGAGAGAGAGAGAGAGAGAGAGAGAGAGAGAGAGAGAGAGAGAGAGAGAATTGTGCTGGGGATCAAACCCAGGGCCTTGTGCATGCAAGGCAAGAACTCTACCAACTGAGCTATATCTCCAGCCCCACAATAGACTTTTTAAAACAAAAGTATCTTCATTATTTATGACAAAATGCTACATGTTAACACATCAAAAATCTAGAAAAATGTAAATAAGAAACCAAGAGTCTTATTACATGGAGGTAATCACTGTTGACATTTTACAGAACTGTTTTCAAACAACTGGCATACAAATGCCTGTAATTTTAGATAGGTGTCAGTATCCTTACATAAACTTGACACATATGTAATAATCATTCTACTAACCAAGAATATGTATTCTAACAATAGGCCTCCACAAAAATTTTATAGCAAAGTTAGAAATAATATCAGGGCCCCACCTAGGACCTCAGACAGACGGGACCGTGCTGTAAAACCTGTCAGGTGTTTTTAATGTTGGCTAAGTAATTCTCTTCCTGATTCCATGATAGAATTGTTGAGGTGATTGCTATGCAAAACATCAGCAAGTGACCCAGAAGCTTTCGAATATGAACCTGGTCCTATTAGGGCAGAAGAAAGCAACCCAAGGAAAGGATGGGGAACAGAGGAAGCAGGTGGAAGGGTGGGATTGCCAGATAAAATCTAGAATTTAAATTTCAACCTCTGATAAGCAATTTTTTCGTCTAAGCACATCCCGACTTGTTTATCTGGAACTCAGATTTAGCAGGACCTCTGCCTTGTTTCTATCTGCTACCTCTGGCGACCCTGGGGGAGCTGGCCATGGTGAGAGTGGAAGGTGGCCGGTGGGCAGATGCCCAGTGTAAGACCAGGGTCAAGAGGAAGGTTCCCACCTCTGACCTGCCTTAGGACTTGTCAAGCTATATCACATGAAGACTCCCCTCACACGCCAACCCCAGGCCTGCACAAAGGCTCCACCAGACCCTCCCAGTCACAGGAAGCAGCATCACACCTGCCCTCACACCAGGGCTTTTAACTGGACCAAGCCTCTACTCCTGGGGACCCTGCCCAGGTACACACCTTATCTCTGTGTAGCTCAGGAAAGGTCAATGCCTCTCTTCATTCCTATATTTCTAGTTCTTATGATTTCATTCTCAAGAAAACAAACTTCTCAGGAGGACCTGCTGCCTCCACAGTCCCCATTTCCTCTCTGCGTCCCGAGGGAGCTCCCAGTTTGCTCAGGATGGGACCTTGTCATTTCCACGCTGATCCCTTGTTCCCTGTAAGTGGCTTCATTCCGCCCCCTCAGTCTTACTGTCCTCGCAGCCCTGACCTGGACCTACAGCCCTTTCATCTCACCCTGTTTTCTTTCTTTTTTTTTAAGAGACAAATTATATTTTTATTGATTCTTTTTAGTTATACATAACTTTAAGTTTCATTTTGACATAATTATAAAAACATGGAATATAATTTGCTCCAACTCAGTCCCTAGTACTTCCCCATCCCTCCCTTCCTCCCTCCCCCTGGTCCCTCCTCTCTTCTCTATTCATCTTTGTTTTGTTTGTTTGTCATCTCTATTTCAGTTTGTTTTGTTTTGTGTTAGTGTCTGGTAGATGTAGATGATGGTGAGATTCACTGTGGTGTGTTCACATATGTACATAGGAAAGTGAGGTCAGGTTCATTCTGCTGTCCTTCCCTTATCCTGACCCTCCTCCTTCCCCCACAGTTCCCTTCATCTAGGAATGAAACCACCATCATTCAGCTATCCTACTCCTCAGTATATACCCAAAGGTTCTAAAATCTGAATATTAAAGTGATGCAGCCACATCAATATTTATAGCAGCACAATTCACAATAGCCAAGCTATGAAGCCAACCTAGGTGCTCTTCAACAGATGAAAGGATAAACAGAATGTGGTATATATACACAGTGGAGTATTACTCAGAAATAAAAAAGAGTGACATTATGGCTTTATCTGGTAAATGGATAGAATTGGAGCTCATCATGCTAAGTGAAAGAAGGCAGACTCAGAAAGCCAAAAGTCAATTGTTTTCTTTGATTTGCAGGAGCTAGTCCAAAATAAGGGGAGGGGAGAGAGAAAGGGAAAAGGGAGGATTCCATCACCCTGTTTTCTTATAATAAACCCTCTCCTCTTGGTTTCTGCTCTAGTTTCTTAAAAGCTATCCCTTGTTGTACCTTACTCATGACCCCAGATAGTATTCTAGAACTTTCTTCTGGCTCCTAGATCCTGATGTAGTGTCTATAAATCATGTATGAACTGCTCTTGTGCAGCTTGCTCTCTGCTATGGTAGGTCAGACCTCTTAGCTCTGCAGCAGAAGCAGGTGGGTGTGGCCGGGCACGCAAACGGCTGCACTGAGATGAGACCACTGATCCCCCACTTCCTATGTCTTTGACTTTCTGAGTGAAAGGTCTCCTAAGTCCCGTAACTTTCTCTGCGCTCCTGGCTGCACCTGGTCCTCTGCTTCTCCTGGGGCAGGGCATCTCCAAGGGTGCGTCATTTTCCTATCCCCACAAGTGGTGAATCTACTTAGCTGCTTCCAGGAGGTAGAAAGGCTGCTGCCTACTCATGGGATTGGTGTAGACCACTCCTGTCGAAGCAGGAGGCCAGTGTGTCCGAGCCCAGCTCCCTCGAGAGTGGATAGGGTAGGAGCTCCCCATCCTGCAACAGCACTAAGTCTCTCCTTCCCACGAGGCTGAGGCCTGCTGACGTCCAGCACAGCTCTCTGGGCCTGAAGGCCAGGTGCGGCGGTGCGTTTCCATCTCTGATGTGCTTCCCATCTTCGTGACATTTTAACAGGAAAGTGACAGTGGCAGGAAGGGTGCTCCGTGAGAGCAAACTCTGAGAATGTTTTCAATCATCTCATCTTAATACAGCCAACTTCACATAAAGGAATCACTCCTTGGTGTGGCATTGATTTGGCCATTGCCGGGAGCAACAAGAGCACTGCTGACCTTGGTAGTGGATGTAAATTAGAGAAGGCAACAGAGATGAGGCCCCTGGCCATGTTCCGCTGGGTGCAGAGGGATCTCTAAACTACCACTACCCTGAGGCCTCCAGATGCAAGCCCCAGGGGGTAACAGAGAAAAGGACAGGGGAACCCTAGCATGTAGAAAGCCACTATCAGCCATTCAGAAATACACTTTCAGTGGTTTTGTGCTATATCCAAATGCCCTCAAGCTGTTATGTTTTATAAAGCTCCTTGAATAATCAAGAATTTTTAATTCAGTATAAATTATCGATTGGCAAGCCTCCCGGCTGCTCCAGGTGAAGGCCTTTCCCAGCGGGCTCTGCCTGCCTTCCTGTCTTGGCCTCAGGACCTTCCACACTCACTCCCCAACCTGCCGCAGCACCAAGTCCCCTGCCGCAGTCTGGCTGGGCACAATTCACAAGCCACTTGTCAAGCAGAAATGAACTTTATTTTTAGAACACACGCTGCACCACACAAGCTCTTCAGGAATTCCCTCAGAGCCCAATTGCCACCACGGTCTCTCAACCCCGACTCCTCCTGCTCTTGAGGCCTATTGGCTGGGTCGCGTGGGCGGAGCCAAAAGAGTCCCCCAATGAGCAGCTCCTTGGTCTGAAAGGGCGGGGAAACAGCCCAATGAGCATCACCACAGAGGAGCCAATCAGCTGGCAGCTGGAAGTTTGCTGGGGCTCCTTTGGCTGTAGCTCTCAACACTTTCCCAGGAGCACAGCGGCCCCCTCCTGTCACCATGCCTGTGCCCAGGCTGCCACTCTGCATGCCCAGGCCCTGGCCCTGTAGGGACCTCTCCTCCTGCAGGGCCCAGGGCCAGTGCTTTCTTCTCTGAGATCTCTTCTTGCTCCCAGTTAGCGGCAGCTCCCTTTCCTTAGCTTGTTTAACTCTGTACAAAACGTCAGACCGTCATGTCCTGCTGTCCCCTGTTGATGCTCAGCACACACTAGGTAAGTGGACAGAGGAGACACAGGAATGGGCTGAGGCCTGGTTGGGTTCCTCCAAGGGGCAAACCCAGTCTCTGCTGGAGCCTGTGTCTTCAGAGGGATGACTTGCCTGACCTTGGAAAAGCAACAGTGGATGAAGCAAACTAACCCTTGGGAGTCTCCACTATGCTGAAGGCCCTGCCCTGGAACGTGGTGAGGAGGGTCCAGTCTGGCCTCAAACAAGATTCCTCCTCCCAGAGCCCTGTTTCCTCACCTGCAGGATGAGGACAACAGTCTCTTGTGACAATTTGAAGGACCGTGTTCTGGAGCACTTAGAAGAGACCCTGCCCATAGTAAATGGGGGTACGAGGTAGTGTGACCTTAATCAGTTGGAGGAAACAGACCAATGGACACTCCAGGGCAGGTGCCCAGCTGGAGTCCTGAGGGGTGCTCAGCCCGACTCTGAGTTGGCAGAGGATCATAGCAGTGCCTTGGCAGGGAAGCGCCCCCCAGATGAGCAGCCCCCTCCTGCAGGCTACCTCCCCTCACCGGCCCTATGGGAGGACTGATCTGATGTAGGTCCCCACTCCCCAGGGACCCACTGCTCCAGCCCAGAACATCGCTGGGCAAAAGGAGGACTGTATAAGAGTCACCACAGCTGTGTGAGCCTGGGAAAGCAGCTGACCTCTCTGGGCCCCCAAGGCCTTGTCTGTGAGGCTTCTTCCAATAAGAGATAGCGGACCCATGAGAAGTCCCTCCACCCCAGACCTAGTGACCCAATGCAAAATGAAGGAGGAACCCCGACTCCTCCTCCACACCTTCAGGATGAGTTCTGCATAGAGGGAAGTGTCACTACCCTCACAATGGGGTGCAGGTGCTGCTTGCGGGTGGGTCTGGAGTCCTATGGACATCCCAAGGCCACCTGGGAGCTGCTGGCTCAGCACTGCTGCCGGGTCCCCTCCTGCCTGCCTCTGTGGCACCCCTTCTGCCACCCCACACCTCCCTCCAGAAAGCCCACTCTGCAGCCCCTTGGTGCTGCCCTCTGCTGACCCACTTTCCCTGGGGGAAGGAGCCACACATTTCCAGAGGCTGCTGCTGTGTCTGCACTCGGGTTCAACAGATTCACTGGCCTCCTGTGCTCACAGGGCTGGACACAGGGCAAGGTGGCAGGAAAGGAGCATGGCAGCCCAGCCAGGGAAGGCCTCTGTGGCCGGGAAGCTAACGGAGAAGAACATCACCAACTGGTGATTCATCTGTGGGCTTGCTAGGTGCTCCAGTGCTTTCCCTCTTGTTCTGTCAGAAGGTTAATTGCCTTCTGACACAGAGCAGCAAGGGACATGCTGGTCTGCTCAGATGAAGCAGGTTAATTGAAAGAGGTTGGCAAGGACAGCCCTGGGCTCAGCCACTCCAGGGAGCCCAGGACACTGAGGGGAGAAGCAAGGACAGCCCTGGCTCAGCCACTCCAGGGAGCCCAGGATGGGTGGCTCCCAGGTCATCTGAGGGCCAGCTGTGGCCACTCTGCATGCAGCAAGTGCATGGGCACAGCTGGGCCGGGAGGGCAGACCCTGTGCTGCTGACTCAGGTGACCGCATGTGCTCTGCTGGTCTAAGCAGGTCTCACACCTACTGAGTCCCACCAGCCAGCTGTCCCCAGAGTGGTGGTGCAGAGATCTGTGGCCATTGATTTGAGAGACTAGAGGTGTCTATGAACTGTCCAGGGTGCTCTCCGCCATTCTGGGAGATTTGTTCCTGCCGGGGTGACAGCGCCCACATGAGTGGCTGCAGAGCCTCACCTGAAGCTGCTCAGCTCCAGAGGAGCCATGACTCGCTCCAGTACCAGACAGGAAAGACCATCAGAGGCAGGGCTCTGAAGCCGAAGCTCAAAGCAGGAGGGCGAGGGAAGGCAAAGACATGATCTCGGACATGCGAGGCATTCCCAGCCGGTCAGTGCTGCCTCTTGCATGTACATCTCGGGCCTTGTGGCTACAGCTGCTCTTCCTGGTGGGGAACAGATGACAGACTTAAACTAGGACTGGGGCTGACTTTGGTAAAGAGCTTGCTACAGACATGTGGACTTGCTCCGGGAAGATCAAGAAGCTCAGTGTCCTGGGCCTGGCCAAAGTAGGGGCCCTCAGTCCTGGGCCTGCAGGGCAGGAGCTCAGGGTGGCCAGCAAAACCCAGGAGTTAAAGGTGTAGGTGGCACTGCCCTGATGGGACACAGCTGGTGTGGAGGTCTGCAGCCTGCCCAGGACCGTCTCAGAATGGAAAAATGCCCCCCTCTCTTCTCCCATCCTGTAGTCTTGCTGGTGCTCCCTGTTGGCTAAACCCAACCAAAATCCCACAGTCAAGGAAGATGGCCCCGCAATGGGGTGGTTACCCTCATTTCACAGAAGAAGAATCTGAGGTTCAGAGAGGACAAGGCTCAGGAGTCAGACTCACAGTTACAGGGCTCCCAAGTCCTCTCTACCCACTGGGCAATCTGAGCAAGTGCTAGGTGAGTTCATGACTGCATCAGTGCCCACTGAGGCTCCAGACACCTGAAGGCAGGTTGGAAGGCAGGGTAGTAGGTCCTGGGAGATGGCCAGAGGGAGGGTGGGAGTCACAGAGCAGGGAAGGACTGAAGGGAGGCAAAGGCACAGGCTGTAGAGAGGCCTGGCCTTGGAGAAGGCCCTCCCCTCAGGAGTCCTGCACCCCTGGGGCCCAAGGCAGGAGATGGTGGGCAGTTCCTCCATCTGAGCCCCCGTCGGCAGCACCTTGGAGATGGAGACATCAGCCTAGGATTCATCCCCAAAGTCACTTCCATTGGATGGAGAGTGGCAGAAGTTTGATGTAAAGATCAACATTGGTCCTGCCCTAAAGAAACATGAGCAGAAGTCTCTGCCCTGATGTCAGTACCGGAGAATCCCAGGCACATTCTTAGGAGGTGACTGTAATACCTTCTTCTGAAAAGGTGTCAGCTGGGGACCCAAGAAAATCCTTGCAATGATCTGGGCTCACACCGCCCCCTCCTGCTGCCCCTTTGTGCAGAGAACCTAGTTGCCGGTGGGTACAAGAGGGTGCCCCGTAGCAGTGAGGTTGCTGCTTTGCCCAGCAACGCCCAGCAGTGTCTTCGTGGCAGTCTATACACTAAGGCTGGGGACACCAGGCTAGGCAGAGGCAGAGGACCAGTCCTGCCCAGGCTCCGGCACAGAGAGGAGGCTATTCAGGTCATTTAGCAATCATGCTTCATTGTGATCTTTCCATGAAGGGTAAAAACAGGCAAATGAATCAGACTTACATTTGAAATCTTGTCAGCACCCAAGTACCACTTAAAGGTAAAGATCCTGGGATTTGTGGCACCTCTGTCTGCATGTTGGTGATGATCCAGGTGTCTTTCATCCTCAGAACATTTGGCATGACTGGATCCAGGTGCAGATAATGAGAGCTTTTCTCACTTGACCGTTTTCCAAGGGACTATTCAGACACGGTGTGGACCCAACCCAAAGAAAATAATTCCCCAGAGATGCTCAGCAAGGATCACAAACTGTTAAAACAATGAATTTTAAAACAAGAATGAGGCACTCCTTGAGCTAGGATATTTTCAATGACAGTGACAGAGCCTCTGATTTAATTTAAAAAGAAATTCCTGTCAGAAGAAAGTAGCCAAGGGACACAGGTTGCACAAAACCTGTACCTGACAGGGCAGCTCTAAAACTCTCCAACAGCAGGCCTTGGCAGCCATGCCTGTGATCCCAGCATTTGGGAGGCTGAGGCAGGAGGATCACAAGTTCAAAAGCAGCCTGGGCAGCTTAGTGAGACTCTGTCTCAAACAACAACAACAACAAATAAATTAATTAATTAAAATTAAAAATAAAAATAGCAATAATCAAAAAGAGGGCTGGGGTGTGGCTCAGTGGTAGAGCACCCATGGGTTCAATCCCCAGTAGAACCAGACCTTCTGAGATGGAGTTTAGATGAGGCTGAAGACTGTAGTCTCACAATCAGAGGCCAACCTAAGGGGTGCAGTTAGGAAGGTGGAACAACAGATGTGGGACTTCAGGACAGCAGCCTTTTGACAATGACCTCATCAGATTTGTCCCTGATGTGCCAAATTAAATTTCACAGTAACATCTAAGCAGGCATGAAAATGCTGGCAAGGATGAATTAAAATCTCAGGACTTAATTTGCAGGTTTGGAACTGGTTTTGAACGCCTGAATGAACTCAGAGCTAGGAAGATCAGAGGCCAGAAATGGAAGGAAAATGAGGGAGCTTTAGGACCAAATCCATCAACCTCCTAGAGGAGGGGACTACGTTTTGAGGAGTCAGGGACTGGTACAGGTCCCCAGATGGTGAGGAGCAGCAGCAGGCCCAGGTGACAGTCCACACTTGAGGAGGGGTGTAAAAGCTTGATGAGGCAGGGCACAGAGGGGCAGAGACCACTCACCTGCTCTTGTGGTCACGGGGGCAGAGAGATCAACAACTTCCGTCCCGAGGTCTCAGGAGGGCAGTTGGCTAGGCCGATGGACCCGTGAGGCTTAGCCTACAAAGTATTGAAGCCCTTGAGCTGAGAAATCCCCTGGTTCAACTCTGAACATGCCGAGGAGCTGCCTTTAGGGAGTGGGCTGTGACAGGATCCCACAGCCCAGGTGTGTGACATCTGGGGTGCAAGCCTTGCCCTCCAGGGCTCTTCTCTGGAAACCTCCAGATGCCAGTCTCAGCCTGGCAAGTGCAAGCACCCAACTCCCAGCTAAGGGCTGGTGTGCTAAGGACGCATCCAGGGACACCTAGGGTAGAGTCCCTGCATGGATCTCCCAGAATACTGCAGAATCGGCAGTCTCCACAAATGTCTTTCTGGGAGAACTGATTCACGAGCCCCACAGAGTCTGGCAATCCCCCAGCTTTTGGATTTTTCAGAATGGCCAACTTTAATTCGGGCACTCGCTGGTGACTTTCTACCTTGCCAAGTAAGGGCGATTTAAACACGTCCATATCATAAAAGAAGGCTCATTTAACCACTGACCCCATCCTAAAATCTCACTCAGTTCCAGTGGGGACTTTGTGGTGGGCATCCCCAAACAGCCCTCAGAGAGCATTTGGAAATCAAGCTCTTACCCCATCAGAAAAGACCTCTGCTGCCACAAATATCTGTTCAGAACTTCTATTCCCGCAGGAAACAGGTTCCAAATGAGAGACTTCAAGGAAGGGACAACTGGAGAGGTGTGGGCAGAGTTGAAGAGACAAAATAGAGGCAGCCCGAGCGCAGGCAGGAAGCTGGCGCCACCCGGCCTGAGGGCTAGTGGGGAAGGAACCCCACCCAAGCTCAGGAGAGCTGAGACCAGATGGCAGGGCCACCAGCAGGCCCCGGGCCAGTGAGGACCCAGACCCTTCCAGGAGGCGCCACTTAGAAAAGGGAAAAGCAGGGAGGATGTGGCCCTCCCATCCTCATGCACACTGCCCCCATGGCTGGACAGCTGGGAGGCTGGTGGAAGGAAGCCTGGAGAGATGATCCAGCCCGGAGCAGCCTCCTGGACCAAACAGAGCAGAGGAGAAGGTGGCAGGGGGAAGGGGTAGGGTGGGGAAGGTGGACACAGGCCAGTCCTTCCAAAATTATTATGGGGGTTGTTCTAGTTTTGAGCACCTTCAGTGGCTGGAAACTTAAAACCCTATGTATGAGCTAAACAGCAAAGGTCAACATGAGAATGTTCTGATAGGTTCTCCTCTTGTCTCGCTCTTTTCTCTATCATTTTCCTGCTAAAGTTTTCAATGCACAAATTAAATCCTTGCTACACGTCTGCTTGGTTCTCTAAGACTTTCTCATTGTGTATATATTTGGGATTTATAACCATTCATTTCCAGAGTGGTTTGCACATTTCATCTTCTTGGTTTTGTTATTAAATCATATAATCTGGGGAAGTTTTATTTTAAAACTGAACTTGATTTTAGGTACTTCTAAGGAAGAAAGAGGTAGGTCTCCTTATATTGGTCAGTCGAAAACTAAATTCCAAAACCATAACAAGGTTGGTAAGGGAGGAAGACAGGGGACCCTCAGCCGTCAGAGCCTTTATCCGCTGTTCTTGTGGATTAAAGGCAAAATCCCTTCCTCTTGACATAGGAGTGTGGCCCTTGGTACTGAAGCAGAGGCCCCAGGTCACAGAGAACGAGTATAAAATGACTCCAAGTAAGAACAGGAAGAAACGCAGGCAAGGTAAACAGTATCCACCTACAGGAGAAGAGGGCTCAGGCTGCGGGCGGCTTGTCCAGGCTCCCAGGACTGGTGGAGTCTGAGAGCTGGGAGAACGCCCTGATCTCCCGGTGAGGCCTTCCCTTTACAATGACCACATGAGAGCATGCAATGAAATGTGGCAGTGCCAAAAGCAAAGAGACAAAATCTTGTGTTTTCTGATAGTCTCTCCTTCTATAAATCTGTCCTCTTCAAATATCTCACATTGTTCTTTTTTTTTTTTTAAAAAAAAAAAAAAAAAAGCCATTTTCTAAAGAGGTAAAAGCAGGACACTCCATGGAGTCTGAAAGCACTTTTCAAATGAAAAGGAGGCCGTTCAGTGCCCTCAGAGCTGGTTCACAAGGAAGAAGCTCCACGGCGGGCGTGGGCTGCCTGGGATGAAGCTTAATCAGCAGAGGTGAAGTCGCAGGCAAGTCAGGGTTGTCAGGTTAGCTCAGAGGCAATCACTTGGTGAACTTCTGGAAGGCAAGGCAGCAGGCGTGCAGGCAGAGCCTTTGCCTGGCCTGTGTGAGGCTCCAGGACCATCCCCCAGCAAGAGAAAGTCCACCTCCTTGAGCACAAGGGGCCCTGGGAGCTATATTTGCAGTCATCCGTCTCAGGACATCCGTGATGACAGCTGAGAAGCTGCAGGACATCCATGCCCAGCTCTGACACAGCCAATCCTTGGATTTCCACTGCCTGGGCATCAGGTGCTCTGAAGGCCTGTGGGACCATGAGGGGACAGATGGAAATGGGACTAGTGTCTCGCCACAGGGGTATAGGTGAACCCCCACTCCAGGTTCCCATGTGTGAAGGTAAGAGCCCAGCGGCACCCTGAAGAGGCTGCCTATCCACACAGCAGAAGGGCCTCCGCTTCTGCCTCCACCCACCTCACTGTGGGCACCCTCCACTCCTGTCTACCTCCTCTCTGACCCCTGTGCCTTTCTGACTGCTCCTGCCTTGTCCCTTCTCCTCTCCTCCCGTCCTCTTCTTATCTTCGTCTTCTCTCCTCCCTCGTAAAATCCCTTACTATTTTCCTCATGGTTACCTAAGAAGTGAGCACAAATTACAAGCCCTGTATAAAGTTCCTCATGAGTACAGAGAACAGTAGGGGGCCTAAGGTATGATGGTATAGGAGTCCAGTGCTGTGTTCTGTCATGCGGAAAGAACAGGCCATGACATCCAAAGCATTCCAACAGGGGGTTTTGAGTGTTCTCACCATTTGATGATAAATCTTTCAGGACATAGGTACACGGAACCTGATTTGGCTGTTGCACAATATATACGTGATTCAAACACCACATGGTATCCTATAAGTAGGTACAGTTATCATGTGTCCATTTATTAAATATTTTTAAAATTCATTATGAATTATTCCTGTTAGAAATGATTAATACCACTTTTAGAACCAAAACTCTCCAAGCATGCAAATTATACCCACCAAAATCTATCAACTAAAAAATTAGAGAAAATACAAATTATTCTTGAGAAAATCTAGTTAGGAAAACACTAACCCCCCAAAAATCACCCTTGGTAGAAATAATGGCTGTAAGAAAAAACTTATGGCCAAAGCTATCATCTTGTTTTAAAAATGATTTATGAAGACAAAAATGAATGCTCACATAAAACTTAAGTGAAAAGAATGGATTCTGGTGAAAGTGATTTTAGTAAAATAAAAGTGAAAATGGAAAAATATCACAAACCATTAAGTGTGCTTTGTTGAGAGTTAATCCGGAGCTAAGCTGGTGCTGTGGCCAGCTCCAGGAGGACTTCCCTGAGTCAGGTTACTGCTGATGCAGTTCTGACTAAGTGCTTGTAGTAAGAGTGTCCTCAGAGTCCACAGACTGAGGTCAGCACAGTAGATGCTAACCTTCCTCCACATGGACCCAGATAGCCAAGCTCACATGCGGTTTTCTTAGCCAGGAAAAGCTTTTTTCTGGATTACAGAGTTTTCATCTATTTCAGACAAACATTGGAATAAATTTCTCATGTTGATCTTATTGTATGATTATCCAGGTAAGTACTCTTCCAAGGCAGTATGAATGGAAAGAGATCAAAATAAACTCAGGGAGAATCCCTTTTGGTCACACAATATGAAGACTGAGATAACTCATCATATAAATGACATAGTTAAAGCTGTGAAAACACTTTGTCACTTAGACAAAGAACAAAAAAAGATTTTCTTTATAAAGCAAGACAAAAAAAAATCTCCATTTTTCATTTCTGAGATTCTGCAAGATAGAATATGAGACCCTGTGGAATCTATCTAATGGTCAGGTTTAGGGTAAAATCCTCAAAATTTTATTATTCTATATTTTATACTGTTGGCCAGAGAGAATCTTTAAATTCTCTTAATTCACTTAATGTTGAACTACACACTTCATTCCCAGCAATCACAGATAATAAGGATCATGGATGTAACTCATGATTACTAAAGAGATGGTCAGCATAAAAGTGGGCTACTTAATCAATATGTGCATGAATTTACTTTGTGACGAGTCTGTTCTCTAATTTCAGCACATGTATCTGATCTCACAGCATTAAACACTGTAAGGATATTCCTGTTTGAAGTCATTCTCACTAGTTCCTGCTTCTAGTTTTGAGGTTGTTGCAAGCCACTTTCTGACCCTGGGTACATCTTGACAGCCCTCAGGGAGCACATAGGCTTGACCAAGTCACTGCCCTGCAATGGTCTGTCCAGGGCAGCCCACAGACCCACCATAGGAGTTTGGTCTTGGTTTAGACAACTAATGTCCATATTGAACAAATTTTAAATAACTCAAAAAGGAGAGTTGGTTTGCCCATTATACATCATATTCAAAATCATAACGTCACTTTGTAATTCACAAGTGTGCACAGTTTTATTGACTAACATATAATTTAGAAACAAAGGTTAACAAGCAAATGTGGCCATTTGGATCATTTTTGTGTAGATGGCATCATATAAAACAAAGCATTCAAACAAAAACTCAGATTCCTTGTAGAATTATGGCAAGAAGAAGATTCAGAGGCCACCAAGACTCTACTCCTCTGCGGGCTTGGCAGTGGTGGCCTTCACACGGTGACGGAGAGGACAGTGGCAGCTGAGGCAAAGCATTAGGCATATTGTACACACTGGCTCCCACTAGGCCCCGTGGGGTGGTCCCACCAGGTCCCCATGCACAGGTGAGGAGCCTGCCTGTCTCACAGGGCAGAGAGAAGCCTGTCCACTAGCTCAGACCAACCAGCCGTGCTCAGACCAGCTCAGCGTGCAGCCCCATCCCCGCAGCTCAGCTCCCAGAGTGCAGGGGTCTGGTGAAGGACGACATGCAGAAATTTAAGCTGCAGCAGAGACTCAGTTCTGTGAGGTAGAAGGCAACCCCCTCGAGGCTGCAGCTCTGAAGGCTGCACTTCTCTGACCAGGTGACAGTATGTCCTTTCCCAGGACGAACTTAATTTCTCATATGAGTTTCCCTTTCTATTTAAATGACCACTAAAGGCTGCTGGGGGCTCGTTGTCCCTTAAGGATTCCTGGTGAGTGTCCTTCTGGCGTTTTCCTCATCTCTTTAAACTTCACCTTGTGCTAGGTTTTCCCATGATCCTTCTGGGAGGATCTGGGAGAGCAGAGCCAGAGGATGCAGCAGACCAGGCTCTGCTGTCCTCACAGGCTCCTCCTGGTCCAACCCTTCGCAATTCTGATGTGTCCTTGAAGATCACCAGGTCCAGAAAGGCAATGTGCAGTTTAAACGAACAGGTGAGGAGAAAGCTTACAATTAAGACAAGTTTCTGTTCAATTTCTCCCCTTGCCTTCTACCTCACAGAACTGAGTCTCTGCTGCAGCTTAGATTTCTGCTTGTCGTGCTCCACCAAACCCCTGCTCTCCGGGAGCTGAGCTGCAGTGACTGGGGCTGCAGGCTGAAAGCTATGCATTTAACCCCTAAAAATAAAATGGAATGGCTCTTCTTATCTGTTCATTTCTTAGATGTTAAAGAAGAGCCAGGCATTGTAACAGGTGCAGGGGACACAGTGCAGCATGGCAGGCAGACCCTCCAGGGGTTCTCAGGACCTGGGAGACTCAGATAGGAAGGCAGAAGTGAGAATTAAGCTTGATCAGGAGCCATGGTGGTGTGTCAGAGAGGCTGAAAGAGGAAGCTCCAGCTCCCCTTTTCATGGTCAGGAAAAGCTTCATCAAGGCTGCAATGATTCATGGGAATCTCAAGTTTCCAGAGCAGCGCAAAAGGATGCAGGTGGCAAGTTCCAGGCAGGAAGTCCAGAGGCACCAAGACCCCAGGCTTAAAGCGTGGGGCCTATGCAGGGTTTCACAGGGTCCAGGTAGTGTTTGACACGGAGGGGAAGAGTGTGCAGGGAGGGGAGGGTCTGGGGGGCTCCGCCCCAGCACAGAGGCTGTGGGCCCCACTAGAGTTTGTGTTTCCTGGGGGCAGAGGAAAGCCAGTGGGATGACGAGCAGATTGTAGTTGTGCTGGCTGCAGCTTGGACAGAACAGGAGGAGTCAGAGAGCAGGGGCGGAGAGAAGCCCGTGCACTAGCTGAAAGACGTTGAGGGTAGACTGAGGCCAACGAGGACAGAGTTGGCCGACACCCTTGTGGAACACAGGAAAAGCCCCCAGGCTGTGAATCCCCCCTCTGTTGGATACAGGTGACCTCACCAGCCGAGCCTAGAGCCACCTGCAGTGCACTCGCAGCAGGCAGTGGCTTTGGGGGTGTTGTAGGGTGACGAGGAAGGGGGTAAGTGCCACAGACTCAGGGAACGACAGGCCTGGGATGACTCCCGACTCCTACAATGGTGATACGCCAGTGATGGTTCCACTCACCAAGAAAGAAGATGAAGTAATAAAAATAGCCCGAAGGAACAGAGAACCTGGTCAGAATGAATGCTTCCAATGGGCACCTAATAGCATGTCCAGAGGGGCCTCTTGATGGTCAGCAGTGCCCGGCTCTGCCAGGACGCACTTGCTCTGGGCCCTGATCCTCAACCCCATGGTGCCAGCATCTCCAAGGCCCGTGTCCCACTCCTGTCCCAACAAACATGGGCTGTGCCTCAGTTCTCAGTGGTGGGGATGTAGCTGCTGCGGGAGGACAAGCTCCTTGAAGAGCTGGCTCCTATGTCCCTTTTTCCTGAGAGGTGACCTGGAAAAAGACAAGCAGCATCTGGGGCTCCCAAGGCAGGGGTGAGGCAGCCGCACCAACCCTGTTCCTTGTGTCCAATGGGGACTGAGGCAGGCCCTACTTGTCCTGTGACAGAGCAACATAACCACATCAGGAGCTACCCAGGACACCAGCAGCCACGTGAGGACAGCAGCCAGGAGGCTTGCCCTCAGGAGCTCCAGGACCAGAGGCAGTGTCCTGTGCAGGGTCAGAGGCTCAGGAGCTCTTTGTCATCGGTCAACAGGACCAGCCTGTCCTCCAGTAGATGGTGCAGCAGCAGGACACACGCTCTGCCCACCCGGCAGCAGCAGCAGCAAGAGACCCAAACCCCAGGGGCCAAGGGGACATAGGAGCTTCTCACTCCTGCTGTAAGTCCCAGCAGGTTGGCTGGGACTCTGCACTGCCTGTCATTAGCCTCCTGAACTCAGGCTGATGAGAAGCCACCAGAGAGGACTGTGCCGTCCAATGGCATGGTCCCCAGCCACTTGCATTTTCATTAAAATTTGTTAAAATTCAACACAATTAGCAGTTAAAGTTCTCGGTTGTGCTAGACACATGGCAAGTTCTGGATGCTGCAAGTACCCAGTGGCTGCTCTGCCAACAGAGAAACACATCTCCATCCCAGGAAGTTCCCTGGACGTGCTGAGCCAGACTACTGGGCTTGGGCTACTTGTATGGACAATTAAACATCACAGGGGGTGGGCCTATAGTGCAATTCTTCTCTGTGCCAGAAAACAGAGACAGAAGACTTTGGTAAGCATCCACTTGTGACTCAAAGGAGCTCACTACTCCCCCTTTCCTTTATCATCACCCAGGAAGAGAAATCATGACTTAGATATGTAAAAGGGAATGGAAGGACTGGGGTTTTGGCTCAATGGTGAAGCATTTGCCTGGCACAAGTGAGGCACTGAGTTCAATCCTCAGCACCACATAAAAATAAATCAATACAATAAAAAGTTATTATGTCTATCTACAACTAAAATTACGTTTTATAAAAGGTGAATGAAAACAAGTAATGCAAATAATTTAGTGTTTTTTCTCTAGAATGTCACAAGTAAGCTGTGAGCTCAGAATTAAATTTTGAAAAAGGCAATTAACAGCTATTGAAGTGTTCCTGAGATCCTCTGCATTATGCACCTTATGTCATCTTCCAATGACGCTGTGTAGGTGTATCACAATCCTCACTTTAAATATGAGGAACCTGAGGCTCAGAATAGTTGAGTGATCTGCCTAGCAGATTCTACATGACCTCAAAGTGTATTCAGAGATGGAAAACACTACTTCCCAGGCCTCTCTATCTTTGCCTTTCATTTCCATAATATCACCCAAATTCTAGCTTCTGATCCTACGGTGTTGACTTAACTTGCTCCCTCTGAATCTTGTGAGGAAATTGAATCCCTAGTGTGCCATTGTTAAAGGAGGTGCAGGCGGGACCTTGGAGGAGACCAGGGTGCTAATGGTCCATGGTTTATTCCAGAGCCGGCCTGCTGTAGAAGCCAATCTGGCCAGACTCATGCTGCCTTGTGACTCTGCCAGCAGGAAGCCATCACCAGATGCGGCCTCATGACCTTGGACCAGGACCATGAGCCAAAATAAACCTCTTTCTTTATAACTTGGCCAGCCTGAGCTGTTGCATAACTAGCAATGAGAAATGGACCAAGACAGGTCTTAGAGATGCCGGGTAGGTTATCTGGGTTGCCATGAGCACACAGGTAGGAAATCTGAAAGCATATGTGTACACATGCGTGCTCTTGAAATCCACATGCACGTGGCTGAGCCCCTCGGAAGTCCTGGAAATCTCAGAATGTGAACTTGTACAGGGAGCTTGGCTGCAATGTGGAGATGCTTACCATGCTGACTGCTGTTCTACCTGTCTCTTAGTTGTCCCCGTGCCAGCTCTCCACCTCCTCAGATGCAGAGGTGGCAGTCCCTGATCCATGTGGATGTGGGGGCTATGGCCTCCCAACCATCCCAAGGCTGGTCAGGAGCCTGCTCCTGCACCCCTTGCTTCCTGGGTGCTACTTGGGTGAGGACTCTGACTTCTGGGACCTGTGGGTGGTGAAGCTACGTGGCAGGCAGCCTGGGCTCCGCTCTCCCCTCCTCACTTCTCAGTGGATAAACAGCACCATTTCAGCACTTTTAAAGGCGACTTTTGATAAAATATGCATGTAGATTTACTTCGGGGCTGGTAGGCTAGGCTGTAAATTCATAGCAGGTCAACCATGGAAAGCCCTTCAGTTAAAAAGGAAGAAACAAAATCCAGTAACTAGAGTTTCCATCAGCATTTATCTTTCAATAAAAAAAAAAGTGAATGTATATTTTTCTTTTTTTTTTTTTAATGAAGAGCAACTGGCTGGAGCATCTCAATAGCTTGGCTCACAGGTCTCTCCTGTGATACGTGGACAAGGGCATCCTCCGTGTCACCAGCCATTCCCCCAGGACCCCAGGCCTTGGCTGCAGATGGGAAGCATGGCCCCCTTCACCTCCTGGGCATTTGAGGGCCACCTGGGTCTCCTGCTGCTGGCGATGGCACAGCATGAGCAGAGCCCCAGATGGAAGAGCTAAGCCGGCCGTGGCCATGGGCCAGCAGAGTCCCGGAACCCCAGCTCCCTCTCTCCAGGTACTCACCCATTCCCGTAATGGGTACCCGCTGGCCTCAGCCAAACGGAGGCTGCAGATGGCTTTAGAGTTTTTATTTGCTAAGAATTTGCTGGAGCCCATAAAACAAATTTCTATGGCTGGGGACCCCGTACCCTTTTTGTTTGTTGTTATTGTTGCTTTTAATCCAGGCCACCTTCCAAAAGTTTGCAGCCTGCCTGAACTGTGTCACTCTGCTGTCTAGTTTTATCTGGCCTGGGAAGAGCAAACAAACAGCAGTGCTTTTGTAACAAGGTACAGTAGAGGTTGCTGGTGTCTAGTGTTGGCTTTATCACCTTCCAAGTGAAATCTTAAAGAAGGGGGAACTAAAACATGCGCGGTACATGTTGTTGAATAGGTTCTTGTCAGGTGGTAAGAGCACCGAAGAACTCAAACTTACCTTTCTCACCATGTGCATCTGGGTAAATGTAGGACAGTGCCATGAATTACTAATGGCTGTACTCATCAGGCCACTCACAGAGGGGTCACAGAATGCCAGACCCTCACCCTGGTGCTCACTCCCCACGGGTAGAGTATTAAAGATAATTCTGCAGGATAATACTTGACACAAAAGAGACTGTAAGGATGTATGGCAGAGTCTCGTGGATTTCATAGCTATTCAGATTTATCCCAGATGCCACTGAGTGTTCCATGTCTATCTTTTGTTTTAGTTCAAAATAGGAAACAGAAAACAGAGAAGGTAAGAGAAGCCGCACATGGACCTGCAAAGACAGGCACACTTTCTCCTGTGGCCTGACAGGTGCCTTTGAAGATTCAATTCTTCTGGAAACCATGACATGCAAACAGCCTAGGAACCAGCCTAGGTACTCATCTGTAAATGAATAGATAAAGAAAATGTGGCATGTTTACACAAAGGAGTTTTATTTGGCCGTCAGGAAAAAAGAGATTATGTCATTTACAGGAAAATGGATGGAATTAGCGGCTAATATGTTAAGAAAAATAAGGCAGACTCGGAAGTCAAGGGTCATGTGTTTTCTCTTATATGTGGAATCTAGAGAGGAAAATAGAAAAGAAAAGCAGGGGGTGGGGAGGCTCTTAAAAATCAAAGACAGAACAGTAGAAGAAAGGGACCCTAGGAGAGAGTGGGGAGGGAAAAGGGAAATTTTGAGAGTGACATTGGCTGGGTTACATTGTTACATTGTGTGCAAGCCCAAACATGTAACAACAAGTCCCACCATTCTGTAGGACTATAATGCACCAAATAAAAAATGTGAAGGACAAAAAGTAAAAGAAACAAAAAAATTATTCTTTTCCTAGCAGAACTTAAACCACCTAATCAAAGAATTGGCCTAGCGATCAGATTATACCTGGAGCTTGGATTTTCAGGTTCTGTGGCCCCAACTATGAACCAATTCACACAGAGGAAACTGTGTAGATATGTGCAGTATATGTGCACATGTGTGAGTTTGTATGTGCTCATGCGTGTGAACTCAACTGTGTTGTGCTGGTGCACTTGCGTGTGTGTTCAGCTGTGCTTGTGGTGGTGTGGCCTGCAAGGTTGCGCAGCCTGAAGCCTCTGCTAGGGAGGCACTGACTGAGTCACAGCAGACCCTCCACCCATACCCCTTGAAGAATCTCCAGGCATCAGGAATAACACACCTGAAGCTATGAAAACTTTTAAACACTCTTGATACTTTTAAAAGTAAAATTCGAAACTGGTTTCATACTGTGGGCGTAATTGTGAAAAAATAAATGTCTAGGGGAGACAGAGAGGATGTGTGAAGAGAGTGGGGGCCTCTCAGGGAGAGGAAGCCTGCACCTGGGTAGCTGGGGTCCATGTTTTTAAGGGTGCCATGTTTGAAGAACACAGAGGGAAAGGCAAAGCACACTCCTCCCTGCTGGCAGCCATTCCCACCTGTCTTCCAGGAAATGCAAGTGGCCAGGTGCCATCTGCAGGGTGCTTCATCAGTTCGAAAAGTTTGGGTTCAAAGTTTCCTGCAAAGGGGATACAGTGTACCCCAGGAAACCCCCAGCACACAGTCAGCTCTGCCTTGATTTTAAAAGAGTCCCTAAGCTGGCCTTACCCCCTTTCACAAGGGCAGGACAACTCTGGAGCGCTTGGTTAGGAGCAGGAGCCTTGTCCTGACTCGTCTGCCTTCCCAGCCCACATGCAGCCCTGGATGTATGTAGCAGGGCAGGCTGCTCTTATCTAATGCCTCCAGTGTAACGAGCCAATAGCAGTTCCTGCCGCCTCTGGCACCCCCACATAAGGGCATCAGGTTAGGCAGTGCGTGCAGCGCTCCCTCCTAAGAAGCAGTTACAGAAAGGGCTGCTGCTTACTGACAGCCTGGACTAAGCCTTGGACTCGCGTTATCACACTTGGCTTCAGAGGGACCCTGTAAAATGTGCTCCACTACCAAGCTCCTGCTCCGGTTGACAAAACAGGAGAGTCGAAGTAGCAGTCAGCTGGGAACTCAAAGTGCACCGCCTCTTACTCCAAAGCCATTCCCTAAGAGACTGATCTGCCTCTCCAGGACCAAGCCCTAAGGGATTCTGCCTGCCAGTCTAGAGCCAGGCCCTTGAGGGACCCTGGCCTGCCAGATACATTTAAGTTTTCAAAACACTGAAGCCCACCTAACTTTCCCTCGACCAGCAAATGGTTTCTTTTAACTCTCAGAAGTAAAACAAGAACCATGGGCTCAGGACACTGCAGACAGAGTTTACACCCTCCCCGTGCAAAGGAGGCTTCTATCCAAGACAGAAACCTGTGGACGTGCAAAGATGCAGGGCCCAAGCGGAGAACAAGAAGTGAGAGGAAGCGCAGCAATGTCTGGATAGAGAGGCCCGGGTCTCACGGACTCAAGGGAGGCCAGTCTACTGGTGGGGGAGGCAGGTCACGGCTCCATTTCAGCCAGTGGCAGGGAGCTTGCACCAGATTCAAAAAACCGTCATCTAGAGGAGCAGGGCCCAAACCAAGGGCTACAAGAGCCTTCAAAGAAAAAGGTATAGCCACTCATCTGAGGGGCTGGCTCAATCAGCATCTCCCTGAGTGGGCCAAGTTTAAACCACAGCTTCCCTTGTGCAAGGTTGACCCTCCAAGCCCTCGCCCTGGAGTGAAACTCATCAGTGCTCTTGAACCGATTCTTCCTGTTTGGCTTTGGAATGAAAGGAGGTACTGCAGGAGAGGAGGCGACAGACTGGGGAGGGCGAATGTGGGAAAGGTGTCCTCCAAGAGCAAGTGATGAGCAATGAGCTCTGACAACCCCTGAGGCTGGTCACAGTGCAAGCAGGGCTCCTCAGGACCATGTGATGAGAGCAGACTTGGAGCTGGAGAGACCAGATCTCCATCCTTCACCCCAGCTCCACAACCTCAGGTCCTAAACCTGCATTTCCTCGTCGGTAAAATGAGGCCTTTGTTCTGCCACCTGGGCTGTTGAGAGGCATGCCTGGCATCCAGTCTGTGCAGTTCCTGGGGCAGACGAAGCATTTGCCCAGCACAGGTCTCTCTCCTCTTCCCTTCTCAGAATCACCCTTCCCTACCAGGAAACCTGTTTGGACCAGCCAGACTATCAAACACCAAGTTCAAGAGCCCAACTTAACACCCAGAACAACACTAGAGGGTCGCATCCGAGAAGGAAGGCAACCAGAGGAAGCACTCAGAACATTTGCTGCTAGCCTCAAGTGACTGGATTGTGGAGACTCGCTCCTGCCTGCAGAGTGGAGGGCCTGGAAGAAGGAACAGCATCAGACCTTCCCGAGTACCGTGTATACAATGTCTAGCACCCAATTGAAAACTGCCACGCATGTCAGCAACTAGGAAGAGAGAACAGGCAGTGGAGCTGAAACCCAGGTGGGGCAGGCACCAGAATCTCCAGACACAGACTTTGAAATAGCAGGATGCGCAGGTTCGGAAAATGCATAAACAGAAGGTGGCAGGAGCAGCAGCTGGGGTGAGCGCCTCCCACGCTCCGCAGGCTCCCTATGGCTTCCTGGAAACATGACCATTTATCAGACTTGATCTCAGAGCCCTGTGAGGACTTTTTAACTGATGATGTCAAGTTCAGGCTACCCTCCCAACTAAGGGACATTCTGCAGAGAACAGTGCTGTCCTCCCCACTTGGTCCACATGCCTTCCCAGCACCCTCCACAAGTAGGAGTTTGGGTCCCCAACTAGATAGCTCTGGCAGCAGGAGCAGCAGCTTGGAAGACAACATTCCTGTCCTTCAGAATTTTACCCCAGCTCTGACACTCAAGAAAGGAGAACCAGATAGGTAGAGTTTCACTGAGGCCCAACCCCTGGGGGCGTTCAGGAATCTGAGCGACAGCATCTGGAATAGGTTGCTCATGCCCATTTTCAGCATGTCCATGAGACAGTTTCACCTTTTAGTGTTCACACTGCCAGGAAGACCGAGATCTGTCAATGCCAAGAAGGATCCAGCATTTGGAGGCAAAGGTGAAGCTCCATCCTCTGCAATCTCTGGATGGCCATGTGGAGATGATCAAAATGCTTCATTTTCAAAGCTTTCTAAAGAAGAGTTAACCCTAAGTTTGTATTGTATAGCTTGATAAATTGCAAAAGCACAAGAGCAGATCCTCAATAGAAAAAGAAACAACAGCTTGAAGAAGCAGCAGCTAACACTCCGGAGCCGCAGAAGCCTGGGCCCCCTCCTCCCGATGTACAGAAGCAATGCAGAACTGTCCAAAATATTTACGATGAGAATCAGAAAAGAGCAGAAGCAGCTCATAAAATTTTTGAAGGTCTTGGCCCAAAAGTTGAACTGCCACCCTATAACCAACATTAGATACAAAGAGGTGCCAAAAGAACATCAAGACAAACCAGGTGATGAGGGAAAACCCACTTTTTAAAAGAAGAAATCATCCAAGAAACAAAGGGAACAAAAAAAATCTGCCAGAATTATGATGAGCTCATGGAGGATGGGAGGAAAAAAAACGGACAGAAGAGAGAATCCTCAGAGGAAGACTAGAAAGCAAAACAAGGGAGTGTGGGGAAAACAGTTTGCATAAATGCTAAAACAAAGAGATCAGCAAGAAACCTTTCAGCCTATGCTGGGCATGGGGGTAAGGCCTTGTAGCCTCCATTGCTTAGGAGCAAGCAGGAGATTTTGAAATTATGGATGATCTTTCTGAGCAGAATAAGGAGAAACTAATGTGGTAGCTGTGAGATCCCATCTGAGATGTTTGATGGGTCGTGTTCATTAACACAATGGGCTTATGGAGGACCAGAAGAAAAACTGGAATAAAAGGAAAAGGATATAGCAGAAGGAAAAATAACAGAAAAAAATAAAGAAGAAAGATGAAGAAGAAAAAGATGAAAAAAGAGAACTCTTAAGCAAATACCAAGAAAAAGGATAAGAGGAACACTGTAAGAAAAAGGAGAGAGCGCAGGTCATGCCCCAGGGCCAAGGACTTCCCAGAGTTAAGGCCACCAGAAGGCAAGGGCTGAATCACCAAGCCCATGACAGATGAAGCTGCAGCTGCCATCAAGAGCCCCACCACCCCCACCAGACCCCAGGTCCACAGAGCCATGGAGACCTCTCGATGGACAGAAGAAGAAATGGAAGCTAACAAATTTGCATTTGGGTTAAGTCTTCTGGTTATCAACCACTAAGAGCCAGGCGCATGGTGCACACCTGTAATCCCAGCTACTCGGGAGGCTGAGGCAGGAGGATGGCAAGTTCAAATCTAGCCTTGGCAACTTAGGGAGACACTGACTCAAAATAAATAAAAATAAAACAGGGTAGGGGTGTAGCTCAGTGGTAGAACACCCCTGGATTCAATTCCCAGTACTTCAAAAATAAAATAAATAAATAAACCCCTAAAGAAATTGCACTGTGATTTGGAGGAGAGACCTGAACTTCATGGCCAGCAGATTACAGTCTGGAGTCCTGTCTGTGTTACTTTGGTAGCTGTGTTGTCTTTATCTTACTCTGGAACTTTGTGTGTTTTTCTGTCATTGCTTATTAATATGACATAATTTGAAATTGAACAAAATTTCTATTAGGGTAAATGTCAGTAGTTAATTTTAAGAAAGATTTATTCTTTTGCTGCTTAAATATTTACCTTCTAGTTCTAAAGAGAAATTGTTACATGCCCTTTGACCTTTCGATAACACATTTCAGATTTATTTACTATTTAGCAGATAATGAATGATATATCTTAGAATCATGGGTAAGTCAGCTTGACCAAAAAAAGAAAATAGTTTAAAGTAAAAAAACAAAAAGTTGCAGAATAAAATGTGGAATTTCATGAGAGAATGGGATTTATTAAAATATATATGAAAATTCTAGAAATGGAAAAATACAGGAACAGAAAGTAAAAGTCAAGGGAGTTGGCCGCGACACTCAACTGAATCAGTCAGGGTCACTCCAGGTGAATTGGGCTGGCTACTAAATAACCACACAGAAACAGAAAATACCATTTTGGGGGTTCAGTGATGGCTCCTCAACCTCAGCTTCCACAAAGGAGGTGAGAGAGGCAGGCAAGAGAGTGAGCATGCCCCGAACCCTAGTTTTTATTGGGGTGAGCTGTTGGATAGAACATTCCATCCAAATAGGGAGAAGGGTAGAGTTTCAGAGGGTGGAGTTTGCTTGGGGATTTCTTGTGGTCAGCAGTTTGACATCTTGGAAAGTCACACCCATCTCAGGTGCTATGTGGGATCACAGGCAGAGTGAGAGAAAAGGACACATAATATCACACACAGCCCGGTCAGAGCAGCAGTCAGTCCAGTTCCTCACGCACTCCAATGTGCATAGCTCACACACACAGCCCATGGCTGGCTCCCAACAGGAGTTCAAACGTGCAGCTACTCATTCAAACCCAGAATCCAGAGAAACCCACAACACTTGGGACACATAGTGACTAACAGATGTTTCCCTGTATAAAAGGAAGGCAGTAAAACAGTGTCAAGAATAACCAATCACAGGGCTGGGGCTGGGGCTCATGGTAGAGCGCTTGCCTGGCATGTGTGAGGCCCTGGGTTCCAACCTTAGCACCACATAAAAATAAAGTAAAGGTATTATGTCCATCTACAACTAAAGAAAAATTAAAAAAAAAAAATCAATCACCACATGGCCCTGCAGTACTCCCAGTAATTCTGAAACGCCAGACAGCAAAGCAGCGCTGGACAATCGTGTTTTGCAACCTGTTGTCTTTAGGAAGACATTGAATATCCCTTTTCCAGATGAACCTTCTCTGTTTGCTCATTTGGGATTTGCTTTTTTGGAAACTCGTTTGCTCCGCCCATTTGGCACACACCTCTAAGCTTTCTTGGAGCTTCAGATTTGGCACCTAGTTTCTACCGAGTCACTGGCTTGGGACCAGATGGTTGGCTTGCTATACGTGGGGACAGCTCTTGCTGCAGGACTCACCTGAAAGCTGGGGGCCTCAGCCAGTCACCAATCACCTCCTGGAGCCTTGCATCCCTACTGGGGCCAGTTGGCCTCCTCCACAAAGCCGTTGTAGAAATCAGCCAAACCTGAGCATGGAAAGACCCCATGGAGACCACAAAGCCCGTAAGGATGGTTATGGAGTTGTTGCTATTTTTGTCCCTATATGTAAGGGAAATGGACCTTATTTGTGTTTCCAGACAATCCCTGTACATTTAAAACACTTTTCCCCCATTTAATTCTTTCATTGAACACGTGTGTTAAGTTTCTGCTGTGCTCCTGTCAGGTGCCCGTAAGGCATGCGCTCTGCCCTCCAGCACCACACAGTCCAGGGGGAAGGCAGACACAGGGAAGCAGAGAACTACAGTGTGATAAGCAGAGGACTGGCCGAGCACTGCTGGATCTGCTTCAGAGCTCAGGGAAGAGAAGCAGGTATTGGGCACTGGGAGTGTGGGAGGCCAAAGGTCCAGAGGCACAAAGAAGCCAGCATTGTACCTGTGTGAAATTGCAAGGCCCCCCTCCCCTTTATTAAAACATGAGCTGTACATGGAGAGTGCTGAAGAAGGAGGCGCGCACTCTCACGTAATCACAGTCACCAGCCTTCTGGGGTTCAGTCTCTTGGAAGAGAAAAGCACGCATATAAGTCATGTCAAAGATTACGTGGGAAATTAAGAACCCAAATTACACCCTGTATGAGCTCATGCATGAAATTTCTAAAAAAATAACCAACTGTAAAAGTGACTGAAAACAAAAGAAAATCACCCAACTGAAAATGGCCAAAGGGCCTAAATTGATTTCTCCAAAGAAAAAACACAAATAGTCAATAAGCACGTGAAAACCTGCTAAACCTCACTTGTCATTAGGAAAGTCAGTAAAAACCACAAAGAAACATCTCTTCACTGGGACAGTTGTTACTTAGAAAAAAAAAGCAGGTGTTAGCTGGGATATGGGGAAATCGGAGCCCACAGGCCCTGCTGGTGAGAATACCAAACTGTGCAGCTGCTATAGGAAACAGTTTGGCAGTTTCTCAAAAAGTTAAATGTAGAAATACCTAAGTATGTACTCAAAAGAATTTAAGGCACTCAAACAGATACTTGGAGACCACTATTCACAGCAGGATGACAACCAATAGCTGAAAGCTGGAAAGAGCTCAAGTGTCCATCAGCAGATGAATAGATAAAAATGTGGAAAACGCACACAGTGGAATACTACACAACTGTAAAAATGAACTCAGTTCTGATACATGCTTCAATGTAGGCAAACTTTATATATATATTACAGTAAGTGAAAAAAGCCAGTTGCAAAGACACTAATATTGTCTGAGGCCTCTCAGTGACTTGCAAGTAATAGGCAAAGTCAAAGACATGGGAAGTAGTGGCTGACAGGGCTGGTGGGAGCAGGGCAGGGGATCATTGCCTAATGGTTGCAGAATTCCTATCTGAGGTAATGAAACTGAATTCTAGTGGTGATGGTGATACAACATTGTGAATGTATTCAATGCCACTGAATTGTATGCTTAAAATTGTTAAAATGGCAAATTTTATTTTTATGTATAAAATAAAAATTTTTAAAGACAAAAGTGAGTGGAACAATATTTCTAAATGTTAATGGTTTTCTCTGGGTGGTATCTCTACCACTCTCAGTGTATATTCTGTGTTTTCCTTAATGCATATGTATTTCACAATCTTTTTAAATTGTAAATGTTCTCTCTCACTGGAAAGAAAAGAATCCATGCTCTACCTGTGAGCAGATGCCCTGGAAACACCGGAATACCATCTGCATGCCACCAGTCTACCACCACCTCACGACTAGTTTGTTTGCAGGGTTCAAGAACATGGCCTAGGAGCTCTCTTTGGGAAGGGATACACCAATCCTGATGACTCTGATGCTTCTTTAAGCCCCAGGTCAATGCCAAAGCCCCACACAGGACAAAACAACTACAGTCCAACTTCAAAGTGACTCTCCCTTGGAACACAGCTGCCCAGTCCTAAGGGACTCCTCAGGGGTGGAAGAGCCAGATCAGACCCTTCCATCCAGGGGAGGAATGCACACATCTGCTAATTTTACTGGCAATTCCCTCTGCCTAACACACAGGTGTCTGCTGCAGAGTGCCACGGCTCCCTCTTCACCTTGGGGAAGGGAGAAGCTGATTGTGTCCTATACTGCTGCCCTTCCTTGTGTCAGAGAGAAAGTGTGGGCAGTGTTGTAGGCATGCCTCTCAACTTGGAGTAAGTGGTTTTGGAACCAGCCCTGCATGGAGAAGGGTCCTCTGGGACACTGCTAGTCTGCTCAGGGTCAGGCCCTGCCCTCTGACTGAGCGGCAACTGTACTGCTAGGGAGTGGGGAGCTGTCATGTGGGCCCATTAAGCCTGTCCCTTGTGCCATGATGCTCAGGATAACTCAAAGCCCACAAGTCAGGAGACGGGAACCTTCACTTGAAGGCCCTGGAGTGCTACGGGCAGTGGGGGAATACCACACACGGGTGCCGAGGGTGAAAGCTGCCTTTTCCTCTGGGATTGACTTTGGATTTAGTTCTATCATCCAGAATGGTCCAGAGAATAAGCACCAACAACAGGCACCTCTTATGTCCAAGGAAAGCTATACCTCATCCTGGGATCTCATTTTTGCTTCTGAACTCTGAGCACAAAAAAAGTCAAAACTGAACCGAGGGTTACTGCCCTTTCCATGGGTCACTCTGCATTAAGACACCCAGCTCTGTCGCAGCTGCCTACGATAAACACTGTGGTCAGGAGACTGCTCCCTAGGGACATGCTGAAGGAGACCTTCAGAGTTAGTGCCAGAGAGAGGCCAGAGACAGCTCAGAAGCGTTTGCAAGATCCAGCCATGTACCTCTGTGCCCAGTCCTGTTCACACATCCAGTTCACACTGGAATCAGCCCCAGAGAGCATCCACACCATGGAAATCAGCAAGCAGTAGAGGTCAGCCTTCTTGCTTGCTTGTGTGTTTCAGGGCTGGGGGAAATCTCAGAATTTAAAATCAGAGCCGACAGCAGGCCCTCAAGCCCACCTCTTCCCTCCCTGCTCCTAGGAGGCAGTAACCAGGTGTTCACCACCAGAGGGAGTGACCTGTCTGTCTCTGGAAAACCTGGTGGCCCCAGGGAAAAGCTAGTCCTATAGCATGGAGGCTCCTGAGAGCAGAAGCTAAGGTGTCTCTCATGATCAGTCAGCCCCAAGGCACTTTAAATAGGCTTTCTGTACCCTACTTTAGTTGCCAACTTTCATCCACATTCTGTTGATTAGAAGCTAGTGTACAAAGAGGGGACGGCACGAGAGCCACCTCCAGGTCCCCTGAGGTCTGTCTGCTGTACCTACTATGCCAAAGGGACAACTCAGAGAACCGTGATATCTACAGGAATGGAGCACAAGGTGTAGGAGACAGTTATTGTCTCCTGGGGATCTGTCACCTTACAGCACCTCTGAGCTCGTTAGTCACAAAATACAAAGACTGACTGTAGATTTGACCAAGGAACCTAAGAGGGAAGAGGCTAGGTTTGGGGAAGTTTGGGGATGGTGGATGAAGGGTTGTGTAGGCTGGAAGGCCTAACAGGAAGGAACGTATCAAGTGCTAAACAAGCAGTGAGACCACCACATGCTGGCTAGAGAGGTGGATGGTGTGCCTGTTCCCGCGGAGGGTCAGTGAGGAGCACTGGCCTGGGTTGTCCCAGGCGGTGCAAACGCTGGCTTTCTGTGATGCTTGGTAGAGTACAAACAGACACAAGACACATGAATGCATCGCTTTGCTTAAAAGACACCTATTTTTAAACCAGAATACCAGATTTCATCAAAATTCTGAAGAATCAGAGTTTTTCCAGCCAGAGAAAGCAAACAGGAAATAGTGAACAGCTAGAGACCCACCACCCCAAATTTAGTAGTTGGTTTAACAAAGACAAACAAACCAAATTTGTCTCCCCCACCACCCCCATGGTGACTTCCTGGCAGATTTTCACTGCTGATCTCCCTGGGTGGCTGTGCCTGGGCTGCTGGGGATCAGGTGGCCTCAGGCCTACTGGGGCAGCACTTCCCCCTACCCTAAGTGCCTTACTGTGAATGAGCTGTCACTGCTCTGCATAATTGCCACATTTGGACCCTTTCTTTTCAGAGGGCTTTTTCTTACCATTTCTTATATTATGCAGCAACTGTCATCATTATTTTGATGCTGTGGTTTGATAGCGCCTTCAAATGCAAATTTGACAACAAAGCTGGAAATTCAGTGTAGCAAACAAAGCAGCTGATGGGCACTCCTGTGTTTGGAGCCCCACCTGGTCTGTAAAGCACATGCATTGAGCGATAAGCCCTGCAGATAAACCCAGGCTTTCGCATTTTATAGCAAGAACCAGAAGTTTCTGAACATACTCTGCAAACCAGAGCTTCAAAACAGAGCCTCAATTATTTCCTCTTGCTCAGAGTTTCACATTCTAACTTCTTAAGCAGTCAAGATCCAGTCAGGGACCAAGTTCCCTAGGAATCTGTTCTCTTTGTGTAATTTGTCTGAAAGTGATAGGCCAAATACCTCCCAACTCTAACTGCCCTCAGCAACAGCCAAAGAGAAGGGCCAGTGAGTGTCCAGCAAGAGCTTGCCTGGCCCTAGTTGCAGGATGCAGGAGAGGTGGCAGGAAAGGGATTTCTGGCCACAGACTGGGGGCCAGCAGGATGTGTGGGAGGCCCGGCTACACCCAGCCACATTTAAGTACTTTCACATCTGAGCACTGAGCCCTCAGGACTGCTGTGCTGCCCACAGCATGGTTCCAAGTCCTCTTCCCTCCCGCCCCACACATTCCTTGAGGGGAGATTGGGACTCAGATTCTATGTGACAATGTGCATCCTTTGGATGGACATAAAAAGGAGCCTGTGAAAGACAAATTACTTCTGCTCCTTGACCTGACTTCTCACCTCACTTGAAAAGAACCCAATGGTTCAACTGACCCTCCTTTCAACATTCCAGCTGAGTCTCATTTGAAAGTTTAGAGAGGGAAGGAATTTTCATAATCACAAATAACTCCTTTCTGAGGACAAAGACTCAGAGATAAGCAGACCGCTATCCAACTGTCTCTTTTCCAGAGAGAAGTCCTTGGCAAAACAGGTATTCGAGGAAAGGACGAAGCATATTCTTTGTGGTTTGTGCGCTGTGCAGGTGGACGCCGAGAGCAGTGGAAGAGATCTCACGTAGAAGCTCCTTCTCTCCAAGAAAAATGAAGACTTGATCTTTGCTGTTTTAATTTTGCAATGTTTTAGGTTTAAATTAATACAAGAGAATCAAACCATAAGCACCACCACCCTGGCTGCTCTGCTCTCCCTGCTGATGTTAATTGAAGAACAGAAAGGAAGGGAAATCCATAAATAGCAAAGAGGAAATTAGATTGTTTCTTTTAAATCAATTCGCAGGACCTAAGAAGTTAGCAAGCTATAAGGATAACGGATTGTAAAGGAAGATGATTTTTATCTAGGCCATAAAATGTACAGCTGTTTTCCTTCCCTAATTTAAACAGAGAGGTGAGAGACATCTGTGAGGTGCCAATCCAGCAGGACCTGAAACATGGATCCGTGGGTTAGGACATTTATTTTTCATCCAGAGTGAATTGGCCTGAAATACATTTGTCAAGGGACTACACTTTTAAAGCATGCACCATGCAGCTGCCTAGGCAAAAGGAAAATTCCAGGATATTAAAGTAATGATTCCTTTTGAACTATGGCTATTAATATAAGATGATAGAAACAGACCAAAACAAACAATTTTCTAAGAAAAGACCAAGGCTAAACCATCATCTGGCCTTACCAATACTTTATTAGTTGCTGTGTTAGCTCTGCATGCTCTCAAAAAAATGATTACCTGGAATTCTCTCGGCTCCACCTAAAGCTCTGAGCAGAGTGGACTTATTGATACCATGCTATTGACAGGGATCAATGCAGAGTATTTGGCTCCAAGCAGCTGGTTTATTTGATGCAAGAGGCATTGGTCATTTGAAATAAACTATAAATGGCCATAATCAGTCTACATTAGACTTTGGGATTTTTTTAGTGGTTCTTTAATAAGATTTTGAAAATAATTTCTGGTTCTCTAATAACATGCTCAGGAGTTCCCTTGTGCTAGACTATTGCTAGATGCTGAAAATGTCAAGATAAAAAGACGTAATCTCTGTCATCCTGGAAATCAAAATCTGGTTTGGGCAACAGACAATTCCATAAATAATTTCAATAAGGCCTAAGAAATTCATAATAGAAGTGTTTTTTTTGTCCCTCCCAGACAGAAGAAAAACAAGAAACTCTGTCTGCTAGGAGCAGAAGTAGCCTTAGCTGGAAGCTCTCTTCTAAGCTACATGTAAGGAAACAGAACCCTCAGCCCAGGTGGGACAGACATCCTGATGGGAAGTGAGAGCTCAGGAAATGCGTGTGGGACTGCTGACGCCTAACATAGACCGGAAGTCCCTGGAGGAAACCCAGGGTTCAAATTACTGGGATACAAAGACAAAAAAAAAAAAAAGATCTTCTAGAAAAGAGTCATTGAGGATAAAAATAATTAACTTTTTCCTTTTGAGAGTTTCATTGCATTATATTCTCAGTTTCTTTCAATAAAAAAATAAATAAATAGGTGGAAAACTCTCCAAGGATTTAACTATAAAAATGCTTGAAAAGACTCTAGCATTGGTCATTCCTATTTCTATAAAATTATAAATTTCTGTCCCCAGAGGGTAAGTAAATTATTAAATGCTTATGCCTATAGAATTAAGAGCAAGAGTGATTGCTCAATATGGAGCTATGTTTAGGAGAGTTTAGGGCATCCCTGTACCTCAATGTCTCCCCACAGCCTAGTTCCCAGGCGATGGAGGAGAAGGGCTGTGGAATCTTTGTTACCCATGAAGCAGGATGTTCCATGCTCTCAATGACCAAGTCCTCCTTCCCAGTCCAGTTAAGATGTGGGCCCACCCAGAAGACCCTGGGCTGAGCTGGCCTCCTGCATTAGGGACCCTGCTCCTTCTAACTCCGTGGACCTCTGTTTTGCTTACTGCAGATGACAGGGAGGCCAGAAGTGTTCATTTCTTGCTTGGATTCTGATAACTTTCCCAGCCCCGTCAATGAGAGCACTTCCTTAGCAAGAGTCCCAGCTGTAGAGATCCGGTGGGTGGCTGGCTGAGCCGCTTGGATCACAGTCCTATTTCTCTGCCCGCAGTGGAGTGCACTGGACTAAGACCTGAGCTCTTCCTTTAGGCTTCCCCCAGCCATGCAGCTCACTAGGTCACATAGTCTAAGTCCAAGTCAGCACACAGAGAGCCTGAGGACGAACAACTGTCATGTGTCCCGGAATCACGGGTCTCTCTGGACCTTGTTCAGGCCTAGAGAGTCCTCAGATGGGAGATTAGGAAAGATCCAAGAGACTAACACACAGACCACAGGAAAGCCTTCTCCAATCTCCTGTGGCTCTACAATGTTATCACCTCATCTCTGCTCTTTGATAGCACTAAATTGTTCCTATTGAGCCAGTCCCTCTCAGCTTCTCCTGAATGGGTCTAGAGCAGGGGTCCCAGAGATTTCTGATCACACACCACTGCTTTGATTAACAATAGATATTTCTATGTACTTCTATTCTTACATTACTATGCCTCATGTGCCTGCTCATGAACAACATTCAATTAACAGGTCCTGTGGATTACAAAACATAAACACAGAACCTCTAAGAACATGAGATTAGACAAGAAAGAGAAATGGGATGTGATGTTTTCTCTGAACTCCAGGGACCCTCATGCATGCCTTTCTTGAAAATTAGTTTTCAAAGCTGACTTTTCTGAGTGACCTGGACATTTACATCATTGCCCTATCCTCTCTAACCTTTCGTAATTCTTCATTAGTACTTACTTACATTATTAAAATTTGGATTTTTAGGAAATGCCTGATTTTTTACGTTTTTGTGAGAGGAAGTCAAGTCTACCAGGCATGTTATCTTAGTTCAAATAATCACCAGGAAGACCTTCAAAACTCAGCCTCCAAATCTCAGCCCTCCAAACTCCATCCTTAAGTGCTCATTTTTCTCTCCCATTTGTTGGATATCAACTATGGTTTCCTTCTTACAGGAAAATCCTGTTTTTTACACGCAGATGAGGTGGCAAAAAGGTAGAAACTCTGGGTCAATAAGGAACACCCAGAAGGCACATTTTCTCATCCTGGTGATTCTGGGATCACACTTCTTTTTCTTTTCTTTCTTTTTTTTTTTTACCCAGCTTAATCACAATTCATTCACTGGATTAAGCCACTAATAATTTTTTATTGCTTCCAAAACACTTTTTTTCTATACAAAAAGTGCTTTATGTTTAAAGATAAACCAGCAAAGACTTGCCCTAAGATTATGAAAAACAACGTTTCCTGGCTGTCCCTGGTAATTCCAAAGAGAGTGACAGCATCCTAATAATCAGCAACAAACAATGTGCACACTAAAGAAATCATGAGAGGAATGGTGTTTGAAAGCCTGTGGCATCTCATTGTAGATCCCTGCCCCCAGAGTTGGGAGGCAGTGCAGTGTACTACCTTAAACCAGAGTCCCAGCTTTCACTCATTCCATCATTAACTGACTGTGTGACCTTGAACAACTGAATCATTAACCTCCAGGACTCAGCTTCTTATCTGCAAAATACGGCATCTCTGCCTATTAACCTTATGGGGAGATGAGTGTTCTCAGAGATGCTAGTACAGGGCCCAGAGCATAGCAGATCCACGCAGTGGCTACTACTCTCCTCTTCTTATAAACCCTTAAAGACTATGGTCTGTGTCCACCCCCATCCTCACATTTAGTGCCAAGCAAGAATCTTAGCTGGAGCTAATGTGAAACATTCTTCCATTGACCAACACAGGTAATCTCCTACCGTTTGATAATTTAACTCCATAGAAGTGAAGATGCTCCCACAGTTCTTACACTTTGGAGATTAAAGATCTCCAGCAACATAGCAACCACTAACGGTGTGCTGGGTAGAGCCACCTACCCCTGCAGCCAGGAGCACGGACCCCCGGGTGTGCATCTCTGAGCTCTGCAGTGCCTGAGCAATGAGCTGCACTATCTACATCCACCAGCAGCTGTGCCTCAGAGATCCACAAATCCCTTCTCAGGGTCAATTCCACAATGCAGGTCTCTGCTCTGGGGGGTCGAGTCTAATCCCCTCTATTTGGTGATTGGGTAATCCTCCAGCCTGCATCTCTGGGGATAAACCTTATCTTACTCCTGCGGGGGAAGCAGGGCCCTTGGCTTTTCTCTCCATATATGGCCAGATTAGTTTCTGTATAACAGTGTTATGTGTACACAAAAGAAAAGCAGAGCTAGTCAAATGAGTTCTAGAATTATTTGCCTTAATTTATAAGAAAACTGCGCCAGAATTTTAATCATTAGTCCCCAAACAAGAAAGCAGGTTATTAAAAAAATGTCAGCCCAAGAGAAGGTTCAGCCTCACTATGAGAACACAGAAAGGCAGCCCCACCCCTCTGGTTTCCCTACCTTAAAGGCCAGGAAAACCCCAGCCCCAAGCCTCTGTAGTGATGGACACATACCTGGATGGTACTCTTTCCCTCTGAGCAGAAATGCACATAAATTTGATCAGTTGGGAAGCAGTTTTTGCTACATTAGAAGACAATGGTTAAATTTCACAATCTGTTGGGAAGGTGGTGGACAGATATTTTTAACTTGGAATCAGATGACTTGGGTTAGAATCCTGGTTAGTTAGTTAGTTTGTTTGTTTGTTTTTATTTACTACTATCTGAGCCTGAAAAGTATTCCTAAATTATAAGCTCCAACTTTCTCCTATGTAAAGTGTGGGAAATAATACCAACATCATAGATTTACTGGGAAATTGACTGAAAGGATGTGAAAAAATGCCTACAAGGCACCAGGCCCTAAAATGACATGAGGCTTCTGATGTGGGTTTGCATTCCCAGATCTATCTCAGCTGCCTGACCTGGAAATGCAACCAAAATTCCAAGCTCTGCTTTTAGGAGCATTTATGATTGATCTGGACTTGTACTCTGTTGGTTAATTATCCAGCATTAGTGATTTTTACTGCATCTCAGATAGGTTTTGATGAGTTCGCTCTGCACAGATTTTAATCATGACGACCTTTGCCACACTCACATAGATCTGTGCTCTTCAAAAGGCTTTCCCCATCTATTTTCTCATTTGTTTGAGAGTCAGTGCAGTGATGCTCTTGAATTGTAGCATTGGTTTCATGGAGATGAGTTTAAATGGTTTTCAGCAGCTAGGTATGAATTGGGCTTTTTTTCTTCAAGCCTTCATTTGAAAACGGCAATCATATCTCATAACTTACCTGGAAACGACATCTCAACAGAGCAGCGTTTCCAGGAAAAGTGCAAACAGGGAGGACAGAGTGAGTGTGACTCACCCCAGCAGGCGGCCAGCCATAGGGGTCCCAATACCCTCCTCCAAAGCACACAGCCTGGAGCCTGGGAAACAGCCCTGGTGAAGAATTCTCCAAATGCTCTGGTGGAGCACAGAAGACATGCGTGGGGCAGCAAGGAGATGGTGCCAGGCCCTTCAAGCAACCAGGGCTACATCCGTGAGAGGCCAGCTGCAACACAGAGGGCAAGCACTGCAGCAGGGCTGGGAGATCTTGGCCAGAGGACCCCTCTGCATCCCACCTCTGCCGTTGATGGACTCCATGATCTGCCTGAAACTGGAGGTTCGGGTTCTGTCATTTCCAACCCAAGGTCATTTGACTCTGTTGTGTCACACCTGCAAATGTGTGCAGGTCAGGGACCCTGCGAGGACTCCTCAGTAGTCTCTCCAGGCATCTGTCTCACTCGGTCTCTTTCCTCCTTTGCTCTCCATGACAAAGTTGCTCACAATGTTATCATGGATTAGCTAGGCGATAAATGCAAGCCACCAATCTTTCACTAAAATGCATAATATACACTGAATTTTGATGGCTGAAGAAATCCATTCAAAACTGATAATGGCTAAAAATGTACACTGTGAAATTAATAAAAATGATGAAAGAAAGTTATCATTAAGAGAGTTAGACCTTCAAAGGTAGATTCAAAAAAGTGAGCTGAGAAACAATGAACCTCAAAAAAAAATGCCACAAGTTAGCATCAGCAGCATTTTATATAACTAGAAAATTAATTTGTTGTATCAAATTTGTAAGACTTAAATGGAAAAGAAGTGCACACAATGTAAATATCTCATGAAATCGTTCCATTAAGGGCAATAAGCCCAGCCCGGAGGTGCAGGCCACGGGTCCTCACTAAAGCTGGACGCTGCTGTAGTAGAGTAGAACTGTGGTCACTAGCTGGTGGGCAGGGTCTGGATGGCTGGACAACAAGAGCCAAAACACACAGTCCACAGGTAGAACACACTCTAGTGTGGCCCTAGCCCACAGCTGTTTATTGTGTATTTCATAAGAACTAGAAGACAGCACTTCACTGTTTCCCGACACAATGACACAGCAGATATTTGAGGAGATGGAAATGCTAACCGCTCCATGGGAACATTACACAATGTATACCTGTATCAAATGACCATATTGTACCCCATACATATGTGCAATTATTAGCTATTAATTCAAAGAGAAAAATTTAAAAACAAGCAAATAAGTTAAACTGGTCAAAATAGATGTGATGTAACTATCCCATGTGAAAAGCTGATCTAAAGATTCACACTAGCCTTGAGAAGTTCATCTGGGGAGCCGTTTCCCCCATGTGAATCCTTCAGTGTTGTTTGGGTTCTGATCACAGCATGTGTACTTAAGGCATCCTTGGGGTCCCAACAGGATGAGTGGGGAGGAAGAGTCCACACTGGTGCCCAGGTGCCCTGGTGATGCAGACCCCCTGGTCCTGATGGTGGCCGCTCTTGCTGGGTCTCCCTTTCACGGGTGTTGTACACACTACCTGCTTCAGGAGCACGGCTTGTGTTTTATAGATCTGTGCACACATCCTATAAGATCACCTGTGGGCATCCGGGAAATTGCAGCTTGCTGTTTCACTTTGAGATTCACATTCTCCTAGAACCACCAAGCTGGAAGAGACCCAGGGAGATGGTATGGTATGAACTTCCTAGGACAAATGGTGGTCTGCCCCTTCTTGGTCCTCCCCAGAGCATGAGAGAGGTGGGAGAAAATGAATAATAAATGAATGCTGTTGCCAGGGAAAATCTAAACTCTGTATTTGAAGTTGGGAAAGGAAGAAATTCCAAACTGTTATTTGCAATACCTCCATCTAATTATTTTACTTATATTTAACCACCTTATGACCAGCCCACACATGTTTTCTCAGGAATAGATTATAATACCAAAAACTATAATAACAGTTGCCGTGAAAGTTATGTATTTACAGAATTACTTTTATTCCAAATGTTAGGCAGCAAGGAAAGACCTGGCGTGGGTGGGGTGAATGAGTTACCTGATTCATCTTGATACTGCTACAGATTCCTGCAACATTTGGCAAAGAGGAGCTGGTATTATCTTCTAGGATTTCACATGTGCACATTCTTTGACCCCAAAAGCTCAATTCTGAGGAAAAACAATCGCGCCAGTACATAGAGATTTGTGTGAGAGGTGGTTTATCCCACCTTGTCTGACATAGCAGACACCTGAAGACAATCTCATGCTCATGGCAGACTAAGTATCTGGGATGTCTCCTCCTTTACTGAAAAGAGAGCAATGATGATCTGCTAGGTATGTGAGAAAGTTGTAGGCAGCATGGTACAATCCCCTTCAGGTGAACAAACCAGAAAGGCTGAGCAGGAGAGACAGTGCAGCTTAGATATTGGGATTTCCTGATTCTTGAATGGTATGTCTGCTTCCCACTAGCTGTATGGCTTTTGGCAAATTACTCACCTCCTCTGTGTCAAGCTTCCTAATCTATAAAATGAAATGAATACTTGCATGCATCTCACAGGGTTTTATGAATAGCATAATATATGTCTTTTTCTTTAAGAAAATACCTGGCATAGCTTAAGCACTACTGAAGGATTATTTGCTATTACTTTCATTATTATATTTCATACTCATGTTTACATAAGCAAAAGAGAAAACATGGAATTTATTGCCTAATGATTTAGCATCAATTATATGGAAAGAATAGAATTAGAAAAGGAAGCAAAGACTCAAATTTTGCATAGATACTTAATTTCAGTTTGAACTTTTGCAACAAACATGTGCTACCTTTGCAATTCAGATGGCTGAAATTTTAAAACGATAGGAAGAGGTTTTTAGTAAGGTGTGATAGATAACTCTGTCGGCATATGCTTGAACCCTACAGGTGAACAGTGCAGACAGGAACTTTTGGCGGGGCCTTTTCATGCAAAGATGGCCATGTTTCTCCTCCCCTGTGCAGGAGCAGCGCCTTGGATGTTCAGGGCCATTATCACCAACACAGTCGTTACGTTATTGCTTCAACTGCGTTAAAGTGCTTTTTTGTTTCTATAATGCACTGAGATTTGACAGTTTCCATTAGCACCTCTGTAGAGAGTAGTTGCAAAATAAAAGGAAAATTGTATAATTATAGAAGCATTAGACCAATTTTTTCTTATCATTTCTATTACTTTTAAGTCAGTAAACTTTTACTGAAATTCTAATGTAAAGCTGAAAGCCTAAAGCATTTTATTGCTAAACTATGCAAAATATTTCCATAAGTGTAGCAAAATTATACATATTGCCTTTAACTTGAAGAGGAGCAGCACTTTGCTACTTAGTTGTGCATCTGACAGTGCTCGCTGTCTAGAAGTGACTGGTTCCTTGCGCAGGCTACCATCTTCCTAGGAGTCTGATCTAACAACCTCAAGACACCTGTCAAGTACTATTGGGGACATTATTATTATTGCAAGGTAGTTTTTGCTACGTTTATTGCTTTTTGCTAATGCAGCTATTGTGAGTTTCAATGGGTTTAACATAAGAACTTGAACTCTACAAGGGAATAAAATCTATAATCTCTACTAGTTTTCAGATTCTGGAAGATAAGCTTTTCCCCAGCTAGTGGCAAGCTACACAGGCCCTTGGTCAGCCCAGGTGGACCTTGACCCATCCTTGTGGGGAGACACAAGGTCACAGATCCAGAGAGGGGAGAGGCCCATGATGAGTGCTGAGAAGGATGGGCTCAGGGTGACCCCCAGGGTGGGGAGGGGTGTGCCAGGCAGCAGCCAAGGAGGTCCTCAGAGGAAAGACCTGGAGTGAGATGGAAGAGCAGGAATGAGGGACTACAGGAGAGGAGAGGCTTTGGAGAAGTCATGAAGAAGCATCGATAAGTGACTTTGAAGTAGCTCTTTAGGGTTAGCCTCTAGTGAGGAGCGTCTCACATGTCAAGAGGTGATGGATTTAAGAATCTTCCCTCTGAATTTTCTAGAGAAGTCTGTAATGCACTCTCAGAAATCTGGGGGAAATTGATTTGAGTACTCAGCACAGACACTATTCCTTACTTTTTCTTTCTTACAGACACTTGCCTTTAACTACTAACTTACATGTAACTAGGAGGCCTCCTGGGTCTGAGCATCTTATGTTAGCCCTGCAGACTCCCGCAGCCTCTCTGTCCTGCCCACCTGGTCCTCCCTTCTCAGACCCGCACCCAGGCTGCCATCAACTCAGCAGATCCAGTTACCTTGCTGAGCCACTTTGGATCCGCTTCTTCTGTATCTAGGGTTACAAGTCCTGGATTATTGCTCAAAAGTCTCCGTCAGCTCTACCACACTGCCGTCTTCAGCTCCCTACCTGCAAACGCTGCTCACATGGCCATCTCTCGCTGCTGCCTGGCATCTGAGCCACAGGTGGATGAGAGCCAATGGCTGTGCTCTGAGGCCTGGGTCTGTGTAGGGGGGTAGTAGCATGTGGAGGAGGCAGGGGGTGGACAGGGGTGAGAATCCAGATGGGGTCAGTCTGAGCCTAGGCAGAACTGCAGGGAACATGTGTCCTTTACTATCCCCTGGAAAAATGCAGCTGCTTTACAACATGACCCTAAGTAGCAGAATTCCTCATAGAACTTGCAAAGGCAATCTGCACACATTCAAAGTGGCACATTGATTTGTCACCAACCAGGAGACAGTGAGCAGTGCTGGTCAGACTCAGTAGGACCCCACTCCATGCTGTTGCCCAGGACCACCTCCTGCTGTGGAAGAGGAAGGCTCACTGCAGCTCTGGTCCCTGTTCCGTGGAGTGCAGCAAAGGGGAAAAGAGAACACACACTGGGCTTGGACCCTGCCTAACAGTCATCTGCTGTGTGAGCTTGAGCAACTCACTTGAGCTCTCTGAGCCTGCTTCAAAGGTTTTATGGAAATGGCCTATGAAGCTTCTACCTATTTCCTGCTGCTAGCTGTTATTATGTGGGTGATTGGTCTTGGCTGTCAAGTAACTTTCAAATGGGTGGAAAGTCGATTTGGAATAGAAGGTCCTGAGGCTGGTGACGTGAGTGGTAGCAAGGACAACAGCCCCCTCTCATTCCGAGCCAGCGGGGCCAGGCACATTACATTCTCGCTGGTGCTCAGCTCCTTCAGAAAAGGCAACCTACTGGCTCCTGGCCCCTCTCAGGAAGTGTCTATGGACACAGGGGATGGGAGTGTCGCTAAGAACGAAGGACCTGGACTCTCCTGGGGAGAGGCTGCTGTGCAGACACTTGGTGGGCTGGGCCTCGAAGGATGAACAGGAGTCTTCCAGAAGGGAAGGGAGGGAGCCTCTCTAATGGAGCACAGTGGACCCAGAGAGGCTGCAGACATGTTGGCCATGTGGGGAAGCAGCGGCCCATGCTCTGTGCAGCACCAAGGAGACGCGGGACAGGCCAGGTGGGCTGTTCCTTGCTCAGCCAGGGGGAGGGGTGGGACTTGCATTCAAGGGCACCTGCTGTCTACTAGATGCTATGAGCATGGCAGATCTGCGGAACCTCAACAGCCCACACAGCAGGAGACATCATCTCTCCTCTACCGAGGGAAGACTGAGTTCCATAGGGTCCGTTTTCCCAGGTCCCTGCAGCATCTCAGCAGGTATAAAGTTGATGTTAGAGCCCTGGTGTCTTCACTCCTGAGCCCACGTTCTTCCTGCTGCCCCACTGCCATTCCTGAACCCTAAAGAAGTCCTCAGGAAGGCATCCCCAGTCTCCTGCCCTTTCAAGGTGACATTAGCCTTAAAGACACTGCACAGCAGTGCTGCACTGTGGACTACCACAAGCACTGTGGGACTCTGGGCTAGTTATTCAACCACTCTGTGCTCAGGCTCCTTGTCTGGATCACCTGGTATGCACCTTGTGGTTTCCGTGAGGGGAAATCAAGTTGTATGGGTCAGGGTCTGAGGAAGCACCTGCTGGGGATGTGCCATAAGTGGGTCTGTGGCTCAGTGACCATTGATTTCCTCCACTCAGTGAAGCTTTATGGATAAGTACTGTTGCCCTGCTGTAGATGAGTAAGCCAGGCTCGGGCAGAGTACAAATGCCCAGACGCAGCCTCAGATCAGCCACCTAGGCCTGGGGTCCTGGCTGCTACCTGAGGAGCTTCCTCCCTCTGCATTGTCCTATTGGGTGGTGATGTGTGCCTACATGTCCTCCCATTGCCTCCGAGTGACATCACATGTCCCCTAAGATGGAATCACCCAAGAGACACCAGGGATCATTTTCACATGATGACGGCATGGGAAACAGCCAGGTCTATCAGTGACCCCTCTGCTGCCCCAGCTGCCCTGAGCACTGGGGGGCTCCTGGCCACTCCCGCTCTTGGGCTCTCCCTGCAGCGGCTGCTGTGCTCAGTAGCTCCAGCCCGTATCAGCCAGCCCAGGGCATCCCGGATGGGGATGAATCACATGTGCATCACGCCTGCCAACGGCCTGTAGCTCAGTCCGTTAGTCATGCTCCGTATCGCCAGAACCAAACCTGCCACAGACTCTAAACTGACCAATAAATCCATGTCAAGTGCAGAGAATAATTTAGATAATAATAAAAGGCAACCGGTTTGGATTTTGATTTTATCAGCAGACATTTCCACTGCCTAAATGTCATTTAACTCTTCAAGACACAGTGACAAGGGCCGTGGACGTCAGGTGCAAAGCTGGAGTGGGGCACTGGCCTCCTGAGGCCAAGCTGATGTGGAATTAGCTAGGGCCGTCCACGGGCAGAGGCACTGAGAGGGTCTGGTTGCCCCACGGAGCACAGTATGGACACGGTTGCCATGGTGATGGGGACAGAGCTGGAACCAGGAAGTCATGGCCCGATGGCTTCCTCTTTCCCTACACCTCCACTCGGTGGCAAAGCTCCCAGGGTCCCACCAAGGGCCATTTGATTCTGCCCTGGAGCCACAGCCCCTGACCCATGCCCTGAGTTCTGGTGGAGTTTCCAGAAGCAGTGCCTGGCCCACTTCCTCCTGCCGTTGGTCCCTGAAAAGGGACCCAGTGGGCAGAGGCCAGCAGAGCCCGACCTCGCAAAGGCAGAGGTGCATTCCTTTCAGACTCCACAGTTCCCATCGACATTCTTCCTAATTCACAGAGTGTGAATGGCCCCCCTTCGTGGCTGTGAGGCTTAGATGACGGTGTCAGGGGCCATTTCCAAATCTGAGGCTGAGGAGCAGAGGTCAGATTCTCCAGCCCTTGAGAAAGGGGAAGGAGGGCAGATGCTTAACGTAATGGTTGCCTAAGGACAATTACAGATGGAATAGAGAGCACGGGTTCTGACACACTGCTCAGACATCCTGACACATTCACGTCTGGGGAATGTCAGGGAGGAATGAAAGTTGCTGGTACTCCCAGGGGGCTCAGCTCCTAGTGGCCCTGCAGGCTCCTTCCCTCTGTGGCCTTGTCCCCGGCTCAACCCTGGAGTCTCTATGCTCATCCACCTGGATGTCCACTAGTGTGTCAGGATTCCTGCCCTTCCTGCAGGCCTCTCGTCTCACCTTTCTGTTACATGAGCCAAAAGCCCTGGGACCACTCTGCACTTTCACACCCACATCTAACACAAGAAGCGCCCTGGGGTTTTTTGGTTTTGTTTTTGTTTTTCAAATTTACCAACATGAATTCCCCACACAGAACGAACTTCTGTGTCTTAATGGACACTGGTCAGTGTGCTTTAATTGTAATGACACAGTGTGAGACTGTGTTGGTGAAAGGGAGCATGTGCTCGATATTAATAGGAGCTGGATTTAAATCCACAGTTGCCTGATCAGACTCCTCTGTGATATTGCGAGAAGCCTCAGGGATCCATGTGCTGCTATCCTAAGTGGCACATCCTTGGCTTATTCTCAGGACCCCAATGCTGTGGCAATTATGGCAGCCCCGTGGGACCAAAGCTGGCCACATGGCCCTACTCTGTCCTGCTGCCTGGTGGTAGGGGGACATGTACAGAATCATCTACCTTCCCTAGAGTGCTGGTGAGAGCAAAAGGCCACTGGGCCGAGGCTGTGCCTGGGCTACCCAAGTGGTGCCTTTCCCATGAGTGGGAGGCCAATGTATGGGGGGTGTCTTTACTTGCACAGCTCAGCTCCATGAGGGCCAATCTGCACACTTTCATTCCAAGTGCCGCCTCGGCCCCTAAAGGTGTGCAATCCAAGTGCCCACCTCACGGAACATCCAGTACTTCCAAAATGAGCCTTGGGAGCTAAAAGCATACAGGTAGCATCCTTTGCTAATGAATTGTGATGCCTTTCTGTGGTGCTTCCCTTCTAAAAGTCTGAGAACACCAGATGAAGAAGTCATGATATATTAATGATCTCAAATGTGCGCTGGAATCGGCAGAACAGAAAGTGGCATGAATAATTCAAACAAGACAACTTTTTTTTTTCTTCTTGCAAAAGGTTGAAGCATGAATAGAGGTGGCGGGAGCTTCTGTGGAGATGGTTCCTGCATCCTACCATCCAGCCGTCTCCTGGCACTCGGAGGGCTCATCAGGTTCAAGCAACACAGAAGTCCATCTAGCCAGCCTGAGTGAGAGGTTATGTCAGAAACTTCTGGCACTATATTTGGTTCCTCTTGGCTCTGGTAACTGCTGGCAAGATGTTTGATGTCCAGTACTCCAAGGTCTATTTTGAGCTCAGATCTTTGAGTTCTGAAAGAGAGTCCCCACAAGGAAAAGATAGCAGGAAATAGCCCAGGGGGTGGCTCATGCACTCTAGGCTTGTTACTACCATGCAAGGGACATTGGGGACTGAAGACAGAATGTCCTGAGAGAGGCCCAGCCAGAGCAGCTAGGGCAGATGGCGGTGTGAGCTCCAGGGACCCCCACACAGCCACCTTTTAGGGTTAACACTCTTGCTGTCCGTCTTTTCCCTTGAGCTATTTTTGAGAACACAGATAATATGCACCAAAGAACAGCAGAGTGTCTTTCAGCTGAGCACAGCTTGGGATGGGCTGCGAGTGAGGCTGGGTCTCCACCAGATCTGCATGATGGATACTGCTGCACTATGTAGATCTAATATGTGTGTGACACTACCTGTGTAGGTTCATACTTACACACATACACATGTACAAATGACATTCTCCCAGTGAATGTGTTTAACAGCACAGGATGAAATCTTTTCAAAGAAAACCGCTGTGAATGTGCTCAATGCACAAATTAATGAAGAATCAGAATTTAAGTGTTTAGGTCAAGACTAACCTCAGGAAGATGTGAATTTAAGCTTCTCTTTCAGAGGTTCAGTAGAAAATGAATCAATAGGCACTCAGTCAATCCATAAATTAGCTGCTGCGGGCTGTTTTTTAAAAGTTGGCCCGAAGGGATTAGAAATCAGCTCACAGGATCAGGTAGCAGTTCAGAGCAGAGGAAAGAGCAATCCTCTTACTTATCCATCCACCAATCCTACCTCCCTGCCGCCTTCCCTCTATCCATCCATCCACCATCCACCCATCCACCCACCATCCACCCAACTGCCCATCCATCTCCCATCTATCCCTCCATTCAACCATTTATCCATTCAACCATCTGCCCATCTATCTATCCACCCATCATCTGCCCATTCATCCATTTGCCTATCTCTCCATCAAGTCATTTACCCATCTGCTCATCCTCCCTTCCATCCATCCATCTACTCATCTATCCAACTACCCATCTATTCATCCACCCATCCACCTGCACATCTATTTATATGCCAAGTATATATTGACGTCAGGCTCTGTGCAATGTGCTGTGGGTATGAAATAAAGGCAAGAACCCCTCAGTTTGCCAGCTCTAAGCCTGTGGGTGAGAGAAACAGGGACCCTGTAACTTGGCTACTGTGTGCTGAGCTATGAGAAGGAGGGTGGAGTAGGTGCTAACTGGTGGGTGCAGGGACAAGCAGCTCTTATTCATCAAGAACCAGCTGAGATTTGACTCCACAGAACTAGAATGCCACTCCTTTCTGACAGAATTAAAGTGCATCATCTCTTTATTTATACCCTGTAACTGACCTAAACAGTCTACACTTTATTTATTTGTTTGTTTATTTATTTATTTATTTATATATGACAGCAGAATGCATTACAATTCTTATTACACATATAGAGCACAATTTTTCATGTCTCTGGTTGTATACAAAGTATATTCACACCAATTCGTGTCTTTATACATGTACTTTGGATAATAATGATCATCACATTCTACCATCATTTCTAACCCCCTGCCCACTCCCTTCCCCTCCCACCCCTCTGTCCTATCTAGAGTTCGTCTATTCCTCCCATGCTCCCCCTCCCATCTACCTGTTTTATAGACACTTTCTATATTGCTCCATATACTAAGGAATGGTACAATGATTATTTTTCTATCTCAATCACAGCTCTGTATGCATCATAGGCATAGATTTTGTTAAACATTCTATACATTGTTTAAAAGTGAACTTTGCCTATAATCAAATGATGTTTGCTTATTTTTATTTGAGCACTTGCTATGACATTAATAACTTCTAAAGCCGGTAGCTAATTTCATTGTTTCGACAGATATTTGTCTTTCAAATATTCATTCTCCCCGTCAAACTGTTTTTTTAGATGGACAAATCTGAGAAAGGAAACTGAAGTTAAAAAAAATGTAACTAGATTTACTGTAATAAAAGGGATATATACCAAGTAGACAGACAGATAGATGGTAGATAGATAGACAGATGATAAATAGAAAGATGATAGGTAGATGATAGATTATAAATGGAAAGAAGATGGAAAGATGATTGATAGAGATAAAATGCTTTCACCACATTTTTCCAGCAGTTCCTCACTCACAAAAATCACATCAAAATTATTCATTTCAATGAAATATATAGTAAAATATGAGGTGCAAAAAATTATTGCTTTAGACCTTGATTTTGACAGACCTAATGTTTTTCTTACTTTTAAAATCATGAACTCAGGATGAAAAAAGTGAAGTTTCAGGTGCACAGTGGCTCAGACCCTGTACTTTGAGGGTTACTTACTTTTCCTGTCTCTGGTCTTGGAGGGGATTGAATGGAGTAGAGGAGCCAGAAAGGGAAGTTGGAATTGCAGGAGGAGATGGTGTCCCCGTCCCCTGCCCAACATCTAGTGGCAAAGTCACCAGGAGAGAGGTCTCTGGCTGCATGGGCCAAGGCGGGAGACCTGCGTCTACTTTATGTTTACTTATGCTGATTTAAATTCACTCAACATCACATTCCTGATCTGTTGTGTGTAATACAGAAATCCTACTCCCTCTTTTGTTCCTTATAAACTAGGGGCTTTTCAAAGGGTCATAATGATGTAAAGTCCATTAGAGCATCTCAAGTGCTCCTTTGAGAGGGCAGTTGTGGGCTGTTGGTTGGTTTGCTGTTTAGGTGGTGCCATGGATATACCCAGGGCCTTCCATGTGCTGGGCAGGTGCCCCACCACTGAAGGAGGGCCTCCAGGCCATGGTGAATGTGGTCACCTGAGGCTGATCAGTGTCAGGAACGGCTTCTGCACATGTGAGGCACACTTTCTCTCTGTTACGCAGCGTGATGTCCCTTAAGTCAGTATAGGTTGGGCATTCCACACAGGCAGGAAATGTGCTTGCTTTTGTATGGAAGTCAGAGGCTCATGGGCCAGGGGCTGCTATATTGATGGCCTCTGGGGATTAGAGCCCTGTGCATCCTCCCCAAACACTTCCATTCCAACGATTGCAGCACAGCCCTGAGTCACTGCCCAGCTTCCCATAGCCCGTCCACCCTGTCTCTGGAGCTGTAGACAGAACCACAGCAGCAGAGCATCAGGGCAGAGCCACTGACCAGGACCCACCAATCACTAGCAGAACCCAAGCCATAGTGAGCATACGAAGCCTTGCTCAAAAGCCCAGGAGGACGGGGCAGGCTGCGGGAGCCCTGCTGTGCCCAGGGACCCTGCACCGGTCCAGCTCACATGCTGTGCTTGCCTGCTGCTCCTGCGGTGCAAGTGGTAGTGCCTCAAACCCTGTACCAGCCTCCGTGTTCACCAAGCCCTTCCTCATTGACACTCCACACTCTGCACCTTCCCACCCCCAGCGAGGCCAGCCGGACTTTTAAAAATTTTTTATTAAAATTTTTTTTGTAGTGTTAGAGATTGAACCCAGAAGAGCTTGCCACTGAGCTGCCTCCCAGCCCTTTTTAGTTTTTATTTTGAGACACATCTCCCTAAATTACCGAAGCTGTCCTTGACCTGTGATCCTCCTTTCTCAGCCTCCCAAATTGCTGGGAAACTTGCACCATGGCATCCAGCTCCTCCATACATTCTTATGAAGTCTGTTAGTTCTACACGTGCTCTTAAGGCCCTTCTGTCTTAAGGAAGGGTAGGTGAGGGCCTTGCAGGGATAGAGAGGACTCGGGAAAGCACCCAGTGGGATTCCGGGGATCCAGCCCACCTCTGAACCCTGGCCAGTTTGGGCCTCTTTTCCTCATGGGTTCCTCTTTCTGGGCCTCTTCTTGTAGTCCAGGCCTCTGGCCTGAGGGAGACTTTAGGCTCTTCTTCCTCCCTAACTGTTGTTTAATTCATTGAATCCCACAAACCATCCAACAGCACAGTGCAGATTTTTGGTGTGGTTAATGTTCAATTTGGAATCTTCTCTCTGTGATTCACAACACAGCTTAGTTTGTTACGCAGACCCCAGACCACTTTCCATCTCCCTTTGCCAGCCTGGTGCCCATGGGCAGGGCCCTCCGCTGATGCTCGACTTTGCTTTTTCTTCCTGTGAGATGGTCACTGTTAAGTCACTGGCTTAACCAGTGTGTTCAGTCACATTTATTTTCTGGAACTCTGATTTTGATTTAGGAAATGTCAAAATCTATGGCTTCTTAGGAGATGGTATTAGGGAACCAAAGAAATAGAGCCCGCTTGCAAGGCTGTCGTGCACATTGGAAGTGAACATGATGAAAAGCATGTAGCAGTGGAAGGGAGACAGTTGCATCACCAGAAAATCTTTGGAGAATGTCCCAACAAAAGCCAGCAGCCCCCTATGCCTGTGCCCTTGTTCTGCACCCTGGGCTCAGACAAGACCATGCATTTGAGCAGCTCCTGTGAGGGCACTTGGGAACCCCAGTAGCCCAAAACACCTCCCTTGGGATTGGTGCCACTTGTGCTGGGACAGCGGTCCTCCCTGGCACACCAGAGAGAGAGAGGAAACTGAAGCCCAGCTGAGAAGCGTCACTCGCCCACTTCTGTCTGTGGCAGAGAGCGTGTCCTTAGGTCTGGGCCAATGGTGTGTTAATATTTGCTTGGATGTGGAGGGGGAGCAGGTCCCAGGAGGTCTCGCCCTTTACAGTGCTTCCTCTGGAAATTCTCTTCCCAAGAAACAGATGGCAGCACCCTGGGTCTGCATCAGTGGTAGAGAGAAGTCAATTACTCAGATTATGTGGCAAATAAACAGTGTTATTATGTTCCGTTCTTGAAATAATTTATTTAAATCATAGCTAATTGCTATTTAGCAAATTAAGCTCATTGAGTACTTCAGAAATGTCTATTTCACTGTCAGAATGAATGCTTTTAGCAAACCCCCATTGTGAGGAGCTTTCTTTTTTCATTACTAGAATACTGTCGAGTTGACCTGAATTAAGACAAAATGTTTTTTCTTCTAATCCCTTAAAACAACCAATACACAGCATTAGAAGTTACAACTTCAGGAACACACTGCACTTAGCACATGGACTTGAGATCTTCAGATGGACTGTCTTCCTTTACTTAACCTAAGGAGTCCAGGTCTTTGGATGGACTTCCCTTAGCACCTGGACTTGAGGTCTGAAGTGAACTCCCCTTGGCACATGAAGTCCAAATCTTTGGGTGGACTCCCCTTAGCACAAAGAGCTACCTTGACAACTGAAGGCCTTGCCTGTGTCCCTAGCTGTGAACTGACAACTTCCAAATACTTAGCCATGTGGTAAACAGCTTCTGTCTCCTAGCCCTGGTTCACCAGTGTTAGAGAAGTGGGGTGGCCCGGGAACCTATGCTGCTGGGACTCTCCTCCTATGGCGCCATCTGGGAACACCCAAGGGGCCAAGCTGCTTCCTGCATGCACCTCGAGCATCAGCCATTCTAAGCACAGAGCATCCTCAGGACACAGTGGAGGCTACTGCAAGTCTATCTCTGCAGGACCTTCTAGTTGGTCCTCAAGCCTGTGGATTCAGCCAGGAATATTCCTGGATGATCCCATCTGTGCCTCATAGGTCTCCTCTCCTCCTGTGACCCCAGCTCCCAAGCTCTTCTCTAGCTACCCAACACTTCTGCTGCACAGTGGCTTCTCTTGGAGCCTGGACCCCCATGAAGTGTCCTCAGCACTTACCACAACGGAGCACTGTAATGCTTCTATTTGCCCAGTTTGTTATAGGTCTCCCTGTTAGACTATGAACTCCACCCAGCACACAGCAGGCAGGCAATAAATGTTTTTAGCTTGATATATTAAACACTTAGCATGTGCTTTGCACCTATTGTTAAAGTTGTTTGCTGCAATGGTTAGTGTGTTTCAGGATTTTACACAAAAGAGCATGGGTAGGACAACTTCAAAGGGGGACTTTCCCATTCTCTCCTGAACTCTAAGCCAAAAATACACATTTTAAACTTTACTTTTATTATTATATCACTATGACTGCAAATTCTAAGTCCAGTGTACTGCAATGTATTTTAGATATAACTATTAGAATTTTGGACTTGTAATTCACTTATCTTAAATCTATCTTAAAAAAAAATAAAACAGCAAAGTACTGTGCACATCGGGACATGGCTGCTGCTGGGCTCGTGGGTGTGCCCTATTTGCAGGTGCCGGTCAAGTGCCGCATGTGGTTGGGCAGGTAGCACTGACCTCCCTTCTGTAGCATGTGAGGCACACACACTGCGTCCAGAACCTCCTTCTGGGGCTGGGAATTGTGCACAGAGACTCCTCACTATTCTGCAAGAGGATTGGGTTCCCAGAGGTGGAAGAAGAGAAAAATAAGTTGAATGAACAAGAGGGGGAATTGAACCATCAGGTGACATCTCTTTATTGTAAAACTAACGCCACCACAAGTAGCAGTACTTAGTACTTAGTCAGGGCTCTGGTGAGTCCACGACCCCAAGACAGACTCGTTTCCACCATTGCCATCTCCTTCCACTCCCTGCTCACACACTCTCCTAATTTTTCAAATAGTTGCCATCAGCATGGATGAAAACGTTGCATTTTCAGAGGCTTTTTCCTACTTAATGATTTGCTGGGAACACCACCCACTTGGTCTAGTGTTTTCAAAGTCATCCCACTTTGGTCCTGAATCATCTCTGAGTCACTGCGGTGCCACAGCTTGCTGTGTAGGAAGGTCTCCCTTCCTCCTGGCCACTTCTCTCAGCTCTGTTCTTCCCTAGCCTGTCACTAGCTGCCTTTAACAGGCTCTTCCAGTACTTACTGAGCTTGGCACAGCATGGTGTCCCCACCTGCATCTCACTGCCTTCCCCTTTCTGTGGTGTTGGAGGGCACCATGCTCAGGCCATCAGCAGGAAGCTGTCCTGGTGGAGCCCCGCGGGACACCATGGTGAGCATGCTCACCTGCTTTTTCTGCTCGAGGCTTGGTCTTCCCTCCAAACCAAGTGACCTGTTTAAAAGGTCTGCACACAGTGGCAACAGTTCATAGGTGTCTCCTCCCCTCCCCTCCCCTTCCTTTATGGTGTCCGGTGAACCCCAAGTGTCTAAGGAAGCCAGCCACGGCCAGAAAAGGCTGCCCAGCAGGAACTGGCTCTAGGCAGAGGACCCAGCTCAGCTAAGTGACATCTTCAAAGTCTGCTGCTCCTTCACCTGTGCCTGTTTACCTGTAGGTTACAATGACATCTTCCGTGAATCACGAATTTCAGGAAGAATTTAAATGCATAGATGATACATTCAAAGCTGAGAATGGGTACATGGTGAATCTTTAAAAAAATTAAATTAGAGAGAGAAATTGGGTTTGAGCCATAACCCTGAAAGACGCAATCTAGAACCTTATAATCCTGAATGTTGAAATCCCGAAAGATCAAATCCTAAAAATGCAATTATGGAAAAAATTAGTTTTCAAAAAATGTTTACTTTTAAAGGGAGATTTATTTGAAAATGCAAAAATGATAGAACACTTCATAGGCCACTTTCCACAATAAAATAGGCAATAACAGCACGTATATTTTTGCAAGCATAGACACAGGTACACTAAAGGCAGCCACACAGCTATAATGGCTCTGAGCAGAACAACCACATTAATAAAGAAATAGGTCAACTGCAAAATGTGTGAAGGCTTATCAGTCTGGTGAGTGATTGTGTACATCAGCTTTGCACCTGCAGTCACCTGAAATACTGTGACAGACTAAAACTAATCAGAAACTTCCACGAGCCACCTCTGTGTTTGCAGTTGCCAGTGAGCCAAGATCTTGAGAAACTTTATCTTTCACGAATGCAGTGGTACAACAAGGACATCTCTCCATTCAGTGAGGAAGTTTCACATTTGGCATTTGCACATCATGTCTGCACACAAAATCCACCTTGAGATAAATGACACACCTTCACAGAGTCAGATTAGCAAGGCGAGTAAGCAGATTAGAGCTCGCCTTACAAATGTGTCAAAGCTTACAGAGTAAGTCCTAGAGAGTAGGGACTTTGTCTCTAGTATCAGATATGATGTGAAGATGAAATCATAGATTATCTGATTATAAAACATAATGCTGACAATTTCATGTAGTGAGATTAAAAAATCTAAATAAAATTTCACATAAAAAAGTGTACTATGGCCTGGTGTGACGGTGTTACCTGTAAACCCAGCAAGTTGGGAGGCTGAGGCAGGAGGACTTGACCTGCAAGTTCCAGGTCAGCCTCAGTAACTTAGTGAGGCCCTGTCTTAAAATAAAAAGGTAAAAACAAGGCCAGGGAAGCAACTCAGTGGTAGAGCACTTTCCTAGTGTCCGTGGGGCCCTGGATTCCAATCCCAGGACCATAAAGGAACAATGGATTGCAGGGACAGCCCATGAGCTGGCCAGTCTTCACCATCGCAGCCATTTTGAAGTGTCGCATTTTGATGTGTAGTTCTTTCCCTCCTTTGAGGCATAAGCTCTCCTCGGAGAATAGGTCAGGTTCCTCTGGACATGGTGCCACCTCCTGTGAGCTCCTTCTGTGATGCGCTGCACCCACGTGAGCATTCCCTAGTGGGTTTCTCATGGTCTGATCCATGCTCCCACATCGTCTGGATACACAGGCATCTCTTCTGCACACAGACCACAGCTTGGTGGAGAGACGCTGGTGACTAAAGGCCACACTGCCACCTGAGAGTCTTCTAACCCATCTAGCATGTGATCATTTTGCTGGTGACTCCAGGCAAAGCAGCCTTGATTCATTGTGAGCCCTTAGAATTTGGTCAGCTGAACTGATTGCTAACGCAGACAAAAAAGCACACTTGATTTCATTTTTATTTTCATTATTTTTTTTATTGGTTGTACTTAGTTGTACATGACAGCAGAATGCATTTCAATTTATCATACATAAATGGAGCGCAACATTACAATTCTCTGGTTGTACACAGTGCAGAGACACACCATTTGTGCAATCCTACATCTACCTAGGGTAATGATGTCTACCTCATTCCACCATCTTTCCTACCCCCATAGCCCCTCCCCACCCTCCCCTTTGCCCTATCCAAAGTTTCTCCATTCTCCCCCGCCCCTATCATACAATAGCATCCACTAATCAGAGAAAACATTCAGCCTTTAGTTTGGGGGGATTGGCTTACTTTGCTTAGCATAATATTTTCCAACTCCATCCATTTACCTGCAAATGCCATGATTTTCTTCTCTTTTAACGCTGAGTAATATTCCAGCATTGGGCATCTAGGTTGGTTCCACAGTTTAGCTATTGTGAATTCAGCTACTATAAACATGGATGTGTCTATGTCTGCCTTACTTCTTCCTGCCTCCTGAAGACCCCAGCACCTTCCCGTGTCCAAGTGTGGCAGGACAGATTCCTCTCTCTGTGGGATTGGCCTGTTTATGTTGTACTCACATCACCTCCATAAATTAAATCTTGTGAACACTTAAAAATCTTCTTCCACTTTGCCTTCTTCCACTTTGAGGCTTCCTCTTCAATAACCCATGGCCGCCCATCAAATGCCAAAACCTCTCTCAGGATGCAGTGGGTCTTATCTAGCCTTGGTTCTCAGATGTCCTTAACACCCTGAGCCCAGGTGAGTGTTCTGCCACAGTGTCCACCTCATTCCCATTTTACTTATTCAATTCACATTCATGTTCTCACTACTTCGTATCAGGGCCCACCGTGGGCCCCATAGACAGACTGAACAAAGTACACCATATCCCTGCTCTCTGAGGAACTGCATTTTCCTAGCATAGCCTCTCCAAAGAGATGGTAAATTCCACAACAGGTAGCTGGGTTTCTTTTTGTTTTGAATCCTTCCACAGAACTTAGTAAAAATAATTTTATTAAATCCATTATAAAAAAAAAACAGAAAATTAATGACAAAGCTAAAACTGTATCCTACTCTCAAAACCCTAAATAAATTATTCTATTTTACTGGCTACTAAATAGTTTTTTACCCATTTCCTGTTCAGATTTCTTTAGAATCAAAGATCCAAAATTTTGGAGGGGAAAAAAAATAAGCAATGGGTTGCAACTCTAATTCTATAATTAACATAATATTATTAATGTGAATAAAATTTTATTCACACTTTCTTCTTAAATAGAAGAAATTCCACTGCCCCTATAAGAAGAGCTTGCCTGAATTCCTAAGGTAACACATGTGAGTGCCGCTCCTTTGGGTATTCCTCAGATATTCTTGCTTCAAGAGTTATGAGTAGCACAGAATCAAAGACAACCAAGCACACAAAGAAACAAGGCACCATAAGCAAGAATACAGACAGAAAAATTGGACACTCACAGGCTTGGATATGGTAATTACCATACAGATTTTTAAGGGAATGCATGTTATATTTAAAAAATTTTAACATTTGAAAAATAGCAAAAAGAAGCAAGAACTCATAAAAATGCCAAAAAATTTTAAGAGACAGTATCTCTAGAAATTAAAAATATAATTAACATTAAAATATAAATATCTTTATTTCCATAATTGAAGTCAACTCCTATTTCTGCTAATGGTCAAAATCTCAAATGTATTCATGATTAAAAATAACTTGCTTATCACCAGGTTAAACTCAGCTTGTTTGGAGGAAAGAATAACTCAGTACTCAGAAACTCAGAACTAATTGTCTAAGTTCTGGAGCCTGGCACATCCTCAGAGCAGGTGTGTGTGGCCCTCTGTCCTCTGTCCTAACCCTGCTGTTCTCAGTTCTTATGTATCTGTTGGCCTCTTTCTTCTCTGTCTCCACATGTAAGTGCCACACTTCTTTCTGTGGTCACTCATGCAACCCTGTTTGTCCTAGCTGTATGGAGTTTTTAGGTCCACTGATCTGCACCCAGTTCCAATCTACACTTTAGGAAACGTGGACCATCTCCACCTGCAGAATCATCCTCTAGGGCCTGTGCCTCCTGTGGGAATGCCTAAGGCTGTCTCTACCTGAAACCTCCTCCAGCCAGCTCTAGTTCCATGACAGGAAGTAGCACAGAATCCCCTCAGACCTAGAAACTCACCCATTGCCCTCCCACCCAGACTCAGCTAAAATGGGGGAGAGAGCTCTCTTTTTTACCTGCCCCTCTTTGTCAGGATCTCCACCCATCCAAGTAATGGTTCTGTTTCCTAGCTTCCTATTTTATGTTCATTGTAGAAACTCTATGTTCTCTAGGCTTTGTTTTGATAATCAAGCTTTGGGGATTATAAAGCAAACAGTGTATGGGGCTGGGGTTATGGCTCAGCAGTAGATCGCTCATCTAGCATGTGTGGGTCACTGGGTTCAATCCTTAGTACCACATAAAAAATAAAGGTATTATGTCCACCTACAATTTAAAAAAAAAACTTTTAAAAACCTCTCTTATCAAGAACCTTACTCTCAGGGTGGAAAATTCTGACTTTGAAGACCAGCTTTCGAAACTCAAAGCTGAGGGTAATGACTCTTCCCACCAGCTGCTTTGTGTTTTTTTCTTTCAAGCTGAGGGCAAAGGAAAATTACTAAGACAGAAAAAGACATTCAGTAATATTTCAAAATATTACTCTGCTGCAACAAAAACTTTTCTTATCCAGGCCCTACAAAAAGAAAACATGCTAACTGATTAACTCAGTACTTAAAAAACTATCCTGTGACTGGAAAAAATGTGGGACCATATGATTTTCTTATCTAATGATTTGATTAGTCCCTGGGTTTCAAGAGAAGACCAGGGAATCTTCTCATAATGTAGATCTAAATAGTGCTCTCAAGATCACTGAAATTGTGAGGCAAAGACTTACAGTAGCTTTGGCTGGTAACTAGGAAGACAGAATGAAACTTGTTAAATCTCAAAACTAAGAGTGCTATATTCATACGACAGGGGTGATTATGTCACCCTTGAATATCAACAGAGAGCTGTTGTCTTTGGTAAGAACTGATGTCATAAAGGGATTATTCAAAAGTGACTTTACTCATTACCTGAAAATATTACAATATCAGACATTTTTGAAAGTACTTTGAGTTTCTTTGAAGCAGAGACTATTTTCATACAGAAGAATACAAATCCTAAGGTCTCTTTCCTTCAAGAATAATATATATATATATATATATAAAGACAGGAGATGAAATCATCCAACTTTATATTTGGGAAGAAATTCAGAGATGATTTCCTGCCAGCAGTCTTGGATGTAGACCAAGCAGATAAAGTTATCAGAAAGGACTGCCTGGATCCCAACCCACCCGTAATTGAACTGCCACTTTTGGTATGCCAGCTGTTAATGCTTTAGATGAGGGAACAGTGTCCCTTTCAGCAGCAGGAATTGAAATGCCCACACACTGGAGAAAGCATTAGGAAAGTAGGGGGTCTCCATGGCTGTGTTTGCACGTTCCTGATGGTGACTGGAGAGAGCCGATATCAGTCCCACGGAACAGCATTATTCTATACACCTGCACTAAACCCAAGCAAGTCTGAAAATCCACCTACAGGGAGATTCAGGAGAGTAGAAGAAGGTACCCCTAGAGCTGGAACTTACCAGAACAAACCTACAGAGCCTTTCCATTTTTTAAGATTTTAGTTAAGAAGTTTCAGAGTGTTTCAAAAGTGATCAGTGGGCACTGTGGTGTGTTCTCTCTCTCTCTCTCTCTCTCTCTCTCGACAGTCCTCATTCTGTGCCTTTTTCATGCTGTGGTGGTAAATGCAGCCCAGGTGAGCACATGGGTGAATGTAGAGTTATGCACCTGTGTCACACACCTTTGTTGCACACCTGTGTCACACACCTGTGTGCATGGGGTACCTCCTCATTCAACCTGTGGTGATAAATGTAGCCCAAGTGAGCACACAGGTGAGTGTAGACTCCATGCACACAGGTGTGTGACTCAGGGTCACATACCTGGATCACACACCTGTGTGCATGGAAACCCCATAAGCACTGAGGTTTCCCTTTTGTCATGATCTACTCAACCTTCAAGTTGGAACCAACAGAGCCTGTCTTAGGGCTTTCCAATACCTTAAATATTTTGGTAATGAAAATTATGACCAAATACATATTTGAAAAAGTGAACGATCACCTATTGAAACAACCCGAACCCTTAAGTTTACAGCTGAGCAACAGCCATGTCACTGATTTAAGAGACAGAAGCCTTCTCTTGGGCTCGACGCTAATTTCAGAGCTTGAGTTAACAGAATGAGGGGATATTTCAGCTCAATTTGCCTGAAACCAGGTCTCTGAGGCTAACACAGCAGTGCTCAGTCTCTTCCAAATGAGCTTCTCAATTGCTTGTGATCCTTGATAAATCAGTTGACTGTTCTCAATGTGTCTGTCACACCAGGTCTCAGTGCCCAGCTGACTGCTGCGTAGTGCAATTAGCAAGCCTAGCTACCTGGAAGGCTTGTACGCACCATGAACCACAAGCACCATCCCCCCTCTCCAGGGTTTCTTGCTCCACTCTTCTCCAGGGAAAGATTTTCTCCTAAATGAACTCACTCTTGCATGTTGTTTATTCATTAGCACATCCCACAAATATGGATAGCATGCCTGCCGTTCTATGAATACCTCCCCTAGAGCATCTATCACAAATAGCATATTTACCTTGTGCCTCTTATTTATTTATTCAGAAAATACTTATTACTGCATGCTTCCAACAGTGAGCAACTTGGGGTGTCTCCTCTCCAGAGCTTGCATGCTAGCAAGGAAGGACAGCTGAGAAACCGCAGAACCATGAGCAGCTGCTACAGGAAGGAAAGTGGAGGATTCTATGGTGGCAGAGCTCTCAGTGCTGTCGGGAGGTCAGGAAAGGCTCTCAGTGCTGTCGGGAGGTCAGGAAAGGCTCCCAAGGAATTGTCCTTCCCCTTAACCTGAGGAGGTTCTGGGAAGAGGACAGCCCAGAAGGGCTCGAAACCAGAGCACAGGCTGGCACTCTCCGGTGGCTGGAAGTTCCTTTCAGGTAGTGCAGGTCACCAGAGGGACAGGACAAAGGGGCCCAGCCCAGGAGCCCCAGCCAAGGAGGAGATGTCTAGGCCCAAGACAGAGGGAGGCCCCTGATGGCTATGGAAGGGAGTGGCAAGCCCAGCTCCACCTCTGGCATGGCCACTGTGGCTGATCATGAATCACGGAAACCAAGTGCGACCCACTTACCAAGGGAGGAATAAGAGTGGGCTGAACCAGACAGCACCAGGAGGACCCAGGGAATGTTTCTGCATCCTGTGAGGCTGGGAGGAAAACTGCAGGATTCATGGACTTGTTAAAAGGAACACAAGAGAGAAGAAGGACTTGAGGATAATCCCAAGTCTCTGGGGTTGTGGGTGACATTATTGAAACTGGGAAGGTTTGGACGGAGAGGCACTTTTGAAACAAAGATGATAAGCTTGGTTTAGGACATGCTGATGCTGAAGAGCCTTTAAAACAAATAAGTGGAATCATCCAGTAGGTCTCTGAATATGCGTGGATCCAGAGTTCAAAGGAGAGGAGAGAAACAGTCCTGAGAGTCTGAAAGTCATTATCACTTAGAGGGTAATTAAGGCCACAGGGAAGGACATATCCCCCTGGACTGAAGTCTAATGAGGCAAGGGCCATGTATCAGTTATCTCTGTATATCCAGGGTGTGATACAGGCCTGCAGCAGAGTAGGGGCTCTGAATTAGGGAATGTGAAGTGCAACTACCTTTAATTCTTTAAGCTTTCTGCATATAAAATGTTGAAAGATAAAAATCAGTATGGTATTGATATGCATCAACTGTTTTTAGAGAAGCAGTACTAGGCGGAATAATCTAAACAAGAAAGAAGCAGCTGGACTAAATCATAACTACTTTGCAGACAAGTCAATGCATTTCACGCATACAACTTAGGGCACAATTGAGTCCACAAGCTAGCAAAGCCGATCACAAATGCCATTTTATTATCACGGCTTGTGTAGCGTCTGTGAGAGCACAATTAAAATTTGATAATCGTGTTTGTCTGTCATAATGATTAGCCAGAGACAAAAAGATTAAAAGGATAGTTTTAAGCTACACACAGCACACACCCCTGCACTCAGCTCACCCGGCATGGGGGCTGCCCTCCATTTCCATGCCCCCTGGCAGAGCTTAACCTTAACGGTGTATGTTAATATGGCAACTTGGTAATTATTTTCAAAGGGAGCTCTTTGTGTCTTTCTGTTCCTTTCCTGAAGGTGACATTGCAACATAGTGATACATTCTCTGGGACCAGGGTCTGCATTGAAAATCATGGCTCAATGCTCAAAGAAGGCTGTGTCCCCAGTACTTTTTAAGCAGTCTCTTGATTAAATTGTTCTTGATTCTTTCCATTCACTGGAATACCCACGAGGTACAGCTCAGAAGTATCCTCAGTTTACCTGTCATCTTGCCTGGCTCAACCATGCAACTCAAGGGAGCCTTTAGCACCAGTGGACCCTGGAGGCCATGCCAGCCAGAGCCAGACCTGGGAGCTGCAGGGAGACTTCTAGAGGAGATGCCCAACCTGTGGCATCAGTAAAGTAAGGGACTTGCAAACGCCTTCCAGCTCTATGATTTTATGAGTCTACCTTCAGGAACATGTGATTGCTTTTAACCATGTAGCTGCATTAAAGTTAACTATGCTTCATTGTTTCATTAAATATTAAATATTGATATATCACCTCTCCTGCCCTGTGGAAACTGAGGGGCCAGGGACGTAACCTTGAGACAGGCACATGATACTACCAGTGACACTCCACTTTGAGGCATTTCCCTGGTCCAAGCATTGGTGTAGACATTGGCTCCCTCATGTAATCTTCAGGAACCCCACATAGTAATATTAATATTCTCATTTTATAAAGATGAAACTGGGATGTGCATGAATGGGTGAACTGGCAGGTAGGAAATGCAATGATGGGATTTCTGCTTCAGGTCTGCTGCCTCCTGAGCCTGTGCTCCTGACCAAGAAGTTGTATCTGGACCTCTGGGTCCTGCTCTGGGGGCTGGAGTGAACCCAGTACAGACAGGTAGCACCCAGAGTCAAGTGTTGAATGGCTCCCTTGGGGATGTTTGTGCACCAAGCACACACTGGGGAGGAGAGCAAGGAACAGAGAAGCACCCCCTGTTGACCAGAGTCAGGCTGGGTGAAGCTTCATGTCACAGTGGGAAGGACTCATGGGAAGATGAGCAGGGACACTGGTAGCATGTAGACACCTTCTGGATTTCTCTCCAGGTCTTCCTCGCCAAGGCCAAACACAACAGGATCATATGGAACTTCTCTTTTAAACCGTGTCAAGTGGCAATATAAGGAGAAGAGGTAGCATCTCTCCAAGACAACGTTGCCATAGCCCCCGTGGGCAGTGTTTGTGCTGGACCATCTCCCAGTGGTTCTAGATTGGGCAGACAGGAAAGAAGAAATGGAGGAGGAACTAGAAAGGCAGCTCACAGGTCTATTCCAACCAGCAAGATGCCAGAGGGGTAAGGGTGCCATGATGTCAGCCCACCCAGTTTAACAAGGAGCAGACCTCCAAGAGAACCAGGCCCATGACTTAGGAAGCTTCTGGTGTTAATGAAGGGCATTGAAACACTGGAAGGGGACTGCTTTCATCCAACACAGTTAGCTTTTACCAAGTATTGCGTAAAATCAAATGGAGCCTCTGTGTTAACTACCAGTTCACAGTCTATCCAGGAGATGGAGGAACAAGTTAGATGATGCCAAGGGAAAGCAGTTGGCTGGACCAGCCCCTCCTCAGGACCAGGGAGGCAGCTCCTCCAACCAGAAATGGCCTCTGTTTCTCCAGCAAGCTAACATCATGAAATATAGGGAGGTGGATTCCAGGATTTATGGTACTTAACAGATATCTAATTTAAAAATAAGCCATTGGTGTAATTGGTGTAATAATGCAGATTCTAGTAACATCTCTAAACAGTTGGACAAAGAGTATGAGGGAGGTGGTCATTCGCTGCTCTGTTGTTTACAGTGGTGGAAACACTGAGCATCCATTGGAAAAGATGCAGTAGAAAGAAAAATAAATTCAAAGGGAAGCACTGGCTGCAGGCAGTAGAGCCATCACATAACCTGGATTCATTGTGGAGGCTCCTTTCCTAGGGGGTCTCATGCAGGTTAGACACTCTGAGATTCACTTTGCTCCTCTGTGCAAGAAGGTGGGGCTCTCAGACTGAACACAGCCATGGAAGCACAAGGCAGGCAGAGCAACCTGCAGAAGGTCCCCTATGTCATACACGGACTTTCTAGAATGGCACTGCTGTCCAGAGAGGAAGTTCTGCTTTAAAGAGACTCCATGTCATTCGACTCTAACATTTTTGTCATGTGCATTTTAAGAGTATGTGTGTATATAATTTTTAAGTTAATAAGTTTTTCTAGGGCAGTTTTCTGTTTATGCATAATTGAGCAGATAGTACAGAGTTCCCACAAAAACATCCACATACATGGAAAGCTACCATGAACATAGATTCTCTCAAAACTATAGCTGTGTAGGTGACTTTATCATTTTTTTCTTTTTGGTATGTATTTAAAAATCGAGTTAGAATTGTGGGTTTGTCTCTTCTTGTAATTTTTTTCTTATGATTTTCTTCTATTTTCAAGGTTATGTAGTGGCCCTCTCAGTCATTATGGGTTCTTTCCACCTTATATTCTATTTCCTTACATAAACTATTTACATAAGGTAGTAATTGACAAGACTGGAAGACTTTGAGGAGGTGCTTCAGGACTGGGCAGTGGTTACTAACATATGCTTTGACGACAGATCTAGATTAAAATTAAAGCTCTCAACTACTTATCTGCAAAACAAGGATGATGATATTAACAGCACAAACCCCAATCCAAACCCACCCTTTGAGGTGCTTTTGGGGTGAAATTGCAGAATCCTGAAGATTTTTAATTGGGAAAAATATCAATGTTGATTATCAAATAATTCATGGACTTGACATGTATTCGTGGGCTGGCTTACTTACTTGTGGGAAAGGAATGTAAAAACCATTTTCTCACTAATTTTTTGCAACCCCAGGAGGTGATGAAGTATGACAGTTCTTCCTGAGCCATGGCTCATGAGCCCTGTTTTCAGAAGCCCTAGGGGAACTGGGGACAGAGGAGAAACCCCCTTGTCACACAATCAGAACTAGAGGGAAATCTTTCCTCAGTTATCATTTGTGAGTCAAGTCTTACTAAACTGAGGTAAGCTGTTAATTAGAGCATTCCTGATGTCCCAAGAAACTAATAATGAGCAAAAGAGAATAGGCCTTCACTTAATGTCTGCTTCCTTATGTAAGAAAAGACCCTCTGTTCATCTCTTTTTCCATGCAAATTCATAATGTCAACCTCATCTTCTCCTGATCAAACACATCCGAAGATTCGAGCTTCATTCTGCAGTTGGGGCCCCCTGCCTGGAGGGGACACAGTGTGTAACAGTCCTGAACGTTGAATTCGCCAAGTGTCCACAAGATCCAACAGGATATTCTAGCTCAAACAACAACCTTCTCTGGCACATCCATGCAGATCAGCAGTTTGGTAGCAGTGATCTCTGCCTCTACTAAGGGCCAAGCACTGTTCTAGGAACTGAGAAAACCAAAACAGGCCAGATGTGGCCATGGTGGGGGAATCTTGGACTGTGATGACAAGCCAGGTGGTGAATTCACACAGGTTTACACCAGAGCCTGAAAACAGGCAGCCCACAGGCATTTGCCCATGGGTCATGCATATTTTTTAGCCAGAGAGTTCAAATAGGACTACGGGTCTGGGTTTTCCGGAAGAGTCAATAAGTGCAGGCAGTAGAACATTCTGGAGTCAGAGCCCTTCAGGGCCACCGTCGACAGAACTGGGAAGCCCCGCTCTCTGGGGGTAGCATGTGTCCTCAGCTCCCTGCAGTCTCCACTTAGCTACTTTACATGCTCGGGTGTCTGCCTGGTGGCTGTCAGCCTGGAGACCCAGGACCCCTGTCCTGGACCAGAAAGGTGGTTTTCTGTGTAGCCAGCGATCACCTTTGCCGTGCCCACAGGCTGTGCCTTGACCCTCCTTGTGTCGACAGAACTACAGACTCTACACAAAATTATTTTAATAAAATACAAAGTCTATGCTGCATGGGCTGCAGGAGTCTCTGGAGCAGCAAAGAATGGTCTTAAGGTTTCTTTAGTTTAAAAAAAAAAAACGGGCACTAAATATATAAAACGGTCTACAGCAAGTCGGACTAGATTTTTCTTTTAAAAGTAATTGCTGAATTGATGTTTATTATAGCAAACTTGTACATTTATGGTTTTGAGATATTTCAAAGAAAACAGCCTGTAAATGTTGTACATGGGAAGGAAAAAAAAATGTTTGCTGTTAACCAAAGAAGATGGGTGAAATAATTGCACCTGCAGTCACCCTAACTTCAAATGCTTGGTGCCGAGCTTCCTGTACCCACAAAAGTCAGATGCTAAAAGGATGATGCTGAACTGAGTGGCAAGGAAGTGTATGCCCTGAAAACCAATGGCCCCGCCACCCCTCGAAGGCAAATTGAAACCTGATGCTACCTCTGAGTAACGCTCTCAGAAAAGGAGGCGAGCTTTTGACACAGCGTGTAATTGCATCCAAGCCCTCGACCTCCTGGTTCAACTTTATCCTGCAGTTTGTACAGTTCACAACTTTAAACCTTTTTTTTTCCAGATCAGTGAGAGTTTCATTTTCCAAACCAGGACATAGCAAGAGTTTGGTTTTTTCTTTTCTTTTGTTTGTTTATTTATGTATTTATTTATTTTACAGTAGAATGCATTTTGACACATTGTACACAAGTGGAGCACAACTTCTCATTCCTCTGGCTATACGTGGAGCGGAGTCACTCCAGTAGTGTAATCATAATAGGGTAATAATATCTGTCTCATTCTACCTTAATTCCCATCTCCACAAACCTACCCCTCCCCTCACTCCCCTCTACACAAACCAAAGTTCCTTCATTCTTCCCTATCTTCCCCCACCCCGCCCCACTATGGATCAGCATCTACTTACCAGAGAAAACATTTAGCTTTTGGTTTTTTGGAATTGACTTATTTCACTTAGCCTGATATTTCATCCATTTACCTACAAATGCCATAATTTCATTCTTATTTAAGGCTGAGTAATATTCCATTGTGTATATGTACCACATTTTCTTTATCCATTCATCTGTTGAAGGGCATCTGGGTTGGTTCCACATTTTAGCTATTGTGAATTGAGCTACTATGAACATTGATGTGGCTGTGTCCCTGTAGTATGCTGATTTTAAGTCCTTTGGGTATAAACTGAGGAGTGGGATAGCTGGGTCAAATGGTGGTTCCATTCCCAGTTTTCTGAGGCATCTCCATACTGCTTTCCATAGTGCAATCCTACCAGCATTGTATAAGTGTACCTTTCCCCTACATTCTCATGGCAAGAGTGTGTGACAACCTCTTGGAACAGGTATGCTTATCAGTGGATAGGCAAAGTTTTCTTCCTATTGCATTTCCATTTATGGAGATGGGGGTACTTCTAGAGCAACTGCAGGATAACTGACCGAGGATGTGCACTTGTTCCCTGCTTTTCGTCCTTTGAGTGCCCTTCTCTACGCCTTCTTTAAAGGCATCATGATTATCTGCATGTCTGCCACTGAGCCATGAGTGCTTGCCCTGTATTTCCTCCACCAAGATCTAAAGGTGGAGCTGTGGTTCAGAAAATTTGGTGAGTGGATTAACAGACCTGTGCTAAAATTATGCCAGAAGTCAGTTCGTCAGAACAGAGATGACCTTGTTCATCACAGAGATTCCTGTGATTCGCAGGCACGTCCCCTTCAACAAGAGCAGTCTGAAGGCAGGCGTGCTGGCACCCAGGGTAGCTTAGTTAAATATCCCATGAATGGATGAGCTCCTTCATGAAAGCCTAGATTAAAATGAGAATGTCTTCAAAAGAAAATGATCTCTTTACTAAAACGGTCTCCTCTCCAAAATATTTGGATTCTTTTCTCAAGGCTGAAAGAATCGATGGCACCAGTACACACGGGGCTGGGTGGTGACCCAGTGCGCCAGGAGGATAACTTTCAAGGCTGAATTAATACTCGTCTTCCCCAGCTTTCCTTACGTGACTCACAGTGTCAAGGAAAATGGGATAGTTAGATTGAGAATGAGAAGTGGCACATCTTCCACTTTGTGAGTCGGGAGCAGGCTTTTGAGAATCAGAGAGCTATCCCAAGGAAGCCCTGAGATTATGATGTAGAAATCGAAACAGACTGAGTAAGAGCAAAGCCACCAGTCTCCCCTCCTCCCAAGGAGGACTGTAGACAGGCTACAGCCTGGGAGTCAGGTGGGGACCAGGAGTCAAGTGGGGATCAGTAGGTAGGGTTCAGAATCTGATCATATTGATTTGGCCATTTTGGATCTGTCCCTGAGCACTGAACTTGAGGAGTACTTATTCAGAATGTGCACAGGGGTCCTATGAGGGTGGTGCAGGGCACTGGCACAGCCTGAAGAGGAGACAGGTGGAGGAGAAGGGGGTGTGCTGAACTCTTCAGCATGCTTCCCTGCCAGTGGCCAACACCAGCATCTGTGTCCTGAGACAGTGTTCAAACTTCAGGGTCCACCAGTTGGTTATGATGGGGCCAAAGGACCCATGGTGGGTGAGTGAGGTCACAAGAAGCTGGGGCCACTCTGACTCTGAGTCTGTAGTTCTCGAAATAGAAGATTCATGCAACCAGTCCACAATTATGGAGCATTCCCATGCGTCAGGCACATGCATCAATGTTGGAGATGACAGGGAGCAAAGCAAGACCTAGACTCCTTGGACTTCAGGATCCTGATGAAAGAAGAGAGATTTTGATCAAATAACCATACTGCAGATACAAATATCAGTGATGCTGACCGCTACTAAGGAGAATGAATGGTCCCTCATGTGATGAGGACACCTGAGAAGGTCCACCTAGACAGGACGGAGAGGCATGTGTCTCCTGATCAAAGACCAAGGGTCTGTAGGAATACCTGGGAAAAAAGGGATGGGCAACCAGGGCCATTGGGAAGAGCCATCTTCTCCACCCATGTCCAGGTGAGAAGTAATCCACCAATGGAGGCCACAGGGCATAACCACTCAGAGGGAATTGAGTCCTGGCTCATTGAGTTCTGAATCTTCTGCTGAGGGTGTGTGTCCTTGGACAAATTATTTAAGTTCTTATCTGCAAAATTATGGAAATTTCACAGGGTTGTTGCTAAGATACATGAGGTAATGGATGTAAAATGATTAACCTCAGTCAAACATGTAGTGTTTGCTAAGCTTGGGCTTTGATCCATAACGGACACCACATGACAGTGACGAGGTATTTGCTGTCATTGAAGGAGAATGTGAGCCTTTTGAACTGAACACCAGGAATTTTTGAACTGAATTCCAGGATGCCGAGCATCTCGGCATTAAGGCTGCGGCACCAAACAATTAATGGGAGGGACTATGAACCGAGGTCCACAAACTCATTATGAAAGAAATCCCGTGACTCTTCATCTCTATTTGAATCCAACTAAAACTTACATAGCTTAAGAAATTTTTTTTTTCTAGATCAAAGACTTAATCTCTATGGAGGAACTCAATCTCCATCACTATCAGATTTCTTCCTCCTCTGTACTCCTCTATCTGTTAAGGTCATTACTGATAAATCCACAGTCCAAGACAAGTCTTCCCACTTGACAGCAGGCAACTCAGCTGCCAAGGTCTCCCAGGTCTCTGAGGTCTCATCCTTTTTTTCATCTGGGGCACTCTGTCTTCTCTAGTACTTCTTTGTTCCCTCTCCCATCGCCCCCCTTCTCCTCCTCCTCCTCCTCTTCCTCCTTTTCTTCTCCTTCTGCTCTTTTAACTCTCTTCTCCCTTCCCAAAGTGTGCCTGTCACCCCATCTTCCAGAACATGAAGCCAGCGTCCTTGATGGCCCCTGCCAGAACAGTGCCTTACACCAGTGGGTCTAGGCCAGAGGACACAGGGGCCTAGGTCCATTCTGGGGAAGGGAGAGGTGGCAAAGCAGAGGAGAGAGCAGGCGCCAGCAGTTCCACGACCTGCACACTCATTCCAAACGCAGGCCGCGGCAGAGAAGCGACAGGCCTTGATTCGGGATGTGTCTCCAGAAACAGCTTGCTGGGTCTTCCTTGGGGACCAAGGAAGGACGGTAACTAGAAAGGGGCTGAGCTGGAGACCCCAAGAGCAAACCTAAAAGCACCTCCTGCAGCACCACAGGAGCTAGGCTGGGGTCAAGAGGACGAGGAGATGAAGAGCACAGGCAGAAGGAAAGGGAATGGAGGGGTGGTTGGGTGGATGCAGACTCACAGGAATCAGAGTTCCTGGTGCTGAAAAGCTTTCTGGGAGTAGACAGACTATTTTAAAATCAGTCCTCAAAGTCACCCCATCAGTGAGCCATGGCAGAAGATGGCCTGTGCTCCAAGAGTTTGGCTGAGGGTTATGGAGCCCTCATCCATTCACAGAGCTGAGGACACTAACATGGATCGTGAGATACCTGTGAGCCAGCCAGAGACGCCATCGCCCCTAGGCCTGATTGGAACAAGCCACGAGTCTAGAGCCTAGAGAGCCCTGAGTCACAGAAGTGTGGCCACCTCACTGGAGCCGCAGCCCTAGCACAGCTAAGGGGCCAGTGCTGGAGCCGTGACAAGGAACAGGGAGCCAGCGCCAAGGACAAACCTCTCCCCTCCCCCCGCCAATGCCTCCCACCAATGCTTGAGGCCAACTGGAAGCTGGAAGACCAGACAGCCAGGTAGTGGGGTCCTCGAGGTCAGCCTTCTCAGGCACAGAGCAGGTGGGAGAAGAGCGCAGATGCCAGGGCACGGTCCTGCAGTGGGTCACTGAAGCGAACAGTCAGAGGAGATTAGCTCCTTCCTGAAATGGAAAGGGCCAATGTCACTTTTGTAAAGAAAAGAGTGGTTGCCTGGTTGCCAGGCCAAAGGGGGAGAGGTGAGCAGAGGCAGGAAGGCCGTAACAGGGCAGCAGGAGGGAGTCCTGTGGGGAAGGGAGGCCTCCATGCCTGTGGCCTGGCTGTGGTTACTGTGCTGCGGCTTCACAAGATACTGGCTTTGAGTAAAGGTGCACAAAATCTCACTGCCATTCTTAAAACAGCGCATAATCATCTCAAAAGAAAGTGTTTAATTGGGGGGAGGCAGTGTACTGGGGATTGAACACAGGGGCACTCGACCACGGAGCCACATTCACACCCCTATTTTGTATTTTATTTAGAGACAAGGTCTCACTGAGTTGCTTAGTGCCCCGCCATTGCTAAAGGTGGCTTTGAACGTGCAATCCTCCTGCCTCAGCCTCCAGAGCTGCTGGGATTATAGGCGCGCACCACAAAAGCATTTAATTTTAAAAAGGGAAAACAGGTTAGCTTAAACTCAGATGCTGGATATTTCCTGGTCTTGTTATATCATAAGATGTATAATTACTTCCTTCCCCAAAATACTGAGTCTTCCATTTGATTGACACAGAAATCTGTAGCTCCAGGAGTTTTACTTAGTAATAATCACTGAACAGATTCTGTTTTTGCTCAGTCTTCAACTTGACCACATCTGTAGAATGTTTGTTGGTTTGGAAATTCCCACACAGCCATGAATCACCTTGATCTGTTGAGACATTGGAGGAAATGGAGGCAGAGAAAGCCAAAAGCGAATGTCTGTCAGACACTATGCAGAGCAGGAGGAGCCAGGAGGTGATTTAAATATCTTCCCACTCTCTTGCATGCTGCAGGAAGACAGGGTGGGGATGACTAAGGGGTGAGGCAGATCAGTCACCTCACAACTGTTTGAATGGGTATTACCTCAGAAATGAAAGATAACAAATGAAGACAAAGGACCCTGTGCACTTCTGCTGGGAATACAAATCAGCATGGCCCCTTTGGAAAACAGTATGAAGTTTCCTGAAAACAGCTACCATGTGACCAGGCATCACCCTGCCACAATGCATCTCAGGTAAGGGGTCAGTGTGCTCAGGGTAGGTCTTCACTCCTGTGCTTGCTGCAGCGCCATTCACAACACCAAGCCATGGGAGTGACCCAAGTGACCCAAGTGCCCATCAAAGAAGTTTTCATACATGGTGTATGTGCATAGTGAAAGACCCTTCAGCCTTGAAAAAGAACCAACAGACATCTACGAGAATATGGTAAATCTAGAGGACATTGCACTTAGTGAAATAAGCAAGGCACAGAAGGACAAATGCTGCATGTTGTGTCACTCACATGTGAAATCTGAAATCTGGACCCAGAGAAGGCAAGCACAGTGGTGGGGAGCAGGAGCTGGGGCCATCAGCCAGGAGAGGAGAAATGCTGGCCAAAGATCAACAAGCTCTGAAGTCTCAGTAATAAGGAATGTTCTGGTGATCTGTGCACAGCATGGAGACTATGGTTAATAATGCACTGTCCATTTCAAAATCACAAAGAGTGGATTTTAAATGCTCTCACCACAAAAAAATGCTAAGTATGTGAGGTGATGGGCGTGTCAATTAGCTTGATTTCAGGCTTATTCTTTGTAAATACATGCATCAAAACCTCAGGATACCCCACAAATATATACAATTATTTAGCTAAGCAAAAATAAAGATTAAGAAAAAAAAGTCAAAGCAAAATAGCAAACAGAATTTTCTTAGAACATGAGAATAAATCTGAGTGAAGTGAAGACATGGGTAGTGAGGTGAGACCCAGCAGGAGCATGGACACTGGGCACAGGGAGAGGTCAAGCCCAGCCTGAGCAGTGCACCCCTCCTGCGCCATGGGCCCCACCTCTCCCAAGACCAGGGCACAGAGCAAAGCTGCTCTGTTCCTGACTCTAAGTGTTTGTGAGAGAAGCCACTGCCGTGACCTCATGGCAGGGATCACCGTTTACTTGACATCTTTCGTGTTAAAAAAAGCAGATTCATAATTTGGTAAAAATAGTTCTAACAGGGATCTTAATAGGGCCACTTGGGTGCACAGCTTTCTGGCTTTGAGGACATTCTTGAATATGTTCAAAATGGAAAAATTACATTTATTCTTAAAAATCAAAATTTCATTTTCAACAAACTCAAAGCCATATAGGGTCCAAGAAGGTACAACTAGATGTCTTTTAAAATCAATGCTACAAATACATCCCAAGCAATGGCACTGGACATGGCCCTGCTTGGGGAAGTGGGTGAGGGCTGGAAGGGACCGTGAACCAGAAGCTGCCTTTGCTACTTACATGCTTCCTGTCACCAAAACTGGAGCAGGCACCAGGTGCCACTGGGCCTCACGTTCTCCTGGGATGCCAGTCAGAGTTCTGGTGCAGGAGACAGACACCCTGTGTGGTAGGCATGCGGGGCAGAGGGCATCGAGGCTGGAACTGGAGCTCCCCGTGTGCCAGGCCTCCAGACTGGTTGCCAGCTGAGCCAGGAGGAGAGCCAGGGGGTCCCAACTTGGCCTGGGTTAGGAAGGCAGAAGCAGAATGCTCCTGGACTGTGGCACTGGGATCATCTTAGGCAACCAAACAACGATAGCTAAAAGATACCACTGTCCCCGTCCCCAAAGCCAGTGGTAGGAATGCTTCTCCAAAACCCAAGGGGCCCTCAAGCTGACCCTGCTGCCACCTGGAGCAGCCCGACCACCGCCTCTTACACCTCACCCACGTGCCCTGAGTTTGCAGAGCTGCAGCTCAGGCACAAATGCATGTTCACCCCACAGATGTTTCACTGCCCAGCATCTGGGGCTGGCAGGGAGGGCCACAGGTGGAATGCACACAGAATAGTAAGCCATGTTTTCCACTATGTTGCATTTTTATGTAAGAACCATCTGCTCTATTTAAGGCTGTCTTAGTGCACTTCCTGTTGCTGATAACACAATACCATAGACTGGCTAGGTTATGAAGAAAGGAGGTTTATTTTGGCTTCTGGTCCTGATCCAGGGTTGAGGAGCCACTTCTGGTGAGGGCTTCTTGCTGTCAGAGCTCCCAAGGCAGTGCAGAGGGAGCACATGGGACCTGGCCAGACTGGCTTTTAAAGCAGATCCCCCCCACTCCAGATAACCCATTAATCCCTTAATCACAGGGGTAGGTTAATCCATGCTCCAGAGTGCAGCCCTCATCACTTCCTGAGGTCCTACCTGCTTCCACCCCTCAACATCTCATAAAAGGGAATAAATTTTAACATAAGTTTTGTACTGGAAAAGCCATATTCAAATCATAGCACCGGGCATTTATTTATTTATTTAATAATGGGCAGGCCAGTAAGGTGGAACTTGAGAAAATACATCTGCAAGCAGATTCAGCTTCATAGCAAGTAACTATCAGGTTCTTGGTCCACTGTAGGGCCTGGAGGGAGAGATGAGGTCCTGCTCCCCACCCCTGTGCTCAAGGAACCTTCTTATACACCATACTATAATCAAAACACTTAAAATTATGTGTATTATTTCAAAGGAGGTGAGTGCTTGACAAAATAATACTCCAAGAACACACAGTTCATTCAATAAGATCAATTTATCATCTCTCACAGCCCTCTGACATTCCCCAAATGTCACCTTGAATGGCATTGTGAAATAAATTAATCACACTTCACTGTGTAAAATCGTGAATTTGCTAGAAGTGAAATCTACTAGAAACACACTTTGTTTCTGATGGTCTACCAAGAGAAACCTACAGCCAAAGCAGTGAACTAACAAGAACCCATCCTATATATACCCTGTCATCAGGGGGCCAAAGCAATGGAGTATTCCAAAATGTATGGTACACTCACTGGACTCATGAGAACCTACCCATACACATGGTGGGGCCAAAGCACTGGGTCAATGAGAACCCATATCCAGCATGGGGGCTTAAATTGGCTTGCGAGTAAAATGACCCTCCAATGAAGAGTGTGTATTCAGTCTTGGAATAAGCATAATTCCTTATATTTTGTAGCCAAGCAAATAAAATCTCCTGTATCAGATGTGTTTTACAAGCTCTGTGGTAATCTCAGACTGTAGTTAGCGGTCACATTTATTGTTAATATTCAAATATCTTAGAGAATGTCTCCTCAGTAAATATTTAAAAAGAGCAGCTATAATTTATTATATTCTAAAACACTGTAGGCAAACATTTAAATTTAAATAACATCATTGTTTCCATAGCTTGTTTCTCAACAATGTTCCTTATTTACTAGCTCCTGTTTTTTACGAGAAAGTAAATATTCTTTAACCTCTGTTTATGGAGAAAAGAAACAATCAGCACTTCTCAAAGTGCTGGGGTGGGCCAGGCATCTCCAGCTCTGGGCATCTCCATAGGTCCAGGGGCTCTACCTACACTGAGCCTAGGTTGTGTCAAGGTGAAGGCTTCCATCTTCAATTCTGCAGCTGTTCGTCGTACATTTGAAGACCATGCATACGTGTAGTCTATCTTGAGCCATGAATGTGTTGTGTGCTGCACTTTCTCATATTACATCATTCAGTCTTCATGACAACCACGTGAAGAAACATGTTACTGTCATCAGTTCCATTTTACTGTGTCTGGAAGAGGTTTAATGGCTTCGTTAGGATAACCCAACTAGTGACCTACCAGAATCAGAGTTGGATCCTCTACATCTGAATCCCGTTCTCACTCCCTGGATGACACATTGTTTTAGTCAGTTTTTTTTTTTTTTTTTTTTTTGCTGCTGTGATTAAAAGACCTGACAAGAACAATTGTAGAGGAGGAAAAGTTTATTTGGGGGCTCACAGTTTCACAGGTCTATAGACAGATGGCTCCATTCCTTAGAGTTGGAGGTGAGGCTGAACATCAGGGTGGAAGAGTGTGGTAGAGGGAAGCAGTTCACATAATAATCAGGAAGCAAAGACTCCACTGGCCAGACACAAAATATGTGCCCCCAAGCCATGCTCTCAACGCCCACCTCCTCCAGCCACACCCCACCGGCCTTCAGTCACCACTTGTTAATCCCATCAAGGGTTAAGGCTCTCATAACCCAATCACTTTTCCTTCAAACATTGCATTCTCTCACACGTGAGCTTTTGGGGGACACCTTTCATCCAAATCATAACACACGTCCTCGAATGGAAATCATACAGTATAGCTGAGGCTTGAGTTCCTGAGGAGGTGGGGAGCAGGAAAAACAGAGGAGGGCTCTTCCCCTCCCACAGCATCTGAGCTCTGCACTGAGGCCAGGCAGGCACCAGGCATGGGGGGGGGAGGTGGGGGCACTTTGCAGCCCCCTGTCTGAGTCTTTACCACAATCTTCACTCTTCCAGAATTTGGATTCTACTTTGTTTCTTTTCAGTTCTCTTAAAAATCAGGGGACTCTCTTGAATTCTGATGCTTAACGTACCAAATGCTTTTATATGTCAACTATAATTAATTTATGCAAAATGTTTTCATAAAGATAAGAAATTAACTATCATCCATCATCCCACCACCCAAGTGTATCTATTTTTATTGGTGTATCCTAATTATACATAAAAGTGGGCTTCATCGTGACATATTCATACATGCACAAAATATAATTTGATCCATTTAATTCCCTAGTATTGCTACATATCCTTTCTTTCTTTGTAAACATTTTAAAAATGAAATTAGACTGAATATTCTCTTTTACAGTGTTTTTCTTTTGGGGGGGATTAGAATAACAAAAATATCCCAAGTATGTATCATGTCATGGTCCCCTGTGAGAACCTTGCTAGTAGCTCTCATTGCATGGGGACAGAGCTCAGTGCATGTCCCAGGCTGGACTGACTTCACAGCAGGTTCTGACCTCACTATTACAGGTGTGCTGTGCTCACTCATCTCCTGCCTCGTGTGCCCCTGGAGGAGGCACCCCTACCCTTCAAATCACATTCTGCAGACAATAGCAGCCCATTGCAAGAGGCCAATCCACTGGCGCTCAGTGTGCAATCAGTTGTTCCAAATCCATCAGGAGTCTTAGCCAAGAGGCCGAGAAAGTGACATTGAGAGGGGGCATTTCAAATACAAGATGCTCAAGGAATCCTGCCCAACATGTCCATTGTGATAGAATTTGAGACTGACTCTTCCTTGTATGCGATTCTTTAGAATTCTGATCTTTAGAATAACACTTAGACTGAGGATTTTTAGGTCAACTTAATACTGTTTTTTAGATGTTTAATGCATATTGCTTTCCTGCTATTTAGAAAAGCATTGAACCAGTTTATTTTCTTCCCAACCACCACTTGATGTTATTTATTTTTCCAATTTGATTTCCAAAATGGTATCTTGTCTTAAATTGCACATCTATGATTTCTGTTTTAACATTTTCTTTAGGGACTGGCCACTTGCATTTCATCCTTTGATAACTGCCTATTGGTATCTTTTGCTGTCTTTTTCTTTGGGAATAACCACATTTTTCTTACTGATTTTAAATAACTGCCTATATGCTACAGATTTGAATCTTGATTAGGAACTTGCTCACTATGGGAGTTAGGAGTCAGGCAGAAGAGATGGGCCAAGGGCTAAAAGGATATCTGCAGCCAGAGTGGATCCAGCAAGGAGGTGCCTCACCTCTGGCCTCTTTTCCCTCTCCCCGGTGACTTTCATGGGGCACAGGTATCACTGGACATTCATTCATAGAGACTTTCAAAAGATATATAGACACAATTTTTAGAGGAAATGAACTCACAGATTTTCAAATTTCATATGACACATTCCTAAACTTGGCTGCCTGAGAGATCCTTCCCTATCTCCCTTTTCCAAAGGCAATTTCTCCCATCTTACAGAATCTTCCTGTACTGATCTGCACTGGGGTGTAACTCTGGAGCTCCAGAAAAAAAAATAATAATAATTTGAAATCTTGGTAAGATAAAAGTCTGGGTAGAAAATTCCTTTGTAAGTCAAGGGGTGGCTAAATCTTTGCCTTCAATAACATTGCAATGGAACTCGATTCGGTTGTCAGTTGATAGATGGTTTAATTTTTTATTATAGATCACTAAGTGTGTGTAACTCCATGGAAATTGAGTGACCCTGTTATGTCCACCTTCCTTCCCATTTATATGAACAAGATTCTTGATTTTTATTGAGATGCATTCTTCAAGAATTAAAATTGGGAGGGGGGGCGGTACCAGGGTTTGAACTCAAGGGCACTCGACCACTGAACCACATCCCCAGCTCTAGTTTGTATTTTATTTAGACACAGGATCTCACTGAGTTGCTTAGCACCTCGCTTTTGCTGAGGCCAGCTTTGAATTTGTGATCCTCCTGTGTTAGCCTCCTAAGCTGCTGGGATTACATTGCGGCTGGCAAGAATTAAAAAATATTTAATCTTAATATTTACCTTCCAAAAGTTGTAATTCATCTATGTCACTTTGATCAGTCATACCCTATATTCATCAGGACAGTGAAGCCTACCTTAGGGTAACTACTAACCCTAAAAGCCCAGGGGTTAGCCCAACAGATGTTTAGTGCGCATTCACATCTCATTCTGAGGAGGACAAGGGACCTCCTCAGGGCTCTGTCCCAAGGACTCCCCAGGTGATCCTGCTTCTGTCTTGCATCTTGCCATGGGGAGTTCCTTGTGTCCAACTGGGAAGACGAGAGAGAGAGAGAGAGAGAGAGAGAGAGAGAGAGAGAGAGAGAGAGAATTCATGTAATTTCACTTTGTTTTTATCATAGAAAACTGTACTGAGGTAGATAATTCTATACTCTTATTAAACACAAAAGTACATATTACCTAGTATGAAATTCTGTAAAGGAATGAAAAAATTCAAGGGGAAAAGATAGAACACAACATCCTAATTTCTACCTGCGGATGGTGCAGTGTCAAGTTGCTCCACCATCTATATTCCACGGAGGGTACTTGGGCATCCGTTTTTCTTTTAAAAGTCAATATTTGCAACATAACATGACTTGTATCCTTTCCTGCTGTAAGCTGTTGATGAGTTCTTTTAGCTTTCAACCTTAAAACTGGAAGTGAGTACATAGTTCTCAAAAGTCCTTTAGGTTATATTCAACAAAAAATGTTGAACACCAATGTCTTTAGGGAAATACCCACTCAGTTTGATTTCGTTATTTAAAAATTAAGAAGAAAAAGAGAAAAATCAAGTGTTAGTGGGACTGGTCTGCTGTCCTGGATTTACCTCTCCATGGGCCACAAACTGTGGTCCTCAGGGGCTCGAGCTGCCTGGGAAGTCTAGGGATGGGAGTTCCAGGTACACACGTGCCACCTCTCTTGGCAGATCACATACCCAGGTAGCAGCCAGACCCAGCCTGCACACCCCGGCCTGTGGTCAGGTCAGACAGTCTAAGACTCCACCTTCAGCCTGAAGTCTGGATTCCTAGGGGCCTGACTCATCAGCTGGCCACTCTCCAGCTAGGTAAACAAACTGCCTCTTTCCAGAAGAATCCAAAGCAGCCTCTCTCTCTGACTACGGAATACTGCAGCTTTAGACAGGGTCTAGCTTTCCTCCCTAAAAAGGCCCATTGACCTTTATTGCAAGTGAAAAAGCTTATGGGAACAGTAAATGGCTAACCTCACTGGACCGTAAAGCCCAGCTCCCCGAGGCCTCCTCTCACGGCCCTACAGAGACCTATAATAGCACTCCCCGTAAAAGCCTCGCGCCGTTCCCCAGGTGCAAGCCTTTACAGAAGTCCAACCAGGGGGTTTCCAAAATTGCTTGGAGAGAAAATTGTAGAATGGAATGCCAACTGTTTAGCAGGTATTTCTTGATGGGAATTTGAGATCACTTTCCTTTTGAATTTGCTGTTTTGGTAACTGGTATAAGTGGCACCGGCAATATGCTGCAAACATCCAGAGGGAGCTCAGGTTAAGTCAGAAGATTACCACCTGACTCCGAGGTCAAAAAGCCTTCCACTCTACCAGCCAGTGAAGCTAAAAACTATGAGGTAGAAATGCCGGTCTGGCGCCTGAGGAAATTTTAAATGATTCCATAATAGGTACTTACCCCAACTGCTCTCAAGGTGAACTGGTTGGTAGGTGCAGGACTGAAAAGATAGACATGACTAGCTTCTGGGCAGGAAACCAGAGCCCTGGGTAGACCAACACCCAGCCACCCTTCACAGGCCCATCTTCTCCCTACTATGGAAATTTCACTACCTGTCATTTTCTTCTTCGTTTTCCATTATTCTGTCTCCCCACAAGAACATGAGTTCCATAAGTGTGGGGATTTTGCCTGTTTTGTCCACTACCAGACAAAATTCTGAAGGGCCAGCATGTCCCAGATTTCCAACACATTGTGTCAGATGAATGATCCCCACCCTAGGAAGGGTATGAACCTATAAGGGAAAGGAAATGAATCCTTGAGTATCAGCAATGTCCACTCAGATGTCTATAAAGAAAAGTAACGAGGGCTTGACGAGCTGAAGGGCCTGTCGGAAAGATGAGTCCCCTACAGGAAGTGGTCAGCTTGGGCTTGGATTGTGGGCTAGTATGGAGCTAGGAAGAAGAACAATGTGGAGAAGAAACACAAGGAACATGGAGGGCGTGGCCCTACACTACAGCTTTATAGGAAAAGAGGGTCACTGGGAATGGCCTCAGTCAGTGACCAATGTCAGCAGATTCAGAGGTCTTTTCTCGGACAGCTGGCCAGCACCATCACACATTGGTCACTCCCTCCCAAAAGTGAGTGTTTGGATGGTTCTCAGTTCCCCCTCCAGTGCATTGCACCCTGGTCATCGGCAAATAGAGGGCATCTCTGAAGAAGCCGGTGGGGTGCAGTCAGTGGTAGAGCACCAGCCTGGCTTGTGTGATGCCCTGCATGCAATCCGCAGCACCAAGACAGAACAAAGCAAAGCAAAAGAACAAATATATCTCCTACATGGTGTCCAACTGCACTGTGATCATCCTGCCAGGAGAGACCTGTGCCAGTCGGGGTGGACAAGCACTTCCTGGAAACAGGTGGCTCTTTCTGGGAGTTGATCATCCTGGGCAGGACACAAGATTCAGGAGGTGACCTGACCCCAATGTCAGAGGTTCTGTCTCTTCTCTCTGGGCTCACAGAGGACAGAGTTATGATATCCTGCTTTTTATAAAGAATGAACCTGGTTCTCAGGCAGGGTGGCCTACACCTGCAATCCCAGCAGCTCAAGAGGCCGAGACAGGAAATGTGAGTTCAAAGCTAGCGTCAGCAATTTAGTGAGACCCTAAGCAACTCAACAAGTCTGTTTCAGCATAAAATATAAAAAAGGGGCTGGGGATGTGGCTCAATGGTAAGCACCCCTGGGTTCAATCTCTAGTACAAAAAAAAGAGAATGAGCCTGGTGCAGAGGTGCACACCTGTGAGGCTCTGGGGCTCGGGAGGATGGTGAGCTTTGAGGGCCAGGCAGGGAGAGTTACCAAGACTCTGTCTCGAAAACAGAAACAAAGAAACAAACTAAATAAATAGGGGACCTAGAATAGTCTCCAAGATACTATTAAATGAAATGATCAAGGTGTAGAGCAAGATAGATAGATAGATAGAGAGATAGATAGATAGATAAACTCACATGAGATCATAATGTATCTTTATGTATATGCATGTGAGTATGTAGAGCTCAGTTATGATGTTATTCATGTAATACATGTTGCATATTATAATCATATATAATAACATGTAGAATGTATATGAAATAAACTATAAATATACACACATGCACACTCACGTGCATATTTTGAAAGACACACATGAAACTGCTGAGGGGGCGAAGATGCAGGATGGAATAAACAGACTTTAAACAGCCTTTTACTCTATATTCTTTTTGACACTGGTGTTTCTATTATATATTTTCTTAGCTTTTCAAGAAAAAAAACACATAGTTGTTTTTAAGCAATAAAATGCATAAAAAGCATAGATTTACTAAAAGCCCTTATTTGCATAGCAGTGTTTATTCAAATATAAATGGGACCCCAGAGATCCTGTTATTCCATTTCTAGTCCCACCCTACAGAATCCTGTGGGTATTCACGAGTAGGCAAGGAGGAGACAGGGGTGGTGTGGCGGGAACGGTCTCCTTATCCTCCTCCTCCTCCTCCGTGGTACCTACTGCTTGTAGTGCTCACATTTGTAACAACAACAACAACAACAAAAATGGAAGCAAATGTCCATCAGCGCAGGGTAGGCTTGACAAAGGTTGACACAGCTGAATTCTGCACAGATGCTGAAGGCAGTCAGTCCACGCCCTGGTGTGCGAAGTGAGAATACCACAGGAGAAAATGTGTGCAGGGGTATCATGGAAAGTGTGGAAGGAAGCACAGAGAGCCCAGGGGGGGCATCGACTCAGCCCCTCCCCAGGCCAAGCTGCTCCTCCTGAGAAGAAGAGGTTTCTGATCTGGATGGGTATCTTGGCCAGCGGGGCTCAGCCTGGCCTTTAGCAGCTCTGCTGGGGGTGCAGGGCTCTCTTCCAGCCCCTGGCAACGTCGCCCCTGGTTCCTACTCTGCCTCTCCATAAGCAGCTTGCTTCTGAGGAATTTTGCACTGGGGAGAAATGATAGGGCTGATGTGTTCCTGAGACCTGAGGGAACACCATCAAAATGCCCCAGCCAGAGTCTCCAGGCGTTTCCAACAGGAACCTCGGCCGCCACTGTGTGTGTTCTATAATCGGCGTGTGCATACCTTGGGGAAACAGCTTATAAAACTATAAAAATAAGCATAAATATGCACATAAACAAAACAAAGCAGGTGTGACACACCAAAGAATACACTTAGCCCTGAGTGTGGACTTAGCTTGTGAAGTGCCCTCCCTGAGCTGGGGACTCTCACTATGGCAGGCAGAGGCCTGGGCACCAGGACCAACCACTCTCTACTTGGATTTTACTAGACACACTTTTCATTCTCCAAGTTTGGTAATACACTCTTAAATGGTGTATATTTAGTTAAGAAGAATATTAAACAAATTAGATCAGCCCACATCTTTACTGTACAAACTATAGCTTACACTGTTAACATCAGGAAAAAAACACTACTTTCTATACTTTTTCAAAATCTTAATCTATTTACTGATTTATCTGGAATCACAAGGTTTTCTCTCTCTTTCTTCTACCTCCTCTCATGAAAGAAAATCTCTGAAATAATTTCAGAAAAGGAAGTATAATTATTGGGGTCAAAGACTATGAATATCTTACTACCTCCTTATGCCACCTCTGTCCTTATAGCTTAATTTCTTTGACTTTGCCTCACGATATATAACACATTAATTCATTACATCCTTAACAACAGCTTTAAACATTATATATAATTTAAATTAGTAGTCAATTTACACCAAAATCTTCCTCTTTCTTCATAGACTGACTTTATCTTCCGAGATGTGTGTGTTTGCTTACTGAGGAACATTTCCAGATTTGGACTGTGTTGTTGAAATCCATCTAAGGAGACAATTTCAGAGGCCTGTCTGTCAGGAATATCTCTATGGTATGCCCTATTCTTACCAGGCCCAAACACTGAGGTTTAGTGAAATGGACACTGCAAGATGCACTTATCTGCAGCTGACCTCAGGATATGAAGGGCAGCACAGGTGAAGCATGGAGCCCCCAATATTGAGCCTCTCATTAGCAGAGTGTCCCTGACCAGGGCACCTTCAAGAGGACCTGCAGTCCCCACTCACTTATTCCTTAGTATCACGTAAGACCAACGTGCTACAAGCAGTAAGATGCCAAGGTCGAGATTTTTGTGGCCGGAATTAATTTTTATTAATTTTAATGAACATGGTAAAATCTTTCCTCTGAAGATAATTTTAGAGAAAGTCGTATCATACTCCAACATTCTCGCACACCTATTTTGGGTGTTACATATCGCTTTCCATTTCTTACAGATGCAGATATTTAGCTCGTTGCTGTCATAGGAATTTTACATTCTGTTTCTATTCACTTGCTAACATGAGCAGATTCATACTGCTACACGGTTATCTTAGCTGTTTTTCTAGGTGACTAGCAAGCCTTTCTGCTTTGCCATCTATCCCCAGCGCCTTTGTCATGCTGAGTTCTGATGTGAGCAGAGAACAATGCTAAAACTCTAGGTACTGGCATCAAAATACCAGGATTCAAATGCAGGTTTCTTACCCTCCCTGCCTTAGTGTCCCAACAGGGACATGCCCATGTCTGTCAAGTAGGTTTGTGCTAAGGATTGAGTAAGTCAGTCCCTGTGACCTTCTTAGAGCGATGCCTGGTACATCGTGAGCAACCAGTGAACACAGGCTATTACTACTGACATATAAAATGACCGTGGAGTCCTGCAGTCATTTCTCATTTTTTTCTATTACAGATAGAGATACAATGAATATTTTTATTTATATATTGTTTTTCTTCTGCTCCTTTATTTCTTTAGATTCAATTTCTAGAAATCAGATTGTTGGGTCAAAGAGTTGTAAGTTTGATAACTTTTAAAAATTTCTGCCCTTGTGAGACATGGTGGCACATGCCTGTAATCCCAGCAGCTTGGTGGGGCTGAGGCAGGAGGAGCACAAGTTTGAGGCCAGCCTCAGAACTTAGTGAGGCCTTAAGCAACTTAGCAAGATCCTGTCTCAAAATAAAAATAAAAAGGAATAGAGATGTGACTCAGTGGTTGAGCTCCCCTGGGTTCAATTTCTGGTACCAAAAAAAAAAATCTCTGCCCTTGAAGAAAGTTTGATGATATGAAAAATAATATTAGTCTGTATAAAAAGAGATGATAAAACAAAGAAAATTAAATATACAATTTGTTCGTAAAACTGTATAGAGACATCACACAAAAATCCTGGGTTCCATTTACTCGCTTTGATCCAAAAGTATGTTCTAGTCCTAGTTTGTTCTGTACCAGGTGTTCAGAGCGTGACATCCTCGTCCTTGGAAACTCAAACACATATGTAAGAAGGTGAGATGTGACATTAAGTCAAGACCAGATGATCAGGTACCAGGTGACGTTTGTAAAGGCCCAGTTCAGTGGCACAGGCACCTCTTGCTTAGGCAGCTAAGCAGCAAAGAGGAGGTGCTGGGGGACCTACCTGGCTCGCTGAGGAGAGCATTCAAAGGATCTATTAGCAGCAAAGGAGGAAATCATCACCCAGGATATGATTAAGTCGAGCTCTGCTTTCTTCTTAGAATCCAGCATTCTATATAATTGCTTTTAATCACCCCAAATGAGCACGACAGCTTGTGCCTACATATCAGCCCCAGGAATGCTACCTCTTGCTGAAACAGGTTCTCCTCTCTGCAGCTGTAAGGGCTTGAGCCAAAAGAGCCAGAGAGGTACTCAGGGATGGGAAAATGGAGGTGCCCTGGGGCCTCAGTCCTGGACTGTGAGCTCTTTTGCTTAGCAAGGGCTAAGAGGCAGGGCCATCTCATGCTCAGGGGGCAGGGTTAATATGTCTTTTGGGGGGGTGGAGGGTACTGGAGATTGAACCCAGGCATGCCCTACCACTGAGTTATATCCCCAGCCCTTTTTTATTTCTTATTTTGAGACAGAAAATTATGTTGCTAAGTTGCTGAGGCTGGCCTGGAATTTGCAATCCTCTTGCCTCAGCCTCCCACACCCTGCAGCTAAAGTGTTTTAAGCGGTCAGAACCTCACCCCAGAAGGGTCATTTCCCCCTCCTAGCAGTCTGGGGCCATTTATCATTCAGAGATCACTGGTTTCTGAACAGTCCTTCTTCCCTTTCAGGAGAGGAGTCACATTGCCTCACCTTCTTGAGGTGAGCAGGGTTATTGGTCTGCAGGGAGCCAAAACTGAAACAGAAGCAGACACTCTTCCTGTAAATTAAGGTAGGCTTCCTGTTGCCAGAAGCCCTTCTAAGGAGAAGAACTCCATGTGAGGGCCTTCTGGCCTTAAAGATGGCCTGCCAACCTCATTCTTGTGCCTCATCCAGGAGTCTTAACTGCCTACCCATGCAGATCCTCAGATGCCCCCAGGAACTTGGACTTCAGAAGAAGGAGCTGCCTTGCAGACAGGTTCCCAGGCCGACAGGTCAACTGTCTTCCTTATATGGTGAAAAAAGTGCCCTGCCCCTTTAAGGCCAGGGGACTGGGCTGCAGACAGTCCCTGGGAAGTTTGCAGGCAGCCCCTCCCTGTCGGAGCCTTGCTGCTCTGCAGGTGAGTTCCCAGACCTTGTCTCCCCAATCTGCCCTCTGTGGTGCTCTCATAGTAGGCTGGAGGTGCCATACCGAAGGGTCAGAGAATTCCAGAGGCTGAGATGTGTTGTTCGGAGAAGTTTGAGTTGAAGGGAAAATGAGGTTGCTAGGGAAATGTGCAGCCACGCAGCCCAGTCAATGAGGATGCGTCCAGCTCCCCAAGGGCAGCAGCAGCAAGGTTAAGAAGGCCAAGGTACTCCAGGACCCCGCAGGGGCAACAGATCCAGCAGGAAAAGGGACAGAGTCTGGGCAATGCTGTGACGGGTAAGTTTGGACTCTTGAGCTATATTACCCCGTGAAAGGCAAGTTTGAAGCAAAGATTGCTGGGAGGAAATACAGCTTCTGCAAGAGCTGAATGCTCCGTGGGAGCCAGCTGCAGGACTCACTGCAGAGGAGAAAGTACAAGCCTGGAAGTCTACAGCCTTAACCCCCTGCAGCCTGCTGCCTAGCTGGTAGCCACTGGCTAGCAGGGCTTGGTGTGTGTGTGTGTGCATGAGCGCAGCATTGCAGTAGGCTGAGAGAGTAGGACTGCAGTTATGGAGAAGCATCTCTGGTTATCCCTGAGGTACCACGTGCAGAGAAGAGATTTTCTAAGCTTAGAAACTCTGTGGTATCCTCTAGCAGGGGGCTGGAAGACGTCTCTTTAAGCTGATTATGGCTCCATCATTTACTAATTCAACTTCCTGGTATTCTTGCCCATGACCGAGAGCTTCTTAAGATACTAATGTAAAATTAACTAATGGAACTTCTTAACAGCAAAGGATTTGCTAGCAGAAGCAAGTGTCTATGACAGACTAAGAGGTATACAGCTGAGGCTGGGATTTCATTGTTAGAAAAAAAAAAAGAGGTGGTGTGGTGTAAGAGGAGAAACTGGACGGTCATTTTACGTCCTATCCAAAGCCCTTTCATCAGCCAGCCAAGAAAGAAGTCCACCAGGGAAGCTATAAAGAGATGCTGCATTAGCGGGCTTGGGTCATTCCCCCTCCTAGCAGAGTCTGGGGCCATTCATCATTCAGAGGCCACTGGTGTCTGGATAGTCCTTGTGTGGGGGGATGAAACAGAGGCCGGATTAAAATTCCTTACATACTCCATGCTTTTTTAAAAATATTCATTCATCTCAGTAGTCACTGAAGAATTCTCTTTATTATTAACAAATGAGTGTTACGAGTGCTGGCTGCACTTGTGTTTTGTAAAGACAGAATGTTCTTGAACAGAGATTTTTGTTTTATCAACAGGGATTTGCTAGAGTGTCTCACTTCTCCCTGCTGATGGGTGATCAGGGTGGGGATTTCTTCTTGCTGAATAAGAAGATTTGTTCTTGACTCCAAAATCATATAGGACTCTGCTTGAACTTTATCCACTCAGAAACACCAGTGCCCCAGCAGAGTCAACTTCGTGTCCAGGACACAGCGCGTGGGTCTGACTGCTTCATTTTATATCAATCTAGTTAAAGAAAGCAGTGGCCAATATCCTGCTTTCAACATGAATGCAGCCCACGAGAGCAAGATCTTAGAAAACTTTTAACACACTCTAATCTTTTGTCAACTAACTAGGTATTTAAAAGAAAACAAACAGCCCCTGCCCAGTGTGATCCCTGTCACCACCGCCAGGCCTTCATTTAATGAAGCCCTGGTTCCTAATGGTGTGGACCTTTGAGAGGGGCTTTGCAATAAGGTAAAAGACCAGGAGTGCCGAGATCAGCTGAGCAGATCTGGGCTACATTTCAGGTCCCTGCACTTATTCCAGAACTTTGGATAAGTCACTTCACCCAGCCTGCATCTGTGTGCTCACTTGTAAGACAGTAAACAGTTAGCAAGGTTATCAGGATCAGAGGAGACTCCGATACAGCAGGAGCTCTGGAAATGGCACTTGTGTTTGTTACTATGATATGGGGAACTGTGTTGTTCCTTGGAGGAGGAGGTGAGTTTGAAAGTGGAAGCCAACTTGGTGACACATCTTCACAGCCAGGGTTGGTCGATCCTCTTCTTGCCACCCCACTTCAAAAGTTCTATGCACTTGAAGAACAATGGAAGAAAATCTTGGCATCTCTGTAAAGTGGTCTACTCCTAAAGTCAGTCTAGGGAGCATCTCAAGGGAACAATTTTGTTACTATAAGATGGCTCTTACAGATGTTCCATGGTAAACAACAGCTAGTTTCTAGAAGTCTCCTAACGTGTTCACAGCTGTCTGTAAGAAGACGACTGCTACTTTCACCCTTTGCATTGTTCAGGCCCCTTTAAGAGCAGGATTGCCTTACTTGGTCTGTGCATGATGAACTTAAACTCAAAACAGTCCCCCTCCAGCTTTGGGAGGCAGTGGTGAACTCCAGGGCAGCAGTAGCAGTGTTCATGATAGGTAGCACATTGCCCAGTGCAGCCTTCCCAGCTTCAGCAAGGGCGGGTGGCCCCAGTCATCTGCCGATGGTAGACCCACATGGTCTGTTAGGGATCCACAGTCAGAGCCTGTGTTTGGCCACCTGAGTAGCTCCGAGACTCTGAGTTAGCTCCTTTATGTGTCTGTGCCTCAGTCTACAAGGTGGGATGCTATCATCTATGCCCATGGTGGGGAAGGCAGGAAACATCGAGGACAGATGCTCTATGATCATGTAGGGTGTGAGTGCCTGATAGTCTCTAGCAAAATCTGTGCACCTTCCTGAGACAGCACTAGCCCTGGAACTTGGGTGCACACTAATACCATCTGCAAGTATGAGCCTGTGTCCAGGGCTGTGCAAATTTAATTGTTAATAAAAATGCAAGTTTCTAGACAAAACCCAAGAGAAGTAGGTGCCGGGGCTCTGCTGTGGGGTTAACTAGAAACCGCCAACACATGAAATGTGGTTTAAAAGCTGCTGAATCTCACAGGGCTTTGGATTATAGCCTTTACAAATATTTTAAAACTTTTAACCCCATGGGACATGCTTCTGACTCTGGTTAACAGGCAGAGGAGAAGCCAATACTGCCCAGGCAAGAGGTGGAGTGGAGAGATCCTGGTGGGTTTGAAGTGACTCTCAGACACACCTGCTCCCCCTTGCCCCAGCCCTCACCTGTCCATCTCGGCCACTCAGGAAGCCACCCTAAAGCCAGGGAAGCTTCAGGAGCTGAGCTAGCCTCTGCCTTCTTGAATCACGCAAGAACAGGCTGGTCCTCGCTCCTTAGGGAAACAGACTCAAGTCCAGTCTGCAGTCCAGGGGCTCCGGGGCTGCAGGGAGACTCTCCCACACCTTGCCCTGCAACTGAAGCCCACGCCCTCCTGATATGCCCTGGTCTGTTTGTGACAGGTTGGTATCCAGCCTATGGTAAATGGGTACCCATGGGGCCTCTGAGGGCAGCACCTGGGGTCCTGCACTAGCCAGAAGACAGCTAACCTTCTCCCCTGACCTCAGCCTCCTTCTCCCTATTACAGATATTCCCAGCCCAGAGAGCCCTGTGTTCCCTGAAAACAGGTCACAGGGCCCCATCCCAGTTCTCATCTAAGGTTCTAGGTGGGACCTGAATATTTGCACTTCCTGACTAGTAGGCAGGTAGGTGGCCTGAGAGCCACAATACCTCTCACCTCCAAGGTAACATGTCCTCCACCCTTGGGGGAAAGTATGGCCCTCTCCTCCCCAGAGGGGCACGCTGCTGTTTGCGTATGCTGATCCCATGAACCTAAGTACCACACACACATTATCTGTCACCTAGTAGAACTACATGTTTGGATCATGAAACAAAGACCTCTCCCAGTGACAAGAGGAAGATGTGGTACTCAAACTCACACTTATCCCGAAAGCTTTGGCTTTTCCCACTATTCCAAGGCTGGAAAGTAAAATGTCAGGTTGTCTGTGGATGCCAGCTGTGTAGCAGCAGCTTCCTGGAGCATTGGACTGGGAGTCCCAGGTGGAAGGGGCTTGGCTAGAGGGGGTTCTGGAATGCTGAGCTATGCCTGTGCCTTGTACCCACTGTCCCGACCCCAAAGGTGTCCCTCCCTTCTGATGCTTCTGGATCAGTTCTGTTAGGACCTAGAATCAGGAGAAATGTATATTCAAATTCCTCCCGTGGGAAACAATGCAACTTGCTTCCTCTCCCTCCCTTTCTTTGAAGGTGAGTCTGCTTGGGGCCTGGCCTTGAGAAGGCAGAACAACTGGAAAGCAAAGGAGATGCAGGGCCTGCGCAGGGCAGCCCATGTGGGCACTGCCCTGAAGTGGAGACACGGGGATTATGTTCAGGACGGTCTGTGGTACCCTGTGTCTTTCGGTGTGACCATCTGTCACACAGAAGTGATCACTGTGACTCAACAAGGAGGTGATGGCGTTTGGTATGCAGTGTGGCCTTGTTGCTGACAAGTCTTTCACTGCTTCTTTGCATTTGTGATAAATGTGGTAAAATGACATACAACAGTGGCCTCTATTTTACTCAGTCAACAAATATTTATAAAGATGTATCTGTAGACACTGAGGATACAGCAGAAAATAAAACATCGTTCTCATGGAACTTACATTCTAGAGCAGAGAGGAGGTAAGGAAACAGAGGGGAGGTTGTGCAAATGTAATTGTGCATAGAGAGAGGCTGTGTGTGTGTGTGTGCGCGCGCGTGCACGCACATGTGCACATGTGCACCTATTTCAGGTGGGGTGTACAGGGAAGGCCTCTCTGAGGAGGCAACTCTGAATAGGAGAAAAGCCACATGGGCAGATGTGGGGGATCAATCTCGCCAAAGCAGAGAAACTGGCAGTGCGTAGGTCCTGAGGACCAAGGCAGGCGGTGGCCAGATTGGGCAGGCTGGTGGAGTTTCTCTGGGGCAATGGGCTCCACCTCTGCAGAGGTGCCCCTGGTATCTGATCACAGAGCACTGCCGGCTGCTGGTGGTCAGGGAGGCTCAGCCTCTGGTGCTGCCTGGAGGTACGGACTCCCAAGAGGCTTCGTCCCGTTGGCAGTATCCTGCAAAGCGTGTCTCTACTGAGAAGTCCTGAAGGGCCTCGAGGGCCAGGTGAGAAGCTCAGGTGAACCTTCCACAGTGGGCAGCTGCTGGAGAAGTACATTTGTTAAAAAATGGTCTTTGCAAATCGTCGGCCACACCCAGCTGCCACAACAGCGAGCCTCTGCCATCAGGACATGGGTCTTCCCCACCAGAATCTTGTACCCTGAGAGCTGAGGTAGATGTCACAGGGACTAAGCCACAGTCTTCATCTGAGTGAGTGAAATCAGGTCTTCACCAATCCATTCCCTGCTTTCCCATTTCTGGATAAAACTGAGGAAGGGAAACAGAAAGGAGAAGGGCCACCCTCTCCCAAGTTAAAGCTTCTTTAGCTTAAACCCATCACCCATCTACACAGGCAAGCTCCAGAATTAGAACATCATTTGGCCTCCTTTGCTGTAAACCCCAGGGGATGGTGATGAGCTTTCCTCTCTGGGCCCAGCCACAGCCTCTAAGAGCAGTCCACCTCACATTAAGCATGAAGTGGGAGCCAGGATTGTGTGTTAGCAAGGAAAAAACAACAGTTTTCATCAAGAAATCTTGTCTCACCTACTAACTAGCCATGCAAACTTTGGACAAGGTCACCTTCATGGGTCAGAAAGACGGAGTGCATGAAAAGTTTGCTCAGCCCAAGTCACCCTGAGGCTGATTTGTAATTCCACTCTAGATCTTTACAGTTCCCCTAAAGACTCTTGCAAACCTGCCCAAACCATCCACCTTGCCCGCCACCCCTCTGAGCTGACAGCTTTCTACACAGCCACTGCCACTGCCCGTCCACTCTTAGAACACCATGGCTTCTTCTGACCTTACAGCCCTCTTCTGGACCTCTCAAGTCTGCTCAGGGTTGAGACCAGCACTGTCATGGTTCTGTTTCTTTGACCCTCCTGGGCTGAGCAATGTACTTATTAGATGTTCAACAAAGCCTTGCTCTCAGATGAGAGGATGGGAAGAGGTAAGCAGAGGGAAGAGTGAGCCCAGCCAGTCAGTTCAAAGCCCCAGAGCGGCTCTGGCTTAGAGCCATGGATTCCACCCTTAAGACCCTGGACTTCTTAGAATTAGAGAGACAGAAGCGAGTTTCAGGTATTATAACGATAACTCTGAGCCAGCATCTGTCTAATGCCCTATGGCTCTGCTGAGATGCCCTGGTTTCATAAGATTTTAGAAATACTACCATTTTTCTAGCCTTCATGATGTGTCTTGTGTTTACAGAGAGCTAACATAAAATCGCTGAGTAGCAGTTTCCAGACCCCTTGCTCCATGACTTCATGCCTCTTTAGCTCTTCCTAGGAAAAACTCTACCCCAGGAAGTCTGAGGCTTCTCTCATTGGCATAAGCTTGGCTCCTTTCTCTTATCTGAAGCCTGTAACTACCTTGGCCTCACAGTTAGAACTGCTAAAGGCCTTGGGGAAGGTCCCGTGGGGGCACCTGGTCTGTCTGGCCTTGCTAGTGTGGTGCTGAGATGGAGGGGCTGGGAGACCCCATCCTGGTCCTGCTCCTGGGGCTGGGATTCGAGGGGCTGTGACAGGTATAGGGGCAGGACTTGAGGACAGCGGCCAGTGTTTGAGTCTTAGAGAAGTCAGGGAGGACTATGCCAGAGCAATGGTAGCCTCCAGGGGGGAAAAAAGCCTTTTCCTTACTCAGCCCTCTGCTGAGTGCATGCTGGTGGTTACAGCGTGGCTGCATGGAAGACACTGCCCCAAAGTGTGGGGTCCCCCATGGCAACCCCTAAGGACTATTGTGCACGAGGCAGACAGCTGGCATCTCCACTCTCCTCCCTGCCTGGCTCACCTTCCATTCTCTAAGCCCCTCATGCACTGTGAGTAGCAAGTACCAAGAGTTTAGGCAGGTCCGCTGGAGTTGTCCTGGTGCCATCCTGGGTGGGGAGGGTCCATGAGACCACCAGACCAGAACCAGGTCAATGACAGCAGCAACCCCTAGACTGACTCTCAGCTGCTGAAACTGAGAGGATCCCCGAGCTCCCTTGCATGGGTCCAGCAGTCCCTCCCCCTCAGCCTTGTGCTGAGCAGGGTGCCAGTCCTTCCCTAAGGGTAGTTGCACTTCTTGGTCATTTTCTGAATCTGGAATAGAAACAGGACATTAAAACATGTGAAATGTCCTCTCACATTAAGAAGGTGAAGATTAAGAAGCCTACCAGAAAGCAAGACCAACCCAATCGTCCCTTCATGGGTACACAGCGCGCAAGTACATGATGTGGACATATGTACACCTTGGTGGCTCACAGTGATGAACTCCTGAGACATTCAGGAGTGGACACTCCTCCAGAGAGTGACACTGGTGAAAACAACACCTTGAAATGCCCCCCTCTGCCCAGGCCTCCTGCTGTCAGGGGTTTCTTTCTGGCTTATTTCTCTGATGTTTTAGTTTACACATTTTTCAAGTTGACTTTCCTTTTATTTCCTGCTTATGTGTTTAACCATCTTAATTTAATTCACGCTGTAGGAGTTTATTAGTGATCTTGTTGACTACATTAGCATAATTTATAAAATTATTCCATATTCTCTTTCCGCAAACGACTCATGATCATGTTAACATTTTTTTATTTCTCTTTATTAGAAAGTAGCCTTCACCCCAGCATTTGTTAATTTCGAGTGGTTTCATAATCAGCCTCAGTGTGAGGCGTGCCAATGCCGTTGGTGCTGACAGGTTTGGACTGAGGAGGACAAAGATCATTGTCTTGAAATTGTATGGTAATTGGGAATTTCTTCAAAGCAATTCAGTGAGGCAAGGGAAACAGGAGATCATGGGTGAAGTAAGGCTGCCAGGGGCTGGTGGCAGGTACCTGGAGGTTCTGTGGACTGTGTGATCATACAAAGGCTTTTTAAGTGTCGCCAGGATAAAAGAAAGTTAAAAGTGGAGACTGCTTCTTAAAGGCAGGATTGTAGATGTGGGTGTAAAGCTGCTGTCTGAATTCCCTGAGGATTCCTGGAGGGGAAGTCCTCCACCCCTGCCACTGTCACTCGCTGGTCTGTCTAACCTGGTGGCCTGGCCCTCCTTGCGTTCCTTGTGAGGTTTTGCATGTGCTTCCCTTTTGCACACTCCAGTTCTCCAGGGAGATTACACGGCCTGAGTGGGGTCTGTCCCCACTAAAGATCTGCACACTCTTATTGTCCCCCCGATTCTCACAAAATAATTTCTAAAATGACACAGATCCACATGCACCAAAGATTTGAGTGCTGTGGCTGAGGCCTTCAGGTGTGTTTTTTCACACCATCAAACACATCAACTGTATACAATCCAGCCATTCCTGTCCTGAAATCCCTTGGGTCTTTCAACTTCAAGTTCACACGGAAGCTGCATGTCCTTCTCCCAGCCTACTTTCTCACCGTCCCACCCTCTATGCTGACATCCCCAGTGTTCACTCCTCTCAGGGACATGAAACTTATTTCACTTGCAGGCATCAAATGAGGCTTTCTTTGATCTCCAAGCTTTAGAGCATATGGCTCCTCAGACCCCTGGTCCTTCTGTCCTCCAGCCTCTGGGGGCTCCAGCGACGTTTGCTGAGCCCTCAGGATGGATCCAAGTGACAGTCCTCTGGAAGGCTGCTGAGCTGCCCCCAGGTTGCTTTGCCAGCACTCTTGGCCATGCCGCCCTAGGACTCTGAACCCCTGTGATCACTGGCACCCTCTGGTCCCTTCTAGGCCACAAGCTCTTGGCCTCTTTCAATCTCCCCTGAACCCAATCCTGTGCCTGTACATAGTAGGTGTTTGGGTGGATTAGTGGCCAAATGAGCAGAGAACGAATGAGTGAACACTTTCCTTGAGGTGGTAGCTCCCTGCATGAGGGCCTTTTCTGGTGGCCTGGTTGCAGTGCTAGGCATAGACAGGAGCAGTGGGCCCCTGCTGGAGCCAGGTGGCAGGTGGTTGAGGAGGGCAGAGGAGGCAAAGACGGGCGAGGCTGCCAGAACCCAGAACCCCGTCCAACCACGTCATGAGTTTGGGGTTTTAATGTGTTTAACATGAAAACAGACAGATAAGCCCGCTAATATGGATCCTGATCTTTGTCTGAAACTGCACAGTAAAATATGCAGCTATCCCTGAGCAAAAGCTCGTCCCATCAGTAAGAAACTCATCTTTAGATACACAGTGTATGTCAGTGCATCGGATTCCACTTTCCATTGGCTATTTTAACTTTTTGTTTTTTAAAGTTTAATACTATTCTTTTATAAAACCAATTATATTTCATCAATCTTAATATGTATTGACATGTAAAACACATCACTGTTTAATGTGCCATAAACTAGCTGTGCCTTGCTCAGTGGCAGAGCACTTGCCTAGCATGAGCTGGGCCTGGGTTGATCCCCACCACTGGAGAGAAAAGGAACATAGTCAACTGTAATTGTCAGAGACCACTGATCATAAGACAAGCCCCAATTTCAGAAATACTAAGCTTAAATGTGTCTTATAATTGATGAAAAACAGTCTATGTATACCACAGTTACTTTAGCACACGATACTTGTGTTCCATTAATAATAGTGATAAAAGTCTTTTTGAATGAATTTGATTTATTTATTTTTTTTTAAATTTTTTATTGTTGGCTGTTCAAAACATTACATAGTTCTTGATATATCATATTTCACACTTTGATTCAAGTGGGTTATGAGCTCCCATTTTTACCCCATATACAGATTGCAGAATCACATCAGTTACACATCTGAATGAATTTGATTTAAAAATGAGTTAATTAAAAAAAATTATCTAAGTAGGAGGAGAGGTGGAATATAATGTGGCAAATCCCAGGCAGGGTTCCGAGTGCTCACGGCTTGGCTTGATCGCCCTGGCCTAGTCCTGTCTCCTGGCCCCATGCGCCATCCGGATCCACCCACTGTGCTGGATGCCTAAGGCACCAGGGAAAGGGGTGGGTGGTTGTACCCACACCAGGTTGAGCAGTGTGGCTTCAACTCACCAAAGCCGATTCAAAAGAAGTCCTAGGAAATGGAGGCCTTCAAGGTTCTATACGGAGGTACTTTGTATAGGCAACCTGGGGACAGATTTCTGTTTTGTTTTGAATCTACTCTCCACAAGAAGGGGAAAGTCTCTGTTATCGGATAATTATTTACAAACAAGGGCTAACTGAACGCTAGGCATTCCATTTCTTGATTCTCAAACCAAACAGTAGTCGACTTTATTTTTTATAATAGATTTGCCAGTGGGAAAAGATTATGAGTAACTTGAGCAAAGTGTATTTTATTGGAAAAATACACGGAGGGCCTAATTTCTTACTTCTATAGTAAAAAAACAGTAAGAGGGAATCATTTTAGATGGAGTTGGGGAAATTGCTGGCCCTTGTAGGAGATTTGTGTCCCTCCTGCTTGCAGCTCCTTCCCTGCCTGGGCTCAGTGGCACTGCAGGGTGCTGGGCAGCATCTCCCAGGGAGGCAGGCGCACCCTTGCTTCACGGAGTACTCATTCTTTGTTTTGAGACAGGGTCTTGCTAAGTCGTTTAGGGCCTCGCTAAGTTGGTGAGGCTGGCATTGAACCTGCCACCCTCCTGCCTCAGCTCCAAGTTGCTGGGGGCACTCATTCTTGACAGGAGAACCCTCTGCTTCACAGAGTGCTCATTCTTGAAGGTAACAGAACTAGAGGTTGCAACCCACAGGCTCTGCAGCTTACATATCACCTGCTTTTACAAACTTAATTTGAAGGTTTAATGTAAGTGTAATTGAGACGATAAATTGAACACATATGCATATTCTAATAAAGGTATTCTTTGGAGTCAGCAAATATTCACATCATATTAAGCACCAGTGAACCCATTACAGCCTAATAAAATGGAAAGGTCTTATAACAGGAGATTACTTATAGGTTATTAGTTATTAGCATGATTTAAAAATGTGATCAGATACAATTAGCAACACCAACAGTATTGTACATGCAACTATCTCCACTCACTAGTGCTAATAATGCCAGCTATGATTCTGCATCGAAGTCTTAATCGAAAGCTAAACCTCTTCCACCTGTTTATCCCTATGGGTGTCTTTGAGTATCAGATCACTGTGGAACAACTTATAAGATACTCACAAGAGTCACCAAGGCTTGGTGTTAATCCACAGAACAGCATTCTGTCCTATAATGTTAGTACATGAGACGAGTATCAAGCCCAGTAGCCTTTCTTCACACAGATGCCTGGGAAGGTAGAATGTCAGAACCCAGCAACTCATGTCAGGCTCTCTAGAAGAGACTGAGGTGGGGATTGGGTGCAGCACTGACCACATTTGGTGAGGGGTCCAGAACAGGGGAGATGAGGGTGCTCTCAAGTCTGCAGCATGAACTGGACAGGTAGATGTATACACCCATCACACTCCCTCAGAACAGAAATCTTAAGATTATAGAATAAGAAAAGATTGTTTTACAACAAGACTTTTCTTTAGCTTTTACTTTTCTAGGTTAAAAATACTAACTCCTTGACGTATTTGCATAGGATCATTTCCCACTAAAAACATGCGAACGGTTTCTGAAGTATTGCTCTTTCACCTTTCCACTTGGTCTGCCTCCCATGAAAAACAGACATGAACTGCTGCCATTATTCTACTAACTGAAGACTCATCTGGTTACAGTCCCAACATTACATGAGCTTTTATGAAAGGCAGCCAAGCTCCCTTGCGTGACATCTGTCCTTCAGGACAGAGGTCTCACTGGGGCCCAGTGAAGTCTTCTCTTGTCTTTCTCTGTTATTGCATGGACTCAGAGCCAAGAGAGTCTGCACTTTCACAGGGCTGCTTAAAAAAAATTAATAAGACTGGGCAACAGAGACTGTATGATTCACAAAGCTGAAAATAGTTACTATCAAGTCCCTCACAAATAAGTTGCCAATCTCTCCTTCAGACCACTAGGACCTCAAACTGTCTTGTAGAAGTGTGCGAGCTGAAGTGTATACCCAAAACTTCACATTAGCTGGGGATTTACAGAACCATAAAATGATTTGTTTTCTAAAAGGATTCATCAGACTTTATATAAATTAATTCTAGCTCTTCTGAACAATTATTTTTAAAAAGGAATTCCTCAACCAATTTTATAATCATGCATCTTAAGTACAATAAATATGCTTAACACTTACTTTATGATTATTACAAAGAAACTGAAATATACAAATAGACAAAAAGGCGAAAAAATCAGCTGCGATCTCACCATTAGTTAACCACTGTTAATACCCACCTACTTTTTCCCCCCAGCCATATAAACATTTAATTTTTTGAAAATGTGAATCATGTAGTAAGCCTGACATTCTACCCTCTCTATGCTGCAGCTTTGGAAGATATCTTATTGACATCTATTCCATAGAATGCCATGTCCGAGTCTGAATATCTTCCTGCCAGTTCTGACATTTCAGGTTGACGTTAACTTGTCCTATTGTAAATGCTGCACTGAGCGCCTCCTACGTGAATCTAGATCCCTGTGGGCTCTGTGGGCCAGGAGTTCAGGAAGTGGCAAGGGTCCCTCCTCTCCACATCTTCCTTACAAACCTGCTTCTGTCGATGTGGCACCCTCAGGCTTGGCCTCCTCTTGCTTTGTCTCCAAGCCATGCTACTCCACCCGAGGCTTTGGCATCCCTCTCCCACCAGAGCTGGCATTCATCTCCCTCCAGAACTCCCCAGGCTGCTTGCCCTTTCTCCTCCCCTATCCAACCCTCTTCCTTTTAGATCCCCTTCAGTGGTTGCTCCACCCTTCCACTAGGCTGCCTGTGGACCCATCCTGTGTCCCCCTCACCACTATTCCCAGCCACCAGGTCCTGTGACTGCTTCCTAGATGCCTCCCCAAGACCCATTGTAGCCTCTTCCAGATACTGCTGCCTTCTAACAGGGCTCTCCCCACCAGTCCTGCCCTGCCCGTCCTTCCAGCCCAGCTCAGTCCCGTGCCACACAGAGCAGGTCCCCAAGCACCGACCTGCCGAGACCCATGTGTGGCTCTCGGGATGAAGACCTTCATGGCAACCCCTCTCACTCCCACCTGGTCTGACACTGCCACTCCCTCCTGATCCATCCAGGGCCTCCTTCCAGCCGAGACCTCTCCCAGCCTCAAGGTTCCATTCTGTCCTTCCCTCTGCCTACGATGTCTCAGCTGTCAATGTCCCTGTCACACCTCTGCTCTCTCCACAGCACTCCAGCCCATTTTGGGGTCCTTATTACATTTTAAATCTAAATTATTCTGTTTTCTGCCTGTAATGTCTATTCCCCAACTGACTGAAGCTCCATTTGAGGCAAGGTTTTTTTTATTTCACCACCACATCCCCCCCCGGCAGGCAGCAAGCACTCCAGGAACACTTGCAGAACTGATAACAGGTCGCTGGGCACAGCTATGTAGATTTTTAAGACGTGTTATCAAATAGTATTCTAGAAAGTGTGAAGCAACCAGTTTATAAACCCAGCAGCAGTGTAACAGTGTTCCTTTGACCATGTGTGTTCTGACACTGAGTGTTACAGTTTTCAGTCATTCCTAAATACCTGGACAGGAAAACTGTCCCCTCACTGTAATTGAAATTGCATTCTTTGATTACTAGTGAAGTTGGGCATTTTTACTTTTTGAGAGCCCTTATGTACTTTGTGATTTTTTTAAAATTCATCACAAACTGCTTTGGTGGAACCATTTTTTATTGTGATATTCTGAAAGTTTATTTAGGTCAATTATCTTTCTACTTAAAAAGTAACAAGTCTAGTTAACCCTCATCTCAAGCACTGGATAAGGGATCCCACTCCTCAAGGTTGATATTTAGCCATTGCTGACCCCTACCTTGGTGGGAGTCGGGGGCATCACGCGGATAGAGACACTTTTGGCCTGAGCCGGAGCATTGTAGCGATGCCAGGCCCTAGTCCCACCATGCTAAGACCCATGGTGTCTCTAGTGTTGGCTTTCCAACAGATGAGAACTCTGCCCCAGGGTTCTAGTGGCAGCTGGGATAACTAGGGATGGCAGCTGCCTGGTGTCTTGAATTCTAACATGGAATCTCCACGCCTGCCCTGCAGCTCAGTAACCTGGCCCTGCACCCCTGGTGTCCACTTCTCTGATCTCTCTGGCTTCTGCAGGTATCTGAGTGATGGCCCATGAAATTCCAGCAGGTTCTGAGGTTGAAATAACCTCTACCATGAGGCCAGTGGCCCTGACTGCAGGCCAAATCTCTTGAGAGGACCGTCTCTCCCTCCACACTGCCTCCATCTTTCCCAAGGCACCATGGGGCAAGACCAGCAGCTATTTCCCATTTCATTACACTTCCAAAGTGATGTCAAGAAGGGACCAGCAGAGTTCTCACTTTGTAGTTGCTCATTTTGTAAAGCAACTTGCAAGATGTGCTTCTTAAGAAGCACAATACACAGGAGCACAAGGCCCAGAATTTCCAAGGTGGTTCATCTTTACTGGGGTCTTGTGCATGTGGGCTTTGTGCTACTGCTCCAGATACTTTTCTATGTTCCTGCAGTGAACACACCCATGAGCTCCCCAGCTCCTCCTAAATAAGCCCTTTTAGGTAATCTATACCCATCAACAAAGCTCCAAAAGAAACTAGGGGTGCTTACACATTTGCTTTTTCAAGATCTGCTAGAAACTTCAGGAAAGCACAAGGTGATGGCAGAAAACTTCTGGAAGAAGAGACAGGGCATTTGTGTTGTTGAAGTTTTGTCACTGTCCTCCAATCTGAGGTATGACTCTGCTAAGAAAAGAACAGCTGGTTCCTTCCTGGTGGAGCCCTGTGCATACCACAATGTACAGAAATTGCCAGCCATGGGGATGGTGCCAGGTGGTCCCTCCAAGCAGGTCCTGTTGAGTAGTTCACAGCAGAGGCTAGTTCTGGGAAGCCCTATGTGGAGGCCCCACTCAGCACTGACTTTTCTCTGCTGCACAAAAGGCTGCTCATCCCAGTGCCCGGGGGGTATCCTGGTCTCAAACACATTATTAGTGAGTTCCCTTAGTGGGGGAATGTTCCTCTAGCCAGGCATCCTGGTTTCAGGTCTGGGAAAGAGATTATTGGAGCCATCTCTTAAGTACCATTTTGGTTTTATTGAGGAAAACGTAGGAAATAAATACAATCTCACAGTTTGCTACAGAACCAAAACCTTTAAGGTGTGTATGTGTTTTAAAGGGAATTTTCTCTATGTAAGTACAGCTCTGTCCAAATGAAAGAAAGAAGAAAACCACATTATATATACTTAGGTTCCATCTTGAAAATATCTACACATATAGCGAAGATCAAGCCACAGTATCTGCAGAATTAAAGAAGAAATGTTGCAGGTAGCTAACAGGAAGACCCTGGTTTGAGTGAGCAGAGGGATACACTGTGCCTTTCAATAAGGATGGTGATGAAAAGATTCAGGGCCATTTTTATGCTGTATTTTCTAGCTTCATCCATTAGGGCATCCCATTGATTCTATCTGCCAAACACCACGGCCAAGTAGTCAGGCCCCTTTCATGGGAAGCTGTGGTCCTAGGCTGGGTCAGAAATGGGGGATGGGTTCCAGACATTCTATATACAGTTCACTCCAGTCACTCTCACACAGCATCTGCATGTGGCATGACCTGCATGTAGTTCATGCAATAAAGATGAGACACAAGCCCTCTGCCAGCCATGTCTTTATTACTCTAAATGCCACAGCACAGGGAAGCTCAGAGTCAAGGCTGATGATTTCAAAATTGGTTTGGGAATTTTGCAAATAGATCTATTCCTCCCTTTTCAAACTCTCTGACTTACACATTTAAAATCCTATCAACAGCACTGATCCTGAGGAATGTCATCTTGTCTCTACCCTTTGAGGATGAGTCTGGATGGTTTCCTATTGAAGATCCATACTCACTGTGGCTTCCTTCTTATAGGATTTGTTTTGAGGGAACTTAATGCAGAGTTCATCCAATGTGAGATTTCATCTTTGGAGTTCTAGGGCCTTCCTGGACATGATCAACTCTCTGCTGATTCTTGCTGAGCTGGGTGGCCCTGGAGGAGATGGAACACAGTGGGGCTGAGGAGGAAGGTGCCCTCAGTGCTTCTTCTCTGCAGGTGTAAGATGCCCAAGATTGGAGGGCAGGAGGCTGAGACCTAGTCTGAGGTGTTGCCTCCTAACATCTTTGCTTGGAAAAATTCTGTATGCAGCAGGGTCAGGGATCTGAAGTGCATGGCTGAGTGACTGTCCAGCTTCTAGAACTGGCTCCACTACCTACTGTTCTAGCATTTTGACTTTGGCAAGATACTTGACCTCACTGTCCTTGACCTTCTCACCTGTAGATGGAGACAATAATGGCTTCCTCATGGGATTTTTGAGAATTAAATGAGTTAGATAATGTTGTTCATAAACTCAGCAACAAACACCATAGCCCTGCCCTTGTGGAAATCAGAGCATCTTTTACCCTAACAACCCTGACCCACAAAGGGTTAGAAAGCCCCATGGTGAGGTATGACTAGATTCTGTTCTAAATACATTAGAATAAGATTTTATGATATAAGATTTTCATAAAACTTTTTTTCAGATACATGTATTTATATATATATATATATATATATATATGAGTGGCCTGAGTCTAGTGGACTGGACCAGCAATCACCCAGGGGGTGGCAGGAATCAGAGGAGCTGCCCAATAGGAAGTGACATTTACATTGAGACTTTTTAGCTGAGTTAAAATTTGCCAAAGGAAGTTGGAGGCAGTGGTGGGCATCAGTTCCCTGAAGGAGCCCTGTGGGGTTTTAATGGAGCAAGGGAGAGAAGAAAGCAGATTTGCATTGTTAGAAAGGCCACTCTGGCTGCATGAGAATGGGCAGGGGCTAATGGATATTCAAGAGGGACCCTGTACCTGGTGATGGATGGGGAAGGTTCAGGAACTAGAGGGCTCTGGGGTGACTCCCACTTGACTGGCACCTATGACGTTCAACTTTTAACTTGAGAAAATGTTCCTTTCAATCACTTTGCAAATCATCTCTCCATCCTGCTGGACAGAGCTGTAGATAGACTGTAGTGGGCCTAGGAGCTAGCAGGGCTTCCCGTTCCCAAGTGGGTGGGTTCTTGGCAGGAGATGGAAAACTGGAAACAGAATGGAAAGTAGTCTAGCCAAGCACCTTGCATGAAGAGAAGAGGAAAGGGAAGCTGGGTACTTTCCCATCTGATCTGGAATATCTGGTCAAATAATAATGTGAAAATACAGATAATTCAAAGACATTTATATTTGGCTTTGAAATACCATGCATTTTTGGCAGTGAATTTACCTTGCCAAATGTTTTTCTTAGGCCTTATTTTGCATTTCCTGAACACAACATGGACCATCTGGATGGCAGGGGAGTAAGCAGGTGCCCAGGAGGGAGAGTGGGTGGGAGATGGGGAGGCCTAAGGCATAAAAATGGAATCTCCCTGTCACCCCAGTCCACCAATGCTTACTGGTCTCCCTGTGTCCTGCCACAGAGCAGACACTTTTCCTGACCTAAGCCTTGTGAGGTCATAAGGGGCACAGAAGAGCAGTTCTCTAGTTCCTAGCTCTTTAAACATTCTCAGGGCCACCTCCACACCCAAGCAGGCAGCTGGGGCTCTGCAGCAACCCTGAAATCAAACCATATTTGGATTATAAAGGCAGGTTGTTTACAGATGTTGGCATAAAGTATATTTTAAGTTACAATCAGCTGCTTTTTACAGAAGAGCTGGTCAGACCAGAGAGCCCCTTTTCCTGTTATTCATACCACTGTTCCTTCTAGACAAGCTACAAGGTCAGCTTGAATTTTCAGGCTCAGGGCTCAGGACTACCTAAGTGGAAGCAGTCCTGCTATATACAGTCCCCAGAAGGGCACAGAAGAATGGTAAGGGTGGCAGCCTCTCCCTGCTAAAGAATCCCAGGCATCCCCTGTCCCCCATCTGCACTATGCCAGGCCTGGACAGAATTCACTGGAATAATTAGTAACAGCCTGAATCTGGAAGTCCAGGGGCTGACTTTCCCAATCTGTGGTAGGGCTAAGTGCTCTTTTTCATTATCACCACAGGGAGGAGGGCATTTCCTAGTTTCCAGTTCTTGCAGGCGGACGGGTTCCTTCACAGGAAATTCTTAGCCCTTAAAAGGCATTCTGTGAACAGCTAAGTTTTCCAACTGCTGGTACCTTTCACTCCAAGAACGCTCCCTCCTAAAAAGAGCTGCCAACCTGAGACCACCCATGCATATCTGAAAAATCCAGCACAGGTTTCTTGGATTCCAGAGAAATTGAAGGAAGCAAAGCCATCAAATGTTGTAGGCGCACCTCACAGGACACAGCCTCGCCCTTCCTTCGGGTCTTCTTGCCAGGAGGTGGGAGGAGAGTCTCTGGATGCCCCCAAACCCACCGCGGCCCCCACCACCAAGCCACTTACCCTTCTAACACTTACCCCTGGCTTCCCACAGGCACGCCTCGCTGAGCCATTTCAGCGGCCGCGGGAGGGGATAGAAACGTGAGCCACAGCAACAGGTTTCACCGCAGCCTGGGCTCAGGAGGGGACGTGGCTGCGAGGCCAGGAGCTGGGCGGCGCGGGGACAGGAAGCGGGAGGAGGATGGAGGGGACGCCGGTGCCGGGCCGGCGAGCACGCGTCACTCGTGCTCCGCGCGGGCTCGTGAATCTGCGTGCGTGGGGAGGGAGGGCCTCCCCCAGGTCACTCGGGGACTTCCGCGTGGACTAGGCGGCGCCAGGAGGCTCGGGCTGGGTGGCTAGCGCCGCAAGGAGGCCAGGAGCGCGCGCAGGAGGCGCGAGTGTTGGAGGGTGGGCACAGGGCACCCTCGGGAGCCGCCCTCACCAGCGGGAGGCCTGCGCCCCCAACGCCCGAGCCCGGGCTCCTCCGACTGCCCCAGGCCTCTGGCTCCAGCCGGCCGCTGAGGACGCGGGAGCCGACCGCGCGCTGGTGGCTCTGGGCATGCTCGGTGTCGGGACCGGCGCAGCCGCCGCGATTGAGCCGCGCCTGGGCAGGCGCACCTCGGGAAGCGCAGGCCAAGCTGCCCCGCTCGGGCAGAGCTCGCCGGTCCCGACCCTGTGCTAGCGGGAGGAGGGGCGGGCGGCGGCCTTCTTGTCGCCGCCCGCCGCTCCTTAGAAAGTGCAGTCAGCCCTTGGCTGCCGCGGCTGGCGGCGCCGGGCGGCGGGCGGGGAAGGGGCGGGGCGGGGCGGGGTGGGGGTGGTCTCACCGCCCCGTGAGGTGCGAAATTAGTGGGCGCCCTCCCCCTTCTCGGCTCCCGCCCCCAGGGAATCTGAATACTGTGGGAAGCGTCCGGTTCTTGGAGAATCCCCGGGGCGGGGTGCAGGGGCGCGCCCGACGCAAAATGGTTAAAACAAAGTCCGCGCGCGCCCCGGGGCTCCTCGCATGAAATGTGCGCGCTGGCGGCCGGGCACCTCTGTGCGAATCTGAGGGTTAGTTAACCGCAGGAAGTCTGGTCGTGCGGGGGAGGAGGGCGAAGGGAAACCTCGGGCCCGGGACGGCCCTTGCCCCCAGGCCTCCTCGGGCTCCTCGGCCCGGGGCGTGGGGGGCTCGCGACCGGCGCGGCGGCTGAGCAGCTCGGCCCGGCGACTCACTCTCTCTGCCTCCTCCCCCAGGACTACCGAGAGGATGGGATGGATCTAGGCAGTGACGCCGGCAGCAGCAGCAGTAGCCGCTCCAGTTCGCAGTCCAACTCCACCAAAGTGACCCCTTGCTCGGAGTGCAAATCCTCGTCGTCGCCGGGGGGCAGCCTGGACCTGGTATCTGCCCTAGAGGACTATGAAGCGTCCTTCCCGGTCTACCAGAAGGTGATTGATGAGTGGGCGCCGGAGGAGGACCGTGAGGAGGAGGAAGAGGAAGACGAGCGAGGGTACCAGGATGACCGCTGTCCGGCCCGGGAGTCCGGGGACCTGAGCGCCAGGACCCGTAGCGGCAGCGGCGGGGCCCGGAGCGTCACCACTGTCACGCCGCTCCCAATGCCCAACGGCAACCTCCGCCCCTACGAACCCCAGGACCTCAGGCACAATGGCAATGTGGTTGTGGCCGGCCGGCAGAGCGGCCCCCGGGGCCCCGGGCGGGCGATCCAGAAGCCCCAGCCGGCGGAGGGCCGGCGCGGCGGCAGGGGCCCGGTGGCAGGGGCGCCCTGTCTTCAGCCCCCGGACGGCGGGACTTTCGTCCCCGAAGAGCCCCCGGTGCCCCCAATGGACTGGGAGGCGCTAGAGAAGCATCTGGCCGGGCTGCAGTTCCGGGAGCAGGAGGTGCGAAACCAGGGCCAGGCGAGGACCAACTCCACCTCCGTAAGTTGGCCGGGTGCGTGCCCACGCGCGCACACACGCGTACACACCCCGCACTCCCTTTCTCGGGCTCGCGCCCGCCCGCGCCCCATTCATCACTCGGGAGGCGGGGGCGGGGCCGGAGCCTGTTTTCTGCTCCCCTGGGGTACCACTGTTCTGTCTGGGCGCTGTCTGGTTTGCAGGATGGGCGGAGAGGAGGGAGGGGCAGCCAGAGGGCAGCGGAAAGTCGGGCTAGTGGAACCGGCGACTGGTTTTTATGGAATTACTTATGGAGAGGAGGCTGTGAGTCACTTGCCTGAAAATAAACCCAGGGAGGTTTTGGCACCGAAGCCAGTGCCTGCGGGGGATTTTTCAAATCGTACTAGTTGAGGCTTTGTCGATCTGGTGGGTCTCCCTCCTGGCCACTGCTGTCTCGTCCGTGGCTGGGCTGTCCCTGTGCGCACGCACGCAGTCCCCAGCTCACACCTCCTTCTCGCTTAAGCCGAGGGGCCTGCGTTTGGAAGGTTGACCGCCCTCCTCCAGACTTTCTTCCCTTCTGAAACCCGAGCTGTAGTGGACCAGGGATGGGGTAGGGGGTGGGGCGACGGGGTGAATTGAACTGCCTGGGTGCAGGAGGGGTTCTCGCTTCGTTCGCCTCTGCTGTGATTCCCTCCTTGTTTTGATAAAGGAACCACTTAACTGCTCCTTCCCGGAGGCTACTGCCTCCATTCAGGAAAGCAGCCGCGGTGGGGGAGAACGGCTGCCTCCTAAGTCCGCAGGTTCCCACTCGTCGCGGCATTTCCTTTGCCTTCGAGAGGACTGCAGTTAAATGACTTAAAAACATAATGAATGTAGCTCCCCCATTTTTCACTATTGTGAGATAAAGCAATAGTTGGAGTTTGAAATCGTTAATGATGCCCCTAAATAGGGCCGAAGGGCACAGTTTAAAAGCGCTATTTTGTGCGTGGTGGCAGTGTGGCAGTATGGGAAATGCTTCCCTGCAGGTGTGATTTCTCTCTCCGGTACCCTGGGGCTACTGGAAATTGGGTGCAAGCTCTTCTGACCTCAGGGGTGAGCATGGAACTTTTGTTTCCCGGAGAAATTGGCACCATTTCTATTAAAGAGCCCTTGGCTGACAGATCAGCCCACTGGCTCACGTCCCTGGAGAAACTACCTATTACATTAACACACTCATTTTAATTCCAGCTGGTTTTAGAGTTTACCCTGGCAGCTAACAGACATGGAAACTTTCCATTACAGCCAATACTGTTTCTTGTACCTTTTAATGGAAACCATCCTTTTTTCTTAGTGTTTTGAGGAATATACCTCATTAAACTCCATGTATTTGACCAATGACTTGAAGATTAGCAAAAGGTTCAGTTGTTATCACACAGACACTTGCATTTGGAGAAATTTAAAAATTGGGCCTACATGCAAAGTTAGGGTTTGATGGTAACAATGAGCTCTTACTCAAAAGTTATGAGGCAGAATGTATTGAGCAGCACGTGTCCATCCAGTATGCCAGGTGTGGGTCCCAGCCACATTGCAGTCCATGTGTGGCTTAAGCTCTATTGTGGGGAGATAGAAATGCCTCCAACCTGACACTTAAGAGCAGTCCAAACAGTCCCTCCCAAAGCATGGTCCTGCTTTCTCTTCTTGTTTTTGTGAACATTGTGAAAATTATTGAGCCATCTTTGAAACCAAAGGTGTCTCCTCCCCTAGTAAGCAATGTTTCTGTTAGGGTTCCTCCCAAACTATTTCCCCGCCTACCCCCCAGGTCTCCTGAACATGTCCCCCTAGGCATTTTCTCCATGAGCACACAAAGAAATTTAGATTCCACTATTTTAAAGTAAGTATTTGTATAGGAAAACAGGAAATTAATATTAAAATTTTTTCATGTTTTGATTTGCATTTGAATAAAATTACTAGACCCAAATGCCTTTGAATGCTGTTTTTCAAACTCTTCAGTTATCTGCAAAGTCACCTTAGCATTTCCGTAATATAAAGTGAACTGTATTGGAAGTAGTCACAGGAAACTTGGTGATTTGAAAACTTGTTTCTGTTTGCATATGCACTAGGTTACAATATAACATAAAGTTTATTTTTACTATGGGTTTCTATCATTAGCTTTAAAAACACTTCAGTGAAGTCCTGTTCAGTGCTGCCTGTGTAAGTGGAAGACCTTGTGAGCATGAGGACAGGATCCTGGGACTAGCACAGGGATCTGTAGAAGAGGAGCTGTGTCTTGAAGGGGTTCAAAGAATATTTTTCCTTAGTGTGTTGGGGCTCCCATGCTTACCAGCAGGGGCGGGTGGATCCAGGGTTCTCTTCACCTGGAAGCTTATACTGTCTCAGGGCTCCTGTGTTACCTTTACCTATGCCAGAACTCAAGTACCCAGTTCCTCTGATTATCTCAGACTCAGCTCTCTCTTGCTGTGGAGGCCTTCTGACCATCCTCCCAGAAACAGAACACCAGGCCCCACCCCAGCTGCACCCTGGTCCCACCTCTGTCTTCCTCCTGCCCCAACCCTGCCCTTCTCCACTCACCCTAACCCTACTTCTACTCCACCCCAGCCTCACACCTGTCCTCCTGCCTAGCCCCAGCCCTGGCCACAGCCCCACCCCTACCCCATTCACATCTGCCCTTTCCTGGTCCCACCCCTGAGAAAGAGGTTTTGTCTTTTGTGGGGCCTGACTCTGGGGTAGTGTCCCCCTTCTTTTAATGCTTAAAATAATTGAAAGAAAAGGAAGCAGTGCCCCCCCCCCTTTTTTTGCCATAACCTAAAGGATTTCCTGAAGACGCTTTCTGTCTTTAACATCCTTGCTACTAAGGACAGAAGGAAACGGAAACAACCCAATCTCACTACTTGGTTCTCTTCTGGCAGAGTGCTCCTCCCTCCTCTCAGCTCAGGGATGTGCCTCAGGAAGACTTAGGTCCTGAGGTGTGGGAACTGTGCTGACCATCAGCTGTCCTTGATCTAGGGAAGATTTAGGGGCAGATTCTAAATACGCTATGTTTAGGAGAGATTTCAGACCTTTGCTCTGTGAAGGGAGCCACCCCTCCCTTGGTGCCCTGGGAGGGCACAAGCCTTGTGATGCTTTATGCTCTGGAGAAGGAGTACTGAGCAACCCTGAGAAGCCCTGAAGGGCACATACTGATTGCCAGGACACTGCTGTGACAGGGCTGCCTGGCAGCAAGCCTGGCAGCAAGTTTACTTTTCCACAGCCCTGTCCCCTGTGCCTACAGGTGCTCCACACCTGGGGGAGTATGAAGCACCTACCCATGACCAAGACTGCCTGCCCTGGGCAGCCCTGCCGGCCCTCCACCCGGTCTGGCCCTGACCCTCTGGTATGTGAGCACTTGGTAAACTCAAGGCCATGTAGAGGGGAAAGCCATTCCTGGTGGTGGTCCTTGAATGTCACTTGGGAGGCCTGCTCCTTTTAGTTTGCACTCATGATGAACTCCTGCCTGCTGTCCTGTTCCTTCTCTCCTGAGTGTCAGGACCGTCCTGAGGGAAACCAGGAGCTTCTTCAAGAAGCAGCCAGTTTCTGTCTTCTTCTGCATGCCCAGGACCTCAGTTCATGTCTACTTGAGGCTTTCTCTGTTTGAGGGACCCCTGCACCTCCAGGGAAGGCCTCAGAGTCCTTCTCTTTCTAGATGATGTCATCTCACCTCTTTTCTCCATGATTTTTCATGAAGGTTCCCTCCTCCAGAGAGTGTAGTCCTCCAAGTTTAGCTTGTCCTGTCTGTCTCTGCAAATGCATTTCCTTTTTATTTTTCTTTTAGCTTTTTTCTTTAAAAATAGCTTCATTGGGGTATAATTGATGTACAATGAATGACTTGTATTTCAAATGCATCATCTGATGAGTTTTGACATGTGAGTCACTTATATGACCTATGGATGGTTTCTGACACATCTGTGAAACCACCATCAAAATCAAGATAGTGGCTATGTCTTTCTCCCCCAGAGTATCCTTTGTGCCTTTGGTAGTAGCTTCCCTAAGCAACCCGATCTGACTGCTGTACTGCAGATCAGCCTATATTTTCTATATGAGTGGAGTCACGCAGTGAGTACTCATCTTGTCAGCAAAGTGCTCTCCATAGGACTGTTTTGACATTCACCAAGCCTTGTGCCAGTCAATAGCTTGTTCCTTTCTGTTGCCAATGGGTGTTCCATTTTATGGATCTGCCACGTTCACCTGCCGATGGGCACTTGGGCTGTTTCTAGTTTTTGGCTGTCATGTACACAAGTGCTATGAATGTGCATGTGCAAGCCCTGGTATGTGGTCGCATACTTTCATTTTTCTTGGGTGAAGACCTCTAAGTGGAATGGCTGCATCGTGCATTCAACTTTTCAAAAAGCTGCCTTCTCTTCCAGAGAAGTGCCCTATGTGTGGCCATCGCACAGGGGAGGTGGGGGGGGGGGGCCCTTGTGATGTGATGACTCACATCAAGAACCCAAACCTGAACCCTGGCTACCCCGCCTGCATCCTTCACTTCTTAGGAAAGCTCTATTCAGGTTCCCAAGGGCTGCTCCCCTCCCCCCTCTTAAGAGGAAAGACCAAAAGCAGTGGAGTGATACATTATATCCAACCAAGTCATTATGCCATTGCTCCAAAAAGGAAGGGAGTCATTTTTTTAAACTATAAGAGAGTTTAACAGTAGACCGACACATTAAAGTGCAGTTTTATTATTTTTTAGTGCCCATGACAGGTGCATTTTACTCATTCAATGAGAAAATAAGAATAATTTTAATTGACATGTTAATTGAAAATAAATTCTGCTGATGAAGTTATTTAAAAGTACTTGAAAATAATGTCTTTTTACTTGTTGATACTATTAGCTAATCACAAACTTTAAATTACCTATATATCTTCCTAGGGTAGTGCTAATTACAGATTTTTTTCGATGTATTATTCTGTAAGAATTATTCTGTAAGGAGCTACTCCTTCCCATAAATGATGCTTCTGAAGTCTCTTGCATGGATGAGTGGTTTTTTCCTTAGGTTACATGAATTCTTGTTTTTATAGTCTGAATTAAGATGTCTTTATTGCTCCTACAAAGTGTAATAAGGTTTGTGAGTTTAATAAGTTACCTGCTCTGCAGGCTGCAGCTTTGAAAACACATGGTACGGTGTGCAAGGTCTGCTTCTGTCAAAGCATGTGCCTTATGACAATGCTGGAATCATCATTTTTGCGTAACTAGAAATTACCAGTGTTTTAAATGTGCTCTGTACTTTACCTTTTTATCTTGAAATGTCTAGTGCCAAAATTTATTTGCCTTTCTAATGTTTGTTGATTTTTGTTTGAAAGCTGTAAAGGTTGTTCCAGGAATCAGCATGTACTCAAAACTTGAAAGAAAATGTTTGGGTTGAAAAAAATTAGGTTGCAAGAGGTGGGGTGAAGCTCAGTGGTAGAGCACTTGCCAGTATGTTCAACACTCAAGGCCCTGGGCTCCATCTCCAACATTGCCAAAAAAAAAAAAAAAAAAAAAAAGTTGGTTGCAAGCCAACCACAAGCAAACAGCTCCTAAAGCTTTGTAAATATGCATTTGTTCTGTGGCCATGTGTATACAGGTTAGCTGTCATTTCAGGGTGCATATCTGAAAATGCAGTGCAGGAGTCTTGACCTCAAGCTCTGGAGCTCTTGAAGGTCTCACCCTGCCCTATCCCCCCCCCCACCCCGCTATCCCTGCTTGGAGATGGATCCTTCCATCTCCAGGTCCTGCTGGCATCCTTACTCCTACAGGGAAGACCCAGTGGACCCCTGCAGTCCCAGGACCAGCTGCTGTCCACATATACTTCCTTTGGGCTTCCCTAGGGCTATCGCTTCTGGACTCAGGACCTGCCTCCCTTCAGGGAAGCCTGGCCTTCTCTGGGCTCAGGACCTGGCCTCCTGGGGAAGCTTGGCCTTCAGATTTGGCCTTCTGGGGAAGCCTGGCCTCCTCGGGACTCAGGACCTCCCTCCTCTAGGCTGAGGATCCCCCCAAAAGTTGGCCTTGTTCTCTAATCTCTGCACATCCCTGTCCCCAAGTTTCTTTGATTCTTGCACCACTACTTGCACTTGTGTTTTTGGGTTGGTATTTGTGTCATCCTGAAAAGTGGGCAAGGCACTTACAGTTCCCACTTTAGAGAGGAGGAAACTGGAGCCCAGAGATGTTGGGGCAGCTTCCTACAGTCCTTCTGGGAAAGTCAGGCCAGGCCTGTCAGGACTGCCCTTGCCCTGGGGTTCCCAGTGACATCAGGAGGACTCATTGTCCTGTGTTGGTTTGTCCTTGGGAATGTCTCTCACCTGTGCAGCGTGCAGTCCCCCTCCCTCCCTGAGACTTGTGTGCTACCGGCTCTGTCCGGTTCCTTCAAGTGCAGACCTCTGAGGAGCACTTTATCTATGGGTTAGTCTTTCTGTCCAGTTCTTTGATTTACACAAACCGCTGCACTTTGAACTTTTCTTATTAGTGCTGACAGTAGTAGTTCCAGGTCCTTTCTTAAAAGCTTATCTAAATTCTGTGATCTTACATTTGCATGTTAAAATCGAAGAAGTTCATTTGTGGAACTTTGGCCTGAAGACTTGAGTGGTTTTGTCTCCTTCCTTGTGAAAGTCAGCCCGAGTGTTTTAACAAAAGTGGCTTTTGCAGTCCTTTCCCCAGCTGCCTTGTGCTTCTGGAGCTCTTAGGACAGATGGCACTCCCTACTGTCCCTCCCTGGGTGTCTTTTCTGCAGAAAATCAAGTATTGCTTGTGAAATTGAGCCTTTTCAATGGAAAGTAAATGGATTTTGGAGGTGAAAGAATCCAAGAAGTCTCCTCAGACCTCACCATTCTCAAGGAGGAGACTGAGTTCTGTGGGATTTGCCATCCTCACCTGCCAGGGCCCCTGGTCACACAGTGCCACCATCTCCTAAGGCCAGCTTCTCAGGGCCTCTGTCTCACTCAACTGGTGTCCACTATTTTTAAATGAAAGAATGTTTCCCTGAGTTTATTTGAAGGATAGACAGAAACTCATCCTTTGAGATCTCCCAGAATTGAGAGCAGACTTAACTCTCATTGTTGGGTAGAAGAGCCTTCAAATAGTTCTCGCTTCTCCTGTTAGACCCATGTTGTCAGAATAGATATGAAATGACTTTCCTCCCTCAGACTTCAAGCCAGGCTCACGGCTGTGTGCTTCTACTGGCCTGACTATTCCCCTTATGCTTCTGCCAGCTGGGGACAGCTCTGCCTGGACAGTGCCTCCTTCTCACACTGCCTCTGGTGATGCACAGCCCACCCCTCATGGAGACTGTGCGGGACAGGGCCTGGGAGCTTTGCAGGGAGCCACTTGTGTTCTAGGAGGCTGAATAGGGGTGTTAGGGTGTGGGGTCACCTTTCCACCCATGCTTCCATTCATCTGCCAGTCTTGGAACCATCAGGGAGGGGCTGGTGTGCCTGGTTTCAGAAGGCTGGGAGAGGAGCAGCTTCAGGGGGACGTGGATTTTGTTCTGTTATGCTCGAATTCGGGACCCCCAAAGACCACCAGAGACCAAGATCGATGTAAACAGCAAAGAGGTGTTTATTGCGAGCTAGCTCGGTCCTCCGCGCGCGCACACACGGCAACTGGTGACGCTGAGAGGCCCCAGCCCAGGGTTTGCAGCAGTTTTATACATTCTTTGGAGAAGGCAGGGACCCCCACATACATCATAGCATCTCTTAGCAAATCATCACACACCACGGGAAAATCAAATAACAACTCTAAAATATGATTAGCACATTCACTGGAGGGAACAAGTTGGGTAGGGGTGATTGGTCAGTACAAAAGGGGTATTCATTTGAACTGATTGGCTTGAGCCAAGAGGGGTATACGTGCTGAACTACATGGTTTCCCAACACGTTATCAACCACCATAAACTACTGGGAGGGTCATCTGGCATCCCAGGTATTTCCTTGTCTCATGCTGATTGGTGGCTGCTAGGGGGTTGCTATGGGTCCCCACCTAGCCTGACTCAGTCAGGGACACCTGGCACAGCAGATCTCTCCTGTTATTTGTAGATAAACAACTTAGCAGGGTGGGAATGTGCCTAGGAATGCTCTGTGGGTCTTTCCAAGGACAAAGGTCATGTTCCTTCCTTGGACAGGCTTTGCTCTGAGGTAGAGGCTGTTTTTTCAGTTCTTCTAGATAGTTTTGAGTGGGTATTTTGTTATAAGGCGAAAGAAAGAGAGAGAGATAGAGAGAGAGAGAGAGAGAGAGAGAGAGAGCCAAGAAACTACTAGAAAAATACATTTTGGGGTTTAGGTGCAGCCCAGGAAGTAGTCTGAACTGGGACGCCTGGCTTGGTGAGAAGAGCAAGGAGACCAAGGGGCAGTCAGAGCCTGTGCTCCCTGCGGGATGCTCCGAGTCTCAGTTCACCTGTCAGCCTGGGCCATGGCATTTCTCACTGACCGGGTCCAGGAAGGCTGTGGCAATCCCTGTCCTGCTTTGGCCAAGTTGCCCTTCCAAGCTGTAGGAGCCTCACTGGTCCACCTGAGCCTGGCTGTTCGTTTGGGGTTTGTCTCTGGCTTCCCTACTAAGAATAGTCACCATTTCCTTATATCTAGTTAACTAATTATGTCAAGCTTGCCAGTCACTGAACTTTGTTATCTGCCTTGACAGTTTCTTCAGGTACTTGGAAGCACACTTTTTAGTTGCTGCCGACCGAGGCTTTATTAAAGCGTAACTTGGTGGGAGCTGAGGGGGGGGTGGTGGGCTTTCTGCAATCTTGTTTTCTGTGCCAAACTTTCCAGTGATTGTCACATATATCTGTACATGGTACTGACAACCCCACATCTCCACCCAAATATTTTATTTGCAGTTATATGACCTTTTGAGTAATTGCCATCAGCAATACCATGTTCATTTTTGTCTTCTGCTTCTTGATGTCTCCTCTTACTTTTTAAGGCTCATGCACATGGATGTCAGTCTTCTTCCTTGGGATACTAGCATAGAATACCAAAAAGCTTCAAGCTTTTATGGATTATAGGAAACAGCACATTACTTAGCACATGATTTCTGCAAATTCATCGGTTCAAGAGGGTTTTGTTGCCCATGTCCTAATAGAGATGATTGATCCCTTCAAAACTCTTCCTTGTCCAAGTAAATACCTTAGTTATTCACGGAGTTATGTTTTACGAAACCTACAAAAACCTTCTATTGAGAAAGTGTTAGGTTAGGCTTTTCCAGGCACGGAGGAGAAGTTCCACTTAACTTGGAGGATGGGGCTGGTTTCCAGGATGGCTGAGGGAAGGTGGAGACCTGAGCATCACCTACACAGCTGACTGGTCTCTGATCAGGAATGCCCAGCAGTGTCTCCCAGGCACACAGCAGTCTGTGTTGCTGCCCTCGGCAGGGTGCACCGTTGCTTCTTCCTCTAGGGTTCTGCTCATGCCAATTTCCCCTTTCATGCCTGTGCAGTTGTTATGGTTTAGATATGAGGTGGCCTCCAAAAACTTGTGTGTGAGACGCACAATGCAAGAAGGGTCAGAGGTGGACTGGATTCTGAGAGCTTTAACCCAGTCCTGTCTTAATCCCAATAGGGATTAACCTGGAGGTAACTGTAGGCAGGTAGGGTGTGGCTGGAGGAGGTGGTCCCTGGGGACGTGCTTTTGGGGTTTACATTTTGTCTCTGTTGAGCAGAACTCTCTCTGCTTCCTGGAACCAGGTTCCCAGCTGCTTTCCTTTACCACACCCTTCGGTAATGACATTCTCTCTCACCTGTGGTCCAGAGCAATAGCGTTGGCCCTCTAGGGACTGAGACCTCTGAAACCGTGAGCCCTGAATAAACTTTTCCTCCTCTAATTGTTCTTGTCAGGTCTTTTGGTCATAGCAATGAAAAAGCTGGCTGAAACAGCAGGTTATCCATCCATGCAGAGAACCAATCGAAGTCCTTAGAAAGTAGCGTATCTGATGGGACACCTTTAGTGGCCAGGACCCCTGCCCGGCCCTCTTATGCTGCTTGGGAACAAAATAGGACAGGTCTTCCCTGGCCAGCAGCTGTGGCCAGGACCCCTTGCTCACAGTTGGGGGGCAGACATGTCTGGACAAGACCATAGGTAAGTGCTGGCAGCAGCTGGGCTACGGTGACTAATTCTGCTTCTGTTGTCGGTCCCCTTCTTCAGAGGGGACTTGGCCTTTGAAGCAGCTCAGAGGGAAGGAGGTAGTTTTCTCACAGTTCCTGAGATTCCTGCAGGGCTCAGGGTGTTGATTGGAAGGTAGAGTGTTGAGAAGTAGAAGCCGAACCAGAAAAGCTGCTGTGTTATGAAATGCTGGGCATTTTCAAGGTCAAGTTCAGCAACATGATGGCCTTTACCAAAGCTTTTGCCGAGAGAGAGAGAGAGAGAGAGAGAGAGAGAGAGAGAGAGAGAGAGAGAGAGGAAGTGTTAAACTTATTTTTCAAATAAGAAGGGCCTCTGAACTTCTGGGACATCTTGTTAGAAAAGAACCTGAAGGCCAATCTTCACTCTTCTAAAAATAACATGTTTTTCAAATAGTTTCAAACCAATTTATTCCCCTGTGTTTCTCTTCATTGCTCCAGTAGCTAAAAATTATCCTACTTATGAAAATTTCAGGTAGGTATGTTCTTTGGGTCATCTTACCTGATTCTTAGTCCACTTTGATGCAGAAGTCTGACACTGTTATGAACAGCCACATCTCAAGTGCTCTGTCCTTGTAGTTTCTACTCTAAAATTGGTCCTGTAAGGAGTCAAAGAGCAGAGCCCTGGGTTTTACTTTAGAACACTTGAGTTATATAACAGTGATCTGGAAGGTTGTTATCCTGCCTGCAGTGGCCCTGTGGTCTGACCCAAATAGCCCTCACAGGAAAACCTCCTTGAGCAGCTCTGGGCATAGTGACTTGAGGGCTTTGGAGCCCACCCTCCTGTGGGGCATCAGTATTGGGACTTTTTTCTTGTGCTTCATACAGAAGCTCCCCACCATGCAGAGGTGTTGGTGTGTTGTACCAACACACGTGTAAACCGTATAGAGGTTCCCATGTGCTGGGAGCTGCACAGATAATTCTTTACCAGTGAGCAGTTTGCGTTAGATCTGGAAGGTTCTGCAGGGCAGGTGCAGCAAACTCAGGGCTTCTGGAGCCAGGAGGTACAGGTTGGGTGGGACTTGTGAGCTGGCCAGCATGTCAGGGGCAAAGGGACCACTGCTGTCCACTGCAGGCTGACTCTGTACCAAACTAGAGCATGGTCTCAATGTTCTGATATGTCACAAGCAGCCAGACCTGGCTTTCAGAGAAGTTGCTTAACTGTTAAATGCTGGCAAATAGCTTCACACCCATGCACCCGAGGCCTGACAGACAGATGGTTCAAAATTCAGCTTCCCAGCTTCACCCAGCTCTCCCTCCACAGACCCCAGAGGTGGGCAACTCACTAGAAGGAGGGCAAGTCTGGCAAGTGCCAGGCCTCTGGAGGAAGTTCCTGGCAGGAGCGTCCATTACTGTTTACTGACACCAGAGGAACTGCCTGCTTTCAGTGGCTAAGCTAATCAGACTTAATGACACCAAGAGGAAACAAAACCAAGAAACGCCACGCCTTTCACCCTGTGCCGCTTAATTTTTTTTAGCATCCCATTACTTAACGTTACTTTTCTTGTTCATCTTCAAAGCTGTTCAAAATGGATTTGTTATTTTGAAATGATCCTGGTTTACTTTTCATCATTCATGAGTAGTGGAAGGGGAAGGGCTGTCTCCGATCAGACTGCCTTCAGCACACATGTACCTGCAGGGCGCTTGGGACCTTGGTTCTCTGCTGGCTGCAAGCTCTCTGGGATGGTTAGTTCCTGGGCTCCTCGTGAGCTTTGTTAAGGTTCCTTGTCCACAGAACCTCGTGAGCCTCCACACTGCTGAATCTCCTGGTGGTCTTTGTGCAGCCCTTGCTGTGTCACAGGGAGGGTCCTGGCCCAAACCCCTAGGTGGGCCTCCTCTTATTAAAGCTGCTTACTTTAGGCAACTACACAATTTCACATAAGCGAACTAGATGAGGTTGGGGTGGTGATTCATTTTCTTAAAAAAAAAAAAGGAACATTCTTCATGTTAGCTTTCTCGAAAATTTTTATTTGGGAATTATTTTAGATGAACAGAAGTCACAAAGGTGGCACAGAAAGTTCCAAGTGTCCTCCATGGGCTTCCCCCCAGGTGCACCTGTTAGAACTGCCACATTTTTCAGAAGTGGACGTGGGTACAGTGCTATGACCCCGAATGCAGACATGGTTAGGAGTTGTATTAGCTCGAATCCCCTACCCAGAGGCTGTGGCTTGAGAGGGGAGGAAGGTCCCTGGGGTCCTTGCACCTCCCCACAAAGCCCTCCCACGCCTGTGTATGCATGAGGGGTTCCCACTAGCTTTGCAAGGCATGGAGACCATTGCTGCCTGCCTTCCTAGGAGCTCTGCAGGGCCCTGGAGAGGGCACAGGCAGTGAAGGGCTGAGGTCCCGAAAGGGAGAAAAGACCTGAAACTCTTCTGCAGACCCAGGGACTCTGACCCTGTCCCACTGACCTTCCACCGGCCCTGGACAGCCCCAGCCTGCCATTGTTCTGTGGCTCACCAGCATGCAGGTCTTTTGTTTGTTTTTAACTGGGGAACAGGTTTCTAACTGAGGAACTAACTTCTTCAAAACTGAGTTTCCGGTGGGACTGTGAAGCTGTGTGTGGGGTAAGTCTGGTGGAGGGCCAGTCACAGGTGACCTCAGAGGCTATGAACAGATGCCACTCGCATGTGCAAATGTGTGCAAGAGTGGGGTCAGAGTGAGGAATGTGCTTGGGAGATTTCACAGGCTTGAAGTGGTGTAGATGGGTTTGAGACTCTTGCAGAAGGGGAGACATGGAGGGAAATCAGCCTGTGGGGTCGTTCAACATTTGCTGACTGATGGAATGATCAGAATTTTAAAACTGAACTACAAATGGGCAGCAGGCATGGTTTGTGACCCATAAAAGGCTTTCCCCGTGACTTGGTGACTCCTCATAAGGGGCTTCCCTGTTACTCATCCTGCTTTTGGCTGACAGGACTGCACATTCCTCTTCAGGCTTGTTGGAGTTCTTCCTCTGATTTCGTGAGCAGTGTGGACAGATGATCACAGCACTAACCCAGAATTCTTTCTCTGATTTTATGAGCAGTGTGGACAGATGACCAAAGCACTAACCCAGTATTTCTTTCAGAAAAACCAAGCATTTTCTCAGCCAAAAGGTTTTTTGAAGCTCACTGGACACTCTGCTTGGGGCCAGGACAGGTTGCATCATGGCCTCTGCGTTTCTGGGCTCTTCCTCTCGTGGATGCTTTTGGGTGTCATGCCAGAGGAACTGCCCTTTCTAATATAATGGCTTCAGAGTCCCTTTTGGGGATGGCCTCTTCCTGGAGTGTGCTTTGGGTGGGAGGTGATTACAGGTGCTGCCTGGTGCTCTGGCACCTCTGTGGGGTGGAAAGGATCCTGGGTTCTAGGTCTGGAGCCCATGCTGCAAGGTCTTCAGGGGGCCAGAGGCCTTGGTAGTAGCCACTGCTGGACCAGTGCCAGCAGAGCCCTGGCTGTGTCTCTCCTCCCGCCTCCCTATCTGTGGTTCTACTTGTTTCTGAGGTGCTGTCCCCATCCTACCCTGCTTGTAAGTCAGGAACCTCCCTGATAAGGCCCACGGCCCTTGTCACAGGACTGAGTCAGCCAAAGAGCCCAGGATACTGAGTGGAAGCTGGCCCCAGTTAGTGAACAGCAAGGTGGCAGTGTACGGCCCTGGCCCCCAGGTACAGTGAGGAAATGGCCTCCAAGTGTCCTCAACAGGACATGCCTCATTGGCACCCTGCACAAGGAACCTCAAGGGTTACCTGCCCCACACTGCTTGTCCACACCCCCTTGTTCAGGATCCCAGATGTCCACTTATGGTAAGGGGACAGTGACCTCTGGAAGATTCGAGGATACCTGGACTGCCTGGGGGTTTCAGCCTGGGGCTTTGGTGGTGGTGGCAATGGTTTTGCAGGAGCAGAGCACAGGTGGCTGGCTGCAGTCATGGCCTCAGGCTCTGGTTGCAGCCCAGGTGGGTCTTCTCCATGTGACTAGAACTTCATAAGGAAGTGACTTTCAGAAGGCTCTAGAACAGGCAGCACTTCCTATGATTACTGAGGTGAGGACAATTATGGTCAACATCTCTCTCTCTCTCTTTTTTTTTTTTTTTGGTACCAGGGATTGAAACCAGGGTTGCTTAACCACTGAGCCCCATCCCTAGCCCTTTTTATTTTATTTTATTTTTTATTTTGAAACAAGGTCTCACTAATTCCTTAGGGCCTAAGTTGGGCAGATTGGCTTTGAATTCACCATCCTCCTACCTCATTTTCCCCAGTTACTGGAATTACAGGCGTGTGCCACTGTGCCTGTTGATATCTCGTTTTTAATCTGAATTAAAGGCTGTTTTCTAGCTATTCCTTATTTTGCGGAAACCGTGTTTTTGCGCATGTGTGTTCTAAATGTGGTGAGTCTCTAACTTCCAAAGGGATAAACATTCTGAATCCATTTTGGAAGAAGAGTTTTGCTTTAAAATAGTTTATGTGAAGCTTTCAGCAAAGCTTAATTCACAAAATGATGTCTGCCAGGAATTTCCTTAATGAACACCATTATTTTTCTTCATAGCCATGTTCTGTAAATACACACTGAATGCCCATCACATGTGGGGTGTGGGGACAGGGGCAGAAGCTGACCCTGCACCGCCCCTCAGGGAGCTGCAGGCAGGATTGAAGCTGGGTGTGAGTCACAGGAGCATGCAGTTGCGTTGCTGGCACTGCCGGAGAGGGTGACCCTCTGTGAGCAGAGCAGGGACATGTGCTGACCTCAGGAAGAGCAATGGTCACCCCTTGCCAGGGTAGCCTTTGTGTGGCACAGCCCTGTCAACCTACCCCCACTTCCCTCCAAGCCTCTGAAACCCTGGCAGAGGCTGTCACAGAGCAAGTATAGTGACAAGCAGCAGCGCAGCCTCCCTCTTACTCCCCAGGCCTGCTGTACAGGGAGCTGGCCCTTGTCACGGATGTGTCCACACTCACAGGGAGTAGGGGAGTGGGGATACTGTCGACCTCATTTTACAGACCAGGAAGCCATGTTTAGGGACAATTCTCTGCACCGTGTCTGGGAGCTTGGCTCCTCTGGCCTTCATCACGCAGTAGTTACTCTGCTCTGCTATTAGCTACAGCCACGTCTGAGACCTCTACTCTCTTGATATGTGATACTCTCTTGTGCCCGGATGCTTCCAGTTGGGAAATTGTCATAAATGGTGACTTTACACTTAATTGACTAAAAATTCCTTTGAACCTAAGTGCATGACTTGACGCTCCTCCCTTTGCTTGGAGGACTCCACCATACTACCTCTGTGCCTGGTCCTAACGTCTGTCTGGTCCTTAGGTGTTTCTCAGTCCTCGCTCTCTGTGGCTTGAAGGGATCACAATGAACCTCAGTGCAGGAGGTTAGTGGGGCATTCAGAGTGGTCCTGAGTCCTGCTGTCTTGACACCTAGCCAGAACTGGCTTCTTCAGGTGCCTCGACTTCGTGTAGAATGGGACTGAGGATCCCTGGGTTTACAGGCAGCCTGAGTGGGTAGTCAGGCCAAGGAGCCCTGGTCACCTGGTGGCAACAGGCCTGGCAAGTCCTGCTCCTAGAAGTCTTCAAGGGCCTAGAGGGGAGCCCAGCTGGGGTGAAGCCAGGACTCAGGCTGCAGGAGAGGCTGTCCTCTGTGGTCCCTGTACAGTTCACTGACAGTCCTGTTCTTACGTGTTGTGCTGGAGCCTGGGGAGGCGGGCTGTCCATCATCTCTGCCCTAATGGTACTGACTTTGGTGGGGAGAGGCAGCTGAGTTGGTGTTGTGAAGGAGGCCTTAGGGTACCACAGGAGCGGCACTGAAGGGAGGCCCCTGAATGGAGACCCCTGGAGCTTCCAGGAACCAGCTGAGGAGGGTGGCAAGAGAGCCCAGGGCAAAGGGGTTTGCCAATGTTTTTGGACCCTGAAGCCATGAGGCCCCTGACCAGGCTCACTCTTTCCCAGCAAACACACCCGGAGATCAGGGCCTCTACCTCACAGTGGAATTTCCCACCTCCCCTAATGGCCATGAAGACACAACCAAAAAACCTTTCAGCTTTCCCGTGGTTCACTGGACAGTTTTTTATGCTTCAGACAGGGTTCTTGACATGCCCTTTTCCTGTGCCTAGAGAAGCGGGCTGAGCTTTTATGGAACCAAGTGGGAAGGAGCTGTCTGAATTCAGTGGAGAATTAATGGTAAACTCAGGCTCAGGAACTTCGTGAGTAACTTGGTTGAAAGGAGTTGGTGTATTCCCAAGTGTTTCTTCTGAGTCTATGTTGCATATGTGATGAGCTAGAAACATGTTAAAACAGATTTCATGTGGCACTGGTGTCCCCTGTAGTTCTAGCCCAGTCACCTGAGATGAGGCAGAGGTGTAGATGTGCCAAGTGCCCACAGAATCAGGGCTGAGGTTGGGCATCCTGAAGTAGCCACTAGAGCACTTCTTGTCCCAGCCACTCTGGAGCCCACAGGCTGTGCAGGCAGGCTGCGGGGGGTGGGGGGGTCAGGAGGCCCAACATCAGCATCCAATGTGTGGCGATTGCCTTGGTTAGAAATGGAGGATATACTGTGCCAGAGCATGGGCACAGAATCCTAAGGAGCTAAGGTAGAGCTGAATGCTCCCTTCCACCCAGCTGCAAGGAAAAGCTGCCGAATGTCAGACATAGTTTGCACCTTGGAGTGGAAATGTTCTTGGTCTCATGTCATCCTGCTGAGCAAGTCCTCACCTGCTCCTCTGGTCACTGGTGAGGAATGATGGACAGGCACTGGCTTGAGCTGAGTGTTGCAGCCTGTTGCACGGATCCACCTTCCAGCCATCACCCCTGCCTTCTTCTTCCATTCTGGGGCTGCTGCCTGGAGTGCAGAGCCCTCCCCGGGACCTTGCGGGTCTCTTGAGGGTGGCCTATGCTCCAGAGAAGAGCTCTCTGCCAGCTGGAAACATGTAGCATTTGTCAGGACTCCTGTACCCCCCAGGGCTTCCCATGAGCCTCCCTGTTTCCTCTGGCCTATCTATGGCTTCTGCTCTTTGAGTAGCCTGCAGAATAGAGGGAAGAGTGAACAGCTTCAGAGCATCGTGCTGGGCCTGAGAAAATTATTTACAAATTTCCGTCAATAATAAAATTGCGGAAGCTTTAATATTAAGTTAAAGTATAACCAATCTGGATTTTCTCCCTGGTAGACTGCTTTGCTTTGTAACCTAGAAACCAAACCAGAGTCAGAGGTAGGAACAAGACAAACATATTTCTTCATAAATAAATAAATAAGCAAATGGTTTTAAGGGAACCCAACATTCTGTAACACTTTTGAAAACCCTGTTATATATTCTTCTTTTTTGTTACCCTAAGGACAGTGCAGTGGGAGCTTCTCAATGTGACAGCTTTTCTACACAGCGTAGCTCTCCCTCCATGAGGGAGATGGGGCTTCTTTCTGAGGCCTGTCATCAGGAGAGGGAGCTTTTCCTTGCACAGTGATTCAGTGTTGACTGTGGGCCAGCAGTTGACAGGCCTTGCCCTGCCCATGTGGGCGTGGGAGGCTGGGTGTCACGGCAGAGCTAGCCGCAGGGCCAGGGCTTTTTCCTTGGGCATTTGTGAGTTATGGGGCAGGTGTCAAATTCAAGTACTGCAAGGAAGACTGTAATTTGAAACAAGTGCTTCCTTAGAAAGCACCCCAACTCCGTCAAGAGGAAAACAGATTTTCCTAATCAGTCTGCATAGAGAATGTCAGTCTGAGAGCTCAGGGGACCAGGGTGCCCACTGAACAGGCTGTTGGCAGAAACAAGAGGGCTGCCCGTGACGGGCACTTGCACCTCACAGAGGACCGTTGTGTGCTGCATGTGAAACAAGGCCATTGACCTCACAGGCGCACTTCTGGGACGGGACTGGCGAGTCTTGGTACATCTTCCCACTCTCTTTTTGTTGAATGCCTTTTTGTTTTTGCTGCTGTTGTGAACAGTGACCATTTAACAAGCACGATTAGTTATCGCCTCCATGGTGAGGTCAGATGCTTTGCTTACATTTTTAAAGAAAAAAATTTCATTTCATTTTTTTCTTGTTAATGAGATTTGTTAGAATATCTAGTTATTTTTATTCCATGACTTTTATACCTAGCAACAAGTACCTGGAAGACTGGCTCGGTAGTGGTTCCTGGGTGTTTGTATTTGCAATGGAGCAAGCTCATCTGTTTCTTATTGTTATAATGATTTAAGTCTGTTTTCCTTTTCAGTAAATGTGGAGACCTCAGAAACCTGCCTCTCACTCCAGCACATTTTTACAGACATTTCCTAACCTGGGGACTGTAAGCCCGAGTGTAATTTGTCATCCGAGTACCACCATCTTCGTGGTGGGGTTCAAAGACACCTTTTTAAGGTTATTATGTTCCTCAAGTGACTCAGATTCAGCAAAAGTGGATTCATACAGATGTGAGCTGCTAATGATTCCTATCACAGGTATTGGTGTATGTCAGTTCGGAAATGTAATTTTCCTAAAATGTGAGTGACTCTGTTCTCCTTTGAAATGTGCTGAGCAGCAGACTTGGTGCTGCTGAAACGTGAAAGAGATGGAATGGCTGTAAATACATGTAGCTCCTTGCTTCCCACCCGAAGCACAGACGTGCATCTGAGAGCAAGTCAGGGAGTCAGGGTGCTTGTGATCTGTGCATGCGTGTGGGAGTGTGTGCAGCTCACACACAGGTGAATGCACATTCACGTGTGGTGTGCCTGTTTGTGTGTGCAGTGCGGCAAGGGATTAATAAAAGCAAAGCCCACAGCGGGGTCAGCCATAGCAAGCACACCTTTCCCTTGGGGATTTAGAATGATCATTCCTCCTTCAGAAAGCCCCAAATTCCTGTTAAGCTCAGGTGTCAGTGAGTGTGAAGGACAGTTTTGAAAACAGAATGAATCCGAGGACAGGTGCGGGTTTTCAGAGATCTAACCCAGGGCCTGACCAGAGGCAGAGGCTGGGCAGCTGTCCTCCTGTCTGGTGGCCTCTGCCTCTTTCCTGCATGTGGACATGGCCCCAGCTGGGCCTGGTCTGGGGCAGCTGCCCTGGGAACCTGGTGTGGGTCCATAGGGGCTGCTGTAGGCCTCAGCAGGCGGGTAAGGGATCCCTTGTTTTCCTTTGCTCAGTTGCATGTGACAGGTAATCTGCCTTCCTGAAGGGTTCAGGATCATCTGGTCAACATGACTCTGGTCGTTTTCAGTAGCGGTGGAGCTCTGCAGAGGCTGGAGACAGCCCTGGCCCTGTTCTGCAGCTCACTCTGGGTCGGCAGCGTGGGGGAGGTTGGTGGGTGCTGGAGGCTAAGTTTCCAATGTCACTCTTTCCAGAAACACACCGTGCTGATAGGGATCACTCCCCACACTCTTTCCGATGCAGATAGCAGCCCATGACAGGACAGCCCCAGTGGCCCTGCAGTTGGGGATAAAGCCATGCTGCTGCTCACATCTGCACTCGCAGTGATTAAACTCAGGGACTCTGTTCAGGTCTTGGATGTGGCTTCCTGCTGGCTCATCTGCACACCATGCACACAACAAAGGTTCCTGAGGGGAGCTGTCTTGCCGTCAAGAATTTAGTGGAGGACACTCAGGGTCGGCTGCTCTATAAGAGCCCCTCTTGGGGCCAAGCTGTCTACTCACCCTTTTCAGCGAGTTCACCCAGGGCCAGGCATCCATCAGTGTAGGGGGCTCACCCACTGTCACCTACTGCTGAGTTCCGTGATGGCAGGGCCTGGTAGAAGAGCTGCACTGAGGACACAAGCTGGAGCCTAAGATTCCCCACCCCTTTGTTGAGGTTCTGCAGAGGAACACATCTGTAATGTGAGTGTGAATGTGTGTGGAGTGTGTCTGTAGGTGTGTCATTGAGTGTGTATGTGGTTTGTGGTGTGTGTGGTTTGTGTGGTTGTGTCTGTGTAATTTGACTCTGTATGTGCTGTGTGTGGTGTATGAGTGTGTGTGGTGTCTGTGTGTGGTGTGTGAGTGTGTGTGCAGGGGTGAAGGCTGGTGTGTGGTCCAGAAGATCTGGCAAGTGGAGGTTGCTGTGGAGTCCAGAGCCGTCTTCCTCTTTCCAGAGCCTGATTCCTTCTTCAAGGGAACTGAGTCTTTTCTTCCAAGGTGTGTTCAGTTGGTTCTGATTGGATCAACCCACTTTATTGGAGAATAATTTGCTTCATTCAAATTCAACTGATTTCTAAGGGAAACTTTCCTAGCAAATCCAGTCGGGTGTTGGACTAAACAATGGGGCCTCTTGACCTAGTGAAGTTGATACATAAAACTCAGCCTCATTCTCCACCCTACACCTACTTCCAAATAACAACATGCCAATCAATCTCATGGCTCTCAATTTTAAGCAGGCCTAGGAATCCCCTGGAGCACTTGTTAAAATGGGCTGTGGGGCTCCACTCCCTAGAGGGGCCTGGGTGGGGCCAAGAGCTTGTACTTCTGACAGGTCCCAGGTGAAGCTTGTTGCTGCTAGTCCAGGGACCACACTTTGACAACCCCTGGTCTGTGTGATTGATAGGTCTGCCCTTTAGTCTTGTGGTTCAGAAACTGATTTTGTGATTTCAAGAAAGATAGTTTAATTTCTTAGGAATCCACCCAAATGAACCAGGATTACAGTGCTGTTATATGAACTATCAATACCAGTTTGCTAGTTTCCAGAAAGAACTGAAACCACACAGTGAGTGGAACAATCTTTGGCCCAGGAGTAAGAGCCTGGGCTACTACTTTGCTTTTCCCTGCAGCTCCAGGGAAAGCAAAGTAGTCACCTTCAGGAGCTAGGGTAGCAGCCAAGGAACAGAGCTGAGTGAGCTCACTGCAGCCACCCCGAGGGGCCATATTCCCTGATGCTGCTGGACACCGCTGCTGCCCTGGACTTTGTAGTTGTTTCAGGATATTGAGCCAGGCATTGTGTGCAGGAGATGTGTCAAGTGGGAGTCCTCAGTTTTCACTGGCTTGAAGGGATGTTCCTCTCTGATCCCAAACTCTACGAGCAGCAGGGCTCAGTGTCTGCTGGAAGTGCTTCTCGTGAGGCATTACGATTTTAGTTCTTAGGGAAACTTTTTCACACAGGCTGCTTTTAATGGAAGAGGAACCTGGGTGGAGTTGGTTTGTGAAGCATGTCTTTTCTGGGCCCGGTCCCTTTCTTGCTTGTAGTTTGAGTGAAGTTACAGTGTCCCCTTAAAAGTCTATTTCCGGGTCTCCTTGCATGGTGAGGGGACTTCGAGGAAATATTGATATATTTTATACTCTCAGCATTTTTCATGTCCATTTAGAAACCACTTTCCCGCTGAGTGCTGGCTTCCTGCCTCGGTCATGCAGTTGAAGATTTTACATGGACAATGGAGTTCCTTTCTTAATGAAGACCTTTGAACCAAATTGTTCTGCAAAAAAAGTCAGTTTATATTATTTGCTTTAGTGTTCCTGTCTTGGAATCCTGGAATTGTCTTCCTTGGCAGGGAAGTTGGCCTTTGGAAGAAAGAAATACCCTTAGGATGGGTTCTTGAGAATTCCTGTGTGGGCTGAGTCTGTGCTGACCCACCATCTTGGCCTACTGGAACTTTTGGTGGGAGACAGGTGGATAAGTAGCTGAGGACGCGGGGAGATAGGTCCTAGATCCATCTCTGGGCTCCTGTCCTTGAGACACAGGGGTTGCACCCAGTCTTCTATGCCTGAGGAGGCAGAGCCACACCAGTCTCAGCCATTGTTCTCCTGTGTCATTGTCCTATTGGATCCGGGGTTCAGGCAGCAAACTAAGGCCATTTTGAGAACTTCACAGCTCTGATACCAGGCATTGGCTATACAGAAGGCCAAAGGAGCTCAATGTAGACACCGAGGTGATCCAGAACGAGCAGCCACCACCCAAAGGACCAAGGCAGAGACAGGGAAGAGGTGACAGTCACGTGGCCAGGATTGTCCTGGGAGGTGTTGCCTGTGGCAGAGCCATGGCCCCTGGGGCAGGTGGCCCTGGGGCTTGGGTCCTGCAGCACTAGACGAGTATCCCAGGAACAGCTCAGAGACTATGTCCCTCCCTCCTCCCACAGCACATCTAGTGGGGAGCAGGGGCAGAGGGGCCTGGAAGCACCAGGGTACATGGGTCCTTGGCTGTATGTTTTTCCTCTCCTTCCTGAGTTAGTTCGCTTATGTTTATCTCAGGTGAGGGCACCATTAGTGATGGAAGGGTCTGGTGTCTATAAAGAACCAGCAAGGGAATCCACTAATCTGTCTTAATGAACCCCGATGGATTATTCTCTAGTCATTAGTAGGAAATACTTTAATATTTTAAGGGAAACAAAAACCTCACTTACACTTTTAAAATCCTGGAGACAGGAACGTTGTGTAGTGTTTAAGTCTTTGGGGCAGGGGATGTTATGAAATACCCCCACGTCCCTTCTCAGATCTTCTGAATCCCGCTCTGGTTGGGTGTGCAGGGTATCCCGAGATGCCATTCCCACTGTGTGTCTCTTACCTCCGTGGGAGCATGCTCTCATTCTTCTCAGGGTTCCCTGGGCATCTCTTGGCACAGCCCTTTGTTCATTGCTGGAGACTGTGGAGTTGGTACTGGTGCTGAGTTGAATTTGTTCCCTCAGCCTCTGTTGAGGGCCGGTCTCATGCCAGGCTGTGCCCTATAGATGTGGAGGCAGGGGGCAGGGAGCCCTCATGGGCTGGTGCGGACCTGGCTTTGGTTGCAGCAGCGCCCTCTCCTGGCATGGGCACTCTATGGCACCACAGGGGTGAGAGGCAAAGGGGCTCTGACTGCCCCATCCATGGGCACATGCCCTTGTCATTTTCATTGCTTTGAGAACCAGTTGGCTGTGTGTGGTTTGGGTGCAGACTTTTAGACAGTTTTTAATTTAATAAAAGAGGTTTCATCTGCTTGAATATTTTCGTTTCATCTGCACAGTTAGCATTGTAGTTGTTTCAAGCCTTGGACTGGGGAGATGCTCACTGTGTGTGTGTGTGTGTGTGTGTGTGTTTGGCATGTGTTAATTGTACACGCTAATGGGTTCAGTGTGCTGTTTCAAGGGAATACTTATTTGCAATCATTAGCTTGTTTAGGACTTGCACAATTCCCCTGCCCACTCTAGAAAGGGTTTGACTGGCTGGTCACTTAGGGGAGGTCTTAATGAGAGCTGAATTAATGCCTGGTGTGCTCACCGTCTCTCAGGCCCTTGGTTTTCACCTGGAGGTTGATTTTGTGGGGTGGAGGAGACCTGCTCTGCTCAGTGACTGGAGTGCCAAATGGAAATTTTAGACAAAATTTGATTCTTACTTTACCCACAGCCTCAGGCAAACTATTCTGTTTTCAGTGTAGTAGCCTGCTCCTGGGCTCACAAAGGTCAGGCAACAGTTAATGAGGTTGTTTATACCCAGCACATGTTCATCTAGGAGGAAGGGACTACGTGCTGATTTACCCTCATTTCATTAGTGAGAGTCTCGGTCCTTCCCATGTGCCGTGACCCTTAATGCCCTGAACACATGTCATATGGGGTTTCACAACCCTAGGATTTAGGTTCACTTGAGATGATAGCATTAGTGTGCACACAGTGAGAACATCTGTGTCTGTATCCATGTACCATCTACTAACAATTGTCTGTCTATATACCTATCATCTGTCATCTATCAACCATCTATCTGTCATCTATCAGTCATCAACCTATCATCTATATCTATTTATCTATCAATTATCTATCATTTGTCTACTTACCATCTACCTATCATCTATCAAGCATTTGTTATCTATTAATCATCTATCTACTTAGCTACCATCTTCCTACCTATGTACCATCTCCCTACATTACTGCCTACCATCTATCTTCCTACCTACCCACCATCTACCTACTATCCATCCAAGCTCCGTGGTAGTCCCAACGTGCAGCAGGGTTGAAAACCACGGTTGTGAAGGATAATACCAACCCATGCCTGGGTCCTCCTCTTACATTGTGTGTGTTGGCCATTTCATTGCTCGTTGGACATGGTAGATGTATCAGCTTCCTGCTGTAATAAATTGCTGCAGACTTGGTGACTTAAAACAACATGCATTCATCATCTTCAGTTTTGGAGGTCAGAAATCTGAAATGTCTTGCAGTGCTGACATGGGTGTATCAGAGGGTTGGCTCCTGCTGGAGCTTCGGAGAACCATCCCTTGCTCTACCTGCCTTCCTCAGGCTGTGGCCGCATCTTCCTGGCCTCTGCTTCAGTCCTTGCACCTCTCCTGCCCCCTTGTTTAGGACCCTGGTAATTGTGTTGGGATGAACCAGGGAAGCCAGGACCATCTCCTCTCAGGGCCACAGGTTCTCGGGACTAGGACAGACATGTGGGAAGTGCTGTTTTGCCTACAGCAGCGGGGGGAAATACCCAGTCCTCAGCTTCTATTCCAGTATATAGAACCTCCACATCAGCCACACCTTCCTTTCCTTAGAGGTTCTGTGGATGAGATAGGAGCATTGTGCAAAGACTAGAAGTGATAAGATCATGTTCAGAATTTTAATTCCATTGATTTTGTAAAAGGCTACCACTTTTTAAATTTCAGGTCTTAGAAACCATTTCAAGAATAGATGGTATAATGCATGAATGTCTTTGGCTCTGAAGCAAGGCGTGTTTCTGTCACTAGAAGTGTGAGTCTCAACAGGAGTAGGTGTGCCTTGAACTTGAATTTGTCCTTCTAACTAGTATTAATGGAACACCAGGTATGTTGGGCTTCTAGATACAAAAAGAACAAATTCCTAAACCCAAGTTTGGGGTCAGAGAAGTCACCTCTCATGGTCAGTATATTCATGTGTCAGAGTGATTGGTTTTCTTTGTAAGCCTGGTTTTCACTATATGCATTAAAAACACCATCCTGAGAATGGGTCCTCCATGGCAAAAAATTATTAAGAATTCCTATGAGAGACCAATAATAAGATGGCAGGTCTCACCCAAAAGATGATCAGGAGACCCAGGAAGCTGCCCAAGCAAGTGGAGAGGCCCTGAGCCATGGCTTTCAATCCAGCTGCTCATTGGTTGATGGCGGAAGGAGGCAGTGCCTGGGACCCAGCCCCAGAAGAACTGCCCTGATATATCTGGGAGGCTCTGTCACAGAAGTGACACTGAATTAGGTCAAGAAGCTGAATGGGAACCCTTCTAGGAAGGAAAGTATGTGGAGGTCAAGACCTTAATAAAGGAGCGTGGACAGCTCTGGAGAGCTAAGCATGCCCAGAAAGTATTAGTCAGCTTTTCCGTGCTATGACAAACTGCCCAAGATAATCAGCTAAAAATGAAGAAAGGTTGATTTTGGCTTGTAGGTTCAGTCCCTACTTGCTTGGAACTGTTTTGACCTGTGGCAGCACAGAGTGTCATGGGGGGGCGGAGCTCATGGTGGGGCAAAGCTGTGCACCTCAGGGTGGCCAGGAGGCAAAGCGGGGTGCTGGGGTCCCATGTCCCCTCTAGGAGCATGCCCAAGGCCAATGAGCCCTAAGCCCACCCTGCTTCTACCCCAACTCACCTGCCACACATTGGCAGCTGAGGATGACTGGCCTTTGAGTGGGATAGCTGACCAGCTCTGACCCTTCTTTTGCCAGTGCATTTCCTGGCAGGGAAGACTGGGTTCTGGGGGTTGAGACCCTTGGGGGCTCATACCAGCTTCTTCACTTCCTAACCGTGTGGCCTTTGGAAAGTTACCTAATCTCCCAGCCTCGGTTTCCCCACTAATGATAGCACTTCCTAGGATAGAGCAACAGCAGAGGGCAGGTACTTCCTCTGGCTCTATTTACAGATGACATTTTCTGATGCTTTGGAACTTGCCCAGGATGTCACAGCCAACTAGGAGACAGAGTGGGGATTGGAACCACAGTTTTGATTCCCAGATAGGGGTGTCTATCATGCAACAGTCTCAGGACTAAATGCTGCAGGCACAGGGGCTGAGTAGCTCAAAGGAGGACAAACTTGAACTTGCTCTTCAAAAATAATTAGCATTGGAAGAAGACATTTCAAGCAAGTGGACACACAAGCAGGATTATGAAGGCAGGAATAGTAGGATGCCTGGGGGACCTGCAGGTGTTGGTTGGAGGGAGCTGTTTCTCTCCAGGCTTTGCTGCAGTGATATAAGGAGTATTCCATATGCAGATTCCACACTCCCCCAACTCAGTTTAAAGACTCAGAATTGCTGGTTTGAGTATTGAAATCTGCATGTAGGTGAAGGAAGCCATGTGAGCACATGCAGATGGTGATACCCCTGTGGACAGCCTATTTCCTGCTAAGCTGTGTGTGTTGACAGAGCCGCCACAAGACAGACCTGGGCTTTCATTGTGTTGCTGTGGACACAGTGTAGAAGGTGGTCCCAAGGATGTGTGGGGATAGATGTATCTTAGCAGGAGACAGTAGTCCTAAGTGAAGATTCTCTAATGACATGGAGTGGCCGTGGAAGACAGCAAAGCAGCCTACAGCCATCAGGACCCACGGAGAATAAAGTGACCCACTGGCATGAAGTGACAGGAACTCAAGAGTTCATCTGCTTGCCAGGTGACCTACTGGGGAAGGAGTGGCATATGCCCGTCCTTCCCAGATTTTCCATAGAAGAGGACAGCACCAGTGGTGTAGCCCCTCGGGACAAGGAGGACCTGGCTGCAGTTCTCCTGTGCAGCACTCTTAGGTAATGGTGCTGACGGGGAGCACAGCCCTGGAGTTCTGGCTCAGGACAGAAGCCTCAAGCTACAATCAGGAGGCTAAGCAGTGTACTGAAGCAAGGTGTGCATCCCGCAAGCACTTGAGTGATGAAGAAGCAGGACAGCAGAGAAACAGAGTCATGATCGCTCTCAGTACTGAGACCAGAAATCATGGTGACCCTCTCTGGTTGTCAGCGAGGGAGGTGGCTGGAGTCTCTGGACAAGCCCAGTGCTTCTTCCAGATGATGTTCAGTTAGGGCCGGTCCTGCCATCTTTCTTCAGCTGGCTGATCTTGCTGCTGTGTTTTATCTTGGGCTCTCTGTTGCTGGACTTTCACATCTGCCTCTTCAACCTCAGGCCTTCAAACTCATCCTTAACAAGAAGGGCTGCAGTGATATATAGGACTACTGTCTCCTGCTAGGACACATCTATCCCCACACATCCTCGGGACCACCTCTCAGCGGGAGGGAACAGCAGCTCTCATTTTTGCAGCCTGTGCTAGGAAGTTGGAAAGTTTTTATGTACTTTTGAACTTGAACCAACCTTTCTTTTCTTTCTTTCTTCCGTTGATAATAATATCAGTCAGGTGACAAGAAAACTTGCCTGTGTAATTCCTGTCTTGCCTCACATTCTTCCTCCAAGACAATTTCTGTCTTTCTTCTTTTCCACTGTTACTTTGAGAGGAATCAAATATAATATCAACTTTGTGACATCTCTTCACCAACACCTTAAGTAGATACAAATTGATATTGAAATGTTGCTAGACTGATTCTGTTGCATGTTGAAGTAAATTCTTTTGGAAAGATGTAAGACTGATGTTGGAAAGTGTCATTTACATTGGCATCACACAGACCAGGAAGTTGGGTTGCTCATGGGTCTCTCTGAGCTGCCTAGACTTGAGCAAACCATGTCCCTGTCTGTGCCCTGATCTCCACCCCTAGGTGGGGGTTAGGAGGACCATGGGCTTGTGAGGACAAGCAGGACGGGCGCACCTGGCTCAGGGGCTCCGGGGAGGAGCGGGATATGTGCACCTGGCTCATAATCAATAGTAGCTTTTTCTCATCTTTAGCACCACAATTATTTACTCTGGTTTTGTACCAGCCATGGCTATTTCCCCAGGCCTGTGGCAGGCAGCCTTCTAACCTGGTTGGCTTGTCAACAAATACATGAATCTGAAATTTTGAACTAGAATAATGCTGAGCTGCCATGGAAAGTGGCTTTAAGTCCTTTCCTTCGTCCCTGAGCCTGCTTTTACTGACAGTTGCAGAGTCCTAGAGTTTTCCGTTTGGGGACCCTCCACTCTTGGGTGCCATGACAGAGTTGGGTAAGGGAAGGAGGGGCAGGCGGTTATTGGCCTGCGTTCCCCCACCCTGCTGCTGCAGAGCCTTCCCTCTTGCTTGTGTGCTTCTTGAGCACCGGCAGCAGGCTCCTCCCCTGGGCGCACACCTGCCCAGGTGAGGGATTCAGTGCTGGCGCGTGGGCAGACACAGGCAGGGCTGGTCCAGGGCAGGAGGGTGAATCCTATGCAGTTGGGGAGCAGCCGTGGGTCCATGAGTCCACAGCCCCGGCAAATCACAGACTCCCCACCCTTCTCCTCTGCAAAACCATTGAGTAGAGAACCACAAGGAGTATGGCTCTGAACTTGGCACCAAGTAAAATGTTCATCCAGGAAGTTGACTCTGAGGTCCAGCTCAACCAGCCTGGCAATCAATGGCCCAGCTGACATATGCTGCCCTAGGTGTGGCAGAGGGAGCCCAATGTAAGGGAAGAAGCGGGCAAGGACACCTGGAAGACCTGGCCCAGGCCTGTGTAACACACATGGAGGGGGACAGAAGCAGAGCACTTTCCAGAGCTCATCCCAAGGGAGCTAGGCAGGACAGCTGGGATAGGACAAGGCCAGGAATTTTCCAGCCTCACTGAAACACTGTACTTCATCCTAAGAAAAGTGAGACACTGCTGCAGCATTAGAGTGACGTGGTACAACAGATCAGGAGTCTTGGAAGATATCGCGGCATAGTGAGTGGGTCTGAGGAGAAGCCACGCCACAGCCAGTGCCATCTAGTCCAGCTGGATGTCCATTGGGATGCTCCAGCAAGGGCAGATGGAGGCCTCTGGGAAGAGGACACTGGTGCTGTCCAGGCCACTCCAGCTGGAACGTCAGTCAGTATGCTCCAGCAGGGGCAGTGCAGGCCTCCAGGAAGAGGAAGCTGGTGGACAGCTGTTCCGCAGTTATTAGGAGCATCTGCTATGTTCACCCTCGAAGCTGCTGAGGGTGCGGTAGTGAGTACAGCCCCCACCTTACGTGGTCATGTAACAGATGGATGTACAAACGCACCAGGCCAATGGAACACCTTCCACTCTCACCTTAAGAAACAGTTGATACCCGCCACCCTAGTCCCACCTTGGCGATGAGCAGGTGTTCTCAGGCCACTTCCCCAGTGTGCAGAACCCCCGGGCATGTCCCTGAGTGAATCACTTCATGCCTGAGTCCCCAAAGCAGATTTCTCTCATCTGTCCCAGGAGTCCCTCCTAGGTATCCACCCTACCCAACTGATGATGCGGGAAAGGGACTGAGTCCAAGCTCAAAGCCAGGGTCGCAACTCAAACACCCACAGGTGAGGCATCATTTTCAGTCCTGTGTTTCTCAAATGGTGCCCCCTGCTGGCAGGTGAACTCTGCAGCGAGAGCACCAGCTCTGAGACACCCGCCTCATAGTCATTGCTCTGTGGCTGAATGACAGCGATTGTCCTCCTGGTCTTTGCCGACTGGTGTGCTGTGAGGGTGGCAGTGGCAGAAGGGCAGCTGGGCCCTACCAGATCTCTTCTGTTGCTGTGGGACTTGACCTGCAGTGGTACTGACTTCAATGTTGACCCGGGGAGAGCTGTGTGCAGGCCCCGGTTCCTTCAATGCCTATCTCAAGCTTATACCCTTGAGCACAGGCCAGATAGATTCCTAGAGTCCTGGCCATGGAGAGCCAGAGTGGGCTCAGCCTAAGGGTCCTTGGCCAGACCCTTGTGGTACCCCAAAAATGCACACCATGGGATTGTTATGTGAAAGTCCCTATGGGTGGCAGTTTTCGACCATGCAGTTTTTAATCATCTGTAAACCACGTTCCTCTTTTATCTTCCTTAAGGATGCCCTGCAAAAAGCCCACTTCTGGAATCTTTTCTTTCCTTTTCATTCCCCATCCTAGGCCCTTGAGTCCCTCATTATAGCCAAGAGGAGTGAATTAAAATGGGGTCAGAATTTCCTTGCATTTATGGAAAAGTTATAAACAAAATTGAGTTTCTGTATCCAAGAATTTTTGGTAAGGAAGGATTTTGGGTCGGGGATTATAGAGTCACCATAAGTGAAATACTGTTGTAAATATTTCTTCAAGGAGAAAAGTTTCAGAATTCCAGTCAACTTACAAACACACGTTCTGAAACAAACATTTATCTCTGAGTAAAAGAGGGTAAGTACCTGCAGGTGTGTTACATGTCTATTCCATTACACAAATGAATACTTAGTAGAGTTTTCCTAGGAATTGTCAGATACTTATTTTGTTTCTGGATCAAATGGTAAAAATTATGCAAAGTAAAAAAGAAAGCCAATATATTCTGCGTGGTGGTCATTTTCCATCACTTTTATGATAAGCAATTTTGTAAATATTTTGGCACTACATGATTTCAAGTTACTTGTTAAATTAAATACAAGTCTTTTAAAAAATTGCTTTTTAAACATTGGGATATTTTCTTCCAAAAGAAGCTATCTATTCAATCAATAGTAAATCCATGTTTGTATATATTTGTAATTTTAAAAATGTCTTTACCCACAGTATCCTTATCAGTTTTTTATTTCTATTTACATCCTAAAAAGCACCTCCAGAAGGCTGGGGATAAAAGGTTTCGATGAGATAATGAATATAAGGAACTTGGTACAGTGCCTGACACCTGATAATCTGCAACACGCCTGCAGTTGTTATCACCACAATCAGTAACATTGTTGTTCTAAGCCTGATTGACAGTGGCAGAAACCAAGTCTTAAGTACTATAGGTCACAGTTATAAAACTAGAGACTAAGACTTTCTGAAATGTAGTTCTATTGACCTGAAATCTACAGCCTTTCATTTACACCCATAAAAAAAAATAAAGAACAAACAAAAAGATCTTTTGTTCTTAGAAAACTTTTTTTTATACTATGAGCAATGTGCACATTAGCTATTTAATTTTTTTTTCCAGTTCTGGATGAGGTTTCATTTTACAGATGAAGAAACTGGAGATTAAAAGGGGTTAATTTGCTCACCAAGATCCCCTGGCAAGTATGTAGCAAAGCCAGAAAGTGCTCCTAGGCTGGGATCCCAGGCCTCTGACCTCCCTCCAGAGTACACTGTATCTACTGGTTCCTGCAGGCAGCAAGCATTGTCTTTTTAAGTGATAGGAGGCATTGAGGGAGGTTTGTGTCACTTCCTCCTAGAGAAAGTATTTATTCTTGGTTTCATACAAATTGCCAGCCAGAGTAGGAAAAAGTCATCTTGAAAAGAATTTTCCATAAAATGAAGAAAGGTTCCTTTCCATATGTGGAGGTGACCTTTCTGGTGCTATGCCCTGAGTGGGGGATGCATGGGCTGCAGGGCTGTGGGACGTGGACAGTGATCCTTGCCTCTTGTAAATGGCAGGTCCTGTGAGAACTGGTTTGCACCATGGGTGGCAGAGAGGATGTCCTGTCCACAGTAGATCCAGCCAAGGCTCCCTTCAGATTAGGCTCAGCCATGGATGACAGAAAACCCAAATATCAACGTTTCCTGCAGAGTAGAGTTTCGCTTCGTGTGCCAATGGAGATCGGAATCCAAGGCAGTTTCAAGATGACTGAAGCCCTGTTGGTTTCTCTGCTAGACCTCGCACACAGCACTCTCCCCCAGGGCCCAAGCTGGTTACTGGAGCTCCTACTGCCTTGCTTCAGTCCAGCCTGGTGGGAAAGAGGAAAGGAAGAGGAAGTGTATGTCCCTTTCTTTCAAGGACACTTTCCAAACGTCACATGTGACCATCCACTTAGGTCCATCTGGCTAGAATTTAGTCCCATGGTTGTGACACCCCCTCCAAGCTGGTTCCAGAAGAGGCTGTAAACTGGTTCTCATCCCAGGCCCACACATGCCACCTAAAAGGGGTGCATGTGTTGGGGTTGGGGGGTTGAGAGACTAGTGAAGTTTGCCATAGAAAAAAAATGGAAAGAAATGCACAACATAGAGAGATTGCCTCCCCCGCCTCTGTGCGGGCGCCCTGTGGCCTTTGCCGTGGACAGGAGTCCTGAATCCTGTGGGGTGTGGGTCCCAAACTTTTCCTCCAAGCACCTGCTTTTGAGTGAATGACAAAACTCCTTAGGAATCTATGTCCTTAACAAGAAAAGCAAAGATGCCTGCAGCCCTTATTCTTTCAGTAGCTCCTTTCCACATAGCTTTACTGCCAATGAGAACTTCTTGAGGGATTAGATCACTGATGAGTCACTAGCTCAGCCTGTAGCTACCTGGGAAGCTTGCACTTCCTCCCAAAGCCTGAGCTCCCCCTGTGGGTAAGACCACACAAGTTTCCAGGTTCCTCAGCACAGACCCTGGGAATATTGAGGGAGCCAGTAGTTTCTTGCTTTCTTCCACTATAACAAGTGTTATTACACTTGAACTTGAGAGCGCCCGTCCTACAGATGCTGAAGCTCAGGATGCAGCCACGTGACCAGCAGGTCCCTCATCTTTATCAGGGCAGCCTCACACTCCACTGATGCAGGGAAGTGCCAGGACCCTCTCCAAGGTTCTCTTTGTATGATAATCAGGGCAGGTATTTGGGGGTCTGCTTGTCCTGGCCCTGGAGTTTCATGTCATCCCTTGGTATCCTTGGGGGACTGACCAGGACTCTCTGTGGATACAGAGATCCTGGGATGCTGGAGTCCCTTGTGTAAAAGGATTCAGAATTTACATTTTCCCTCTGTAATCCTCCTCTATACTTTAGATCACCTCTTGAGAGCTTATAATTCCTAATATAGTACAAATGCTTTGAAAATAGTTGTCATACTGTTTTATGTAGGGAGTAGTGACAAGAAAAAGTTGCATATGTTCTGTTCAGAAGCAAGTTTATGTAAAACATTTTGCCCTGTGGTTGCTTGAGTCTGTAGGTGCAGAGCCCACTGGTTTGGGTTGGGGCTCCCTTAACCCTCTCAGTGGTTCTTTGCTGACTTACAAATAAACCCCCATTTCTAATGGAGCAAAGGAACTGCCCCCTACTTTAGAGTTGTGGGGGCTGGGGGACTACTTAGGGCTGGGCAGTGAGGGAACTGGGTGGTCTGCAGCTGGGGCTGGGCACCTCTTCTTTCAGTGTGAAGGGATTTTCAAAGGCTCTGGCCTGCAGCTTCCTGGTTCTTGCTGTGTAGGGGAATTCAGTGTTGATCAACACATTTCCAAAAAAGTACTTCTTCATTACTAAGGACGTGGGAGGGAAGTAGATAGAGCTGATTCCTAAGAAAGGGCTTCACAGCCCCCCTCCATGTCTCTGCACCCCTCTTCCTTCCCATCAAGAGCTCCAAATCCATGCACCTCGTGGTCATTTGCTGAGATCTTTGGCAGAGGGGGAGCAGGAGGCCTCCTCAGCACTGGCTTCTTAGCTCACTTGCCCCTCATTCCCCCAGGCTTTCTTGTCCTCTAGGGTGTCACTTCAGAGGCCTTTGACACGCAGGAGAAACCCAAGTGCTTGGCTTCTTAGCCGGGAGGCTGTTGAATTATGCAGGTAGGAAGTCTGGATGGGAAAGGCTTCGGTGCCCTGGGTTCTAGCCTCAGCCCAAAGGGTGTTTTGCTTTGACAGGATGGTTTGCTTTGTGGACTCAGCAGGACCGCTCAGGAACCTCCTTGTTATTATTCTTTTGCTCCGTTCCCTGTGGGCAGCTTTATTATGTAGCTGCGCCCATCACACACCTGGCGGTTGCCTGATAACTCTCTGCATCTCCAGAGCTTTGAGTTTCTTCATTCCCATTTTTGGGGTGAAAGAGAGGGAGAAATAGTCACTTCCAGGGACCCTCTCAGAAAAGTCCATCATCCTTAGCAAATTTCTCCATCTTGTTTGCCTAAACCGGGTCACACGCTTATCCTTAGCCAGGGATGGGGTGCTGCAGATGAGCTTAGGCTGCTCCGCAAGCCCAGCACCATCTGCTTCCCCAGTCTGGGCTCTGAGGCAGATACGCAGGTGGACGTCAAGGATTTGTACTTAGGAGTGGGAATGGGGTTAGGATGGCAACCACAGTGCCTCCCTTGAGAGCCAGCACCCCAGCGCTGGGCCAGGCTTCACTGGACTTCTGGAGGGCTGCTGACCCCTAGTGGCCCAAGTGAGGCATTGGATAGTAAGCTTCCCTCCTCTGTGGGAATCCCAGCAGCCTGCCACCACACACAGGTGATTGTGAGCAGAGCAAAGCCTCCAGAAGCACTTCATGACTACATGAGTTTAAGTGGAAGCCTTCCAAAGACCTAGGATAGCCCTCTTCTGACCTTGTAGAGATGCATCCCATGCATGTGTTCTGTGACTCTTGTCACCTGCAGTTATCCAGAGTTTGTCAGCTCCCCAGGTGCAGGATGAGCCTCCCAAGGGTGTCACTGTGTGGGAAACACCCAATTCCTCACTTGAGCACCCCTGCCTAGTGGGGACTGCTGCCCAGTGCTCCCAACCCGCTGCAGGCACTGCCTTTGCATGCGGATGAGATCTGTCTGCCTAATTGTACTCGAGAAAGAAACTGCCATCAGTGATGTGTTGAGGCTTTCACACAAATGTGAACGTGTTCCAGCTACCCTGGTGCACAGCATTCAACTGCCTTTGTGTTGTGGGTTGGCAAGGTGTGGCCACATCACAGAGGGCACCCTCTGTGCAGGACTCACTGTACCATGTCACCGCAGTGAGCTGTGGGCAGAGCTGAGTTGGATGGGGCCCTTCTATGACCTGGGTGACACTCTCTGTGGTTTGGGTTATGGGTCAAGAGGAAGGCAGGAGCGTAGAAATTATAATATAGGATGACTCAAGAAGAGAAAGAGTTGTTTTGCTTTCAGCTGACTTCTAGTTCATGTGTGAAATGAGGCAGTTCTGAGGCTCAGAGAGATTTAGCAAAAGCCCAGGATTAGAAGTCAGCTGCCATTAGCTGTGGAGGGCACCGAAGGACAGGATTTCTCAATCTGGGGTGAGGGGAGGGTTCTGGGAGACAGGGTAGCCACACTGTCACTGTACAAGACCCGGCAGCTGCTCTTGTTTTGGCAGGTGAGGGCTGTGCTGTGTGCTCCCCAGAGGGACAGCCCCTGCAGGATGGACCCCACTGCCCTCCTGTTCCCTTTCCACAGGGGAGAAGACAGCAGGCAGGAAAGTTCCACAGTGATCACATGGGACATGGGATGGGAAGAAATTTAAATCCCTGACACAGATGACCGAAGAGCCGGACTGTGACATCACGCCTCAAGCACTGTGTCCTTCAACAGCCTGCGCTTGTACCTTAATTAGGCAACTAAGTGCAGTTATCATCAGGATGACCATTGATACACTTTTGATTTTGTGTAGACAGTAAAGATAAATGCTGAATATTTTCCACCTTTTAGTTGACATATTTCACATCTTGCTTTGGAGTCTTCCTTTGAGAGACATAGCTTTCTTGCAGAAATAACATCCTGGTAGTGCTGGGAAACCACAGCTGGACAGCTGTTTAATTCTGGCAAGGAAAAAACCAGGGCTTCTCTTGGCTGCAGGCATGAGGCTCTGAGTTGGGACTGGGCTGGTGTGGGCAAGGGCTCTGCACCTGCTGCCTCACTAAGTGCTCCCCACAACCAGTGGGCAGTACCACTCCGTGTGGACTGTAGGGCAAGGCTAAGCTAAATTACAGCATTTGCCCAAGGCATAGTTACCAAAGGGTATGGCAGGTTTGAAATCCAGATCTCTCTAGCTCAAGGGCCCCGTTCTTCCCCTGACCTCCATGTCCCAGTCTCAAGGTTTTGTCTTAGAAATGAAAATATGAATTACAGTGAACATTTGTCCTGTTGGTTCCCAGACAGCTTCTCCAGAGCCCTTAGGTTTTCACCAAGAACCTGATTGTTCTCGTCTTCGCTGTGATGAGACCATTACTAATGAGCACATTCTGGCTGATCACCTCACAACCATATGCTGCTGGATCACCGTGCGGTGCCGGTCCTGTTTGTGTTCAGGCTGACACTGAGAAGTAGTTTCTAATCCCAGAGACTGGGCTACTCTGCTGTCCCCTGCTCCTTGACTCAGGCAGCAGTGGGCTACGTTTCCCAGACGCCCTTGCAGGCGAGAGATGTCATGTGAACTGTTACTGCCAATGGTATGAAGTAGCAAGTGTTGTGGGTGGGGCAGGGGCTTCCAAACATCTCCCCAGGAGTGGCTGACCCAGCAGCACCCCCCTCTCTGTTTTATTCCACCTGGGGGATACTGCAGTACCAGGTCAAACTGTGAGGTAGGTGGAGCAAACTCTGATTCAATCTCCCTGCTCCAAATTCCATTAGCTGTATTGTCTTCAAGCAGAGGACTTACCAGGTATTAAACTAAGAACAGGTACACACCTGGCCATGGAGCAGTGGCCAATGTCTCCTCACAATGTCTTCTCTTCCAGGCTGGAAGGAGGTACAGAACTAACCATGGGTTCAAGGACATGTGTAGGTTGGCTGAGGCAAAGATGGAAAGTCTAGGTGTCTACTGACTGCAACCCACTCATTATGTGGGGAAAGGAAGCTCTGTAATATTTTAAACAAGTTTATTGAGATAGAGTTACAGACCATAAAATTTACCTGTTTGAACGGTGCAACTCAGTGATTTTCAGTAAATATACAAGATATGCAAACATGACAATCTAAATTTAGAGTCTTTCTATCACCGCCAGATGACCCTCCTGCCCTTTGGTGGTCAGTCGTCTCCCACTGGTCTGCCCTCTGTCTCTATAGATATTCATTTTCTGGACATGAAGTGGGATTATCATATGTCATCTTGCACAGGGCTTCTTTTGCTTACCCAGGTACTTTAGACGTTCCTGCATACTGTGCACGTTCCAGTAAGGGGTTTCGGCCTACGGCTGAGTAATATTTCCCATCTGGCTCCACCACATCAGGTTCACCACTCAGTCGATGGGCACGTGGGTTGCTCCCACTCTCAGACTTGGCACACGATGCTGTCATACATTTTCATTTCTTTCAGGTAGGAATCACAGGGTCCTGTGATGGATTTCTCTCTCATTTCCTGACACCTCCAAACTACTCAGCAGTGACTATACAGTTTTGCATCCCCACCAGCAGGACAGAGGCTCCTGTTTTTCCGTATCCTCGCCAGTGGTGATTTGTCCTTCTGATCCAACCATCCCAGTGGGCCTGAGGTGGCATTTCACTGTGGTTTCAGTATTCGCCTCCCTGTAACTAAGGATGTTGAGCATCTTTTCTGGACCGTCCGTCTTCCTCTTGATTTCTGAGTGGTCTTCGGTCCTGGTACACGCCCTCATCCAGAGGCTGCACACCTGGGCACGTCCTCCAGACCCTGCCTGCTTCTTATTATCTTTTTTTAATCTTTTTTTTTTTGTCTTTTTTTTTTGGCGGGGGGAACTGGGGGGTCGAACCCAGGGCTTTGCGAATGCAAGGCAAACGCTTTGTCACTGAGCTACATCCCAGCCCACTTCTTATTTTCTTATCCATGTTTTCTGAGGCACGTTTTAATGAAGTCCATTTTCTCAGCTTTTTCTTTCAGGGATCATGCCTTTGGGGTCTCAGCCCTCTTGTCTGATCCAAGGTTGCAGGCATCTTCTGCTTGCTCTTCTTACAAGTTTTATGGCACTAACCTTTGTATTGCGTGCGTGGCCCATTTTGAGAGTATGTTTACGGGGCGAGGTTCCTAAACCCCCCTTTGCATGTGTGTACACAGCTGTTCCAGCCCTGTCTACTGAGAGGACTGTCCTGACCCTATGGGCTACCTTGGCACCTTTGCCGAAATTAGTGGACTGTAAAAGTAAAGTCTGTCTCAGACTCTGAGTTCTGTCCCGTTGACTGACACCTCAATACTCCCTCTGGCCGTATGCTATCCTCATGAAGATGGCTTTGTAGTGATACATTTTGGGGTTGGGAAGTATAATTTTCCTGCCTTAGTTATTTTTCAAAACAGTTTTGTTTTTTCTGGGTCCTTTATACTTTCATATACATTTTAGAATCAGTTTGAATTTCTGCCCAAACGCCTGTTGGAATTTTTATAGGAATTGTATTGAATGTATTGGTCACTTTGAGGAGAAGTGCCCTTAATAATAGTCTTCCAGTCCATCTCTTCAGATCTGCAGTTTCTTTCAGAGACGTTGTATAGTTTTCTGTGTGCAAGCGTTGTACTTCCTTTGTTCCCCAATTTTAAAGTCACTATGATAGGGACTTTCAGATACGCCCTTGGGACTTTATGAGTTTATTAACTTCCCACTTCTGAGTCTGCCCGAGCTTATGCTTCCTGTCCCCAGTGGCCTGTAAGGTTCTAGACAGCAGAAATCCTGTGAACAAAGGCCTGGGGGCCACAATTCCTCCTGTGGGTGGGAAGAGTGTTCTGTAGAGGATGGAAAAAAGGCGCCAATGCTGGGGTCTTTGAAGGTCAGGATGGGAGGTCAGCCCTGGTGGACACCCCAGCAAGCCTTAGCCGGCCCTGGGCCCCGTGTGTTGCCATTGAGAACACCCGTGAGGACTGTGATATGCCCTTGGTAAAGTGAGTGTGCCCCGGATGTCAGCCTTGGCCTTAATGTTTATGGCCCCCTGTATCTGGGGTCCTGCAAATGGGGCCCTGAAGTTGCAAAGAGAGATCTAATTTAGGTCCCCCTTGCCAACTTTATGATTTTAGAGCTTCATTTGAGGGAAAGCTGTTCTGATCATTTAAGTCATCCTAATTTTAGGGACTGGTCACGAGTGTCCTGAGATAAGAGGTCCCTGTGGCCAGATAGTTCAAGGCAGCATTGGGCTCAATAAGTCAAATGGATTTCTTTACTGGATGCAATTCAAATCATCTTACCTTAGCCCATCTGGAAGATCTCTCCTACTCCTGACACCCCAAGAGCATCTGACAGGCCTGTGTCCTGATGAAGCAGTGCTGAGAAACCCTGGTCCATCACATAATAGACATTTAATGAACTTTAAATGGCTGTCATCACCACTGATCAGTGGTCTGTATTGCTCTGACCTTAAAGTAAGAACAGCTCAGAGATAGGCTGAGGTTCTCAATGACTGATGTCAACGCACTTGTGGTTGGTAATTTACTCAAAGATACCTACAAACCTTGTATCCAAGCCTTGTGTTTTTTTTTTTGAGGAAAACTCTTAAACTTTTAGACTTGTGAGAAGCACAGATGTCCCATGCACCCTCTGCATCAGGCTGGAAGAGGCTGAGGTGTCCTGGACATGGAGTGGCCACCAGGTGAGGACAGAACAGTGGGTGAAAAAATGCCCCCAATTGCCAGCTGAGAATAAAGCAGAGGGTGGAAACAGAGTTGCCCTTTATCCACAGCATTTCCACCTGTGTTTCCAACCACAGGTACATTTAACTGACATAGTTTTTTAGCTTTTGAAGCTTTTGGTGGAAAACAAATTATTTAAATTGTCTCAGTGCCGTGGTCAAAACTAACTCTGAGGCTATGCTCACACTCCCCGTCCCTGCAGGTCACAGCAGCCTTCAGGCACGGCCCCTTCATTCCCCGAAGCCTTCCCTCCCTCCCATGGTGCCCCCAGTGTAGACACTGCTCTCATCTCCTCCCATCCTATCTCCCTTCTGGTCCATACCCTTTATCCTCCCGTCATCCACCCACCTATCTAGGTATGTCCCCTTCTCAGACCCCTTGGTGGCTTCCTTAGTTTGGCATCATGGGCCCTCTGTCCCATGGGCTTGCTGACATCTGGCCTCATCCCTGGCCACCTCCTTGCACTCTACCAAGCGCCACCTGCTGGATGCCATGCTTGCTGTCCCCAGCTTCACTCCCTCTGCCCTGTCCTTTGCCTGCCTGTTTCTACTCATCCTTGAACTCAGCTCAGCGTCACCTTCTCCAGAAAGTCTGTCCACGCTGGCTGATGGGGTCCCAAGAGAAAGCCGCTGCAGCTCACCTAAAACCTCAGGTGCAAAGCAACCTGGTTCCAGCCAGAGAAGGTCACTGCCAGTGCTAAGTGGGTTAAGGAGCTTCCCCAGACTGGTGTGTCTGCTCCAGGTGCTCACCCAAGACTGCCCCTCTGCTTGGCATTTTTGACACCCACCATTGGGTATGTTTCCCTCGTAGTTCCTTTTACTGGTTAATCGGCTTTGCCGACCAGGTGCCCCGATGGCAGCTGGGTCCACACTGCATTTTACTGGCGCTTGTTATGGTGGTAGAGGAGGATTGGAGTGTGACATGCCACCTCCTATAAATCCCTTTCTGCTTTGTGACAGTTCTGAGCGTGGGCAGACTCAGGCTGTCACAGCTCTAAGCCTGTTTTGAATGACCTCGGGAAACATTTCCAGGACTCTGCCTACTGCCCTCCTTGTTTCAGGTTTTCTTTTCACCTGCAGTGTGCCACCATCCAAGAGCCCAGATGTGAAATAAACTCACAGTCCTCACTTGTCCTCTGGTGGGGCAGACCCACAGCAGCCGTGGCTGAGCCAAGCTGGATGTGGACCCCGGGCTAGACAGCCCTGTGATGGTGGTCAGCAGAGGAGGGCTTGCAATGCCCCTGTACTGTGCCCACTCAGGCCAGGCCAGGCCTGAGGAGCAGCTGCCCTGTGGCACCTCCATCCTTGGGTGCCATCAAGCAAAGAGGGCTTTGATCATCCCTGATGCTCCAGTCACATGGCCCTGTCAGAACACCATTCCTAATACTGATGTTCTAGGGAGGAGTTTTAGGGACAAAAAGCTGCAGATGACAACTAATCTCATTTAAAGTGGGGACAGCAACCTCTGAGATTCAAAGCTAACCTGGAAGCACTTGGAATAGTACAGAAGCCTCTGAGCTTATAGGCCTCCTGACCCTTGGGCCTCAGCCTCTGCCCCTACCTCTCATAGGGTTCCTAAGTGCCTCAGGTTCATTTCTTCCCAGGAAGGGTGACCTGGAGCCTCAGAAGAGCACTACTGAGGCTCCCAGGGCCAGCATCCACTAGCCTCAGCAGGGCCTTGGGGTGACCTGGGCAGGGAGTTCCTGCTGCTGCCCAGCACTGCCATCTGTCATTGTGCCAGGAGCCTTGCCAAGGGCCTGCCCTCCTGCTCACACACCTCCTGCCACACTGCACACAAACCAAGTATGGAGAAGCCAAGTAGCCTGCGGAGGGTTGCAGAGAGGGTCAGCTGTGGCCATGGGAGGCCCTGTCCATCTGCATCACACCACAGGCCCTTTTCCCCTCTGACAACCCTTGATTTATGTACATGAACAGAATTATGTGTGCCAGCTTCTTTATCTTCAGATGACGGGAAGCTTAACTATGCAGCGTTCACTGTCTTAATTATTCATTGCTTTAGAGTAGTGTGCTTCGGCTCCGCCCAACAGAGTCTCTTGGCTCCGATTTCCTGATGGTCAGGAATCCTAAGGCTGCGAAGCAGGTGGTTCTGGCTCCAGTCCTCTCTTGATGCTACAGGCAGCATGTCCATGAGGGCTGCAGTCATGTGGGGGCTAGAGGATGCTCCTATGTGGCTGGAGGCTGGGCCTTAGCTCTTCTCCATCACCCTCTCCTTAGGCCTTCATGTGACCTGACATGGCACTTCTTGTTTCTACTCTGTGAGGTCACCAGGTCCAGCCCTTACTCTAGGGGAAGGGATTAGGCTCCATCCCGTCCAGAGAAGACTGTCAAAGAGTTTATGGACAGGTTGGGTGCAGTGGTGCACACCTGTAATTCCAGCAGCTCTGGAGGCTGAGGCAGGAGGATCACAAGTTCAAACCCAGCCTCAGCAATGGCCAGGCACTAAGTAACCCAGTAAGACCCTGTCTCTAAATAAAATTCAAAATCGAGCTGGGGATGGGGCTCAGAGGTTGAGTGTCCCTGAGTTCAATCCCCAGTATCCCTCCCCTCTACCCTCCCAAAAAGAGTTTATGGACATATTTTTAAAACCCTCCACCCTCCCTAATCCATATCCATCCACTGTCCGAGGCAAAAACAAACAAACAAAAACCAAAAGAGCAGAGGACAGCGCTGATCACCACCACTAGGTGGAAAGCTCAGCTCTTTCTACTCATCATCCCCTTGTGTTCTGGCCACCAGTGGCTCCTTGGAGACCCACCCCAGCAGTCCCTGGAGAAGGCTTTTGGCACAGTGGCTTTCACCAGGGGATTTGCAGGGCCTGGAGCTACCTGGTGATAATCAGGGGTGGTCTTCGATGGAGCCTCACAGGGGCCCCTATGGTCTGTCTAGGATCTGACTCTGCTTTCTACTGCAGGCTTGTGGGGACCTCCAGACTGTTCAACAGGTGGGGTGACTCTGAGGTGGGGCTGTGCCCTGCTCCTACCTCAGTGATGACCCAGAGTCTTGGTTGGGATTGAATGGTGCTGTCCTGGTTTGCAGGGTCACTTTTCTGGCGACCCTGTAGGTGGCCATTCCCAGCTCTGACCAGACTCCAAATGGACACTCTGCCAGAAGACTTCTGTGGGCCCCAGAGGGCAGCCCTGAGGTCAGTTGTGTAGTTCAAGGTGATTGTCCCCTGTGAAAGAGCAGAACCAGGTGTGAAATCGCAGTGTGTTCATGGCTACCCTCACGGCCTTAGATGCCAGGAAAAAATATGGAGCATTACAGTTTCTTCCTATGAGTTCTTCAGTAGAGAATGTTCAAAAATCTTTAACTTTGGGGCTAGGGCTGTGGCTCGGTGGTGGGGCGCTTGCCTCACACTGGGTTCGATCCTCGGCACCACATGAAAAATAAATTAACAAAACAAAGTCATTGTGTTCATCTACAACTAAAAATATTATTGAAAAAAAAATCTTGGGGCTGGTGTTGTGGCTCAGTGGTAGCGTGCTTTCCTAGCATGCATGAGGTACTGGGTTTGAGCCTCAGCACCACATACAAATAAATAAAATAAAGGTCCATCAGCAGCTAAAATATATTTTTTTTAAAAAAATCTTTAACTTTCATTCTGTCTGCAATAAAAAGAAGTTTACACTGTGGCAGGGGGCAGTTACCAGGGCAAAGTCACTGGACACTGAGGAAACAGACGACAGGAGGAGAGGTGGGCCTGGGTCACCTGTACGTGGGAAGCGCCATGCAAATGCTTCTGGAACTACTGTGACTCTGAGTTAAATAGTAGACAGACACTGCTGTGGCATTTAAAACGTGGCTAATGTTACAGAAGCAAGTTTGGGGGCAGGGGAGGCGTAGGGGAGGGATTCTGCCTCACCAGTGGTTGGTGATCGGGGAGATCTCACTGTGGGGCAGCAGCTGGGCGCGTGAGCAAGTCACAGCAGTGAGCAAAGAGGGCAGGGCCCTGGGGAGGAAGGACTTAACTCCACTGAGAACTGGCAGAGGGTGTCCTCCAGGGACTGGGCGAGCACCGGAAGAGCCGTCACATGGAAGTGGTCCCAGCTGGCCCTCCACAGAGTTTCCCTTCTGCTCTGAGATGGGGCCACCACAGGGTTCCAGCAGGCCTGAGAAGTGGTGGGCTCAGACCCTCTTTTCAAAACTGTTCAGCTACTTGTAGAGAATAGACCCAGGGGGAGGGTGGGAGCCAGCAGCAGGGGGTGTAGGTGAAAGCTTTGCTGGTGGGAGGCGATGTTTCTGAGCAGAGGGCAGTGGCAGGGTGGTGAGGGCCAGTGCTGGATGCACTGAAGGTTGGCCACAGGCCTCCAGCAACTGGCCTGGGCGTTCTGGTGGAGTGCTGTCCAGGAGGACTTTCTGATGGTGGAAGCATTTTGTCTAGTGCAGAAGGCCTAGCCCACGAGGCTGTTGGACACTCACGTGACCCGGGCAGAGGAACAGTCTGGGCTTTATTTAATTTAGACAGCTGTGTGCAGCCAGGGGCTGACACGCTGGACGCCGGCTCCTGTGAGCTAAAGGGAGGACTGAGGAGGACAGCAGGGACAGGCTGTGCCAGGAAGAGAGCCAGCAGGAGCCAGAGGCCTTGGGAGCCAGCTCTGCAGGGCTGCTCTTGGGACTTGGGAATGCACAGCCCCTTCAGTTGCACGCTGGGGCAAAAGCCTGATTGGAGGTGCTCAGGAGAACAAAGGAGAGAGGGAGTAGGGAGTTGCAGCCTCTTGGAGGGCTTTGGTAGCTATCTGGAGATGGGGGCGCTGAGTGGCCTGGGGATGGGGAATCAGGTATGCCAAGAGCCCCCTCAAAGTTTCACGGTCATGGATTTAACACAAGGTTCCTCAGTGCCACTGTACGTTTTCCTCCAGGCACAGAGTGGCACAGAGCTGAATCTATCCATGGGGTCTAACGAGGTAAGCAGGAAGTGCTGGGACAGGTGACATGGCTCCAGAGGTGTTGGTGGCACTCGGAGGTGTAGAGGAGCCAGGGCGCAATGGCAGTGGGGTGCAAAAGCCACTGTGCCCGTAGCACACAGCCTGGTGCAGTTGGATCGTCAGCAGTGGCTAATGAAGAGAGTGGGTGGAACGACAGGACCAGTTGCTGGAGCACGAGAGGCTCTGAGTGACAGTGCAGAGGACGGAAGTTGTTGGTAATAGCAAGTCGCAGTTGAACCCTGGGAGCAGGGAAAATGGGTCCAAAGGAAGGAGGAGGGATTTACAGGCCCAAATCAGCAGACATGGCTTCAGGAAGGTGACCTCTACAGGCTGGGGGAACCGCTGTGTTTCATGTGCTGCTGTTTCTGCCTGAAATCCTTGTTTGTCTTGGTTTGGTTTTTTCAGGGCTGGGGATCAACCTAGGGCCTTGCGCATGCTAAGCTTGTACTCTATCCCTGAGCTACGCCCAGCCTTCATCCTGAAATTCGTAATAATTTTCTAATAAGGAACCTCCATTTGCCTAGGTAGCTAGCCGTGTGCCCATTCCAACCCTTAAAAACAAATAACCCATAAACATGACCATGGGGCCATCAGGTGGCTCATTGTCCCATCCATGCATTAACATTCAGAGGTGAAAGGTATTTTGAAAATAATGGAAAACATTCAACCATGTTGTTTATAAACAAGAGGATAATTGAGTGCACCTAAAACTTCAGGACTCCTGGTTGTCAGTCACATTTTTGCATATGAAGAGCCCGTGTCACTTTTGGGAGGGTGCCCCACTTGTGATCATCTTCCCTGACTAGTAAGTCGAGATCTGAAAGCTCTCCCAGTCTCAGGCAAAGGGTGGTGGATTAGCATCCATGCTGGGCAGAGGTGGCCTCTTCCTGAGGCTGTTCCTTACCCCTTTTGTAGGGGATATCGACTTCCCCCAGTGTGTACATCCAGCTGCTTGGGGTGAAGAGGGTGGTGATATGGGCAGGGCAGGCAGAGCACACCAGGAGGATCATTCTTGATGTGGACAGATGGCACCTGGGCACTCCACTCACCCTGGGCAGAGCTCAGGGCCCATGTAGGTGTCACTGTCCAGCTCTTGGTGGCCACTGCTGAAGGAGAGCACAGGGCTTTCTGGTCAGCCTGCCAGACCTGCTGTTACTGCACACAGGGCCAGAGCCAGGAGTCACCTGTCACCTGGGCAGGTAGCAGGGCAGGTGCCCTGCCGGCAGGAGTTGTCAGTGGGGGCCACCAGGGCTGCGGCTGCACTGGACCATGCCTTTGAAGGGGAGACTCAGCCGCACTCCTGAGCCTTCGTCAGACGCTGCAGAACTCCATGGAAAGCCACAGCTAAATTGTAGGTTATTTCTTGGTTTTACTGATCACTTTGATTTGCTTGCTGTCCTCTAAGAAAGGAAACATCTCTTTTTCATTCCTTTTTTTTTTTTTTTTTTAATTCCTTTTACTCCAGTCTACATTGTAGTAGGCAGGCCAATTTAAAGATACCCGTCTCTTACAAACCCAGCTGTCATCCTACTGGTCATTTGGCATCCTGTTCTTTTGATTAGAAGAATAGTTGTGAAACTTCACCATTCTTTAAAAATTCTGACTTTTTACACTTTGGCTTTTTTTTTTAGAATTCACAAGTTGGCAACATCGAATCATTTGCTAATTTTGCCAAGCTACCTCCCGGAACTAAAACTTCATCTCATAAATGGCAAATTGAGAAGGGAGAAGCAAAACATTATGCTATATATTTTTTTTTCTTCTTGCTAATTTGGAGTTGAACTGGGGTGGTCCTCTGGTTCCTGCAGCTTAGGAAGGGGGAGGCTTGAAGCCGTCAATGGGGCTGCTCATCCTCTGTCCAGCCACCTCCCCTCTGAGCCTGCCACAGCCAGCTCACAGCGAGGAGAGAGGAGCTTCAGAGGCCCTGGGCTCCCAGGTGGGCTCTGCCATTCCTGAGGTGAGCAGGTGCCACTTGGCCAGCTTGGCCACAGGGTCAGTCACATTAATCACGGCTGATCACAGGACCCAAGGCTCTGAGGTGAGAGAACATCTGAGAATTTTGTTCATTTCTTCCTTCACGCATTTGCTCAGATGCCCACCACATGCGAGAGGCCATGTATACTGTGGTAGACACAATCCACTGGATCCCAGGAGCATCCTGTCTAGGGAGGACACCAACGTCATACATCCCGGGAGCTAGTGAGCAGTCAGACTTGGGCAGAGGACTGAGAAGGAAGCACTGTGTACTAAGGGAAGGTAGCAGAGCTTACTGAGCATGGAGACCGAGGAAAGGCCTCTGGCTCTTAAAGTGACTCCAACAGAGGGGACTGCGTCCAGCTGAGGGACAAGTTGTACCAAGGCCTGAGCAGCAGCAGACTTGGGTGGCCCGGGAAACTCCCAGGCCACCTGCACCCCAAGCTTAGTGATGTCGCAGCTTTCCTTAACAGAATTCCTGAGAAAATCAGCCTACTAGGTAGAAAGGGTTATTCCGGCTCATGGCTTCAGAAGTCTCTAGTCATTTGGCTTTGACAGTTCCTCATGGTGGGAGCATGTGGCAGAGGAGGCTGCTCACCTCCTGGAGCCCGGGAAGCAGAGGGGGAGGGGCTGCAGTCCCAGTGTCCCCACCTCCTAGAGGCTGCCCCACTTCCCAGCTTCCTCAGGCTGGGGACCAAGCCTTCAACACATGGCCCTTGGGACATCTGAGACCCAAATCACAACAGGGAGTGAGGTTCTGAGAGGGGCTGAGGGCACGTGAAGGTAGAGCGGTAGGTCTGCCAGGGACTTGGGGTTCCAACCACAGTGAAATTGGAAACAACCCTGGAGGTTTGAACCTAGATGTGCTGCCACCTGACTGTGTTTTCAGAAGTATCTTCAGTTCACAGAGGGTGAGGCTGTGAGCCCTTAATGCTTATCTCCTTTTGGGGTTGTTGTCAAGAAGCATGAGGCCACCAGCATCATCCCATCAGGGCAGCCAGGGGAGCAAGTGGCTTCAGTTTACTTCCAAATGGTATTCTACAAATTTATACTGCCTTCTGCTTCCCCTGGTAGTGACAGCCCTGCTAAGGGAATCACAAGGTCCTTTGGACAGTGAATTTGATTTTAGAAGCCTTGGAACAAGCACAGCAGCCTCCACTGTCTGTGCAGGGCCCTCCTGCTCTGCAGAGCTGGGCCGGCCCCCCAATCCTCACACCACTTGGGGCAGAGCCAGGGACAGCCAGAGGAGACATGGGTGTTCCGCAGTAAGGAATCCTGCTCATTTTGGGGCTTTTCTTTGATTGAATGTCAAGAGAAAAAAACAAACCAGCTCTTGGTCCTTGGGCATCACCTGGAGTGACGGAGGAGACAGTGGGGCAGGGCAGGTTTCTCGTGGACCCTGAAGACCCCCAACTTCTCTGGTGGCAGCCCTAGCGAACTTGTAAAAGCCCGAGTGCTCTCAACAAGGAACATGCCGTGGGTAAAGGCTGACTTTGCTCTTCACAAAGGCTGGCTTGAGCTAGAGGGTTCCAGGAAGCGGGGTCATGGACAGCCCAGGCAGTGCCAGCCTCCCTCCTGGGTCCAACCCGTCACCGTGGAGCAGGTCACACCCTGACCAATGGCTCAGACTCTGATAGAATTTGCTTCTGGAAGCAGAGAAACTTTCCTAGTTCTATAGCTTTTAGATAAAGCAAGTTCATGGGATCATTAACTTTTTCTGGCACTTTTATTATACTTGAGAAAACTTTTTAGACTAGCACTTGTTATTTCAGCCACTAAAATAATCTGTACATGTTCTCGAGGAGCTGGGGATAGAAGGATTGTGAAATAGTGCTGTTGCCACCTCTTGTCCTTTTAGAGCTGGAGGAACCCAGCTCTCAGGAGCTGACCCCAGGGTCACCGAGAGGCTTTCAACACTGCTCCCATATAAGAAAGGAGATCTGGGGAACGTCAGTGAGTTTTGACAGTTCCTTAGAGGCTGTGTCACAGTTCAACCATGAGTTACTCTAGTTCCACCGATTTCTGTGCTGCATCCCAGTGACGCACCAGGAAAAAGTGTCATCAGTTGATGAACAGGAAAGATATGCTCCCCAATTCCTTTCCCTCTTTCCATCAGAAATAAAGCTTTTTGAAACTAGACTTTCATGATAAACTATATTTTCACAAGCTAGTGATCCAGTGTGTTCAGCATTTGAAATGTTTTCATGATCAGTGCAAAAAGACACAGCCCCACCTCCGCCTTCCTTAGGTCGCTGCCCAGAAGACCTGGGATTGAAGTCTGGTCTTGCGTTGCTGACTCACCCAATGCTCACATACTGTATCTGTGATATTAATTTTGTGTTGCTTATTTGGAAAACTCACTTAAAAGGACAGATCTCTCTTGCAGTTTGGATATGAAAAGCTCATAATACAGAATGTTCAGAGGTGAAGTAATTAGATTATGGGAGCGTGAACTTATCAAGTGGATTAAGCCGCCCAATGGACTGATCCTGTGCATGGGCTGCTGGGTGGTTACTGCAGACAGGTGGGGCTGCTGGAGGAAGCCATCACTGGGGAACAGCCTTGAACTACATCTGTCCTTGGCTCTGCCCTCTCTCTACTTCCTGGCTCATGAGCTGAGCAGCTTTCTTCCTCTGCCTTTCCTGAGCACTGGCCATGGCCTGACCCTCTGGGAATTATGAGCACCAGATAAACTTTTCTTACTCCCAGTTGTCCTTGCCAGGTGTTTGGTCACAGAGATGAAAAGGTGACTGACTGACATACCATCTAACAGCCTAAAAAGGGTGGAGGCCTTTGTAAATCAACCCATTTTAGCCTGGTGCCATGGTGCACCCCTGGAATTCAAGCTACTCAGGAGGCTGAGGCAGGAGGATCATGAGTTCAAGGCCGGCCTGGGCAGCTTAGCAAGACTGACTCACAATAGTATAAAAAGGACTTAGGATGGATGCACTCAGTGGGAAAGTGCCCCTGGGTTTAAACCCTGTACCATACACACACCTGCCCTTGTAAAGTTTAGGACTAGCGGTCCATCAGTAAGAAGGAGATCCGGGGAACACCCCTGGTGAGATGCACAGCCAAGCCCAGACCAGCTCCTTGATTACTGGTCCAGGTTCTGACTCCAGAACCATCAAAGAGGGCCTGGACTGTAACTGTGGACTTACTAGCATTAGTGCAAGCTGTGCCATTACTAAAGCCACTGACTTATGTACTTAAGTCACAATTGTTATTTAAAAGGTCACTGAAATATCAGATGGTGGGTCTCATTGTTAACATTGTTCTCTTTGTTATCCTGCTCCCTGGACCTAGTAGGGAACACAGTTGTCCACTAGAGGTCGCCTTCCTCAACAGCAGGGTCTGTCCCCTTCCCCACAAGGGACACCTGGCTCTGACCTGCCACCCTCCCTCCAGGACTGGAGAATCAGGTTAGCTGGATGCACTCATTCCAGTGGACCAGGTATTCCAGGTGACCCGCAGGGAGACCTGCCCCTTCTCACTTCCCCTCATACACTTTGGGCTTGGCCCTTCTTGGAAAACCAGCTTAACTCTGTTGGGAAAATCTTGAGTTAGTTCTGGCAGATTTATACTTTTTCATCACTGCTTTCTCTGACTTTCCAGGCTGGGAAGTGGAGACTAGAAGTAATGGTCCTTAAACGTGACCTAAACTGGGGATGAGACCAGGTAGATGTCACCCAGATTGCCCATACCTCAGTTGCTAATTTCCTGCATCATGTGAATGTTAGTGCACACGGGGCAGGAAGCAGCATGGGGGAGGCGGAGGACCAGGTGTGATGAGCACGTACCTGGGCAGCCTGTCTGCTCTGCAGGCACTGTGAGGCCACGGCTGGAGCTCTGCCTGATGCAGCAGGTTGCAAACCGTCTGTAGCCACTCAGCATTGCAGGAGTTTTTAGACTAATTTGCACCCATTTTACTGAGGTGCTAAACACCTCATCCTCAATCCCCAGAAAATAAAATTGGAAATAGAGTTCTCAAATACAAATGCAATTCAGAGATCGTTGGCAGGAGAAAAACTGGCCTTTGAGGTTGTGTGAGAAGAATGTGACATTCCCCGTCATGGAGTGACTTTGTCCCGTATTGGTCCATGTGAAGTATTTGTCTCCATCTCCTCTTCGGACAGTTGCATATTTAATTCATCCTGCCAGGTGGCTTTTCAAACCTTACGATATTGAAGCTATCATTTCCTGGACTGGGGTGCAGCCCTGTTCTTGCCTTCCTGAAAGCTGCAGGCCTCCTGTGCATGTGCAGTTGGGAGAGGGGATCTGAGCTGCCTATGAGAGTAGGTGGCACTCCAGATGGCACTCCACTGGCGCAGTCTCTTGCCCAGCCCAGAGGTCAGCAGTGAGGTGAAGGGCAGTGCTCAGGGGAGGGCATCTTGCTGGGACAGGCACAGTTGGGAATTCAGGCACTCTCCCCTCATCTTATGTGTAGAGAGACGTGAGCATTTTTGTGTATAGGTTACAGTTTAAAAGCAGATTCTAATATTTCAAAAAAGAAAATAAGTGACAACCATACTAGTAATTTTCTCAGGAAACTTTTTAATGTAACTTGAGGTAATAAAACATAAGTGTAATGAAGGCCAGAGTAGTCAAACTTCTGAGTAAATTATTTTACATAGTTTATAAGATTCAAAAGTAGATTTCTGGCTTATAAATACAAGGATAGGAAGTCTAACCTGTCTGGTTCTTACCTTTCCCTGGCTTCCCGTCCTGGGTTTAGTACCATCCTCCTCTGGGGCTTCCCTTCCAGGTCTGTGACGAAGTAGCACCTGCCACCCTCTGCCCCACACTCTGTCCCTGAAGTCAGATGGCACAATTCATTAAATCTGCTGAAAACACACAGCAAAGTGCCAGGGTGAGATGGGATGGGCTGAAGCACTTAGGATGCGGGGAAGGCTGGATGGAGGACCACCTGGTCCAGATGCACCCTCTGCCTGGATCTTCACTGTGGGGCACCCAGCCAGCTCTGTCAGACAGCAAGCCCACCACCTTGCCTGGCTGAGCTGGGATTGGGTTTGCATTTGGCAGAGGACCGGGACCAGTGCAGAGGCACCCAAGGGTGGCCCACGCATGTGCTTCTTCATGTTTGCATTCTTTCCTCTGCTCAGCACGCACGTGGACATCTGCCTGACACCAGGGTACTAACTTACCCAAGTGGAGCTGCCCACGATTCTGGCCTTGTCTTCTGCTTGCTCATTTTCTAAATCTAGTACCTCTCACGCTCTCCTGCTATGTTGGGTGAGCCATTGCCTCCTCATGACCCACACCTGGCACATTTTAGGAATCTCATGGAAAAGCTTCCCCCACACCAGCCTGGCCTTCTGGTCACCCTGTCTGTCTCCCTGCCTGGGGGCCCTGACTTCCAGCAGCTCCTACAAGGACCCAGGCCGTCAGTGGTGCATGCCCTGTGCCCCCATCTACACCAAGACTTTCTCCCTACTCAACATTTCTTTAATGTGGCTCACTGCATCTTCAGCTACAAGGCAGCATGAACACTGCCGGCATTCCTGATCCAACTCTTCTAGCACTGGCCCTTATGGTCATTTTCTGCCCTCCATCCTCATCTTCTCCCTCTGTCCCTGCTGCCCACCTCACCTTTGGGTCTCCGCAGGGACACCAGCCCAGCAGCAGCTTCTCTGCTTCTGCCATGCTCAGACTGCACCCTGGGCTTCTGGCTCAGTGAACTTTAATAGAAGTGCTCCCGGCTCCGATGCTCACCTTCTGAGCACACACCCCAAGCTTCCTCCCCAACATGCACTTCTGAAGTTGGAGCTGGGGTCTTTGCACCCCTACACAGTCAGCTTCTGGCTCCATAATTTTCCTCCTACACTGGCCACAGCCTGGTAGCATGCATTCTGCAGGCCCCTCCCTCCAGGCCCCTCCCTCTAGGCCTCCGTGGTGCCAATTCCAGCTTCCTCTGCACCTCTTGCCCTCTTGCCTTCACCCACGTGTTAAGTTTCTACTTGTGCAGCAACAGATCATCCCACGTCGAACTCAACACTAGTTTATGGCATTGCAGCCCTGAAAGCCAGGAGTTGGAAATGTGTCTCCCTGGGCTGTATTCCTTCGGGGCTCCACAGAGACCCCTTTCCTGGCCTTTTCCACCCTCTATGGGCAACCCACCTCCTGGGCTGCAGCCTTTCCCTCTGTCTTTAAAGCCAACAGTGTTGGACTAGTTTCTTGTGCCCCCATCTACCCGATTCCTCCCCTTGCAGACCCTGGTAGTCATCCTGTGGGCCCCTGGGACCCGGGGTTCTCTTCTCATCTCAACGCCTGCAGCTTAGCAACCTTAGTTCCAGGTGGGGACTGCAGTGAGGGCCTTTGCCAGGGGAAGCAGGAGGGGGTCATGCCCCAAGTGATGGCCTTGAGTCTCTCCAGTGCCTCCCTCAACCAGTCCACTTCTACAGGTTTGGCTGTCCTCCTTGTGCAGAAGACCCTCAGTTCCGTCAGCCCAACTCACTCTCCTAACATCGTTGTTTCTTTCCAGGGCACTAGTTCCATCCATCAGTGGTCTCGAGGCTTCGCAACGTTGTCCTGTCCACCCTGATGCTGACCAGCAGGGCCACAGCTCTTCCCTCCGTGTCTCAGAGTGTGTCCCTGTCTTTTCCTTCCAATCCCCACGGTATCCTCGCTCCTGCAGGCCTCTGCACTCTCTGGGTGGTGGCCGTTGCCTGTAATTAGGACAGAGAGAAACCCTCCTGTCCCTTGCTGGGAACCCCTTGCAGCCTCAGAGGTCACCTCCACTTCATCCTGCTGTCATCCCAGAGCCCACAGCAACCCTGTGGTCAGCAGGAGAGGAAACCATGGCCAGAGAAGCCAGGTGGCCCCCACTGGTGGCCTCATTCATTCTGTTGTTGGGGGCCTGCAGTATGCAGGCACCAGGTCCAGGTGTGGGGGTCAGCAGTGAGGAAACCGATCTGTGCTCTGGATACATTGAGAGGCACCAGAAAAGCCAGCGGCTGCAGAACACCGCGTCATGTTGGCCCCAGTGCTCTTCCTGGGCTCTTCTGAGCAAGCGCAGGACCCTGGGAGCCATGAGGCTCCTTCAGCAGCCACTAAGCCTCACCAATCCTGGGAGGCAGGGGCAGCTTGCAGGAGCATCTAGACCTTGTTCCCACCAGGTCCTGAGAATCCAGGGGACACGGGGAAGCTCTGTGCAGGAAGCCCTGCCAGAGCCCCTGTCAGGCCACACCAGGTGTACCTGGCCGCAGCAGCAGCTCACTCTTCTTTGGGGGCCAGTCGGAGGACATCGCATTCCCTGATCTCACTACGTTCTTTTCTCTTGCTGCTTCGTGAAGTAGCACAGCGTAGAGCCACGTAAACCATCCCTTGCTCTCTGTGCTTCTGACAAGCAGCTTATGGGTATTTGGATGGTGACACTGACTTGTGCTCTGGGTCAGGAACATAGTGTTTCCCAGCATCTCTTTGTGAATGTGCGGAAGTTCAAATTTCTTCACAAGTGCCAATCACGTGCCACCTGGACTGTAGGTGAGGCCTTAGGGCCTGCTCTGCCATGGCTCTCCTCGGCCTGTCACTCTGCTCCCCACCAATTTATTTGATGAATTTAGGGTGAGCTTAAACATACAAATGTCCCCTGAAGACTTCAGCCTGCACAACGTTAGGTGGATGGAGTTCAAATTTTGGTAACTGGCTTTTTCTATCCCTTAAACGTAAATGTTATATATAATGAAATTCACAAATTTAAAATATTTTATGCAGTGAGTTTTGACAGGTTTATACACCTGGGTAAGCCAAACACCTAATCAGCTCACATGGCATGGGCCAGGAAGTTTCCCATACCCCTTCCAGGTCAGCTCCTGACCCCAGTCATTCACTTCTGAAACTAAGCTAGGAAGGGCCGCGGATATGATTTTTTACCCTATATTTAATGTTAAAAAAAAAAAACCCTTCATTCTGTTGCTACTAATTACCTAATTGAAAAAAAAAATGGAGGTTTAAAGACACAGTCATTTGTATTGTGGTAGAAACAGGAACAACATTTCAGCTGAAATACTCTCATCTTTCTTCCTGTAAAACATGACTCTAATCTAGATTCTGGTAAAACCTCACTGTGGCCTCCCTCTGACTGTATGGTAGGTTGATTTGAAAGCCAGCCTGCTTGGCTCCGTGGAAACGGGTTATATCTCAAGTCCAGAGAGACCCCATTCAACATTGTCTTTGTGCAGACTGGGAGGGCTGCTTCCCTGCTTGCTGTGTCCTCCCCTGGTGGCAGGACAAGCAGGGGCCCCCTCATGAGGTCCCACCCCTCATGAGGCTCCACTTTCTCTGGCCCCACTGGCCCCACTTGCTGTGCCCTGCTGTGGCAGGCCATGGCAGAGCTGATGGATGTGGAGCACACTTGCTGGGCACCCATCCAGAAAATCGTGTCTGCTGCTTGCTTTCCATACTTGGATGCTGTTCTGTTGGTGATGGGCATGTCCCAGCTCTCTCAGGCCTCGGTTTGCACATGTGGAGAGGAACGGTGTTGGTTCAGTGACCTCGAGAGGTTCCATCTAAATAGGAAAAGAGCACTTGAATGGGAAGGGAAGTGTAAGGACCACCAGGAAAGGATCTCAGGGCTACGCAGACTGTGTTTAAAATTAAAAGTTTGTCAAAGTGTTTTAGTCAAAAACAACAAATATTAATATTGTTTGGCAAATTGTTCCAGCTCATATGTTCTTGTGACAGCTGGGGTTTGTTTAAAGATTTTTTTTCACTGCCAAATCATAATCCAAATTATAACAGAAAGTCCTTTCCAACGAATGACTGTAAAGAGAAGCCTGCTTCATCTAGTCCTTTTTCCGACTTGTTTGTATCTCTCAGGAGGTTTTTTGACAGGATTTGGATGCAGTTGTCAGAAATCCGCCCTCCCCAGAGCCACTCTGAGTCACCGACCCTATTTATGGAGCAACAACTGTGAAGATCAAGATCGTGTGTGGACTTTTTTAACCACACATGATAAATGTCTGCAGGAGCTTATGTAATATATCTAGCCCCTTCGTGTTTCCAGAAGAGAGCAGAGATCAGCAAGCGGCCGTCACTTGGGAGCATGCTGCTGAGCCCAGAGGTTCCCAGATTTGGAGAAGTTGGCATGTGAAACACTGGCACCTTTGAAGGCAGCTCTGTCCCCAGGAGGAGCCTGCTGACCCAGCCCACCTGTTATGCTCTAGGCTTCTTCCCTTTGGCCACCTCCCTTGCTGTACCCATGGCCCAGCACCTTTGCTGGTGTTGCTTGAGTGGCTAAGATCTGCACAGGGGAGTCTATCTCAGCCGTGTGGGTGGCCCAGTGGCAGGATGGCGCTTGGGGTGGGGTGTGTTGTCTCCTTCCACTGGGATGCTTCTGTCCTCTTTCTGTACCCCTCACTGCCCAAGGCTTAGCACCTGCCCTGGCTTCTGCTTCATGCACCAAGCTGTCACTGTGGTTCGGTGCCTTGTATGTGGCCTGCCTCTATCTGGGCCCCAGGGAGGAGGCTGGGGGCTTCCGCAGGCCTGTCCTTCCCCTGGGCCCTGGTGTTGCAGCCACCTCTCCCACCACCTCTGGAAAAGCCCACAGGAGTGGGCAGCACGCACAATAGGGGAGTTGAGCGGAATGAACGGGTTGAGCTTTTCTCTTGTTTGAGCCTCAAATAAAAAAAAATAAAAGTACTTATAAAAATAGAGTTTTTCCTCTTTCCAAGAAACAACTGTTGTTAGAAAATTTTAAAACCACTACTAAACCTCCCTAACAAACTCAGGATTCCTCAGAAGATTACTCCTTTTGAGTCTCAGGCAAACTGGGGTGGTTTCCCTATCAGTAGCACAATGGAGACTGGTTACTAGTTGCAAGGAAGAGCTTTTAAGGAGATGGAAGGATATTAAAGTGGCTTAAATAATAGCCCTTCTGATTTGTTTAATTTGGTGACTTAAAATTCAGTCACCTTTTTATTGAGTGTCACTTATGTGCTCAGGGAAATTAAGAGTCACCTGTGGTGACTAAGGAATGTGGATGAGGAAATTTTTCTCCCTTAATTTTCTGTCATTAAGTTGTGGTGAAGAATTTACATTTCCTAAAGACCTAGCAGGGCCCTTGAAGTCACTCAGAAATTGGCCCCCGGGGTTTCCCCAGACACAGGTGGCTCACTGATGTTCCTTTATTATGGTCTGCATGTCCAGAGCTGACCCACTGGTGGGGTGGTGGGCTTCTAGGGTCCTACTGCTGCATCTGGAGTGTCCAGGTTAGGCTCACAGACTGAGAAATACATATGTACAAAGCCTTTTAGCAACAAACACCTGCATGAAATGAATAAATTATACTAATATTTTAATAAGCTCTCTCCCTAAAAAAGGGGGGAATTATTCCATCTTAATTCTATTTGCCTTAAAAGCAGAAATTCGAAAATAAATGGAGACTCCAAAACATCACAAAATACAGTGTTTTGAAGAGCGAAGGCCCTCCCTTTAGTTGCAAAGTTGACGAATATATCAAAACCCGACACTGAAAGCGCCGCTCTCGGGTCCTTTAGCCTGTTGAAAGTTCCAGCTCTCCTCCCTTGGAGGGGCGGCAGCGGGAGGGCGCGCAGGCCCCGCCGCCCCGCGTACCATCGGCCGCCGCCCCTCCCGCAGCCAGGCCTTCGGCGCGGCCGGGCCTGCCCACTCGGTCACCGCCTTCGCCGGCACCCGCAGGTCGCGCGGCCCGGCGGCCCTCCGTGCCGCGGTGCCATTGGCTGGTGGCGCGGGGCTGTGCCCGCCCTCTCTCCAGCCCCGCCCGCACTGGGCGGCTGCGCAGGTTGCTCAGCGGCAGCATCCATCTTCCCGGGCGCTGCCCGCGCTGCCCCGCGCCTGCCCGCAGCCTCGCCGCGCCGCGCTGCTGTGGGGCTGCGCCCTAGGATGCGCCGAGATGGTCCATCAGGAGAGCTGCGCGTACCAGGTGAGCGCGAGCCGTGCCGAGGACTGGGCCTCTGCAGAGGCCTCCTTCAGCCTCCCGCGCAGCAGGTGCCTCTGCTCGGATTCAGGGCTGGCCATCCTCCGCTGGCTGGGCCTCCATCGCGGGCAGCATCTGAATCGCAGTGGGGGTTTCCGGGGAGGGATGGGCAGATAGCTCTGCTGCCTTGGCCTGCGAAGCTCGGTGAATCCATCCTCTGAGGTGTTGATGCTGCGCACCTTCTGCCTGTGCAAATAAGAGGGGCCCCCAGCTTTGAGCTGCGATTGCATTTAGGGGGATTTAGAGGGAGATCGGGTTCGAATTTCACATCGGTAACATTGAAGAATGTGATTTTGCTTATTAGGTAGGATGTGAATTTCTCCTCCTCAAATTTTTAGAATTTTCTCTTAAGAAAATTACTCAAATAGAAAGTCAATAGTTGATCTTAGAAATTAAAAAAAAAAAAAAAAAATTAGCCAGCAAGCGCTTGGCGTTTTGGGTACTTGTGGGTTTACGAACTTATTTTTACCAGTGCACTGGACTAAATGGTTAGTGGGAATCAGGGTGCGCTGTGCATTAAAACTACACGTAGAAAAATCTTAACAATGCCTGTTACTCTTTCCTGCTGATCTGCTGTCTGGAGTTATGAATTAAACACCAAGACAGTTTCCAGGAGTCAGTTCAGGGTTCTGCCTTCTGCAAGGTGGACTGTGGGGGCAGCATCAAAAGTGTGCTTGCTGTAAACAGAAAAGATGTCTCAGAGAAACTGACCTTTCCAGCCACAGGAGATCAGGCCAGGTCCTGGGGAGTCACTGCTGGCCATCACTCTGTTGATCAAGTTCAGAAGCTCTAGAGACCAGTACCTAACCCAGCAAGGCCTCTTCTCTGTGTGAGGTGGGTCACCTGAGACAGGCAGGTGTTTCTCATGAGGTCAGATTTCGCAGTGATAAACCTATGCTGGCAGAACAGAACACTGGCCAGATTACCTTAGGCCAGGTTCCTAAGTAAAGCATGCCTATAAAACATACTCACTTACTCTTTCTCTGCCTAATAATTGAAATTTTATAATTATTAGCTTGTTTTATAGTATCTTCCTTTTATAGGACACTTAGGGACTCAAGATTTGTGGTTCACAGAAATTCTTTTCCATACCAACGGTGCAGAGATGTTGAGAAAATAGCCCTCATACCACACAGATATAGTGTAGCTCTGGAGGGTCAGAGACCTGGTTCCCACATAGAGCCTCATCCAGCGGCAGATATGTGGTTGCTGTTGCTCATTATTAAATTACTGTAGCAACTGAAATCTCTTTTCTTCTGTGTTTTCAGAGAAGGGATACAATTTATGTTTTGCAGACCAAGCTAATATAAGATTATTCCCTGAGTATCTTTTCAATGAGCTGAAAGTGAAATTATTGTTTTTGTAGGGTAGAGCATTGGTCAAGTGTCATCAATGTCATGTGGAGAGGGTTATGTTAGCCTACTGCTCTTCCAAAGGAAGACACATTGGTTTTGTTACATATGACCTGCAGTGTGTGGCAAAGACATGGTGTGTTTTGGTAGTTTCAAATGTTTATTGCTGTAGGAGAGTTGAGTGGTTTTGGGGGGTGACGGTAGTGAATAGACTGTATCACCATGGGGTTGCAGCAGATGGCTGGGTGTGTGTGTGCTTTTGAAAAGCCCTCCACGATACCCTGCTCTGCGAAAGCAGAAGCATTAACCTTGAAGCCAAGTCCCCATCCAGCCAGAAGCCCCAGGTCTCGAGCCCCACTGACCTAAGCAACTGGATCAGCAAAGGTGGTTTCCCTAGTCCTTAGCTCCTTCTGGTCTCATCTCTGGTGATAGGGACAGCTTGAAATTTTTCAGAAACTTCCCCGTCTAGGATGAGGGCTCCTTTATCTTTGAAGCATGATAATGCAGGGCTTAAGGCAAATTCTTTAGTACAGCATTTCTTATGAGTTAATAAAATTTATTTGGAGAACTGATTCCTTTCCTTCTTTAAGTATACATACTAAGATTTCTGGAGAAATCTTTGATGGAGAGTCCCTGAATGAGACTTCAGCGAGCATTCTCCCCCAATTACATGCACATTTTGGCACATATGTATAGAGGTGTAACTTTATTACCGCCATCACCCCCTTGTACCCACTGCCCTGCCTTGTCCCCCTCCCCTGAATCTATTTTCAACACAATACCAGAGTAAGCCTTTAAAACCTAAGTCAGATCATGTTGCACGTAGCATAACTTTTCAAAAGTTTGTTGTCCTACTTGGAGTACAAGCCCCGACCTTCACAGGGCTGCAGGGACTGTCTTTGAGCACCTGCTCAGCTTGCTTGCCTTTGGGGTCAGCCCTCCTTCCCTGGGCCTTCTGCCCAGTGTGCCAATACAAGGCCAACGTTGCAGCAGATCACCTGCAGTGTCGGCATATACTAGTCCTGAAGCTTGTCCGTCATTCAGCTGGCCATCCTGTGTTCAGCCTGGCAGTCCCACCCCTGTCTCCAGGCCTGACTCCAGTGCCACTTCTTGGGGAAGCTGTCTCTGGACTTCCTCTGTGAACCTCCAGCTCCGAAGTTCTGTCTTGGCCTTGCTCTCACACATCCATCTATCAACACCTAGCCTGGAGCATATTTTATTTGACTGCCTGATTCTGCCTCCCTGGCTCTGTATAAGCTCCCTGAGGTCAGGGACCTTCCTCTTTGTCCTCTCTGCTTTTCAGGGATTATGTCAAGGATGGGTGTGCCTGCCTGGGCAATGACACTGCCTAGGAAGGAGGCTTTGCAAACATGGGTAGCTCTGAGGTTTCTTACCTCATGCCTCCCCCACCATCAGCTGCACTTTTCCCCTGGGTGGCATGGGGGCAGGTTACCCCCTTTTCTTGTGAGTTTTTCCACCTGTATCATCCTGGGAGGGTTGGCAGGTCCCCTGGCAGAGTACCTTTCTGTACCAGCAAGGCAGTTATGAATAACAGGCACATCCAGGGGTGTCTGGGACACCCTTTCCCAATTGCCACCATTTCCCAATTGCAGTGCCAGAATGTGGAAATACAGTGGGTCCTTGTACATTCCTCTTCCAAGGAGATGACCATGTTAGAAAGGGGGTTTTGCCACTCTCAAGAGCTGGACAACCCCGTGTGAGCATGTTTGGACCCGCTGTGCCCTGACCCCTGTGAGTGGGAGAGAAGGGACTGGGGGCTGGTGCAGGTTTGTGGTTCTGCTGCCCGTGAAGACTCTCGCGTTGCTTTGCCTTTGTGGATTCTCCCTCACAGAGCCACTTGGTAACAGGCACTAGGCCCATGCTGGCATTTTGGCTGAAGCCCTGTTAGAAGACAGAGTTGTTGTCTTCCATTTTCTGGTCTCTTCAGAGAAGAGCCTTGCCCACAACCTCAAAGCCCGGCAGCCTTCGAAAGGCCAGATTCCTGTAAGTGACCTCTGAGAGACAGCTTGGAAGTATTGTTGACTTGCAAGCACAAGTCTGGGTCAAAGGGTCCCTTTGGCTTAAAAGCTCCCAGGCACACTTCCCTCCTCCAGCAGTTCTGTGTGGGGAGAAGCACACACAGTGTTCCTAGGGTTAACTCCAGACCCCTCTGCTGGCCTCAGGCCTCTCCAGGGTCTGGGCCCTGTAGCCCTGGCTCTGGCGCCTTGGTTGCTGGGGTTCCATTCCTGGATGGATGCCTCTGCCAGGAAGCCTCCCACCTTCTGCCACCTACTCAGGCTCCTGCTGCTTCCAGATCCAGAGCCACCTCCTGCGGAAGCCCTGTACTCTCATCAGGTCAGATTGCCCTCCAGTACACAGATGTCCTTCTTTTGCACCCCATTACAGCAGACAGAGCTTCTGATGACACAGGCCTTGCTTAAGTGCCCAGGAACCCTGCCTCACCCATGGGCCCGTGCCGGTGGACTGAGTAGGGTTTCCTGTGGGTGCTGCTGCTCTTGGCCCAAGGATCACAGCTGCTGTCAGAGCTCAGTGAGAACTTAGGCCAAGCTTTGCCTCTGGAGCTGGTGTGGCCACCCCAGCAGTGTGAGCACCTGCCCCTCAGCCAGCACTTCAAATGTTCTAGGTGCCAGGATGAGCAAATGGCAGAAATGAGGGGCATCCCGCTTCCATGGGCACTTGTGGAGAACACTCCTTCATACCACCTGCGGCCAGTAGGGAAGGCGCTCACCCCACGCTGCCCTTCTTGATAGACTGAATTTTACCAAGTTTTACTCCATCCTTTTGCTGTATAGAGACATAACCTCGGCGCCTGGTTGGAACACCCATTCTTTCTGCCCAGTTGAGGTGTCACATCCAACACTTAGATGAGGGGCACTTTGCTGTGGTCTCAAATGACAGAGGTGAGGGACTCCAGTGAGCTGGGCTTGACTGTTGTCCTGTCTGAAGGGAACTGGGAGACAGGAAGGAAGGTTAGCTTTGGATCAGAGCTGCAGAGAAGAGTGTCTGCTGAGTAAAAAAACCACAACGGGTCGTGTTCATGCCATGAGTCTTACACAAACTGAAATTAAGAAAACTTATGGAAAGATACATAGGTAGTGGAAGGTGGGCACGTCATTAGCAGCTCTGACAGAAAAGGTGGCCCTGCGGCACCTTTACTCCTGTGCTCTTCGAACTCTGTCCATAGCGAGCTACAGCTGCTCAGGAGCCATGTCAGTGGGGCTGGCGTGGGGTCAGTGGCAGAGCTCTAGCCTAGCATGTACCAAGCCCTGGATTCCATCCCCAGCACTGCAAAAGCAGAGAATCCAGTTTGGAAAAGTGATGGCCTAGTACCTCTGCTGCTTTCTGTGTGAGCATGTCGAGGTGTTGCTAAGTAGAGGCTTCTGAATTCTTTCCCTGCCCTGTTTCTCCTGCAGACTTTTTTCTAAAGCAGGGAAGAGGTATTATTTTTAGCCCATGGCAGTAGTGATTGATGGAGATGAGTGTGTGTGCATGTGTGCATGTGTGTGTGTGTGCGTGCGGCATGGGCGCTCTTCTGTTTGTCTGCTTGGTGCGTCAAAACATCCTCCAGCTGTGGGCCTTTCTCCCTCCTTGCTGCATGTGAAGCCCATGAACAAAACAGAAGCCCTGGGAAAAGGGTAGGGAGAGACCAGAAAGGAGCTTTTGCTTTTGTGGGAAGGGCCGCCACTGGCTGAAGTTTAAAGAAAAGTCGAGGGGTCTTTTTCTCTTGCCTGTGTTAGTAGAACAAAGCGCTGCTCCTGGGACAGAGGGGTCCTTCTCTGTGTTGGAATCAATTTGGGTTTTGTGCTGGGGCTCCTACCAGAAAATGAAACTTTTACATCTGATGTGACGATAGGTCAGTTATGGGGAAAGGACAAACAAAAAGAGAAGCAGACCCTGTCTCACTGGTCAGCCGTTGGACGATGCTGCTGCTGTTCTGCTGTGGGACACCCGTCTTGCCACTCACCAGGGAAGTCTGAGCAGCTGGGAGTTTGTGCATCTATTTTTATCCACAACCCACCCCACTCAGAGCAGGAGTGCTAGCTTGCCTTCCAGAGCTCCAGTTTACACCGGGCTGGGGCTGGGGCTGCGGCATGGAGTGACCCTCTTCCCTTGCTGGAAACTGGAAAGGTGCTGGGAAGGGGGCTCGGCGGGGGCACTTGGGGAAGGTGGCCACAGATGGTGGGAAGCCTTGTCAGGAGCAGGGAGCCCCAGCGAGGCAGCTGCCCCGTGCAGAGGCAGGACCCAGCCCGGGCCAGTGGGGCGTGTCTGTGGGACCAAGGGGCAAGGGCAGGACAGCCTGCAGAGACGCTCGCTGCCACACTTCGTGCCAGCATGAGCAGTCGCCAGGGGCCTGGCAAGTGGCACTCGAGCCTGTCCCTGTCGGGATTCGTGGGAGGCTGTTCTTAAGTGAGATCCCGAGGAGTTAAGGATGAATCTGTACAGTGATGGGATAGATGATGTCATCAGCCAAGAATGCCCTCTGGACGTGGAAGGGAATTACAAAAAGGTAAGGGAGAGCGCTTTTGTTTATAAACAATTGGACCATTTTTCTAACTGGGGGAAGGAGCACCCTTGAGGAGTAGCCAAATTCCACTCCAGGCCGCTGCCACAATATAGCCAGGAAAACTAAATGCACAGACTCAAACACATTAAGCCAAGAGAGGGCTTCCTTCTGCTTCTCCCACCTTCTGTTCATTAATATGTTATAGTGGTGACTGAAATATACGTGCCCTTATTGTGGACTTGAAAAGATCCTATTGTGCATTTCAGAGCTAGGCGGGTCTTTTGTGTAAAGCAAGATTTTTTTTTTTAATATTGACATATATTGACAGTTCCCTTAAAATAAATACTTACTGGAATGGTTAACCTATCAAAGTTTGATATTTTTAAGAATGAAAAACATAGTTTTATAAAGAAAAGTTTGGGGTTTTATAAAAATTGATACACTATCTGTTCATTCTTTGCTTGTCTTTTCTTTTGAAAGTTGGTAAATGTATTTTGGGAATGTTGTGGATGGTAATTGTCTAGTAATAACAGGCTCAACTAAAAATAGCTTTAGTTACATGGCTGAGGTCATGAAATTGAACTACAAGTATATACTTTCTGTCCGCAGAAGGCCAAACACACACCGAATCCTTCCCTCCTAGGATTTGACAGAGTCGAGTGTAGCATGGGGTGAAGAATAGGGGCCCTGCCCTTGGGGACCAAGAAATGACGATTTCTTCTCTTAGGCAAGCGTCAGTTCATATATAGCCTGATAGCACAGTAAAACATGCTGCTGAATTTTTAATTTGACCAAAAATATCATTAGCTGTTCTCTTAGAGTGCTTCTGTCACTGTAGGCCCCTTGCGCAGTGACATCAAGCCTGGCAGCTGCTATCTTGCGTGTGAGATTCTGCGTGTTGGGCTCCTTAATGTATGTGCTTTATCTCAGAGCGTGACCGCTGCGTGTTCCTTCCTTGGGGGGGACACATATAGGGGACGTGTGGGTGGCCTGACATGCTGCTCTGTGCATTTGCTATCGCCTGGGATCCTCAGGAAAGGAGGGGGTGTGGGGTGCTCTGTCTGCAGAGTGCTGGCGCCCCAGCCCTGCTCAGCTGTCCCCTGCCCCAGACGTGGTGTGCAGAGGACACTTGGGCTCTCAGCGGGTCATATCACTTACCCTCGGAGCAGGTGGGAGTTCTCTGCTCTTTCTGTTCTCAGTGCCAGAGAACTGGCCAAGTTGCCTTTGTGAGCCTGTTCCTAGGAAAGTGCAGGGCGATTCTCCCTGAGGAGGAATGAAAGATGGTCCATGCTGACCCTCCAGGATGGACCCTCACACTGCAGTGGCATCCCACTTAGACTGGGGAGAACCCAGATGACTGTGGTGAGAGGGCTGTGCCAGCCGCCAGCCCGAATCAGCCAGCCCAAGCCACAAGCAGGCGCACAAACTTGAGTGAAGTGCAGTTACACTGGGCAGCCCACTTCGCGGGGCAGCAGAAGGCCCACAGGCTCCTCCACAAGGGTGCCTGGTGGGCAGGGTCACCAGGGGAAGCTTGTGAGCGTGTGTGGGGTCCTTAGGCTGCAGAGCCCCACCCTGGACCCCAGGGCCACTCGGTCATTTCCGCCTTCTGCTGCTTTCCGCAGGCAAGTGCTTCAGGGTTCCTGCAGTTGTGGTTACAAGAAGGCTTCTTTGTGCTTGGGAGGAAACAGGATGGCGGGTGATTTCATCAAGAGCTTCTAGTGAACACGGCAACTTGGGCTTTTTAGGAAAAAAAAAAAAAAATGTTAAGATTAGGAAAGAGTTACCTGACATGCAAATCACCTTCCCTAAGTGGAATCTTCCTTTCCTAAGTTTTTCCTTTGGTGTTTTTGCTCTTTGTCTACGTAGAAGATAAAATTAGATTCCGTAAAGCCAGGGTCTGCAGGCCTTGTGACCGCGCACCCGTCAGTAGAACGTATGAGTGCACACCTCTCTCACACATGTGTTATTCAGAAGTTACACTCACTCTCCACCATAAAAATATATCGTGTATGTATAAAGTGTGGGCTCAAATAGATGTTTGTATTAACAGCATTAGTTCCATTGCTTTCCTCTCTGTGCCCTGTGGTGCTGTCACCCCACTTTGAGGCCACTCCCTGCCAGGCACCTCAGAATTCCCTGAACCATTTCACTAATAAATACCATGCGTGTGGGGATTATTTTGCAGGTTTGTTTTAAAGTCAGACAAACAGCCTTCAGGGGAAGGTCACTTTCCGATGACTAAAATTAGATTCCACCAAGTGGAGGAAGGAAGAGATGAGCCTCCGTTCCTTTTCCTCGGGGAAGGTCCTGCGTGTGAGGAAGAGGTTTCATGAGGGGACCTCTGGTTCCTGCAGCAGAAGACGGGTCCTAGTGCTTAGGAGGGACGACACAGGCCTTGGCACATCTGAAGTGCATGTTGGGCCCCTTGCCTTCCTGCTCCCTGGTGGAGAGCCATAACTGGCCCCAAGGCACCCTCCCTTTTGGTTCAGTCCACTGTCTGTGGTTTACTAAGAACCTCCCTGGGGCCTGGAATCCTGCAGAGCCAGGAGCAGGAGGCTTGGCCTTTCTTCCAGGAGCTGAGGGTGCCTGGAGGAGTTCAGGGTCAGCACGCACCGCAACAGGCTTTGCAGAGTGGGGGACATGCCAGTTTCACGAGTGGAGAGAGAAGAAGTCGGGGACATGTAGTTCAGCGTGTGGCGGAAGGCTGGCCTCCGCCCGGCCCAGGTCTCTGTGCCGAGAGCTGGGGAGGCATGCAGCCGGGCCTGGCAAGCCAGCCGCCTGGCTCTGCCCCTCAGGGGTGCTGTCTCCAGTGTCGTACATCCAATTACAGTGAAAGACGAGGGAGGACCCCGTGAAGAAACTAAAAGGCTGGAAGGAACAATATTTAAACTGAAGCGCAGCTGCGCCTCATGTTTTTTTCAAAGGTGGATGGCAGTGACTGCTTGCAATAAACTGCAGTGAACAGGAGCAGAGCACCAGCTGCCGTTCCTGCGTAGGGTGGCCCTCCCCGCACAGTCCCCAAGGAGGAACGGCTCCCAGCCCATGAGCCCCAGCCTTCCTGTCCAGGGACCCCGTGAAGGTGCCACACCTGGGGCCTCTTGGCACCTTCCTGCCCAGGCAGTCTCCTCTCCAGGACAGCAGAGGCCTGCTTGGGGTGCGTAAAGTTCAGGGCTTTCGCCACTATCTCACCCCCTCACCCCAGTGAGCCAGTGTCAGGGATGGGTGGGTCCAGGTTACCGGACTTAAGTCTGTCCGTGTTACCCACGCAAAGGTCGCACCTGATCCTGCCAGCCTCTCCTGGCCTGTCTGCCTCCTCATTACCCAGTTTCCTCAGGCTTCCGGCTCTCCTGTTCTTATGTACCCAGGTGGCTTCTTGTTTTGACTGAGTTGGAGTTCACCATTTTGGAGTACACGCTATAATGGGTTGGTATACCCACAGGTTGGGCTGCACCCTTCACACCCCGCTCAGCCCCTGTCCCTCCCGCTGGCCTCTGACAGCCTCTCTAGTCGCTTCTGGCCATCCATTCTCACCCTCCCTCGGCACAGAGCACTGGCTCCTGCGAAGGAAGTTCCTCTGTGCCAGGCGCTGTCTGTCTAGTATTTCATTTAATCATTAGAGCAGCCGAAAGACAGATATCACTATCCCTTTCTGAAAAAAGAAGCAGGCTCAGCGAGTTTCTGTGACTTGAGCTGGTGTCTGTGATCCCCTGAGCCTCCCCAGCTCTGTGCCTGGCCCCGCTGCTGTGCCAGCCACCTTGTCTCTTCCTATCACACGGCTGCCCGGCTCTCCCAGATCCCAAGTGCATCCAGAGGTGGGAGGTGGAGGACACTGGCTTCCCTATGGCCAAGCATGTGGTCCGTGTCTGGGCCCTTGTGTTTCTGGCAGTGACACCAAGTGTCCATGATGGGCTTACAGGCTTTAAAAATGACACCTGGTAAAAATAGAGCTGCAGATACACTGCCCCTGGTTCCTCGGCCTCCTCAGGCCGTCTCCCTCAGGAGCCAGAGGGGGGCCGAGGCTGCTCCCAGCAGTTCCGGGCATTGGGGCGAGGTTCTCAAAGGACAAGAAGATGCCTGGTTTCAACTCCCCTCAGGACTTGATGTCCATGCACGTCCACCACAGGGGTCCTCAGGGGTATACTCTGTGCTCCTTCACCTTTACTGAAGTTTTTCTGGCTACTGAGCGTTAACCTGGTGTTGTCAAGACCTTGCCCCAGCCCTTCACAGTTAAAGGCCAGTGCTGGGGACACACGGCATCTCTCCTGCTTGTGTCATCCCCTCATGGGATGGGAAAGCACAGAGGACCCCGGGCCCACTCTTCACAGTTGGCCACTGGGAACACGCATCCATCCTCTGAACCGGCTCCCCAGTCCCTTCTCAGGTGGAGTGGTGAGCCCGAGGCCTGCCCCTGGGTGGCCCTCCTGGACACAATTGCTGGTCCTGAGCAAATAGCCTCTGAAGGCTCAGCACTGAGGCCAGCCCAGGCCGACACCTGTGGGGAGATTAGTGAAAGGGTGCAGACATCAGAGATCTCAGTGTCACCCAGGAACTTGTATCAGGACCTTCCTGGAGCCTGCAGTATGCGTGTCTAGAATGGAAAGTGTCAGAAATACAGAATGAGAAGGAAGTGCCCAGACTCGGTCCCAGGGACACAAGGGGAAGGTGCTGAGGTTTTGAACTGTCATTTCCACTGATGATGGAAAAGCACCTCCCGGGATGGAGTGAGAAGCAGCAACTTGAGGGACCTGTGTGCTGCAAGTGTCCGTGCACTTGACTTTCAGACACATACAAGTCATTTTCTCATCCAATGCTGTTTTCATAGTTTACTCTCAGGACGAACCCATGGTTCATCTGCATGAGAAAAGTTAGAAAGCCGCATCCGTATATATTTGGGTTTGTCTTTGCTTTCCCATAGAAAGTGAGTAAAATCTGCCACTGACTTCTGTTCTCCTGGTTCCTGATGTTTGGAAGCCTCAGACTCTTCCGCTCCAGGATATGGCTGGTCATGGCTGGAGCAAGGCTGTCTCTTGGGCCAGGAGGCAGGAGTGGCTTCTTGTGCTAAGGGAGGAGCGCTTTTCCACAGGGAGCTCCAGAGTGCCCGCTGCATCCCTGGTGGATGCTGCTAATGGCAATGATGCACATGTCACCAGGCAGTAGATTGCACTGAGGCCAGGGGATCAACACTTGCTTCAAAACAGACATCCCGCAAGGCCTTGGCAGAGGTCAGACTGCTACGAATGAGCTTCACCCGCTCCACCCAGCTCCAGGCAAACACCAGGCAGAGCAGATGCGGCTCAGTAAAGAGAAACCTACTCTGTGACTGAAGAGCTGTGCAGGCAGCCCGGGGAGTGTGAGGAATGCACACTCAACCCAGTGTGGACCTTCTCAAGCAGAATGCCTGTGCTTTGTGAGCCTTCTGATGATTGGTGTGCTGTCAAGTTTGAGATCTGAAGCTGTAAGAAATGTGTGGCGGAGAAGGCCTGGGTGTGCGTGCGTCCCCTTCTCTACCTGAAGGCAGAAGTCCCAGCAACCGAGGTCCTTTCCAGGCCATGGGGGACTGCTGCATTTGTGGCTCCTGGGCCAGTGCAACCCACTGTCCTTAGGAAGCTCTTCCTTAATGAGTTTCCCTTCTGCCAGGGGTGGTATCCAGGGATGTTAGTTCCAGGATGCCCTGCAGATGCCCGGATCTATGGTGGTGCATACACGAGGTCCTGCGAAGGATCTATCTAAACTCATGTTAGCCATGCCCCTGACTAATACGAGTTTAGTCAGACTAAGCCTGACTCTGAGCCAGACTCTGCACCCTGACGAGATGCTCATACGCACCTTGAAGTCACTGAACTGGGGTTCAACTTAGCTGTGCAGAAAAGCGGGCAGAAAGTGCGTGCGTGGGGGCGCACAGTGAATCGAGTACAGAGGCAGCTTCATGAAACAGTGCATCCAATAAGAAGGAGGGCTTCCGTTCCCATGGTGAGCAGGCGGAAGCAGGGAGCAGATGGACTGGGAGCAGGAAGCTGGACCAGGGTAGCGGTGGAAAACAGGAGGTGGGGGAGGACTTCCTTCTCCCAGGGCCCGCCTGGACCATCCCTGCTCCAAACATGACGTCAGCTTGTATTCCAGGGCTGCTCTGCCTGGGCTCCCTGATTCTCCTGCACCCACTCTCGTGGAGTTTAAGGAGCCCTTGCTCTGAGTGCAACAGCCTTTTCCAGCTGCATCCTATTTGCAGGGTTCAACAGGAAGTGCTATGGCTCGTGTCCTGAGCACCTGGTGGCTTTAGGTTTGGGCTGAAGATATTAGTTTGCAGTGCGTTCCTGTGAACCCTAGAGGACCCACACGTGCCCCCACCCCCAAAAGCACGTATATCAAATAAGCCATGGAAGTACAGAAAATGCCCATTTCTCCATTTGTCACTTTCAATGCATATCAGCGGGACCTGGGAGGGACAGAGGATGATGCTGGTGGGTAAGGATAGGCACACACTGTGTCCTGAAGACAGCATGGGGAAGGGTTTGGGGACGTACTGGATTGGAGCTGGACAGTATCTACCCAAGCGAACATTTTGCCATTATTTCTTTACTAAACACCCCTGTATTCTTCCCAAGTTTGGGCAGCTGTGGTAGAAGGGGGCGCCCTGGGAAGGCTGAGTCCCTGTCCTCTGGTCTGTCCTGAGCTCTGGCTTGCAGGCCCCCTTGAGGGTCACCTTGAGCTTTCTGCTCAGCACAGGTGGCAGCAGGGAGAGGAAGGACAGAACGCAGTGGGGGACAAGGCCCCCTTTCTTAGCACTTTTACTCTCCCTGGGTCCTGCATAGGATTCTGCCTCACAGTAAGGAGCCACTATTCCTCGAGTGCCCTTTGGCTGCCTGGTGCCCTGTCAATCTAGGTGTTTCACTGTTGTTTTATGTGGCTATTCCTGAAGGCTGTTTTAGGAGTGGACATGGTTGTGCTTGCCCTGGGTATATCCAAACTGTTGTTTTGAATCAGTCTCTCCCTTTTCCTGTGGCTACCTATTCCTCCCCTGAAGCATCTCTGGGCTTTGGGATAGAAGACAGAACTGCCCTGCAGGGGTAGCTCCCTAGAGAGCAACGGGTCTTGAAACCACACACAGGATCACACACATACAACACACACATCCATGTGCATGCAACTGCAAGATTAAGTTCCACCTGTTGAATCTTAAGAAAAAAAAACCTGCACTTTACTGTTCAACTGGATCATAGTTATTCGCAACATCAGGGATCACATTTGTCCCTAAAGAAAGAGCAGGCAGTGGTGGTTGGGGGTGGCTTGTGTCCTGTGCATGGCCGTGTTTAGCAGTCTGGTGTTCTGTCCTCCTCTGAGGAAGCATCATGTCCTCTTGAGTCTCATGTAACTTCTCCAGCATGGTGTGCACCACCTCTTTAGCCTGAACGCCTTCCTCTTTGATGCTGAAGAGCAGAGAGAAGTGGTACCTGATGTGTGGACTTGAACTCTGCCCCTTCTGCCCAGCATAACACTACCCTTCGTCATCCTCAGACTCTGAGACTTGAAAGCAGAAGTTATGGGACAAGTCACAAAGCTGCTACTGCTGCAGCTTGTCATGGATGTTTCTGGTCCTCCTCAGCCCTGCAGCGCAACGAGGTCTGGTAACTGGTAACTAACTGGTAACTGACAGGACATCCGTGATGTCACGGAGGAGGCAAGCCATCCTCATCGACAGTCAGCTCAAAGGACAAGCACCTTTAATACAGAAGACTTCATGCTCTCAGACCTTGTGGAAATCTAAGCAAAGCCAGGAGTAAGAAAAGTAACTCAGAGAAAAGAAAGTAGAGGAGGTAAAACACTTAGGAATTTACTGTTGATAATGAATCCAGGAAAGTGAAGTAAAAGCACACCTCCCTGTGCCCATCAGATTAGAAGCAGCAGCATTCTCCACATGCTGGGTGGGAGCCCGTGTGTGGCCGGCAGCCCCTCACGCTACCAGGCGTTCGGAATGGAGCAGCCTTTCTCCAGAGCAGCCTGATGGACTCCTCACATGCTCACATGCAGCTAACCTGACAAGTCACTTCCAGGGCTTGTCCCCGTGAAGCCTCCAGGCATGTGTCAAGAACCAGTGTGAAGCCACTTGCTTTCCTACTGTTGTTCATTCTGCACACTCAGATGGCTGGCCGTGGAGGAGACATCATAGCATGGAGTGAGTGTGGTCCTTAAGAACTGTGTTTTTAAAGAATATGAAGTGGTATCAGGGATACCCTCCAGATACAATCAACAGTGTGATCTCAACTTTATAAAGTAGAAAAAATGAGCACGTAAGATAAAACATCGGAGGAAATTCCAAAATGTCACTAAGTGATAGTATCACGGGTGACATTTATATTCTCCATATGTGATTTGTTTGGTGGGATCCAGAGAGAGGTGGAAAGAGAGTGCTTAACAGTCCTCTCCAAGCCATCAGTGCTCAAGGGCAGCTAAGCACAATGCACTGGGGCCTCTCGGTGTCTGTAGCTCAGTGGCCAAGTGAGCCACAGAGACAGACACACAGGCACAGTGGGTAGATGCTCTCTGAAGCAAAGCCTCTCAGCCTGGGCCAGCGTTGGCCCCTAGCATGGTGACGTGGTCTTCTGCTCAGGTTACCCCGATCTCACGTGTTTGGGTATTCAGCTCTGCTCTGTAGTTTCCTGATGGTGAGGACATGGGGTGAGGGTCTCTTTGCTATAGAGATTGAGAAATAGGCTGCTGAAGGTAGTTTGTATTTGACGAAGATGCTGTGTTGTTTCTCTTGGGCAGCATCGTCTCCAGGGCCAGCCGTGTGTGCTGAGAAGGTGCTTTGCTTTAACTACGGTTCCCAGCAGTAAATGGCAAGTGGTCACTGGGATGGAAGGCATCTTGCTTCCCTTTGCATCCTTAGGTCACTTTCCAGGGCCCAGAGCCATCCTGCTCAGCAAAAAAGGTGAATCAGTGTCACATCTGGGAGCAATCTGTGGTCCCCTCTAGCTCCACACACCCGAGAGCTCCTAGGTTACGTGGCCATCTACACAGACAGGCATTCTCACCAACCATGAGTGTTCAGAACATGCTAAGCAGGGCAGCTAAGCACAATGCATTGGGGCCCAGAACTGGATAGTGCTGGAGAGAAGCAAAGGAGAGGTGAGCCTTCTCTCTGAGCCAGGCCTCAAGCCCACTGACCCTTGGAGCTAGAGCTGGGGACCTGGATTAGAGGCCTGCAGGATGAATGGCCCAGCTGTCGGAGCTGGAGCTTGGGAACCCTGTTCCCAAGGGACCACACTGTCGTGTTTCTCTCTGTGCTGTCCAGTATCAGGCCCACCAGCCCCAATGACCGCTGAGCTCTTGAAATGAGGCCATGTTGACTAAGAATCTGGATTTAATTGTGATTGATTGACCATCAGATTTAAATGCACATGGCCACGTGTGACCAGTGATCACCTGGGACAGTGCCCTGGCTGCCTGACTATCTCCCTTGGTGAACCCAGTCATTTCCCAGGCTCCCTAAAGCATCCCCCTGTCTCACCTTCCAGGCTCCCTTACCGAATGTTTTAATAGGAGTTGCTCAGGTAGCCTTGAGCTCCTGCTTAGGACACCATCCCCAACCAGAACAGAACCCCTTCTCATCCCTGGCCTGGGGTCTCTACCGCACCATGTTTGCTTTCACACTAGTTTTCAAACTAAAGAAACACCTTCTATTCTTCTTCCCCATTGTTAAAGGGTTGAAAGTTGGCCAGGTGAGGTTTTACACAGAAGCTGATACTAGAAACAAATCCAGGAGGTCATCAGCACTGCACTGACCAGCTCCTCCCATGCACACTGGCCGCTTTGTCTCCAGCTGTCCCACACATCTCTCCTAGGGCTTCTCACACTCTAGACCTGGCCAGGGTCCCCAGCTGGACCTGGGCATGCTGTAGGTGGGCACCATTTGCTTCTTGGCCTTGGCCTGGGCTACCCCTTGCTGTGGCTATCACCAGCTCATGAGGCCAGTGGGTACTGGCCAAGGAGCTGACCCACGCTTGTGCCCTAGAAGATGTGGGCTGAAGGGAATGGGAGGAAGGGAGGAGATCAAGTGACTGAATTTAGGAGAGCGTGCTGATCTCCACGGCTTGCCCTGCACCAGCAGGTGGGAAGAAAGGTCACAGAGCCAGGTGCTCAGCTTTGTCCTGGTGAAGGGCACTTAGCAGCAGGGTCCTGCTTCCCGGCTGCGACCACAAAGGGCTCTGAAGAGTGGAGCCTGGAGCCAGAGGTTTAGTTTCAGCTTCCAGTAATTCATATGTTCTGAGTCGCAGCCCTGCCCCTTATTCCTCTAGCAGCACAGTTCTGAGAAGCTTGGCACGCTGGGCTGCTTGAGCTCGGGATGCCTCTGCCTGCTCATCAACATCTTTTATTCTCTTGAAATTTCAGGCACAGAAAAATGAGAGAGAGTCTATCAGACAGAAGCTGGCGCTCGGAAGCTGCTTCGATGACGGCCCAGGAATTTACACCAGCTGCAGCAGGAGCGGCAAGCCCAGCCTCTCCTCCCGGTGAGTGCCCTGGGTGGGTCCATCCAGACTGCAGTCTCCGCCCAGCTCCATATCAGCAGAAGCCCCTCATCCGGGCGGCTGTTTCCCACAGTGCTGGCATCCTTGGTTCTAGGCAGACCTTCCCCAGCTGCTGGTTGGTACTCTTGATGTCGCTCCTCGTGGTGCATTGCCCAGTGGCAGGAGGTCAGAGTTTGCTATTTCACTCCTGTAGACAGCACTGACCTTGCAGACTGATGCAGGGTCAAGCCACACTCGTGGGCATGCTGGCAAATGCCTAAGACAACAGGTGGCAGAGCACTAGAATCCCCAGAAGGCAGCCCCAAGGCACCCAGAACCACCCAGTACCTGTGATAGCAGCCAGCACTAGTGACAGACCTGCAACTCCTGCTTTGATCATCCGCAGTTCATCACTGTCTCAGCCTGTCCTCCAGGCGGTTTTCCTCTGTTACGCTATCCTTACCTGCTTATCATAATTTATTTCAGGATATGACTGGTAACTTGCATAACTTTAATTCTAAATAAAGTGCGTGTAGATTATAGCTTTACGCAGGACACGGGGCTATAGGGCAGAGCCTCTCCAACTCCAGTTGGCTCCCTCCACGAGTCCTCAGGCGCTGTGTCAGGGGGACATCTCAGATTCATTAGGTCTTAGTGGGGCCTGAGATTCTGTATTTCTAAGATGCTCGCAGTGGAGGTCCATGCTGACACTCCATAATCTACTCTGGTTAACAAAGAGGTAGACAGTCAACAAAATCATGCCAAATGCAGATATTCCAAGGGATGCAAGCACTTAGAACATGTTTCCAAGAAAGATGGTAACTGAAGACCCATCAGCGTTCCCTGACTCCCACCCCCAGTGTCTGCTTCTCTCAGTCTGCTTTTGGGCAAATGTATCCTGTGTAAACACCACATATATTTACCACCTGCAGCCAGAGCTGGAGGCAAATGAGAGTGTCCATGCCTTCATCCTGCCAACAGATTTCCGCTGTCTGCTTCATGTGAGGCCAGAACTGGGCGTCTTAATGTTGGCCTGCATTTATTTATTCATCTGGCTGTTAGTAGGCTAGGCTTGGTCCACAGAGAGCCATCTAACCCAGCAGAACCAGAATGTGGACATGCTCACTCCAGTGTGCGCTATCTAGGCCCTGCAGGCTATTATGCACGGGCAGGAGCTCTAGCTAGCTTCAAGGTGCAAAGGCATCTCCCTCACTGGGGTGTGTAGCCAGTCTCAAGACTGATAAAGAATGGTCCCACGTGTCACAGCAGAGCTGAGCCCTCAGGCTTCCCCAGGCCTTGGGGAATCTCTCTCCTCTGCAGGTGGGACATGACAGGGAGCGTCCAGCCCAGGAACCTGGAGACCTGCAGGTCCATCCCAGGCCGCTTCACCTTTGTTTGACACACCTCGTTTTCCCTCTTTTTTGTGAAAGGGGGATTGGACTGTACTGTATGCTGTACGTAGATCTCTGCTATTGCTGATGTCCCCAAAGTGCCAAAATGCCTTCACCTGGAAGCCCCGCCTGAATGCTCAGCAGCTGTTTGTAGAATCAAGCGTGTGCACACACGTATCTACAAGTGTGCATAGGAGTGGTGCATGTATGACACAATACATTTACACTTAGGCGTAGATACACACAGGCACTTTCTCCCTTCTCCGGAAGTAATAACTTAATTCCTTGGCTGTTTCTTCTGCTATTTATCTCTAAAGAAAATGCTAAGCTTCTTAGTTTTTATCTTGAGTAACCATCTGATTTAAGAGCTGCCTGCTGTACAGGGTGACTGCTGTGTGGTTCGCCGAGGGACGGTACCTGTTGGTGGAGCTGCTCCTCTGCGGTGGCACCATGCTGTGTGTGGGCTGCTGTTGTGAGGGTACTACTGCTGCACCCCAGGGCTGTGGCCTGCTCCATGTGTAGGCCTTTCTTTGGTGTGGCCTGTGATTGAACCTGCTAGGAACGGGCTTGCTGAGGCCATTTCCAGCAAGGTCACCACGAGTGACCCTTCTTCCAGCAGCATGCCAGAGAGCCTGTGCACCGGGCCCTTCCGACGCTTGACACTCCAGCTGCTCTTAAATTGCTGTTGATTGGTTAGGTCTAAAATGTACACCACTGGATTTATTAGCTGTATTTTGTTTTCTCTTCTGGGAAATATCTGCTTGGGTCTTACATCTGGTGTTCTGTTGTATTCTTTGTGCTTTCTTACTGACTTCTGGAAGTTCTTTAGTCATCACACTAATCTTTAATACACTCTCCTTTCCAAAAGTCACTTCCCAAGTTGTGATTTGTTTTTCACTTCTTTAATGTGTGATTTATGACCATGAAGTCTTGATTTTTTTTTAGTACTGGGGATTAAATCAGAGGTGCTCTACGACTGAGCTACATCCCCAGTCCTTTTTATTTTGAGACAGAGTCTCACTAATTTGTTGAGGCTGGCCTGGAATTTGTGCTCCTCCTACCTCAGCCTCCTGAGTTTGAGGCTGAGGTAGGAGGCATGTGCCACCACAGTCAGCCATCCTTGATTTTAATACCGTTAATTACACCCAAATTTTATTTTCTAGGCAATGCTGTCAATATCTTGTACAAGAAATTTTCTTCTACCCTAAGATTCAGTAGATATTCACTACATTTTCTACCAAGACCTTTTAAAGCCTTGACTTTAAAAGTCTATAACCAATGGGGAGTTGATCTCTTGCTGTGGTATGGGAGAGAAGCCTAACCTCTCCTGTTGCCTCATATGGTCATCGTCTCATTGCCCTTATTTTCCTGCACCAAAGCTATGCTCTTAATCACCATAGCTTCAGAATAAATTCTGGCATCTGGACAGGCCAGTTCCTCTCCACATTCTTTTTCTTCAGAAGTACGTGCCTAATCTTGCTTTTCCATTCCTTCATATAAGTTCTGAATTATCCAATTAAGTTCAGCAAGATACTTTCTTAAGATCTTTGAGTCCAAGATCAACTTAGGAAGGATTATATTTTCACAATATTTAGTTCTCCTATCCATAAACATTGTCTGTCTCTCCATTTATTTAAATATTTTTTAATATTTCTTAAGTCTTGTAACTTTTCATTTGGAGAGACTGTGCATCTTTTTTTGTATTAATTCCTAGGCACTTGTTCTCTGATATCTCAGCAAGCATCACTTGCTGCTGGCATCAGAAATACAGCTACCTTTGTAGAAGCCCCCTGCCCAGCCACTTTGTGTTCCTGCTCCTGTTACTCAGCTTTCCTGTCAGTCCTAATAAAGCTGTCTGTAAAGTCTGGACTTTGGAAACAGTAGCACTGTGCATGCATCATGGCAGCCTTATTTGTTTACTTCTTTGTTTCTTTTGCTCTTGGTAGGAACTCCCATACAGCAAGGACTAGAAACAGTAGTATTTGGAATCTGCTATGGTTTGGATGTGAGTTCTTCCCCAAAGCTCCTATTGTTGCAGGAATAGTCAGAAGTGAAATGATTGGACTTGGGGAGCTGTAACTTCATTGGTCCACCCTGGCTTGAATGGACTTACTGGGTGCTTGCTGTAGGCACGTTGGGCATGACTGGAGAAGGTGAGTCACTGCCTTGAAAGGGTTCAGCTTCCATGTGGCTCCATTTCTCTTGCTCTCTCTGCTTCCTGATGGCTGTAACTGAGCAGCCTCTGTCTGCTGGTCCCTTCCCCCATGCTGTGCTGCTTCACCTTGGGCCCAGAGCAATGGAATTGGCCATCTATGGACTGAACCTCTGAAAAAGAAAATGAGCTTCAAGTAAACTTTTCCTCCTCTAAGTTGCTCTTGCCAAGTGTTTTGGTTACAGCTGACTAAAATAGAATTCTTAGCTCATTTCTCATGTTAAATGGAATAATTCTACTGTTTCTCCCCCCTTAGGATGATGTTAGTTTTATGTTTAATGTTTCTCCTTAATGATGTTTCCATCTATCAACAATTTTCAAAGAATTTTTATCAAACGGGTATTTAGCATCTGTTGAGATGATTTTATCATTCAGCTCGATCCAGATTGCACATATAGATTTTCAAAATATTAAACCATCTTTGCATACCTGATATAGACCTAAGTTTGTTTTAAGGGAGTTATCATTTTTTAGACACTATTGGATTTTATTTATTTTTTGTTTAGGATTGTTACATTTATATTCATGATTTACATGGATCTTTTGCATTCTTAGAACATTTTTGTCTGGTTTTAGTATATGGGTGTAGTGGCTTAAGAAATGAGAGCTAGGCTCAATGGCGCACACCTGTAATACCAGCAGCTGGCTGAGGTAGGAAGATCTCAGCCTCAGCAACCGTGAGGTGCTAAGCAACTCAGTGAGATCCTGTCTCTAAATAAAATACAAAATGGGGCTGGGGTTGTGGCTCAGTGGTTGAGTGCCCCTAAGTTCAATCACTGGTGTGTGTGTGTGTGTGTATGAGTTGAAACTGTGCCATCTTTCATACAGTTTATGACAAGTAGGCATAGATGTCACTCAGGCACTTCATTGCCACCTCTGCTGTGCTCAAGTATGCCCAGTCCAGAGCTCCTGTGATTCACCACTCAGGGCAGTGAACCTCCTGACTGCCCAGCCCCAGGAGGGCAGGGAAGGTGGCAGTTCTCCATGATACTCAGGGGCAGCCCTTCCTTGTGCTCAGTGCACCCCTGGCTTCAGATGCACCTGAGCATTTCCAGGGCTCCAGGGCACCTGCACGTGCTGGCTCCACCAGCCTCCTGCAGCCATGGTCAGGTTGGAGGTTGCATGTCAGAAATGGCTGTTGCATCTACCTTTCAACTTCTGTTTTCTTCCTGAACCCCACAGACTCTTTGTCGACATCCGTTGTTCTAAGTAGGATTTCAGAAGAGAGTCTGTTTTCTGTGTTCAGTGTGCTGTGGTTCAGTCTCATGAAGGCTTTCAATATCATCTCAAGTAAGCACCCTGCCAAACTCCAAGTGTGAGCAGAGCGTCTCCCTGGCAGAGCAGGACCAAGAGGGGGTTGGGGCACCTCACTACCCAGCACCTCCGCCCCACTTATCCTCCTTGTGCCACCCTGCACTTCCCCTAAGAGCCACCGGAGCTTCTGGCAGAGCAGCACTGAACGCCCCCTGAGTCATCTGCCCTCTGTAGACACAGCTCACCAACTCAACACGTGTCCCACAGTAGCTGGGATGAGCCGAATGGGGACTCACCATAAGGAGAATTATTTACATCCTGTTCCTTCAGAGGTTTTCATCTCCACTTTGTGGGATGAGCTCATCCTCTGCAAGAACACCATGACTTTTTGGATCCCCCTCAGGGTTTTTTTTTTTTTTTTTATCTTTGTGAATTTAAAATCTGCAAAGACTAATTGTCCTCATTAGTAATAATGTAGCAGGAAAATGCTCAGTAAGGCTCCCTGCCTCTGGAGAGCCCACTTTCTCCATCCCTTGATTTCTGCTACTGAGTTACAGACTGAAGCTCCTCACTGGGTGGGCAGCACCTTGCCTCTTGCTCACAGAAGGCTGGATAGAGCTCACCAGGTGCTGCTGCTAAATGCACCAGAGCTCAGTTAGCTAAAAAGAGCTCAGAACCTAAATCCTACCGTAGTTCACTACTCTGAAGAGCCCAAGACACGATTTTAAATGAAGCTGGGGTTTCGTTAATTGGCCACATAATAGATTCTAAAATCTGGCTTGCTTGTGAAGGCCAGGCCCGCCGAGGTGAGCAGGATCCTTGCAATGACTGGGGTGCAATGCGGTTTCCAATGCACAGCCCCTCTCACACTCAGCACGTGAGGACTCAGGAGGGGTCAGGGGACTGGGGGGACGTGGAGCTGCATAGGCTCTCCATGGTGGAGTGCAGGTCTCAGTGCACTGGGCTTCTTTAGGTGGTGCTCTCTCCTCGAGTACTTTGTAAGAGTGACAAGCCGCTCAACATAAGCTCAGCTTACAGTAATCCCATAAAGACATTTCATGCCTTCAACCACAGCAAGGAAATGTTCGATATCGCTTCATAACTCAGCTAATTAAATTTGGCTGTACCCAACTGTGGCAAATGTAAGGGGTGTCATTTTTGTCATATTTTTTATGTGTGCTAACCCGTACAGAATCGGCCTCTCAAGCTGAGCCTGTGTAATCCTGCCATTTTCTTCTTTAAAAAGAGCAACCAGCCGGGTGTGGTGATGCACGCCTGTAATCCCCGCAACTCAGGATGCTGGTACAGAAGGATCGTGAGTTCCAGGCCAGCCTAGGCCACTCAGCAGGCCCTGTCCCAACAACATCAACAACAACAAAAGTAAAAGCATGTGAGAAACTTAAAAGGCAATGAGGAAAAATGCATTACCTATTTTCGAAATAAGATCTCTAAGAAATTCTACATTTAGTTATATTCTTGAAAAAAATAAATATCCTTTTTACTGTTTTCATACTTCCTATAATTTTTTTTTTAATCAGCCAAATTAATGGTCAGTTAACATCCTCTGTTGGGTGCCAGAGTTTGTGCAGCTTGGTGTCATTGAGGAAGTAGAAACCAGTCTTGCTGCTGTGAGGGCACAAAGCAATCTGGTCATTAGTAACGGACACCCAGGAAGCCCCCATTATCAACATGGCAACCTGATCTGCATCCTAGAGAAGACCTGCCCTGCCTTCTGCATTCTCCTTTCCTCTGAGGAGCAACATAACTCCGATCCCCACTCTTCTTACCTTACCCCAAGACACGTGCTCCTTACATGCCTGTGCATGAACACAGGGCAGCATGGTCTCCTTTCCAGGTGTGCCTGGGCTGCTGTGGCCAGGCTGCACCCTTCCCTCCAATGCTGAGCATATGAGAAGCAGGCTCCCAGATAGCCCTGAGCAGCTGGCTCCAATGCCAGTTCCCCTCATCACAACACGTTGCTTTCCTGGCCTTAGGTTTATGGGTGCCGGGCTGAAGAAGTCAGACTGTCGAAACCTGCCTTCTTCCTGCCCTTGGGCAGCAGCACTGGATGCAGGGGCCACATGGCCCAGGGAGGTGTTGTTAGCTAGGCCAATGGCACCACTCCTAGAGGTGTTAAAGAAACAGGGTCCTTGGGCTTCAAATGGGAGAACTGCACGTGTAACACATTATGCAATCCCAGGTGGGACCAGCTATTCCTTCTGCCAGGAAAGGAGTGCACCCTCTTGTCTCTGAAAATAGTATGTTGCATAGTGTACTAGAAGGAGTTAGCAGAGTGGTCAGGTCTGCCCCGCCCAAGTGAGGAGGAGGTGGACCTGTTTCAGTGCTTGAGCTGTCTCTGGCATCTGGAAAACAGGTACTCACTCATGCCACCTGTCTATCACACATGGCATATCTTTAAAACTTCACATCAGTCTCATTCATGTGTGCTAATAATTTGCTTTAAAAAAAAAAAACACCCTACATGTAGGTAGCTCCAGGTACGTGTCATTACCTGTTGTAGCTTACCAGTGCCTTCTTTATAGTTTTCAGAAAGTCTTTGGGCAATCTATAGAAAGTCCGCCTTCTTTTATGCCCTCTTGCAAGAATTACCTTCAGTATTCTAAAATATTGCACAATTTCTCAAAGCAATGCAAGATTTAAAGTGGATCTTTTGCAGAGTAATAAAATGAAAATGACAAAACATATTTTATTAGGTAAGCAAGTCTTCTCTTTCACAAACCTGAAACAAAAGCAAATTGGTATTTGTGAAATCTTCTTTGTCTAATAAGTAGCCTGGCTTTACAGTCATGCCAATGACCCGGCTTAATTAGGTGCAATTAATTTTGTGAGGCAGAATCTGACATCTTGCTGGAGGCATGACCAGCTGTACCCTGTCTTATGAATTTTTTTTTTTTTTAATCACCAATGGGAATTCAGTTGCCTGAGCAAAGGGGCGGGAGGCAGGGAGAGAAGAGGCCACGGGGCTGCATTTTATATTTAAAAACAGCTCTGGTGGACAGCTGAGTGTTTAATTAAAAGAGCTTCCAGGAGTTGTTTTTCATTGGCGCATCATCATTGACAGTTCTCATGACTTTATCACTGCATTTGCACTCCCTGCGGACAGTGGTTGCTCATGTGTGTTGAACACACGCAGCCCAGGGATGACCAGGCACCGTGGAACATCTGCTGCTGCTGGGAGCCCTGTGCCCTGGCCAGACAGCCAGGCGGCCCTTTCATTCAGGCTTGCAGTACAACTCTTTATGCCCTGCGGTTGCTCTCATCTGGGTCAGTGCATGCATTAAACCCCAGGAAGATGTCTCACTCGGGCCCAAAGCCCTCACATGCTGCTGTTTGCCAGACTGGGAGGGAAAGGTGGAGCCACTGGCCATGGTAGGTGACGTGTTTTTAAGTGGATGAGAATTTGTGCATGGTTTAAAACTGAGCAGCATCATTGGAAGTTGAGTTGAAGCTCACATCTTCCCACCGTAGCCCCCAACTTCTGGTGCCCACTTCCCTCGGCAGATGGCCACTTTGAGGAGGGTGTCTGTCCTCCGCTGTCACAAGCTCTTTTACTGCACCACATTCCGGAGCCCTGCTGGGACCCGTGTCCTGGAAGGCAGTGTGTGGGGTGCTGGGAGCCGGGCGGTGGCCTGCGGCCTGGCTCTGCCACCCAGGGGCGCTTCACCACCTTTCCCTCAGTGTTGTCCTCTGTGCAGCGGCTGCCTGCTGCTCTGTCGAGCTCCTGGACAGCGTCTACGCTGCACTGGGTTTTGCTGTGCCCACTTTATCACTGTCGCTTACTCCTGGATACCGCTGGCTATAAGGCCATTGTTTTATGTATCACAGAAAAAAACCTCTGCCAGCTACCATGTGCCCGCTCGGCACCATGAGCATCCTTTCCGTCATTAGAGTCCTTTGGGACTCAGTTGGACATGTGCATTCGTCGTGTCTCCTGGACACAGAAGAAGGAAGGGGATGTGTGTTGGTGGAGTGGTCGCCGCTCTGCCCTCTCACCAGATGCTGCTTCCCGGTTGTCTCCTCCTGGTCACTTGGGTGCCCTCAGCAGGCACAGCACCTTCTTATCCAGGGACAGCGTGCAGAGCCGCCTCCCATGGAGGCCCTCACCTGACTCAGAAGTGCACTCTGGCCGCCGGCTGCTGGGATGGCATCTGTGATACACCCTGGTTTTAAAGATGACACAATGTGAATTTCCATGCTTCACAGAGTCAATGCAGCCCCGTAGACCCACCACTGTTTCAACAACCATTTGGAATACAGTGGTTAGAATTTGAATCCTGGAAGAGGAACCAAGCCTCAGTGGCAGCCCCCAACAATTTCTCAGCACAGACATTGCCGGTGGTGAAAGTAGCACTGTGGGGTTGAGAAGAGGAGAACTGGAATTGGGACTTTCACACTAGGGGTTCTGGTGGCGCTCAGAGGTGGAGTACATGCACCAAATCAAAAATTTTTTTTCACCTAATTTAATCATACTCCAGGGCCATGCCTCCTCCCCAGCCATGGGAGCCATAGTCTGGGTCTGGGCCCACAGAGTTTTCCTCTAGCCCACCTGGCTCCACAGCTGCCCGCAGTAGGTGGGACAGATAGTTCAACTCCAGGCTGGCAGGTGAATAGGCAGCACAGCTTCGAAAATACAAACAGTTCATTTATGCTGATTACTTAGGGCCTATAATTTACTCAGATCCAAGGAGAGTGGGATTGAGGCTAAGGATCCATGCCAAGAGTTGAACGAAGAGTCCAGCACAGAAGAGTTCTAAGAAAATGTGTTTCCTGCTGCCCACGGATCTCCCACCACCGAGCACCCTGCCAGGAACAAAAGCTCCTCCTGACTCACGCTTGAGTCATGGTCCCCGCAGGACACTTCTGCGTCAGCCCCCAACCCCACCAGCTGTCCACACTGAACTACTCACCTACCCCCCAACATACAGTGCTAATCACCAGCTCTCATTTTCTCTCCTTTTCCTTTTCTAATCGTGCTAAGTGCCCACATGTGGCAACTCGGAGGCGCTCAGGAGACACATCCAGTGCCAACTCTGCCACCAAAATGCTTAGAGTATTTATCCCCTGCCACTTTTCCTACATATACCCTCCGTGCTCATTTAGAGAGTGCAGTCATTCTCTGGCTGCTTCACGTCAAAGCACGTCAGGAGCACTTGGCTGTGGTCATAGCTATGCTGTATTTTTACTAGTTGCAAAATTGCACGTGACGCCTCTCACTTTAACATACTTAATCACTCTCTGGTTAGGCATTGGAGGTGTTTCCAGCTTTATGTTTTGGTTTGCTTTCTTTAGCCTTTTTCTTCCATTTGTGAATTTACTCCTTCTTCTCAAAGTGCCCTGGCCCCTCAGGATGCTGTCCTGGACTCGGACACCAGCACCGTGACCTGGTGCAGCTCAACCTCTTTCAGCCTCTGTTTTCTCATGTGTGCAATAGGACTCATGACCCTTGCTGCTCCCGGGGCCTTGCTTTATGAATATCCACATAGCTCAAATGTTTGTCTCTTCCTAGGTAAGACAGGGAGTGTCTGTTGAATGTGAGTCCCTGCTGGGGTTATGCGTACCCCACATCTCTGCTCGTACACTGCGATGCGTGATCCAGGCACTCAGGACTTGTTAGAAGTCCTGGTTTGATTCTGGCTCAACTCCCGAGTGTCCACATACCTGGCGGTCATGAGCCTAAAATGACTTTAGGAGCCAACAGGAACAAATGAGTGGAGTAGCCCAGTTAAGAACATGAGGAATCGTGGGGCCTGGTCGTATCTGGGAGTCCAAAGTCAGATACATAGAGAGCCAGGCACAGAAGAGATACTTGAAAATGGCAACTTCTTATTTCCAAATATAGACCTCCTGGAGATCCTCTGGCCATAATTAAGATGAAAGCGGACCTCGTGTGGTGTCCAGGAGTGGTGGCTGTTTTAGGATCGGGAGAGACCATTGGTGCTGGAGAATGTTCCTGTTGGAAATGTGTTTTCCCAACCTTAAGGTCTTTTAATTCCAAATTCAATTACAGGGAAGTGGTCATTAGTGAAGGAAATGGACGCTAATGTGGAGTAAGAACCACCAGCTGCCTGAGGAACATGAGCATTTACGGCTCTCTGGAGACGGGTCAGGCTGCAGGGCGATGCTTCTCCCAGGCCAAGACTGTTCCCCTTCCTCTGAGCCACTTAGGCCAGAGACATTTCTGTGGCAGGAAGGGCTGGGTGCTCAGGAGCTGTCTTCTGAGCACAGACATGTGGGAGAGTCCAGCACCAGCCTTCCAAGAGGATTCAGAAGAGGGAGCCCAGAAGGGCTGTCCACACACCTGCAACCCCCAGCTCTGCTGCAGAAATCACAGATGTGGGGGTCCGGACAGGCTATAAGGGACATGATGCCTTCCACCCAGAGTCCTGTCACACAGGAGGAATCCTGAAGTTCTCTGGACATATAACTGCTGCAGGGCGCTGTCCCAGCTCTCCTGCCTTCACCCCCCCGGCACCGTGGCTCTGGGACCTTGCTTTATGAATATCCAAGCAGCTCAAGTGTTTGTCTCTTCCTAGGTAAGACAGGGAGTGTCTGCTGAATGTGAATCCCTGCTGGGGTTATGCGTTCCCCACATCTCTGCTCGAACACTGCAATGCGTGATCCAGGCACTCAGGACTTGTTAGAAGTCCTGGTTTGATTCTGGCTCAACTCCCAAGTGTCCACATACCGGATGGTCATGAGCCTAAAATGACTTTAGGAGCCAACAGGAACAAATGAGTGGAGTAGCCCAGATAAGAACACTAGGAGTCTTGGGGCCTGGTCAGCTGCCACTCACCCCTGCCCTGCAAGGACCTGGAGCTGTGGGCACTAGCTGAACAGGCCTTTTCCTGCCTCCATAGTTGTCCAGATCACTCACAGCACCCTGTGTGACGGTGACATAGTGGGACCAGCAGCACTGGCAGCTGCACACAACATTCTTCAGAAGTCCACCATGGTTTCGGCCTGCAGCATCACACACCTGAGCTAGAGAAACTCAGCACGGGCCACCACAGCAAAGTGGATGCGGCAGCTGGCTTTCCCAGTCACACATGTAGACAAACAGAAACCTGGCTTTGCTTTTCTCCTTATTTTTTTTGAACACTTGTAGGTATTTCCGAGATTCCTGGGACGTGTCCGCATGGAGCAGTCAGTAGGGAAAGGAAGAGGCAGAGCTCGTGGTTTGGAAGAGTGTTCCTCAGCTTACCACAAGCGGCAGCACCTGTCTGATCAGCCCGCATGCCCCGCAGCGGCGCCTCCACAGTGTGTAAAGCTTTCCCAAGCCTCAGTTGTTCCCACACTCTTCCTTCATGACAGATTCTGAAATATGTTTAGACCCTTGGGTGATTACCATCCATATTTTATGTTCTGTCTCCTTTGAACTTCTCAGAAAAAAATATAGTATGAAAATATGAGCAATTATTCATTATATTTAAAGTCTTTTGACTAATGCATCATGCCCACAGACTAGTTGGGGATGTTGAGTGACAAATGGCTCACAGGCTATGCTGTTGTAGGCAGATAATGCACAACACGGACCTAAAATCTGCAGGCACACAGGAAGCTTCCTCTTGCTATGTTTCCTAAGGAGAGCCCTAGAATTATCTTGAAATCATAAACAACTACAGAACGTTTATGCCCTTTGAAATCACACTGCCAGCAGGATTGCATAAATCTAACCCCAAGGTCAGGAGTAGCATGAGGGAAAGGCCACTAGGTCAAAAGTTACATGTCCAGCCCAAGAGTCATGCACAGGTCATCTCTTGCTCCAGGCAGGGCGCACTGTCAGGAACCACCCCCATGAGCAGGAGGTCAGCAGGGCTTAGCTGGAGTCAGCAGGGTTGTTCTGACCTGTGTGGAAAGGCTCTCTTCTGAGTCTGTGGTCAGTCCAAGGGCAGCAGGGGCCTTCACTGCTCCTGGCTGGCCCTCATGGGTGTCAGGCATCAACCTGCTGGGACACCTGCAGGATGTAGCTCTGTGCTCGAGTCCCTGGGCCAGCCTGGACGTGTCCCAAGGAGGGCAGAGTCCCCAAGGACCTAGAGCTGGAGGCAGCTCACTTCCTTTGCCTTTTGTCAGCCAGTCACAAGGTCACCCAGGGTGGGGCACAGGGAGAAGTGGCAAGGTCACACTTTGGGGGTGTGGGGGAGGGAAGAACTGGCTGTCACAAGGCTGGGGTCCTTGGCTCCTCTGAGTGAGCATGTGGCCCAGGGAGAGTGAAGTGAACATACCGCCAAACTAGAATTCAGCATAGGCGGTTTGTGAGGTAAACTGAGGCAGGAAAGTTTACCCAAGAACCTGACACCTTAAGTCTATCCAAGAACCTGGCACCTTATGATCCAAGCTGCTGATGGATCTCCATTTCCCAAACCAGAAAGCAGCCAATGGTTCTTAGCTTCAGAGCTGGACTCCTCCAGCCCTGGGTCACCACATTCCAGGGCCATAGACAGAGACCTGACCCCCAGAGGTCCCTACCCTGGGATGTCCTCTGCAGCTGAGTTCTGTCAGTAGTCACATTGCTTCTTTTTGTCCCTGCATTTTGAAGGGAGTGGCATCTTGATACGAAGTCATCTACCACTTGGCTGCATTTCTGAGATTCCCTTAGTGCCAAGAGGCTCTCATCTCTCTTCAATTCCACGTGTTTTAAGAACACTCTGGCAGTGGCAGCTGGGCGTCGGCAAGGGTGTTTTGTTTCTATCTTGCAGTGCTGGGGTGAGCCCAGGATCTCGAGCAAGCTGGGCAGACATCTACCATTCAGCTCCATCTGCCCCTTTTATTTTATGTTGGGGCAGGGCCTGGCTGAGTTGCCCAGGCTGGTCCTGAGATTGCTATCGTCCTGCCTCAGCTTCCGAGTTGCTGTGATCACAGTCATGGCCACTGCGCCTGGCTGCACCTCCATGGTTGTGTTCTCTATGAGTGTGAGCAGACGTCAGTGCTGAACGGCCCCCACTCGGTGTGCTTCCAGCACTGGCCATTGGGCACCTCCCAGGGAGGCCACTTCTGCTCCCGCTGCTGTCTGCAGGAGTCCCTAGTTCATCTTCCCAGGCTCCGGCACCCCTGTCAGTGGCCCTGGTGCTGCTGAGTCACCTCGGTACCTGAGGAGAGGAGGGTTCTGGGCTACCCAGGACTCAAACCTTCCCGAAGTAAAACCAACCAGCAGCAGAAAGCCAGGTGCGTTTGCAGGTTGTGCCTGCCCAGTGCCACTCAGAACACCAGGGAGCCTGGCAGTAGATACCGTGGATGACGTCTGCGAACAAGAAGACGAGGATCTTGCTTTGTTCCCACCATAGACTGCTTGAGAGGTGCAGGCAAGTCAGCCCCCTGCAGCCTGAGATTGGCTGAGAGTAAGGCCAGATGCTCTGCAGCCGGAAACCGCAGTGTTCAGAAGTGAGCCTCCAGAGGGTCATCTGCTCCCCAGCCTGTGGCAGACAGGCCTTCAGTGGGCTGGGTAGCTGGCTCACCTCACGGTCAGGCTGAATCTCACCCAGAGCCGCCTTCCTCTTAAAGCCTACTTGCAGGCTAAAAGCAAGCAAATCCCTCCTGAGCCGGTCTTAAGATGTCTCTACCAAATCTCCTGATCACTGGCTGCGGTGTTTCCTGCACGTGCCTTTCCTGTGAGTTCTGGTCGGTGTCCCTGTATGGAGCCCTGCTGTTTCCCAGGGTGATGAGCTGGTACCCGGGTGGTGTCCTGGCTCTCCTGGGTGGCCTCTCAGCTCACCTGGTGCTAAGTGTTTCCCTTTTCCTTTCCTGAGTTAGAAATGGCCTAGATGGGCAATGTGGGTACCGACTGATCCTTAATAGAAGGCCAGTTGTGATGCAGAATGACAGAATTTAAAGTCAGCTTTCTTCAGAATTAGGCTTTGCTTTGGAATGATGTTATGTTGGGTTTTTTTAATGTATATATTTTTATAATTTGTATATCCAGTGGCCTGGCTCTTGCAAGACTTTATTCAACAAATAGAAAAAGCTGCATAATCCTAGATTCAAATTAGGCTTGCCTTTAAAAATGTGTGTTTTTAATTTGCAAAGTTTCTTTTTCATCATCTTCCAAACCATAGACCTTGAGTTTTATGATTTAAAATGGATTCATTTTAGTTTTAGGCCCTCTACAGATATTAAAATTTTAAAACTTAGTTCATGTGGATCAAAAGGAAACCTAACTATAACAGATGGCCCCAAGAAACACCTCCAGTAGAAGAAAGTTAAAAGGAGGTGAATCCCGACCGAGCGGAAGGACCCTGTGGTTGAGCTGAAGATGTTCTTTCGGAACTGACTTTGCATCAGGGATTTTGGAGACAGGCAAGTGGAACCTGAGCAAGTGGCTCAAGAGGTCCCCTTAGAAAGTCACATCTCCTCTAAAAAGCCTGTGCTCCTTGGTCCAGAGCTCCCGTGAGAAGAGAGAGGACAGTTGACACACCTGTGCCAGGTTCTGAAAGCCTCTTCGTCCCTCCTGCACAACAGTGAAGTGTGTGTCACTCACCCCAAGGAAAGAGGTTCATAGCAGTGGGATGTGCTGTGCCTGGGGAGGAAGTGAGGACTTGGACCCTCAGTCCTTCTGACTGCAAGCCCTGGGCTGATCACATGGGAACCTGTGTCTTCCTCCAGGAAGGCAGCCCTGTGCCAGGCCCCCCTCACCTACAGTACTGTGGGCCAAGGTGGATTTCCTTAAAGGGGAAATAAGCTGAAACTTCCAGTCATTATGGAATGTGACAATAGGTGGCAGTGCACACCCTTCATAATTGTGCCTCTGTTAAATTGGATGTTTTTGTTTTTGTTTTCATTTTCTTTTCTGGGGTCTGTTATTTTCACAGAGGCACTTTAAATGCATCATGTGAGCAATGTCTGTGATGCGTCCCTACCACTAGAATTTTAAGGTTCAAAAACAAGTGCCAGGAGCTGGGGGTGTGGCTCAAGCGATAGCGCACTCGCCTGGCATGCGCAGGGCGCTGGGTTCGATCCTCAGCACCACATAAAAAAAAAATAAAATAAAGATGTTGTGTCCACCGAAAACTAAAAACTAAAAAAAAAAAAAAAGTGCCAAACGTCCAATAAGCTTCTCTCCGCCTTTCTCCTGTGGCAGCAAAGTTGCCAGAGCAAACTCAGTGTCCTCTGCCCTAACCCTGCTGAGCTGTGCTCCTGGCTCCCTTCCTGCCAGGAGCCCCCTGATGCCCCTACATTCACACGAGGCTGGGCTGCTAGAGATGCTGGGAAATCACTTTTTAAAATTGCTTTGTTACCAACTAGTACTGGAAGGCGTTCAACTTGAAAAGGAGCTCAGGACAGTCACACCCACAGTGTCCCCAGCTGGGCTTCCCTTCACACCTCCTGTAGCTCCAGGGCCCCTGTGCCCATGCCGGGCTCTGAGGGGTCTCTGCTTGGAGACCTGTGCAGGGGGTGGCCTTTGCAGCTTGCTGCCCTGAGACCAGGCCTGGGGACTGAGTCTGCAGTTCCCTTGTACTTCTCTGGGGTGAACCTGGGGTGTTCTCTCTTAGCCAGTTGACACTGGCTTTTGGCAACTACCATACATAAAGCCTTCCATTAGACCACCCTGTTCTGTTGGGCCAGAAAGGACTGTCTTCAAGAGCTCTGCCCTTGGATGCTGGCTAGTAAGTTTCTGCATGGTTCCCAGGACAGCACCCTGAGGACACCAAGGTGGCCTTATTTGGCCAAGGACCCCATTCATCTTGATTGACAAGCCCGTGCACTCAGTGGCTCAGCACATTTGTATCGGGTGCTGACTCTTCTGGTGTTACTCTGGGTACTATAATGTCTGGCCTGTAATCATTTTTCACATAACATGAACCTGGTGTAGAATAATGAATAGAATATCAGGAGTCCTCTAGCAAGTGGTCTGTAAGCGGAGGGTAGTATCGTCAGCCGTTTCTCCACACAAGGAATAGGCGAAACCACCTCTGTTGGCAGCTCGGATAATGCTGTCCCCTGCAGTGACAAACCACTAAGTAGAATTGTGTCCCATTTCTTTCCAGACTCCAGAGTGGGATGAACCTGCAGATTTGCTTTGTCAACGACAGCGGCAGCGACAAGGACAGTGATGCTGACGACAGCAAGACCGAGACCAGCCTGGACACACCCTCGTCCCCCGTGGTAAGCCTGCTCTCCAGGCGGTTGCACGTGCTCCCCGCCCCCCTCCCAGCCAAGCATAGGCACCTCCTCGTTCCCCCTCCAGGCCTAGCACATATGTGCCCCCTACCCTTCCTAGCCAGGCGTAGACACTCCCATGTCCCCCTTCCCAGCCAAAGTGGACACCTCCTTACTCCCATGGTAAGCCTGTGTTCCCAGCTGAGTTTAGACACTCCTTCATCCCCCAGGGTAAGCCCGTGCTCCCAGCCAAGCCTGGACACCCCCATTCTCTGTGGCAAGCTGTTGCTCCGAGCAGAGGTGCCCTTGGGTCTGTGGCTACTTGGCTGTTTTTCTGTCTTGAGTCAGGAGCAAATGTTCAGAGATGGAAAAAAAACATTTCTGTGAATCACATGCTTTTAAAACTGGACAGTAATGGAAAAGGAGAAGTTGAGACACAATCAGGATACGTAAACATTATTAAAGTTAAGGACTACTTTTATGTTAGACAGTAAGAGAGATCAGATGCACTGTTAAAACTTTAAAGGGAAAAGATGCTCAGAATCCTTCCCCTTTGGGCTTGGAATGGGACTCGTTTCTTTGCCACGATTGCGTAAGTTGGCCCAACAGTGGTGTTCTTGTTGCTGGAAGCTCTTCCACTCTGGAAGGTCTCTCACCCTCTCTACCAAAGGCCAGCGAGTAGGAGGTTGTGCTGGTTGCTGAGCGGTGCGACCTCAGACATCACTGGATACCCAAGTCCTGTTTGCCCAAGGACCCACACACCACCTTCGCTCTGATAGTATTTTTCCCTGTTATTGATTATACTAATGTATGCCAGAGTCAGAGCCTGTTTTAAAATAGACCTTTTCCTGCTACTTGAGACTGACACGGGTCGAAGGGATCAGAGCAGTGCTCAGCCCCGGGAAGGCTGGGCCTTTACCAGCGGGACGTGACTGGCTGGGAAGCTCAGGTTGCTCTTTCTTCCCTCGCAGAGCAAACAGAGCTCTTCCTATTCCGATAGAGACACTACTGAGGAGGAGTCCGAGTCCTTGGACGACATGGACTTCCTCACAAGGCAAAAGAAACTGCAGGCTGAAGCCAAGATGGCCCTTGCCATGGCCAAGCCCATGGCCAAGATGCAAGTGGAGGTGGAGAAGCAAAACAGGAAGAAGTCTCCCGTGGCGGATCTGGTATGTGGCCGTGGTTGGGCTGCAAGTGCGTGTGTGCGCGTGTGTGGGGAGTAGGGGAGCCACAAGAGTTTGGTGCTGCCCCTGTCCTTTCCCCAAGTGATGCAAACTTGGGTTTCTCTGGGGCAGTTCACAAAAGTACTGTCCCTGAGAAATAATGCAGCTCATTTCTTATTTCTATCAATCGTTGTGCTGAAAGACCATGCAACAGCTTTCACAAAAGTAAGCTCTTGATTCAGAGCTGCTTGTTAGGGGCGGCCTGAGCCACCCTGGGAGCATGTGGGAAGCAGCCTCAGGACAGGACTGGAGGCTGCAACAGACTCACTCTTGCTGCAGTGACCACTGTGACTTGGTGCAGTCCTGCTGTGGACCTGCTGTGGGGCCCTGGAGTGAAACAGGGCTGGTAGCTTCTGGGTCAGAGCAAGGGAGGATTCTGGTGGTGTCCCAAGCGCAGGGCGTGGGGTGAGCCTCTAAGCAGCAGCTATGTCGATGGTCCTACCCATGTTGGTGTCATTGGTCCCTGGTAATCCTTCATGCTAAGACCAGGCAGAAGGCTTTAGTGCCCGTGGCCAAGCACTCTGTGTGGGTGGCCCACAGGGAGTGTGATGGGTGAGGCCCCAGAAGCCGGCAGGGGTGGTGGGTCTCCTGAGTTGAGATATGCTCAGGCTGCGTGCGCCCACTCACTCCTCGGGTTCTCCCCGTCTCCAGCTGCCTCATCTGCCCCATATCAGCGAGTGCTTGATGAAGAGGAGCCTGAAGCCAGCCGACCTGCGCGGCATGACGCTGGGCCAGCTGCAGGTGATCGTCAATGACCTCCACTCCCAGATTGAAAGTGAGTGCCGTCGCGCATGAACCTGGTAGTCGGCGCCCCTTGTTGGGTTTGGTGCCTTTGTGCCGAGTTTCTTGGGGTGCCTCCTTTGTTCATGGGGAAAGGAAGGGAACTGTCAGGCTCTTGTTTGAGTTTGGAGTTCCCAGTTCCCAGCACGTTATCTTTAAACTCACATCTGCCTCCACACGTGGTGCAGTAGGTGACGTCACTTATCGCACAGTTAGACCTCCTGGTGTAGACATGTGTTTTAGGCATCATCTCAGTCAAATCAAATTAGACTGATTTTGTGGGATTCTAGGCTCTGAAAGTATATATTACCAATGTGTGAAAATTATGGGGTGACTAAGCATGGGCTCCCATATTCAGTATTAGAGATGGATTCCAAAGCCTTGACGGTTCAATGGTGCAGCATCTGAAATTGCTTTGAAGGATGCAGAGGAGGGTTCTAGATGACACGAGGTTGGCAGGAGGCTGATGAAGCTGGTTGAGTACATTGGGATTCACTGAACTTTTCTCTGCTTTTGTGTTAATTTTAAGTTTTCCATAATAAAAGCTTAAATCTTGTATTAGGAAAAAAAGTTCTGGGGCCCAGAGGTTTGAATACATGTTTAGCACCAAGTTAAAACAGTCCTGATGGTTTTCAAGTCAAAAGATCAGATATAAGATTTTGACGAAGAAACCATAGATTCCCAGGATTACAAAACCATGCTTCCATTTTAATGTCGGTTGAGGATTAATTACTAGGAGTGTTATTCTTTCAAGAACTGAGGGGGATTTCTAAGATTTTTTATCATGAATCATCTTCCTGAGATTTGTAAATAAGATTACCATCCCGTCCTTTTCAGGAAGTGAAATTTTCGACCTGTTTGTGTGATTCATTCCCATTGTTTTTAAATTGGAAGCTCCCTGAGCTAAGGGCAGGCAGCACCCACTGGGAGCAGGGCTCTGAGAGCACTTCCGGGCCCTGTCTGAACACCTCCAGGGGCTGTAGACTACCTGGAGCTCTAGCTCAGTGAGGGCCCTCCCCACGCCTGGGCTGACAGCCTTTGTTCCTGGCTTCTCTGGGGGGGGACAAGCCAGAGAGAGCCCACGCTTGTTGGAGTTTGTCAGAAGCAGGAGCCACACTGGCCCAGGGCATGGCGTCGGGTAGGTCACTAGTGACTCTCTACCTACTCATGTTGTCACCCAGTGTTTAGTCTGAGGCATGTCTTCCCTATTGTCCAGAGATTTCAGGGATTATTTCTTCAGGCCTTACACACCCAGCTATCCCTGAAACCTGACCCACCGCTGTCTTCCTAGACTAGGCTGCACCAGGGATGTACAGGAAGGCTCTGCACCTCTGTCACGCCTGCCACCTCTGGCTGGGTGTCTGATGCATCTATCAGGTGCCCAGGGGCCCCTCTGACTCTCAGTGCAGCAGGAGCATCCTGAAGGTGAAGGTGGAAACTTAATATGCTCCAGATGCGTCGTTCACATTTTTTCCAAACAGAATCCCACCCTTCCCTAACAACTTACGTTTTTTAAAAAATATTTTTATTAGTTATCGAGGGACCTTTATTTATTTATTTGCTTATATGTGGTACTGAGAATGGAACCCAGTGCCTCACACATGCTAGGCAAGCACTGTACCACTGAGCCATAACCCCAGCCCACCCTAACAACTTATTTTTGTACCAGTAACAATTTCTTTAACTACTGAGCCACATCCCAGCCCTTTCAATTTTTTTTATTTTGCAACAGGGTCTCACTGAGTTGCTTAGGGCCTCACTAAGTTGCTGAGGCTGGCCTTGAATTTGCAATCCTCTCCTACCTTAGCCTCCTGAGCCGCTGGGATTATAGGCGTGTACCACTATGCCTGGCTATAATTTCTTCTTCCACTGTGATATGAATGTAATTGAAAATATAGATTGAGACCGGGCACAGTGATGCACTCCTGTAATCCCAGCAGCTTGGGAGACTGAGGCAAGAGGATCACAAGTTCAAAGCCAGCCTTAGCAATTGCAAGGTGCTAAGCAATTCAGTGAGATCCTGTTTCTAAATAAAATACAAAATAGGGCTGGGGATGGAGCTCAGTGGCTGAGTGTCCCTGAGTTCAATCCCTGGTACCCCCCCAAAAAAATAGAGAGAGAGAGATTGAGCATCTCTGTATCTGAAATCCACAGTGCTCCAAATTGCTCAAAATCTTTAGATTTTGGAGCAATTTCAGTTTGAAGATTTTCAAATTAGGGCTGCTCCACCAGGTAAAATCTATGCAGATATTCCAAAATGCAAAAAAAAACCTAAAATCTGAAGCTTTTCTGGTCCCGAGCAATGGACAGGGAGACTCCACGTATCCTCCTGGCTCCATTCCTTTCCTTTAGCACCTCACAGCTTGGGGACAGGTCACATGCCCTCTTGATGACTGCTCCCTGGCTTAGGGGAAGTCAGCATGAGAATGTGAATCTCTGTGGTGTCTGCCGTGATATCTGGCTGTGTGTGTGTTCGCGGGTCATATATGCTCGCTTGGGGGCTGCAGACAGCACATGTTCTAACCTGGTTGCAGCTGGACCCATTTCTAAGTGTCCTTTCTTTGCCCCAGGCTTGAACGAAGAGCTGGTGCAGCTGCTCCTCATCCGAGACGAGCTGCACACAGAGCAAGATGCCATGTTGGTGGACATCGAGGACCTGACCAGGTAAGTCTGGTCACATTCTCCACAGGCAGGAAGAAGCCCCCATGGGGGCAGAGCAGGCCCTGGGGAAGGTCACCTCTGATTGCATGCACGCAGCTCCTGTGCGTCCTTAGCAAATATCTTAGCAGTGTCTTCCTCCCGTGATGAAGTGTCTGTGCGTTCTGACTTCTCACAACTTCTCTTGAACCCTGGGAACAGCTCTAGCCTAGGAGGACCTTATGCTGGAAGACTGTCCCCTAGTAGTGGCTCTCAGCCATTCCATGCTGGTGTGTTCCCAGCACATGAGCAGCTGGGTGGTCAGTGCGCCCCTGCCATGCCCAGGAGGCAGGGACACTCTGGCCTCTGTCCACAGCCCTGTGCCCCAGATTCTTCTCACATAGGAAGCTCTAGGACTTGAGTTCCTAGCTCCTCCTGCCGTTCTGTGAAAAGGTAAAAAATGCATCCCTCCTGGGGGATGAGGAAGCCAGCCTGCATGGTCAGCCTCTTCCATTTCCTAGTAGTTTCTCTTATAGAAACCCTGCCATGCATATGCATCCCTCATCAAGCACGAGCAGCATAGGTTACGTGTGTGAGGGACATGAACTGCATATAAGTTCTCGTGACTTCATGTTTACCATTCACCTGTCCTGAGACGGTGCGCATGAAGTCCCTAAGCCAGGAGATAATAATTGCTATTGATACCAGAAATGTGGCTTAGAGAGTAGAGGCCCCGAGAAAGACCAGTACTCGTCTCACAGCACAGGGGGCTGACCGCAGGCCCAGAATCCTCCCACGGATGCTCTTGGCACCTCCCGCAGGAATGTCTTAGCCCAAAACATGGGGTTCAATAGTCCGCTACCAGTGTGTGCCGTAGAAAGAGTTTTGGTAGCAGAATGGATGCTGCAGAGCTAATGCAGGCCCTTTTTAAAAATCCTGTAGTCTTCTCATGCCCTCTAAGCATGTCTGCCAGCATCAAGAACTCACAGTGACACTCAGATGTCACTATTGCCACCTGCAGACACATCCAGACACCATGAACAGCAGCTGTACAGCAGACCCCTCTGGTTAATCTGAGAGCTCACATTTAGATATCGAGATCATGGGAAGCCTGTGAAATACATGACCAGGACCTATGTTCTCTGACACTCCACAACCCTCCGCACTCTCTGATTCGCTGTGATGCAGGCCTTTCCTGTGCCCTTCTCACAGCCCCATTCACACAAAGGGGCACCACAGGGCTTCTCCTGCCTCTCAGGGTCTGGCTCACACTCAGGTGGCAGTGTACCTCCTGACACCTCTAAGGGGGGTGGTCCTGGGCGTGCAGGCAGAGCCACGGGATAAGAACAGAGACATCACTGCCTTGCAGGTTGGGGAGTCCTGCAGGAGGCTGGGGTATGGCATCTCCACAGCCTTCTACTATAGGGAGCCCAGGGGTTCTTACACATGCCAGCAGCAGCTGCCTCAGAGCCCCACAGCCTCAGAAGGCCAGGAGCATAGCTGTGGGCTGATAGGCTCACCTCTCCCTCGGCTGTTCTCCACCAGCCATTCTAGATTCAGTCCAAGCCACTGGGCATCACATCTGGCTGCACATGGGAGCCACCCAGGAAAAAAACTGATTGCAGGGTCCCACCCCAGGGGCTCTGGCTCAGCTGTCCCCTGGGGGCCTGGACACAGGGTCTTACTAAGCTGTCTTATGGGTCCTGAGCTTCAGAAATTCTAAGCTCCCAAGTGATACTGGCACTCCCCTGGTGCTAGCCTCTTTAAAGAACCCTCCCTGATCCAAGGTAGACTTGATTTTCAACTGTGGCCCTCCCTTAGCGATGACTACTCAGTGCCTGAGGACTTCTGACACCTCCTTTTAGATTGTGTGACAGTTCTCACCTCAGAGGCTGTAATATTTTCTGACTCCAGTTACTGCCTGTTTTCCTTTTTAGAAAATCCGTCGGTGTATCGGTGTATGTCTGTGCACACACACACACACACACACACACGTGTGTGTGTGTGTGTAGGTGTAGGTTCCAGCCCTGCTCTAGGAACTTCCCTGACTTTGCTTGAGCAACAGGCATTAGGTACTTTGAGAAAGTGACCCTTGTTCTTTCTTGCACATACCCAGGGCCGTGGCAGGTCTACTAATGGGTGATGTTTCTAAAAAGTGGAGAGCTAACAGCGTCCTTCCCTGAGATCCTTTACTCTTAGATGGACATAACCATTTATTGTGGGCTGCTGCATGTGGGACATTGTGGGACATTGGCTATGCCAGAGGGAATTAGCTCCTTGGCGTGGGTTCTGGGTCTGTGAGTGCGTGTGTGTGTGTGGTCACAGCACCTCATGGTGACTTTTTGCTTAACACTTATTTTCTATCTGCCTTTCTCTTATTTGCTATTTTACTTCCTTATTTTTGAGAGTATTTGCAGTTTGTCTTCCCTGCACCAGAGGCGCTGAATGTTCTGCGTTAAGCCCAGGAGTTAGGCTTGATGTTACCAGCTCCCTGGGTGCAGGCAGCACACAGAGCCTGCCCCTAAACGCTATTACAGCTGCAAACCACAGCCTGAGACATTTTTTTAATCTCTTGCTAACTTATCATTTTCTATATTCATCCTTCAGAACCACTGTCTTCAGCCCACAAAGCCCCATGCTATGGGATGTGTCCACCCTGCAGGCCACCCTTTGTCCCTGCTGTCCAACTGTTGGGTCAGCTAACTCTGGGCTCATGGTGCAGCAGAGCTTGGTGAATAAAAAGACTCATCCCCACCCCACCGCCGTGACGGTGCCCTGGGCCCAGCCAAGGAGAACTCATGCACATAGAGAGGCACTAACCCCCACAGGGACATTGTGGGACACTGGCTATGCCAGAGGGAATTAGGTCCTTGGCATGGGTTCTGGGTCTGGGAGTGCGTGTGTGTGTGTGGTCACAGCACCTCACGGTGACTTTTTGCTTAACACTTATTTTCTATCTGACTTTCTCTTATTTGCTATTCTTCCTTTCTTGTATCTTCCCTGTAACATATTCCCATGAGAACAGAGACCCCCATTCCTGCTCTGCAGGAAATCCCAGCTTCAGGTGCCATGCCTGACACGTCAAAGGCCCTTTTTAAATGTTTGTTACTAAAGGTACACACTAAAGGAAATACACTAATGCCCAATGAGCTAAGCCTGCCCTGTAGCTAATTAAACCACAGTTCCTAGAGCAGGGCTGGAACCTACACCCATACACATGTGTGTGTGTGTGTGTGTGTGCGCGCGCGCGCACACCAGCATACACCAATACACCAACGGGTTTTCTAAGAAGGAAATCAGGCAGTAACTGGCGTCAGAAAATATTATAGCCTCCGAGGTAAGAGAACTGTCACCCAATCTAAAATCATACTTCCCTCTCTTCATTTTTAAACACAGCACTTTTGTTTTCAAGGGTAGACCCATCAGTCCACCTCAGGTTACCAGCTTCCTAAATGAAAGGAATCATGTACAGGGCATGAAATAAAAGAGGTCAGGTCGGTTGGAATAAAGCACATCTCCTTGATTCGCACGTCTCGTTTTGAGCAACTCTGGAGCTCAGTTCCGAGGAGATCACAGTGTTGCTTGGAAAGCAGTCTGGTCTTTCTTGTTAAATAGTCGTGTTGTTCATTTCACAGACATGCTGAGAGTCAGCAGAAGCACATGGCAGAGAAGATGCCTGCCAAGTGAGAGCCACCCGCCACAGCCCGGCGGAGCTGACTTTGCCTCTGTGGTTTGCAGTGCTGTTGCTGAAGGTGGCACAGAGATAGACCAACAGCCTTGTCATTCATGGATGGTGTCTGAAGCTTCATGTCCAGTGATCGGCCTTTGCTTCTTAATTTATTTTAATTTTTTACTTGTGCCACTTAATATCAGGCATTTTAATAAAATGTTGTTACAAAAAAAAATGTACAGTACTTACACCATCACAAACCATGGTTGATCCGAGGGTGGTTTTAACTTTATTTTTACTTGTTTAGAGGTTTTCGGTTGGAGCGGTATTTTGCATTGACTACTTCATCCTTCGCTGTAGTTTTAAGAACTGTAAATGACGGTGCTATACAAGTCAAAATACATGCCTGCCTCCTAGTGAAGTCGTAGCTCTCCTTAACGTGTATCTTAATCAGTTCTCAACATTTTGTGAATGTTGACTACCTGAAGTTCATTTTCAGATGTGCTATTAACATTCTGTTGGCTTCAGAAGGTTTCTTGGAAGTTTTATGTATAAATATGTAAAATAAAATTAAAACTTTGTTTCATATGATATGTCTTCTTGCTCACTAACAATAGCCGGCTTGTCTCTCTCTCTCTTCTCCCCTTCACAACTGCACACCCTACCTAGGAGCCACAGTCCGTGAAAGCCAGTTGCTTTCAGCTTGCAAGGTGGGCTGATCAGGTCACAGCTCTTGCAATCCAATCGTTTCACCTCTGAATATTCCAGCATTAATACGGGAGCTTTGGGGCAACCCCTCATGCCTCCGTCATGCTCCTTGTGATGGTTTGAATGTGAGGCTGAATTCAAAGGTAGACTACTTAACCTGGTGGAGGAAATTTTAAGACAGTCCGTCATTGAGTCAGTGCCATGGACATTGATGGTAGGGTTTACCCAGGTTTACTTTGAGAATTGGGAGCAGAAACCAGAGCCGAAGGATTTTTAAAACTTGGGGTTTGACCGGAAAAGTGCATGTAAAACTGGGATCAAGGAAGATTGTTAAAAAGATTGCAGCCAATAAAGAGATGCTAAGTACTTTGTACAAAGATACCAGGAATGATTCCTTGACGGCATCTCAGGAGACCACACTCACTACAGACTCAAAGATGTAGAAGGGGAAATTCCTTTGAGAGGAGACCACTGTGGAGGCACCCTGCTCACACATGGGCCACAGGACGCTGTTGCATTGTGCTCAACCACTCAGGCACTCAGAGGCTGCTGCAGCTGTGATTTCAGGAGGCTTACCTACTGCAGGAGCTGATGGCAGACCTTGGCATCATCCATGTGGGGCTGGTTCTGCAGGAATGCAGGATTCTGGAGTTAAGGGATCAGGAGGGGGCAATTCCACGGAGATTTCAGTGGGAAACCAGGCAAGGTATAGCAGGGTCAGAGTCCTCTGAAGGCTGTCCCTGAGAGGCCCATGCATGAAACTGTGACAGTGAAGCTGAAGCTGGAATGGAAACTAGGAATTAAGAGATGCCAGTGATGTGACTGTCATCCAGAAAAACTGCTGACTGTGGAGAGAGCCAGTCTAAAGGAGCCCATGTGAGCTGCAACTGGCAAGGCCAGAGGGGCTGGATTGCCCAAGCCCTTTGAGTCCACCTCTCACAGCCATGTGTCCTACAAGCTGTACTCAGACTGGGTTTAGGTCTTGCTTTGGCCCTATTCCTTCTTTCAGTGCCCCTATTCCTCCCTTAGGCAGGTGGGGTGTGGCTGGAAGCGGTGGGTCACTGGTGGTGTGCCCTGGAAGGATTTATCTTCCCTGCTGTTCCCCCTGCCTTTCTTCTTCCTGGTCACCATGAAGTGAGCTGCTTTCCTCCACTGCATCCTTCTGCCATGTGTGCTGTCTCACCTTGGACCCACAGCAATGAAGTCGGCCATCTATGGATTGAGACCCCTGAAACCATGAGTCCCAAACCAGCTTTTCCTCCTCTAGGTTGTTCTTGCCAGGTCTTTTAGTCACAGTGATACAAACCTGATTAACAAATTCATGGTTATAGTATTGTCCCAGGGAAGTGGCTAAATGGGCAGGGATATTCCCAGTGTCCTTGCATCTAGCTGTGAACCAGGACTGATTGTCACCAAGGAAACGTCCATGGGTGTGAGGGGTGTCTACTCCACCCAAGACCCCACTTTCAAGAGGGTCTGCCCTCTGCTGCAACCACAGGAACCTGGAAGATGACCAAAGTGGAGGACCTCCACCCTGAGTGCCTGCATGGGGGGGGGTCACCTACTGTCCAGCAGGGTTCTCCTGGGACCCCTGCAGGAGTGAGGAATATGCAGGAATGACCTTCAAGCCCTTGAGCTCTGTGGAGTTGTTCCAACAGCTAGCATTACACCAGTGAGTGAAAGTCCTCAGCAGGGGCAACCCTTGTCCCTTAGAGTTGGGACGCTAGCCTGGTCTTGTGTTCTGAACCAACATGCTATGATGTCTCCTCTAGAAAATCTCCAGGGCAGTGACCCGTACTTTTTCAGCTTATGGCTTCATCCCTTCTTTCAATGCCCAACTGTCCCTTTAGGCAGGACGGAGTGGCTGGAAGAGGTAGGTCACTGGGGGCATGCCCTAATTTTAAAATTAGTTTAAATCTTGTTCACCTTTCTATCTCTCCCTTTAGCTACTGGGGCTGAAACTAGAAGGTCCAATTGAGATCTTTCATGAGCAAATCATTCGCTCTAAACAATAATATGGATATCAAGATGCAGCAGAAGCACAGATGTATCTACAAACGCGCTTTGGGATGTGTTTGCAAAGCCTTGATTTCCATGGCCCTTGAGGCTGCCCTGAAGTACAACCCCAGCCCAGCTCTGGCACTTACAAAGAGCAATCGCCTTTAGCGCTGGCGATCACTTAGTTTTTCTAAATAAGATTTGACACGTTCATTGTGAGATAGGCTGGTGGGTAAGCAGTTTTGCAGTCAGTTGTAATATAAATTATTATTATATAAGTATGTTGACAATGGTTGACTGTGCAGAATGAAAGTGTCCCAATTTCTGAGTGAAAAATCCCAAAGGCCCTTCATTCAGTCGCTTTGGTTAAATGATAACAATTTGCCAGAAATAATCAGTTCAATGTCACACACTTCTCTTCTTCATTGGCCCGTGGTTGAAACACAGCCCTTGTTTTAAAAGCTACTGGGTCTACTTATTGCACTGTGGTGCAGGAGAACGAGATGGAAAAGCACTACTTTTATTTCCACCCTCCAGACCAGACATTCACACTTCCTGCTGATAATTTGCTACAAGATTCTTTTATGTTCCCACAATGCCCTATTTACTTTTCCACATCTTGTGGTCTGTTCTGACCCTGGTGAGGTACAGCTGAGGCCAGAAGTGGGTTCTTTGATTCTCTGTCTCCTAAAGTTACTTCCTCCTGGATGTATTAGTTCTCAGGAGGAATCATGATCCGTGCTGACGTCTCTCTCAACTTGTGAGGGGTTTTTAGGTCACAGAGCTCCCCATATTATGGTGGCATAAGAAGAGGCGGAGCCCATGGTCGCCCACAGCAGCCCAGCTGTGAGGCCGGGTGGAAGCATCGCCAATTGCATGGGTGCTGGGCAGAGAGGGCTTTCCTGTCTATCACCACGCATCCGTTTCCTCTTTCCAGGAACTGGAGGGTGCTTGTCGCTGCTGCCAAGTAGGCTGATTTTAAAATGTGTCACTCTCAGATGCAAATCAGAAAGAGGGGAGCTCTTGGCAGCTCTGCCCCATGATGTCATTTCCTGAGGCAGTAAGGAAGCCTCAGGAGGGATAACCAGGTGGGGGTGTTTTTAGGGAGTCCTGCATCACCTCCTTGTAGTTCTGGCTAAACCAAGAGTGGGAGTGAAATGATACGGACCTCCAGGATCTCCGGGGGGCCTCACCACACTGCCAGCAGGTGCTGGGACTTCAGAGGGACAGCATTTCAACTGCCTGGACCCACCCAAGAGCAGAGAGGATGCCCTGCCCAAGGGAAGGCTGAGGAGGACATGAGTGCCATCAGCACCAGGCCTGGGGACCTAGGGATATAGGGACTGAGGTGGAAGGAAGAGCCATGGTCACGAGGCCTAGGGACAGATGCACTGGGGGCCTCAGGCAGGGCCTGGCCGTGGTGGCCTCTTCCTCTGGATTCCTGGTGGCAGCTTGGGCCTGTAAGCAGTGTCCTGCTGGGTTGTGCCTTTGGGACTCCTGGCCAGAGGGCTGCCTGCCTGTTCCACCATCCGCAGTTGCCAGGAACATGGCCTTCATCCACCATGTGGGACCCCGCAGAGCTCAGGCCACGGGCAGCCCCAGCAGTGCTGAGGCCCTGAGGCATGGGACAGGAGTTCTGTGCATTTCATAGGAAACATGGAAACAATTAAAAATCTCTTTCCAGGGGTAGAGCACCTGCCTAACATGTGTGAGTCCCTGAGGCCCTGGGTTCTGTCCCCAGCACTGGGTGGGGAGTTTGGGAGGAACAAAACCAAGGAAACCTCTTTTGAGTTGCCCTGCTTCCCAAGCTGAACGCAGGGGCTCCTCCTGGAGAGCAGGTGAGCATGGACGCTGAGCATGCCCCCTCTGGCCACACTTGTAGTTGGCTGTGCATTTGCCCTGGATAATCATCTTGGTTTTGAATCTAATTGTGCTTAAGTCCTATTTTCTCTGTCTTGTTTCTTTTTGTTTGTTTGTTTTATTTTTGTTTGTTTGTTATTGTTGTTATTGTTTTTGGTGTCAGGACCGAACGCAGGGGCACCTAGCCACTGAACCACATCCCCAGGCCTTTTTTATTTTTTGAGACAGGATCTTGTGAGTTGCTGAGGCTGGTTTTGAACTCCTGATCCTCCTGCCTCAGCCTCCTGAGCCACTGGGATTATAGGCATGTTGACTGACACCCAGCCTGTCTTGTTCCTTTTATAACCAGCTCAATCCTCTGATTTGCATAACTGCTGTGCCAATATCATACCAGGAAGGCCTCCTAACCCACTAAACTAAAAAGCAAGAATGCCCACTTCCTGTCTTTTAAAGTACACATCGCTTCCCATATCAGACTCATGAAGAACTCAGGGCTACAAAATCATCCAGAGAGCGCTACAGTGTAAGGCAGTTAACTGCTCTCCAAAAACAGTAAAATGGCCTTGGTTTCACCTTGCAGGAGCCTCTGTGCTTGTAAACAGGGCCAAATGCATTCCTCCTTCTCAGAATTTTGAATTCAAAGGAAGCCTGAAGTTCAGATACAAGTGACCCTGCCATGCCCCATGGACTTTCCTCCTCCACTGGTTGGCCAGACAAGCAGCGTTGCTTTCACATCATCCCAGAAAATGAAAGCCAAATCTCAGGGCAACTTTGAATTTCTGAGATAAGTAGTCATGGCCATTCCCAAGTCAAAGTTACCCTGGCTTCCCGGACAAAGGTGAGAGCATTTTCACTGGGAATTCCTTTGGCTTCAGTTTCATGGCCAGTCATGGAAACCATACCAAAACAAGGACCACCCTCAGCCCCCAGCATGTGGTGCTGTGTCTGTAGAAAGATGGCAGCGGTAGCCTCCAGGACCTGAAGCAAGAGAGAAGAGGAATGAGCGGGAGACCTTCTTCCTCCAAGAGGACTGAGAGAGAATGGAAGAAATATTCATCACAGTCGTGTCAGGGGTAGCTGGGAGAGAAAAATAATCAAACCATGTTAAAACACAGGCTGGAAGGTAGTAAGAGAATGGTTGGCCCGCAGGCCACGCACGTCATTCCGGGGTCCCCAATGCACGTGCACCGAGGGCCCATGCTGATAACAAGTGACCAGCAGGTGGGTGTGTGACCATAAGAAGGACAAGGAGCTCAGGTCCTGATGAGAGGCTCGCAGCCACAGAAATCCTAGCCACACATCTGGTGGGCTGGGATGGCTTCTGCCAGGCTTTCCTAGGATTGCAAAATATTTGGGGGCTTATCATACAGACTGCATTTCCCCTGTTAGCTAATGTTTTAGCTAGGTGACACTGGTCACTATTGAAAGTCTTTTTAAGAAATGGCTTCACAAAACATGTTTAGGACAGACAGTTTCTACATTACACAGTGACAGCTTCATGAGCTCTGGGAGATGCTCCTCCTGACGTCAGTACTGGTATCACGCCATTTCCTCTGCGGTCCTTCTTGATTCTCTGGCTTTGCTGCCCTCTTGCAGGGATCGGGAGAGGTTTTCAGTACCCTGCAACAGAGGAGATGAGAGCTGGAGTATCATGACCCCTTGCTTAAGTATTAGCCCCTTAAGTTGCTGCGAACTCTTTTGGGGAACCAGGAAATAGATCATAAGCAAATTTATTTTTGAGTTCTCTGTTTTTATTTACATACTTTTCTCTGTGTATTTATTTAAAGTGTATGGCTACCCACATCCAAAATCTCCCAGAGCAGCATCTAAGGAGCTGCCGAAGGTAGAAATGCATTTGTTGTAGAAGATCAAGTGAATAAAAGCCAAGTTCTGGGATCAGTGATGCCTCTGCAAACCTCCTTTGTCTGTCACGTTCCATTATCATCCTACAGTCAAGCTCCTCTCTGTGGTCACAGCAGCTACAGGAAAATACGCAGGTGCATGTTCCCATTCTTCTCATTTCTTGGGGATCTCTTCCCAGCTCTTTGTGGTCCCTCTGGGATTTCTGCATTTGGCACTCTGCCCCTCACCCTTCTTAATAATTGCTCTCCTTAATAATTTGCATGTGAGCCAGCAGGGCCAATTCCAGGCTTCCCTGGAGCTGGACATGACCCTGAAGTTGCTAAACCTCAGGGGTGGGTCCAGACACTCCCCAGCCTCCAGGCCTGGGTAGGGTGCACTCTTTGTTCATGGAAAGTCCTCCCTGCTCAGCTAAGGTGCCATCGCCCCTGGGAGGCCCTCTGGCTTTCCTAGGCAGAGCTGCTGTTTGTCGTCTCTGCTTCCACTGGTCTCCCTTCCAGGGGTCCTACAGCGTCACCCTGGCTTACGCCTTCTTGCAGTCAGAATGGAAGCTCCCAGTGAGCAGGGAAGGCCACTGTCTTTGTTTCTTCCTTTCCAGCCAAGATACAGCACATAGTAGTTAAATACCTGGAAATTGGACAGGGTCAATGAAGGAACGTTTAATATCATCTTACAGAGACCTTGCTCCCAGCTTCTCACCCAGTTTCCTCACCACTCTGCTTCCCTGAGAATTCTTAGACTCACGATGATTTAAGACTCACTTCTTATCAGAAAGGCAGTTGTCTTCAGCTCACCGTTGAGAGTCAGTGTTCTTATGGTGTCTGTGAGGCCAAAGCCAATTCTGAAGCATATCAGGGCTGGTGGAGCTCAGAGCCCTTGTACTTTATAAATCACTTACAAAATAATAAGTGTTTCTAAGAGGAAAGGGACTGAGTCTGAGACAGATGGCGGGGGATCTGATAGGATGAAGGGTCCCCCGTGGTGTGGGCTAATGTCCTCAGTTACCCAGGGGTGGGTAACAGGCTATGTACCTAGACCTCTGCCCACATCTGAGCCATGTGAGTTCCCATAGGCACCAGGCAGGGAGATTGAACTGCTGACTCTCCTGCTGGGTACCCCTGTAGATGACCCTACTGAATGTTAGGACAGAGTCCTGGATATGGCCTAGATAGAGTCAGATCTGTCTAGCCAAGCACAGGATTAACCCTGGATGGAGTCAGACACTTATGGCCAAGCTTGGACTTATCCATGGACAGGGTCGGATGCTTCTGACTGGATAGACTCAGATCCTTCCAAAGTGTCCTTTTGTACAGGGATGAATAATCTCATCTTGTTGGATTTGGTGCATGAAGTTCCAATGGCTGAATCAAAGTTGAGAGAAATGGGAAGCTGTGGTTAGATGGAAGCAGTAATAAGAATACCTTTCATTTATGTTTTTTGGGGAACTAACCAGCATTTTATTAGTCTGAAAAAGTTATTGAAACTTCCCAGAGATGTTTAACTTGCCATCAGGAAATAATTTAGGTCTTTTCACATAATTTCATTAGTTCATATGATCTCATAATTTTCCTAAGAATAAGGAAAAGCAAGCTGGTGTGATTTTGATTTTGCTGAAAGGAAAATGGATGCAGAGGGGTTAAGAAGGGCATTTCCAAGACATAGTGGTAACTCTGGAGTCAGGACTAGAATATACACTTGAGTTATTATAGTCGTCAAATTTGCTGCTTTCAGCCCACCCTCCCCCCTACCCCCGCAGTGTTTGAAACTATGTATTCCTCACATAATTCTCAAATTTTCCATCCTGTGTTTAAACAATTGCCGAAACAGGCTGGAGTCTAACCCAGTGGTAAGAACTTGCCTAATATGCAGAAGGCCCTGGATTGAATCCTAAGTCCTAATTTTTAAAAGTGTACACACACACACATACACATACACACACTCACACACACACAGAACCAATTTTTTTGTATATTAATTGTTGGAAGTTTTATGTTGTTACTTTATTCTCAAATTTATTTATATTTATTTCTCTTCTACTCCTCAGAATTTAGACCTCATGTAATTTTATTTCATTTTAAAAATGTTTTGACACCATATCAAACCTCTTGGCACAAAGATAGGTACATAAAGGTCAAATTACCTTTTTCAAAGTTTCCTGTGACCCCAGGTTCTGAGCTATAAAATTGTTCTGTATTGAGTTATCATTGCCATTGTCTTTCATCGCTTGATGAAAATAACATAAATGTGCTAGAGGTCTCTATGATGGAGTGGTAGACTCAACAGGGAACATGCCTGGAAGAGATTTTCTCTTCTAGTTTATCTGTTCATGCGTTGCTGCTGGCGCTTTTATAGATGTGACCCTTGAGGAAACCTGTCCATATAGAAGTTGGTGAGAATGGAGGGAATTCTGTAAATTTCTTTTTTGGGGCGGGTAGCGGGGTGCTGGGGATTGAATTCAGGGGAACTTGACCACTGAGCCACATCCCCAGCCCTATTTTGTATTTTTTTTTTTTTTTTTTTTTTTTAGAAACAGGGTCTCACTGCGTTGCTTAGGGCCTCACTTTTGCTGAGGCTGACTTTGAACTTGAGATCCTCCTGCCTTGTTCTCTGAGCTGAGATTATAGGCGTGTGCCAATGCACCTGGCTAAGTTCCTTTTTAATCATAGACCAAAACCCACACTGTGATCTGTCATCAAACGTTCTTCTGGTGATCTGGCTCAGCAGATGGCACTTGAAGTTTGTGGACACCAACGCCCAGAAACCCCAGGAGCTGAAAACCCGTACCCTATCATCTGAGCCACTTACGGCCTCAAGTCTGCGTTGTATTGTACCTCCAAACCCTCCTCTCCCACTCTTTTCCACCTGGGAGAGGGCATCTAGGTGGGGCTGAAGAGCAAAACCATCTACCTGTAAACAAGATGAGACAATTACAAGAGGAAAGATGGAGGGAGCCGGCACTGCCAGGGAGCCGGCTCCGGGAAACTGTCTGGAGGCTGACTCCCCAAATCTGCCCACGCCCACACCCTTTGGAAAGTCTTTGTAAAGCAGTTTGGAGCATGCACCCTGAAGTTCAAAGCCCGTTCTTCATCTGGTTCTTCTCCTTCACAGGTTTCCTTCCAACATGTGCTCTGCCATTGTGCCACACACCAGTCACCAACAACAGGGGGGCATCTGACAAGCACTAGAGACACTGTCCTGGGTAGGTGTCAGGTCTACCCTGAGGCTGACTTTGAACTTGAGATCCTCCTGCCTCATTCTCTGATTTGAGACAGGTGATTGATTGCCTGTTGGAACTTGACTCCATTAACACCCAGCTAACTAGGACATGACCAGAAAAAATAGGCTGTTGCCCCTGGAAGATGTCTACCTTGTCTCCCTGGTGGCCTGCAACCACAGGGTCCCCAGAGCTTGTTCCTAAGTTCCCTGTGCCAAGCAGAACACACAGCACATAACAGGCTGTGTATTTACCTAATTCAGTGAGTGAAGGGGCAAGTCCCCAAGGCTGTGTTTGGGTCTCACAAGTGTTCGTTTCAGTTCTCCTTTTAATGAGAACTCCCGTAAAGCCATTCATAAAATTGTACCATGTTTGGATCCAGAAGGGAAATTAGTCACCCCTGAGCCCATGGCTCTTTTCTAAAAGAAGAAAAGTAAAGCCTGGAAAGATAAAGTGATTTTCCCAGTTCAGGAATCTCACCAGGAACAGTGGCCATCTCTAGATAATGCAGTCGAGGCCAATTCTGCACCTGGTCTACCCCTACATGGCCCTAGCTTGATGGCTGCCACTGAGGAGGTCTCTGTCCCATTCCCAGGTAACCTCCCAGTGGAGCCCTACGTAAAAGCGAAGGAAGAAAATGTTGTGGTTGCTTCATGTGTCCCTTGACTCCACAGCAAGCAGACAGCCATCCTGTCTACACCCCAACACAGTTTTGAGTTGTTGGCGTGGACCGTGTGAATGGCATGTTTAACCTGCAGTTTCACTGTGAATTTGATCTCTGTAATTGGCCCAGAGGCCAAATTTCCCATAAAGGGTTAGCAGAGAAGCGACAGTCCCTGGAAGTGACCTTGCCTCTGTCCTGTGGTCTCAAGAACAAGTCCTTGTGGCAACTGCTGCTGCTCCAGAGGGAAGTCCCTGTGGTCACATAAAGAGGTTCCCAGTGACACAGCAAGGCTTCACCACAGTGGAACAAGTGGAAGCCCAGGGCTTGGACACAGAGGCAGCCTCTGGAGGAGGATCTGGCTTGGTTTCTGCCTCTATCCCAGGTGGTTTCACTTTTCATTTCTGTGGCACTTGGTGAGGTACAGGCGTGAGAAGATCCTGCTCACGGCCTTCGAATAAGAAACCCTGGAAAACACTCAGAGTAGCAACCAAAGGAACCACAGAAGAGGCCACTTCACAGTGCCTTCAGGCCCATAGTGGCTCCCTGATGTCAAGCTCCAACACGAGCTCTCCTGGGCTCCAAGTCTGACCTCACACACACTCCAAGAAGTCTCAGTTTGCAAGTTCCAGAGACAGTTCAGGTCCAGGCCCAGGATCTTTCGTCCCTAAAACCACTTTCCTGCTTCTTCCTGCTCAGCACATACACCATCTGTCCAATGTCCCAGGCTCACACTTCTACCACTAGACATCAGGGGTCACCAGGGCCTCTCTGCCTCAGTGAATCCACACCATTTTCTTCCTTGGAAGGTCAAGGGCTAACACCACAGTGGAGTCCTCATGTCTAGCCGGGACTGCTGTAAAAAGCTTCCCATTGAGCAATGAAGGACATAAGAGAGCTCATGTATAATGGCACAATTTGGCATGAACATACTTTATATACAGAATTACGAAAAATTGTGCTGTGAATGGATAATTATGAATGTAATGCATTCCACTATTGTCATGTATGTAAGAAATTTTTTTAGGGGCTGGGGATGTGGCTCAAGCGGTAGCGCGCTCGCCTGGCATGCGTGCAGCCAGGGTTCGATCCTCAGCACCACATGCAAAACAAAGATGTTGTGTCCGCCGAAAACTAAAAAATAAATATTAAAACTCTCTCTCTCTCTCTCTCTTTAAAAAAAAGAAATTTTTTTAAAAGCCTATGCAAATGGGCCTCTGTTTATTGAAGATTTTAATAAGAACCTAGTCTCTGCCCTCACAATGTGAAGGAGAGCTCTGGTATTTCCCTGCCCTGCAGGGGGCAGGTGTGGAGGGGCCGCTGACTGCTGCTCCTGAAATCCTGTGGACACCTGAAAGTGTGGTGGGTTTCTATCTGTCCCAGGACACACAGAGTCCAGTAATGGCTTGAAAACCAACAGAAAAGAAATTAATTGAATATTTGGAACAAAAACACATAAGTATTGTATCTACAGCATCTTAAAGATCTTACCTCTCCGTTAGGAACCTCTGGTACAACTTACCAGTGGCTGAAGACGGCGGACAGGCAATGCGAATGGCTGTGTAGCCCAGAAAGGGGTCTGACCTCACTAAGAACAGGCAACAGGTAAATCAGGACACAGTATCCTGAAGCCCTGGCAAAGATCAAAAGCAGATCCTTGCTAACACCCACGACAAGTGACAGCTTGGTGGCCACATAACCTGGGGCAGTTGAATAGTGACAATGCCACAAACCTTCCTCGCCTGGGCTCAGAGCCGGTGAAGTACCTACCAAAGCAGTCCACAGGCCACTAACTGTGGCCACAGAACTCCTTGCCCATTGGCTCGGCCTTAGTCCGGTTGGAGCCCCACCCACGGGAGAGAGTTGGAGTCTCAGCATGGGAACCACAGAAGGTCACCAGGAGGGAGCTGGGAGAAGGGGCAAGCAGCAGGCCTGGGCAGGCTACAGTTTCCCACATGTGTCTTGCTGCCCTCTGGTAATTCTGCAGGGATGCTTTGCTGCCCGCTCACGCCCAGGGACTGCCTGTTCCACTCACCAATGTGTCCTGGAGGAGGGCCTGTGTCTGGACTTTCCAGTTTTGGAGCCTCCTGGGGTTCAGTTTCCACCGGGTGAAGAAGGGAGTGGGAGCCCCCTACACGGTCCCCTCACCTCCACCTTCCTGGATAACCAGAACCAGCATGTCCTGAAACCACACAGAACTTTTTTCATTGTATTTTCAGAATTTTTTGTCATGGTTTGGCCTTTGTGGGGTCCGTCTGTGCTGCTTCTAAGACACTTGAGGAGGATGTGTGTGTGGCCATTGTTCAGTTGTGTGTATGAATGTGGTTCACATGCACAAGTACACACATCGTGAGTGCACATACAAATACTATGCACATGTGCTTTTCTCCCTCTCCCTTTCCTTCTCTCTTTCCTGTTTCACCATATAACTGCTCTCTGATGCCATCCTCCATGAAACACCCAGTCACCAGACCAGCATTAATGGGTTTGCCCAATGCTAGACTTTCAGCCTCCAAAACTGTGAGCTAAGTAAACCTTTTTTTCTTTATATAGTGTCCAGTTTCTGGTGTTCTGTAGTAGTGATTGAAATTAGTGGGCTGGGGATGTGGCTCAAGCGGTATCGCACTCGCCTGGCATGCGTGCAGCCCGGGTTCGATCCTCAGCACCACATACAAACAAAGATGTTGTGTCCGCCAAAAACTAAAAAATAAATATTAAAATTCTCTCTCTCTCTCTCTCTCTCAAAAAAAAGAAAAAAAAAGAAATTAGTCTAATACAATGGAGAAGGGACCTCTCAGATCCAGGCTGTCACTGAGAGTGGGGTGGGGAGGAGGGGATGAACATAGGGGACAGAAAAGCTGAGCGTGTTCTGCTTGACTTCCTGTGGCTTCAGCGTCCTGATGTGTACAACAGAGAGGACCTCTCTCAGTTCCTCTGCCACATCTGCACTGTCCTGTGTCTGCATCAGTCTCTGGCCTGCGGTGACAGGGTGCTTGCTCTAATCAGCAGGAGCAGGCAGCACCTCTAGGATCTGAAAAAACATGTTGGCCACGGGCCTCAGTGGGCCATTGCTCTGAACAAGCATGTTGGGGGAAAACAGGGTTAGAAATTCCTCTTTATAACCCATAAGTGAAGCTCAGCAAAGGGGGGCTCCACAGCCTCATTCCCCTGCCCCAGGCATGTTCCACCCCATTGTTTATGCCATTCCACGCCTCCCTCGCCCACACCTTTTGATAGAAAGTCCTTCCTTCTCATCCACCTGCTGAGCTCAGCTCAGCTCAGGCGCTGCCTCTTCTCAGAAGCCCCCCAATTGCTCCAGGCCAAGCTGTGTTGACTTGAAGCAGAGTCAGACTGCTTGGGCCCAAAGCCTGGCCACACCACTCACCCACTTCCAGGGACTATAGGAAGAGCCTGGGACGATGCTAGGCACATATCAGGCATTCTGGGGTAGAAGGGACACATACGTGTGTGGCTACACTCAGGGAAGATTGTGCAGAGGCATAAAAGGTCCTCTCTGTGGTTCATGCCAGGCCTAGAATCTCCAAACCGAGGACCCCAATCTTCCTCTGCTCAGAACACACTCCAGAAACAGCAGCATGTTCTACTGAAGTCCCCAGTGAGAAGCAGTTACCTTGGTTTTCCTACAGGGCTTCCTTCTTGAGAAGGGTTTCCCTGCAGCCAGCCTGGCATCTGCCATGTCTCGGACACTGAGGGCAAATTTTGCTTCCTGGAGACCCTGTCGGCAGGTGTTGAGCCCTGACGGTCAACCACAGGGCAAAGGCACTGTGGCCCTTCAGGTTCCATGGCTCCCAGTGAGGGAGTTGGAGCCACAACCATGCCACATCCCTGCTCTCCAGATTTCTTATTCGACCCTCCAAAGGATTTCACAGGAGTCTGGAGAGTGGTGCAGAAAGACTGCGAGATCTGCAGCCCAAAGACCTGACTTCCACCCCTTAGGAGTGCTCGAGCAACCGCGCTGAGTCAAACCCGCCGAGCAGCATCAGAAAGGCCCTGTCAGGCAGGGCTATGGGAAGTAGATAAAAAGCACTGTGAAAACTAAAAATTTCATGCAAAAGCCTTAAAATTGGCATCCCGAGAGGGAACCTTGTGATGTTCCTTGTCACGCGTGCTCTCAGTACTGTACTGATGTGTACAACAGAGAGGACCTCTCTCTCAGTTCCTTGACACTTCACAGTCAATCATTTGTTAATCAATCTGTTGCTTAAGGACGCAGCAGAGCAGAGCAGGGCGGGATTCAAACCTAGGCCTCTGTTCTGAGTCTGGTGGACACATGGGCTCCAGGGGAGCGGGGAGGGGGCCAGGCTACTGCATGAAGGGCTCCCACATGCTCCCTTGTGCCTGGCCTCCCAGCGCCCCCTTTCCTCGTGGCATCTGTGCTCCTCAAGACCAGCCCCATCCATCAGGAGAGCAGGAAGGCTTTGGCCCTGGGTTGAGGTCCAGCTGTGGGAGCAGGACCAGCAACAGTCCTCCTTAGCAATTCTCCTGGCCTCCTCTCGGGGTCCTCACCTGGTGACCTTCCTGCACACCTGCACCCATCCAAGACTTCCTGAGTACCTCTTTACATGCTGCACTGTCCAAGGCATGTTGGGGTTATGAGCTGACCAGGTGCAGTCCATGACCTTGGGAGTTACCAGCTGGCCAGTGGTGGAGGCAGGATTTGAACCAAGGCAGGTTATAGAATTGAAAGAATTCTTGGAGTTCAAGGAACCCAACCTTCTCATTTACAGATGGAACCATTGCTTCGGCCTTCTAAGTATTTATGCATTCTGAGGACATTAAAAACCTGAAATAGTTCAAAGGAAGAAGTGAAAGATAAGAACTTTTAGGTCACAGGCCTAAGATCAGATGGCCAAGCCTATGGGGCTGAGCTGGATTCACACCCAGAGCCTTGCTTCAGCGTTCACCGCTGACCGCCACCCTGCATCCTGCTGGGGGAGGAGCTGGATGGGCCCGTGGACACCAGTGGGAGTTGCAGGCCTGGGCACACTGTGGGTTGCCAGCTCTCCCCACATACCTGCCAGGATGCCCTCTACCACCTGCATGCCTGAGGAGGCCCAGTCAGGAGCCAGAGACCAGGAAGGGAGTCAGGGGCAGCCCTGGCCAAGGACAGGAGAAGAGTTTGTTCTCTGTTCCTGTCCAGCCTTTGGTCAGCCTAGAGATCAATTCCTAGCATCTCCCAAGTCACACAGAAAAGCCCCTGGAATCATAGAGGTGACCAAGAAAATAGCCCCACCCTGCAGCTGAGCCCCTCCTCTCTTTTTTCTCCCCACAGGGCCCAGAGCCACTGTGCAAGAAAGAGGCAAGAGGAGAGGCCTGTGGATGTCCCTGTCCCAAGGTTGACCAGGGCCCAGGGAGTGCTGCCTCAGGAGGTCCCCTCTCCGTCCTGCAGGCGTCCCTCTCCCTGGGTGCACAGCTACAGGATATCCAGGGCCTCAGTGAAAGTGGGCTCCGCACCCATTTTGGAAGCCAAGTGAAAAGGATGTGCCACCTCAGGGTGGTTTGAAGGAGGCTGGGTGTCCACCAACAGGAAAACTGGGAATCCCACACCTGAGATTTGGGTTCTGCTGGAAGAGCCAGGAGTGCAGCCCTCTGCTGTCAGGAGGGCTGTGTCACAAGGCAGGCCTCTGTACCCAGAGAGCCACAGGCCGGCTTCAGCATTGGGGCTCACGCTCGCCTATATCTCTCCGTCCCCAAAGGGCCTTTAGCAAGAAAGATGGCCCAGTGCTGAGGTTCTCGCTAGGCTTCACCCTCTAAAGGCCGCAGAGAGGATGGAGGGAAGCCTGACAAGTGTGATATTGGCTGCACCCGGATCCTGCAAACAGGAGTGGCGCTGGTTTCTCAGGCAAGAGAGGAGCAATTGTGTTACCCACCTGTGATGGACTGAGCTCTGGACCCGGAGAGTTCTTTGGAACAAGGGCACTTTTTGAGTCATTCACTGGTGCTAGTGAGAGAGACAGGACTAGGGTAGGAGCGATGCCCCCAGTCCCCAGCAGCAGGCTGGATAGCAACTGAAGAGTCCTCCAAGTATCCACAGCCAGGGTACCTCACGGTGAGCACGTGAGGGAGGAGCAGAGCGGCCCAGGCTGACCTTCACTGGTTACAAACAAGGGGTGGGACACCCATGGGGACAGCTGTGGAACATCAGGGCCATCGCAGGAGAAGCAACTGCTGCCTGTGGGCTGGTTGGGGATGTGGCATCTGAAAGGTCACAAGGAAGATATGAACGAAGGTTAGGAGAAGGTTTTAAGGCACACAAGAGAGTGGAAGCAGCCCACAGGCTCTGGGGCTGACTCGGTTATCCTGAGATAATGGTTTCCTTTCACTTCAGCCTATTTCCCCCTTTGTTTTCTTGGGCTTCACATTTCATATCCTAGGGGCAAATTCACACCATTGGCCAGCTCCAGAGCTGTGGCTTGCTGAAGAAGGCCCTATTCTCCTGGAGGAGCCACGGCACTATGGTCACAAGGCTAACCCATGACAGGAAGTCCTGGACAGCACTTTGCAAGCCAAGTTAGAGGGTGGCAGAAAACCAGGATTCTAATGGGGGTGTGGGGTCATGGCCGGTGGCACGATTTCATAGTCCTAGCTATTTTGGAGGCTGAAGCAGGAGGATTGGTTGATCCCAGGGTTCAAGATCAGCCTGGGCAGCATAGCTCACCAGCTTACGGCCACCATTATGCAGAGGGGCAGCCAGGGAAAAGCCAACCTAGTCCCATCCTCTCCCGTGTCACTTGTCACTAGGCTTTAGCTACTCATGCTTTCTGAGCCAAAACTGCTTAAAAAAATTAAACTTGTTTTTATACAGAGACATATCTTTTTCCAAACATGAATAATAAACATGTATAAGAGATTCCTGCCCATGCACTTGGCATGTTGTGGGGTCCACAAAAGAATGCCATCAGAGAGACCTCTGCTTCAGCCAGGTGGCATGGTGGAAACTGTCAATGCCTGGCTGGACCCCAGATCTTGCAGGCTTTTTAATAATTTTCCATATTGTTTTCTAGCCTGAAAATTTAATACCAGTATGATTTTCATGCAGTAGCTTCATTCCAAGGAGCGTCTACCCTGGAAGCTAATGTGCAGGTCAGCCCCGACACAAATGCATCTGCTGCGCCCTGTGCATGTCCACCAATGTCAGAGAACATGAGAGCTGACAGGTGTGGAAGGGCCCAGGGCTGTTCATGCCTCTGTGCCCTGAGCATATTCTGTCACTTATAATAATATCCTCTCTACCCAGAAACCACTTTTCAAAAGAGCAAAGGAGAACTAAATGGTCTCAGAATGGCCAAATGAGGTTTGTCGTGAAAGCAGCAGCCTTGCTTGTTAGGGGGAACTGCTGCCTCCCACCTCTCAGAGCCAGCTCATCTCAACGCACACACGATTCTAAGAGGTTTGAGACCTAGCAGATGGGGCTTCAGCATGTGGACAGGTGTCCTGTTGTGGGATGACCTGGCTTCCTTGTCCTGCTGCCCCTGGCCTTCACATCCACGGCTACCACCCCTTCAACCTCTGAGTCTCACTCTGGAAGCTGTGCTCCTGGAAACACAGACTGAGAGAGGAGCGTGTCCTACTGGCTCTAGGGCCTGCTCTGGCAGCAGAATGCCAGGGCACAGTCTCTAGCTCTGTCCCCTCTGCAGAGGGAGCCCCCCTTAGGCCAGCCGGGCCTGGTGGAGTTGTTTGAGACCTTGGTACCCTTAGGACACTCTAATTTGAAAACTGATTTTTTTCCTTTTTTCATAATTATATTTTTCAAAACTAAAAATAAGGACACAAAGGTCTAATGACAAACCATTTTCTGACTTATGAGTTATGTTTAGTGGTATATTTAACACACTATTTTATTGAAGTAAAATCCCTGTATAGAAATTGATTCAGTTTTATGTATTTTTATACAGTCAGCTGTGCAATTTTTAAACCTAATAAGTTGAAATTGTCCTTTAAAAATAGGTGCCGTGGCCATCTCCATGTTCTGCTTCAGATATCCATCAGTAGGCACAGTTGCTTATTGAATTAGTTATGGGATATTTTGGCCTATAAAAGCTTGCTCAGGTATTTTGGTTTCTCTGGCAGAAGGGAAAAATGGAGCCTATTTTTTTAATGAAAGCAGCCCCTCCCTGTGCTCCTAGGCATTTGACTCCCTCTGGAGAGGAGATCACTGGGTCTTCTTGGCCATGGCAGGCAGGCTGGCCAGCATGGAGGCTCTTTGCCATCTGGGATCTGGTAGGCACTGGTCTATTCTGTCAAAGTAAAACCCGGAACAAGGGCTACTGTCAGCTCGAGTGGGATGATGTGCAGGCACACACCTAAGAGGGGCTACAAAGTAAAAGTATAAAGCATATTACCTCCAGTGGGGTGGGGGCACCAGTGGAGCACCACCGTGTGAATGGGGCCAGGAAGTAACGGACAAAGACTCTTGGAAACTCCTAAGCCCAGGCCTGTCCAGTTCCACAGGCTGCACAACAGAACGCACAGGACACAAGAGGGACTTGACCGGCCCTTTTCTGCGTCTAAAAACTGCTGGCCTGACCCCCCTGAAAAGAAAGGTGAGGTCAACTTGAGGGCAACAGAAAGAAGCAACGTGTGTGGGCATCTGAGCCCACCAACAGCCATGCCCAGCTCTTCCTTGGAAAATCGCTTACCGGTAAGTAGGTCTGATGAGGCTTCAGTCCTAGATACTCCACCTGGGCAGAAGGGTAGGATGCGGAGCTGCTTCCCAGCACCTGTGATGGGTGCAGCCATTGCATGAGGTGCACCCAGCACAGATCTGCACCCATATGTGTGTCTGCACGCACGCGGCATTGTCCAACTTGGATTATGGGGGTTCTGCTCTGACGTTGACCTGTCCCCTCACAGGAACCATAGACACTGTTCACTGGTGGGTGCCTTTGATGTCTCTGCAATTGACCAACCAAGGAATCTGACCAGTTCTCTGCCAGGACAGAGCCCATGGGAGGGAAGGATAGACCTTTTGCAATCACACAACCAAGGCCCATACAGCGTCTTTGGCATTGGAGCTTCCCATGCACGAAACCCACAGCGAGCAGACCTGACCCCCTGACTGCACAGCGGTGCTCCAGTCTGCACATGCAGACTCCCCTGGCTGGCCACACGCGCTCCTTCAGCAGACCTGGGGCTCCACCCACCCTCCTCTGTGCCGGGCTTCTTCCATCCCACTTGTCATCCACAAAGAGGTGCTGATCTCTTCGACCAGTCGAACCTGCCTGATCCTTTATCTACAGTCTCCTCTGCAGGGCCACCACGTCACCTCCCAGGGCATCCTTCTTTGTGAGCAGGTGCATTTGCCACTGTACAGTACGTTTCACATTCTCACGCGTTGCCTCTTCCTGGACCAGAGTGTCTTGCAGGAGGGCCCAGGTCTTGCTCATACTTTGATTCCCAGCTGTGACCGCTGGGGTATGTCACACTGCTGGCTTATTGGTTTGAATTCACCAGGAAAGATACTGGTTCAGAGAATAAGGAGAAAGATGACAGAAAACTGGCCCTGCCTTCTAGAAGCTTGCAATTATCTGCTCCCAGTTATCTGTTCCCAGATATCCACCCCAGATATCCATCCCTCTTGTCCACCCCTGGTAGCCATCTCTGGTGTCCCCTCATTCATTCCAGGTATTCACCCCAGTTATCCATTTTAGGCATCTACCCCAGGTATCCACTCCTGCCCAGGTATCCACCATTATCTGCTCCAGTTATCTGGGGCTCATAACATGAGCATAAGATTATTCTTTCCTTTTCTGTCTCTTATTCATTCCTTGTTCATTCCAGCCCTGGACTAAACATTAAGAAAACACCACTTGCTTAGGGTGCAGGGAAGGGGCCAGGATGGGTCCATTGTCACTTTCCTTGCCACTCTGGGCTCCAGCCAGTATCTTTCGAATTGTCCTTGTTGGTGCTGTTTGCCCTCAACTTGCACTTCAAAGCCAGGTCTCTGGCCTGGTGACTGTCTGCAGCCTAAGGTCTTAGTATGGGACTCGTATTTGCTTCCCTTCCTGGCGAGTTCATTCCATCGGTGCCAACTCAGAGCTGAGTCTGACCAGTGTGTTTGGTCATCAGCTGAGTTGTCTGCCAGACCCTGTGTTTTGAGCTGTCATGGGGCATCTGCTGGCCTTAACACTAGTCCTACTTATTTCTGGCTCAGGCTTCTTCTTTTAAGGACAGAAGCTGTGGATACAGGCATCCTGCTTGTCCTGGGCACTCTGCCTGGCGTCCTGCTCTGCCCTGGTCTTGTTCTCTTCTCTCTTAGACACAACCCTTCTGCCCCCAGGACTCCATCCCGGCTGACTCCAGGGCGTGCTCTGCCCAGTGCCAGCTTCCCTGGCCTCCAATTGCTAATCTAGACTCCGCTCTCAGGAAGCCATGGCTTCGGGCCCTACATCTCTGCAAACCTACCTGTTGCCTGGAGTTCACGTGTGGGGGCCGTGATGCAATGGCTGTGAGTTTTCATGGATTACTTTTTTTTCTTCTTTTGGTACCAGGTATTGAACCCAGGGACACTCGACAACTCAACCACATCCCCAGCCATTTTTTATATTTTATTGAGAGACAGGGTCTCGTTGAGTCACTTAGGGCCTCGCTAAATTACTGAGGCTGATTTTGAACTCACAATCTTTGTGCCTCAGCCTTCTGAGCCAATGGGATTACGGTCATGCACCACCGCGTCTGGCTCATGGAGTGCTCTTAATGTTAGCACAGGTTACTGTACTTCACCTCAGTTAGTGGCCCTTCCTGGAGTCTGTGTTTTTAGTACAGGGTGATGTGAACAGTAGGCGCACAATAAATGCTTATCAAAAATGTCTTCCAGATTTCTGGTGTTCACGGGACTGCTATCTCTCATTCTTCCCTGCCCCCTCTGACAGATCATCACTGTCACTCAAATGACCAAATTTGGGCAGAGCCAAGCATCTTGTCACAGGGCAAGTCTCCTGGACAGAGGATATCATCAGGAAGATTCCCAGGCAGGGGTTTGCAGGCAGTTTGAGCCTTGGCTTACACATCCTCCTGAAGGGTGGAGCAGAGGTCTCTTCCCTGTTGATGAGGTCTTTCCTGTCCCTCAGCAGATGAAGGGAGGGAGCCTGCAGGAGGAACTGAGAAGGTCACAACTAGGAAGTCAGCAGAACTGCGTCTCCAGAGCACAGATGCAGACTGCAAGTCTGAGCAACAGTGGAGAGGAATGAGCGGACACTGCAGGACGGTGACAGTGAACCTCAGGGGCCAGCATGTCCCAGTCTGTCTCTTAATGATTGCAACTGTACAACCACTATGTCCCCATTTGACAGAGAGCAGACCAAGGCTAAGTTTAACAACAGCAAAACCAGACTCCAGAGCTTGTTGGCCCTACCTTACGCCACCAAGAGGGGGCTTTTCTAACAGCTACTAAGTCTCAGCTAAAAAATGCAAATGGCTGGCCAGGGTGGCACACCCCTGTAATCCCAGCACCAATCCTCCTGGCAGGAGGATTGCAAGTTTGAAGCCAACTTGGATAACTTAACAACAACCTGTCTCACAATAAAATAAAACACAAATAAGGGCTGGGGATGCAGCTCAGTGACTCAATCCAAAAGCATCCTGGATTCAATCTCTAATACCAAAAAATAAATAAAAAGAAAGAGAGGGAAAGGGAGAGGGAGAGGGAGGGGGAGGGAGGGAGGGAAGAAAGAAAGAAAAGATAGATGGATGGGTGGGCATGGTGTCACATATATGTAATCCCAACTACCTGGGAGGCTGAGGCAGGATCACAAGTTTGAGGCCAGCCTCAAACAATTCAGAAAGATCCTGTCTTGAAATAAAAAATAATTAAAATGGCTAGGAAAGTAGCTCAATGGTGGAGGCTTGTCCAGCATCTGTGAGGCCCTGGGTTCCATACCAGCACTGAAGGAAGGAAGGAAAGGAAGGAAAGAAGGAAGGAAAGAGTGAGAGAGAGGCAGGGAAGGGAAGAAACCTAGTCACTACGACTGAGGACACTCCATGGTCTTGAGTTCTTTCTGGTGCTGATTTTCCTAAAACAACAGCTCCAAAACATTTTCAAGTAGTCCTGAGCACTGGGCTCAGGTGGCATTTCTAAGCATGTTAGCTGTGAGCCCAGGCTGAGGAGTGGCCCTACTCTGAGCTCCCATAGCAGGAGATCACTCTGGGGGCTACAACCTCATCATTGCTTCTCCCCACTTGAGTCCCTTGTGCTTGGAACTGTGTCTTCCATCTCTGGTTCCCATAGTTGGGAACTTGGTATCCAGTGGGCACTTCCTAAATGTTTGGTGAATTAAAATTGAGCAGATCGGCTATCATTTAAGAGCAGCTAGCACCACATTTCTATTTGTTAAGGCTGTTCATTAACCGTTGAGCTAATGAGATTCGCCCCATAGTAAAAATCTGACTTGGAACCCAATTAGAATACTTCTTCCTTTAATTCCTGGGACTCTATGAAGGCTTCTGGGTTTCTGTGAAGGATTCAGGAAATGTGCGGCCTCTAGTAAGTTGCAAGAGGACTTTTTTTTTTTTTTTGCATGAGAACACTCAAGAGAAGGAGGACTACTTTTGAGACCTTGACTCCTGAATCAGAGTTAGGGGGCAGAGTCAAGCCAGCTACTCAGAGAGAACTGCTGGGGGTCAGGGGAACCTCAGGACACAGAAGAAGCTGAGATGCTTCAGGTTGCTGAGGAGACATTTCCGGGGGCCATCTGCTTGATGTCTGGGCACCAAGTTTTGCTCCAAGGGAATTCAGAACCAGTGCTTGCAAGAGTGCTGTTAAACACTGAGGTTACGGGGTGCCTTCTCTGTGCTGCTCAGGAGATGTAACAGGACAGAGGAGGGTGGGCTCTGCTCAGTGCATGCTGGGACTGTGCCCAACAGCAGTGGTACTCTCAGGGCCTGCAGGCTACTCCCTAGTGGGAGGGGAACTCTGAACAGCTTCTTCTCAGACCCTCCAGCAGAAGGCATCAAGGACAGAGCCCTGAGTAGCCACAAAAATGCTTGAATTGCAGTGCCTCAGAGACTTTGAGGACAGGAGAATCCTCCTGCTCTCATCCAAATGGCTGGGAAACCACTCACAGCTAAATACAGTTCTGGTTCCTGTCACTGTATTAGCAACCCCGTGACCTCTCCCGGCTGATGTGCCTTGGCAGGAATAGGGTGCCTGTCAGCGTGGAAGTTCCTGCAGCCCAGATCAGGCATTTTCCAGAGAATTCAGATGTCTGCCGGCCCAACCCTGGGCTGTGCCTTCCTGTCCAGGAGTGTGTTAGTGAGAAGGCGCTACATGCACAATTTCAAAATGAAGGCGCTTTCCGGCCAAATGAGGAACTGGGGACCTGGGCTCTGCTCCTGGCAGCCCCCTCTAACCTCAGACCGTAGGTGGCATGGTGCACAGCACTCTTCAGGGAAGCCACAGAAATTTCTCTGGAAGGACAGCTCGGTGGTCCTCTTCTGTCTCTACTCTGTTATCACATCAATCCACGGACAACCTGTACCACAACATTAGGAAGTGTTGAGCTTTCTGTAACTGTTGGAAGAGCCTTTTCCAATGCCCAAGTCTCTGTAGTTGACTTAGTTTTCCCACGAGAGGATAAAAGCCAGACTCCTTATTTCTTAAAATTAACCTTCCCATTGAAATGCCATCAGTGTGCTAAGGTGAAGACCTCTGGAGCTAGGGATGGAGCTCTGTGGTCTCGATTCATCCTCAGAACAGAATCAAAACAAACAAAAACCATTTGATGGTCTGTGGTGCATTTACCCTTGGGAGGTGGAGCCAGTCCTCATGTTAAAATATTCAGCCCTCGTGTCCTCAAGAACTTTAGTGTCTATACTTCATGTTAGGATGGACAAATACCAAAAAGAGCCACAATGGTAAGAACTGACATTTGCTCCGTATGGATCATGTACCAAGAGTGTCCTGTGCACTCTTCTTACCCTATCTCAGGTGACCCTGTGAGCAGAGCTGGTAGCCAGCATACAGCAGCAAGCTCTCCAGATACTTGCTGCAGTGAGACAGGTTGGCCTGGGTTCCTGGGGACAGCCCCACCCACCTGCACACCCTGCCTCTTCCTTCCCAGGCTGACCATGATCTAAGGCTGAGTGTTGATGCAGCGCAGTGGTGATTGGTGAGTGTCCAAGCTGAGCCCATGGAGCATATCTTCAGGGCCAGCCCTGCCCGGGGGTGGACATGGTCATCCTCGTCCACATATGACCAGCCAGCAGTGCAGAGGGCCTGGCAGGGTCTATTTTCCAAAACTGGCCCCAGTGATCTTTCCCATTGTGTGTGCTCTTCAAGAAGGTGTCCTTTGTCCAGAGCTGGAGTCTGGGTAGTCCATGTGGCTGCCTCAGTGAGCAGGATGGGGTAGGAGTGACTTGGCTCTCTCTCAGGGCCCTGCCCATAGAAATGCCCCCACCATGTCGAAGACGCCACTGAGGGAGTTGCGAGCTCAGCCAGAACTATGCAGATTGTGTTGGTTTAGCCTCCAGCCCTCAGGCCTCCCAGATAGCCTGGTGCTGTGCTGCAGAGACAAACTGCCTGACTCTGCCTCGTCTGAGTGTATGACCCTAGCACTTATGTACACGCAGCACAGGGCAATCTGTTATATGGAAATGCATGACCATCTAACAGGGAAGTTCAGCAGTCAGCCCAAGGTTAGATAGCCAGAAGTGGTGGAGCCAGGAGCCCAGCCCAAGGTCACCCGCTCTGACAGCCGCACTCCTCACTACCCCGGGGGGGCTGTTCCTGGGGCCCCAGCTCCAGGGGCAACAGGGGTGAAGATGGAGGCTGGGTCATCTTCCAGTGGAGCATATGGGCTGGAGTGGAGCATATGGATGGGCCAGGGCTGGCGTCATCTCCTTGGGGTTAACTCAGGTGCCTTTTCTTCTGTGGCTGTTCTGTGTGTGCCTTCCATTCCCAGTGTGGTCAGGAGGGCTGCTCCAGTGTGCGCTCTGGTTGTCAGGAAGATGGAGAGAGAAGCAGGTCAGGCACCCTCCTTCCAAAAAAACCTCCAGGAGGGACAGTACCATTTCTGCTCTCATCTCACAGCCCAGATCCAAGCCGCCTCACATGTCTAAGTGATGCTGGGTGAACTTTGGTCCAGCTAAAACACCAGAGTTACATGCCCAAACTCTAGAGTCTAAAATAAGAGACCTGAGATTGGGACGTGTGGCAATCCAGCCCTGGAAATGAAGGGAGCTGGGGTCATACTAACCCCTCCGTTCCTCTACTTTCCACAGCACCTTAAAAAAAATACATTACTTATCATCTATTATTAAATATCTGTAGACTATGCTGATGTCACTGTAGGAGTTTTAGATGCACATAAACAGGACTCTCTAGGCTGTGTTATAAGGTATATTTGCCCTTAATAATCTGGGTTCAATTTACCAGATTCTATCACATTCTGGAATAGAAATGCCAGGCAGACTAAGAACTCAGCAACAAAAATAGGATATTGTTTAAGCTCTACACCATGCAGAACCCTGGTTGAGAAATTAAGGTTACGAATGAACTGTGCACAAGCCCGTTTCCATTGATCCAGGTCACTTTCTGCCCTCATAGGAGGCTAGAGGGCCTCAGAGCACGGCTGCCTGGACGGCCACACCCATCACTCTCCTTTACACTTCCAAGGACATCCCCACCTTGGAAAACATTTGGCTGGGAGAGTGGGTCACAGAGACCCAGGACAAGCACACCCTTGGAACCTCTCTCCACGAGCCTCAAATTTGCACCCTTTACACTGCTTGTGGGCTCTGTTGTGAAGAACCTAACAGGCCACAAACCATGGAGGTGAGCTTAAAGAAAAACCCCAGCATCCTCAGCATACACATTGGTCTCATGCTATCTCGACGCTCGAGCTAGAAATTTGCCACCAGGTAAGTGAATAAAACACAAGATCAGTGCAGCTTAATGACAGGGAGGTAGGGATGAACATGAAAAGTAGGCGGGCACAGAGAACGAAGCCCACGCTCTGACCTGAGGAGGAAAGCCTCCCTCTTGAGGGGCCTGGCCCATTTGGAAGTTCTACCTGATCCTCCAAGCCGTGAGTCAGCCTGTGAATCTGGCCTGGAGCCCGGAGCCTGGTTCTAGAGCTGTGGCCTGCCCTGAGGATAAGAAAGGGTAGGCCAGGCAGTGCCACAGGGAAGAGGCAGTGCTGGCCTGTGTGTGGAGAGACTTTGCTGAGGACATTTCCCTCCTTGTGCAGAGACACCTGGCCCTAGATGTTCTTTGGGTGATGATGGCAGCCTTGGTGACATCTCAACTGCAACATCATGAGACTAGGTACCAGGACCCCTCAGCCAAGCTGGTCCCAACCCCATGACACGGGAAGCCAGTAATACATATTCATTACTTTAAAACCATTAAGTTTTTGAGCCTGGTGTGTTGACATGTGCCTATAATTCCAGGGACAGTGGGAAATACTGAGGCAGGAGGATTGTACATTTGAGGGCAGGCTAGACAACTTATTTTGAGACTCTGTCTCAAAATAAGAAATAAAAAGGGATAAGGTGTGGTCAGTGGTAGAGCACCCTGGGTTCAATCCCTATTACCACAAAATAAACAAATAGAAATTATGAAACCATTAAGTTTTGGGGAAATTTGCTACAGAGCCAAAAATAAGTAATATACCAACTACAGATAACTAACGTCTCATTCTGTTCCTCAGCTCCCAAAAATATTTTCTTTCCACTACAACATTCTGCTCACCTCTTTTGAGTCAGCAAGCTAATATTTAATACTGTGTAACATCCTTCCAGAGAAGACGTTTTGCTTTAACAGGGAACTTTGATGTCAGACTGCAGGGAAGTCTTAACCTGGGACTTTCAGCCCTGGAGGTCCCAGAGGCCCCAGAAGGTGCTCTCCCCAGGCTCTCTCTAGGTAGACACCCTTCAGATTATGTTCACCCAGGGACCCAAATGCTGGATTTGAAAGGGATCCAGATGAGGAGCTGCCTCTCTGGTTCCAACTCTATGGCATCCTGGAAGGGACAAAACTATAGCTATCGTAGAAAGATCCATGGTGGTCAACGGTTGGAAGAGAGGCATGAACAGGCATATCACAGGGTTCTAGAACAGTGAGCGGTTCCACTGCTCCTGTGGACATCTGTCCTCAGGTCTGAAGCTCATAAAGTGACAGGTGAGGGTGAGCTCTGATGCAAACTACAAACTTCAGGTGATACCAGTGGGTCAATGGAAGCCCAGCAAGATCAGCATGTGCATTGCTCTGCAGTGGGATGCTTGCAGCTGGGAAGATGGCCCATGTGGGGCAGGGCTGCATGGGGAATCTCTACTTTCCACTCTTTTTTGTTGTGAACATAAACTGTGCTAAAAAAAAAAAAATGTTCGTAAAAACCTAGAACTGCTCTTAGTATTAAAATGTAAAAGAAGCCAGGAGGTTAGAATGGCATCACAAATGGTCTAGACGAGAGGCGGGCAGCAAGGGGAGGAGGCAGTTTTCAAGGAGGCCTCCCTCCTGGGAGCCCCTGCAGAGTCTTGCCCACCGCAGACAGTTTCTGAGTCGCGTGTTTTCTGCTTGGCCTTGGGCTATATGCTGGGAAAGCAGAAGCTGTAGTTGTCTTCTAGGATCTGGTCTAGATAAGAAACAAGGAGCATAGGCAGGGTGGGACGAGGCCCCCGCTATGAGGTGGCAGAAGGGAGGTGTCTCCTGTCTGTCACAGTGTGTACCATGTGAGGTGTGGCAGAGAGGTGGGGGACGGTCTAGGTAGAGTTTCACCCTGAATTCCAAGTGCTGTTGGAAGTGCTGAACACAGAGTTTCAGAGAAGTAAGTCTACTCTCTTCTCCATTTTATTCTCTAAAGACCCAGAAAACATAGAGAGTTCCCGGCTGCACCTTCAAGGTGCTCCTCATGCACATGTGGACATCTGCCTGGCACTCAGGACCCGGCATTCCCACCTGGCATTCCTACCTGGCAGCATCCTTTCGACCTATAGATCACCATCTGACCCCGGGCAGGAGTGTCCAGTCTGTGAGAGGCTGGGGCAAGGCTGTGAGTCCAGAGCAGGCACACAGGAGCCAAAGGTCGGAGCCATGGAAACTAAGGGTCCCAGAGACGGGGCCATGAAGAGGAGACCACAGAACAGAGGCCCCCCTGAGTGGGGAAGCTCCAAGCTGAAAGCTTTCCTAAATCCTCAGAGGGGCAGAGGACTGCAAAGGTGCTGCCTCTAGCTGCTCTCTTCCTGTGACGCTCCTGTCTGTAGGACGGGGTCCAGCAGTGTCCATCTCAGGGCACTGTCGTGAGGATCAGCAAATTCATGTGGCATGTGATAAAGTGGGACAGGGGATTCACTCGGGTTGCCCTTGTTCCCAAGGCTGAAACGAAGCACTGACACTTTTAGAAAGGAGGTGATCAGAGGCACCCACTCACCACCAGTGACAAATACCTTGACCCCATGATAGAACTCTCACAAGCATCAGGGCAGATGGCCTTGGCTTATCAGGGGCTTGTGCAGTGTTTAGAAAATCAGGGAGGGGTGGGGGGATTAGGTTCTCTCGTCTGTCACAGTGTGCACCATGAGAACCACCACCCAGCCACACCGCAGCCACAATCCTTTCCACAGCACACGAAAGGCAAGGAAATGCTTTCTCCTTGCAAGGGGAGATGAGACCGGACACAGGCAAATCTGAAGCCTGCGGACTTCCGATGTTCATTAAAAGAGCAGGTCCCCGGCTACATTTTAACATTCACACCCCAAACTCTCCAGCAGGGGCAGATTTCCTGCTTGGCTTGAGATGGAGCCACTCTGCTCACAGCACTGAAGGAGGTGCCTTGGCTGTACAGCAGCACCAAGAAATCACATGTAAAACGCAGAAGGCCCTGGGAACCTTGGCTTCTGCCCTGCTGAGACAGCTGTCCTGTGTCCTTGTGTTTTGTGTAGCCTTGGTGAATGGCTTTGGGTCTTGGCCCCTTTTCTTTTTGTTTAGGGACATCATCTCTCTGCTGTCCCTTGCATTAGTATTTGCACTTTCTTCTCTGTTCAGTTTCTGTCTAGAGTGGGAAACACCTGGCCATGTTGGTCATTCAGAGACACTTACCGAGGCCCTGTTGCGTGCAGGGGTAGTGGAGGTCTTGAGTAAGATAATCTCCTCTCTCCATGGTGCCTGTCTACCTGGTGGGGGCACAGACTACTACTGTGGGGTAGGACCACAGGGCTCATGTGGGGTCAGTGAGCCTGTGACCCTGACCCACCACCTGGGCATGTCTCAGCATCCACCTCTGGTAGAGAGCTGTTTCAACAAAAGTGCTAAAAGCCAGAAAGGTTTTCAAGATGAACAAGGATTAATCTCTGGGGCTGACGCTCCTTCCCCTTGGGAGGTACTCAGGGCAGGGTTTTCCCTGGACTTTTCAATCATTTAAACCAGGCTTCTTAGTAGGTGTCTCAGGATGTATGAGTGTGACCAAGGCGGCTACGCTCATGACAAGTGGCTTATCCAAAGAGGAGCAACAGGCTTCTCCCACTGGAGGGCAAGGGTTATCTGCGGGCGGGAGAGTAAGATTTCACGTTTCCTTGACGCTGAGGACAGGGTTTCTCTGAGGTTCCTCCCTCTTTCTGGGGAAAGACAGGCCAGAAGTACCTTGCTCATCTGCTGTCGCCCACCTGGTGAAGAGAGGCCAAGTGGGTTCCAGAAGCATCAGCTAAAATTAGGCATGATCTCAGCTGGTAGGATCTCCCTCTTTTGTGGAAAGCTACTATGAGAGGTCAAAGGACCTACTTCTCAACTTTTTACACCCAGTTTCTAACTAAGAGTGACTTCATGGGATGATCTCAACTGCAGAGAAAAGGGGAAGCACCGACAAGTTCAGGCTTCCTGGAGAGACACTGCCACGCTGCATCGCAGTCAGGGGTAGGCATGATCTTCCTGGGGCCCTGCACCTGCAGCAGCAGGCACTTGTCTTAAAACAAGCAAAACTGGAGGAAAAAAAAAAAACCCACCAGGGTTGGGACTGCAGATCCACAGAATATGCACAGGACAAACTGTGAGAGGGGCCCAAGCCAGAAGCCCTGGAGAATTAGGGCACAGGCCTTTGGAGTTACTGGCCTTCGAGAGTTTGCTGAGCATATGGTCCACAGCCACCCTGAGCACATGGTTCACAGCCACCCTGTGTGAGCCCCCCAGGAACGACTCTGAACCAAGAGCTGCAAAAGGAAGAGGAGGAGCAGAGGGGTGCCATGGGTGGGGAAGGTAAAGAGGGTGTCACGGAAGGCACTCAAGGACAGGAAAAGGCAAGGCCTCAAGGACAGGAAAAGGCAAGGCCATCCCAGGACCAACACCGCTCCTGGGGACATTTCTAGCACCCTGAGGCAAGGATATGCAGTGTACATAGAAGTGGGATAGCCCAGTCACTTACTGGATCACCTACTGAATTTTATCAAACTATGAAATTAGCATAAAGTGGGAAAGATGTTTTTTACAAAATGACGAAGTTAATTCAAGTGAAAGTAAACCAACCTATTTTGCTAACAAGACTTATGCAAATTAAAACAAAACTAGTTGTTTGAAACAGTTAATTCAACTATGCTTGCCCAACTGTGCCGCAGATCCTTAGGCTCATTCCTCTGTCAAGCTGCATTTCTGTCCCTGTTAGCCAGCCTTCTCAGTCCTGTCCTCTGTGGACCTCAGAGTGAAGTTTTGTCACTGGAGGAGAGGATTAGTAGCAGGACGTGGGGCAGGTGGTGCTGGCAAGCCACAGGAGAGAAGGGAGAAGGGTCGGCCCTGTCCAGCTTGTAAAGGGCGTGGCACCTTCTCAGAAGATCCAGGTTGTCATGCTGGATGCAGCCAAAGCCCACTGTGGATTCCTGAGCAGACAGAGATTGGAAGGGCTCGAGTGTGGTGAGTTAGGCAGACCATCCAGTCCACAGAATTCCACCAACATGTGACTGTGGAGGATAGAAAGACCAGTTGTGTGTGTGTGAAAAGCCAACTGGGAAAGAGACCTTCTCAAATGATGCGAGCAATTCCAAGACCTGCAAGTGAATCCATGGTCACCTGGTGACCTCATGCAAGAACAGTGACCAATGGAATGACCATTCTGGGCAGAACTATAAAGAGCAATTTTAGTGATCTACCATTTTTCATATTGACTTTGTTGAAGGTCCTTGAAACAGTGATGGTGGGAGAAGTATGGCCTGAGGTCAGAGCTTGAAAATGCAAAGCCATGAGGTTTTGCTTGTCCATACTCAGAGAAGAATCCCAAGCAGGTCTTCTCCTGGTACAGTAGCTTCCTGATTCACAAAGCTCCCCAACATAGCTACTGTTTACTGAGTTGCCGGAGAAAAATCAGAGTGGAACTCTCTGACAAATAAGATTTTGAAATTTTTATTTACAAAAGTTGAGCCCAAAGCAGTGGTAGAGTGAGACCCATGAGTGGTTAGAGTGTTAAAACAGTTACCCTTGACCTGCCTGAAGAACAGGTGTTTCCACTCAGTGGGACTGTGAGACAGGACTGAGTCAGGAAGGATCTAGAAGTGGGATGGCGTCTCCTCTTTCTCTCTCACACCCACTGGTCACTGATTGATATGAGACTGCTTTCCAGGAGAATCTTCTGGAGGGAGAGAGTAAAGCCATCACTCTTCCTGGACTCTAGAAAGACAGGCAACTTCAAGTTTACGGATGACCTATTCTGGACCAGGCCACAGCCTTGCTCCCCTGAGCTGCTGGCCACAGAGCTCCTTTCCTATACCCGAGGGCATGAGATCCCTCCTCCCATACTCCTCCCACTCCGTGTCTTCAGTGTCTGTCTCAGTGATGGTCTCCTTACATCTAAGTCCCCATTGCAGGGAGCTCTGGGTGGTTCTGACTCAGGCTTGGAATAGACAATACTGTGCCCATTCCTCTATTACTCTATCCATTCCTCTATTACCCCAGCGAGCTCAGACACCAAAGGGTAAGGCCTCAGAATGAAGCTGAGCATCCAGTCCTTACTTTCCCCTTCCCAACCAGACAGGGAGAGGAGTCTCCAGGATTTCCAGAGTAATGCCTTCCCAGGGCTTTTCTGTGTTGCCAGGAAATCATAGCTGCAAACTCCGTGTCTGAGTCTATACAATATACCTATCACATAAGTTTTTGGCAGTAACTAGTATTACTTAATTGCACAAAATAATGGGCTTTGGGTGACAATTTCATAGATAACATGTAATGTACTTTGATCATGCCACCCTCTGTTCTGCCCACCTCAGCCCCTTCCCCATCCCTAATGGTCCCCCTTCTACTTTCATGTCATGTATCAGGTTTTAAAAACAAATTCCCTTGCAAAATCCGATGTGTTTTCTTAGGGATTTTTTGGTATATCTGTGAGTAAATCTGTAATTAGAACAGTGGGAATTGTGGTCTACTTTACCACAGGAACGATGTTATAATCGGGGTTGCCTTCTGAACTGGATTTCAGAGGCCACAAAGGATGTACATAGAACCTTGCTACAAACTTCTCTGGCCATTTAAAATTATGAAATAATTCTTTAAAGAAACCAATGTTCACGATTCCTACTGCAGACAGTACCCAGAACTGTGATAATGACATGGAGGCTTCTAAGCCTCTTAGCGCCATGATAATTTTTTCAAGAGATGAGCATTTCTTGGAATGCAGGATTCCCCTTCCCAACCTGCCAGGGAGAGGAGTCTCCAGTATTTCCAGAGCAATGCCTCCCCAGGGCTTTTCTGTGTTGCCAGGAAATCAGGTGCCCATTACTGCGATCTCTGTGTCTGAGTGACATACAGGGTCTTTCCTTTGCTCTCTGAAAGCTCCAGGCCAACTGTCTTGTAATTCCTCAGATCCTTAAACCACATTCTGAATGCTTTGCCATCCTCTCTGGGTCTCTAGTGCCTCACATATTCTTAATTCTGTATTCTTCTGAATGGTTCCTCCACCTCCCATCCCTATGATTTTTTTTCCTATTATTCTCTCTGGAGTCCTCATTCATATAAGGAAACTTGTAACTCCCTATTTCTGCTAACATCATGGAATAATTGGAATCACGTTCTACTAAAAAGAACTAAAGGTGCTGAATTCATTTCCAAGTCTTCTTTAAAGCCTTAAAAAAGATGAGAATACATCAAGGGATTACAAAATGCTGAGAAAACGAGAACCTGTTGGGCTACAAAGGTCAAAGGCTGCTGAAGCACTTGTGCATTCTGAAAGATTTAAACTTCAGTTCTGATGTCGTTGTGAGGCAATGGGAAGACTCATCAGCCCCAGACCCACACAAGGAGGAGGGTCTAAGAAGAGACGCACCAAGACCCCCCAGCGAGCTCAGACACCAAAGGGTGAAGCCTCAGAATGAAGCTGAGCATCCAGTCCTTACTTTTGACATTATATGGTCCTAGACCATCAGGAGCCTAAGGTCTCCAGGAGAAGCAAAGAAAATTCTCTCTGGAGATCCATCACTGACCTTGAATTATGGTGGCTATTTTTTTCCAAATACAACACAAGCATATACCTAACAACTACATAGCAATAAGCATCATTATAAACAACAACAACAAAAAATCACATACTAGACCTCAGGTATTGAAATTATCATATAAAGACTATGAGACAATCGTGATTATGATGTTAAAATTTTAAAAGACAAAGTTATCTGTAGGGAACACAAAACCATGAAAATCATCATATTTGAAAAAAAAACCAGTAGAATTTCTATGAAAGAAAATTAGAATAACAATGAAAAACTCAGTGGACAAATATAAACTGATCCAGCTTGCATATGGCATTCAGTCTTTACTTCAGCTGTCCTGATACAGCAAAAGAAAAAGTTAGTGAAATGAAAAATTGGTCAGAAAAAGTACACACAGTGTGGCACAGAGACATAAATTGAAATCACAGGGGAAAAAAGTAAGAAACTTGGAAAAAAGACTTTGAAGTTCTACCAAAAATTTAATTGGTGTCAGAAGAATCTAATAGGATGGGGCAGAGCTGATATTTGAAGAAATAATCACGGAGAATATTCAAAAATTGGTGAAAAATACCAATCCACTGATTCAAGAATTGGTCTAATCCCAAAGCGATACATATAAAAATGTTAACATAGTGAGAGTACAGAAAATGGAGACAAAGATAGCAACTTTAAAATCATCCAGAGAAGAAGGTGCTTGGTGTGGTCCCCGACAGCCTGGGCACAGCACCGTGGAGCATTGTGTTTAAGACTGGAGAGGAAAGACATCAGCTGTCCTCCTCCCTCACACCCTAATGGACAGTCTTGTAAGTAGCATTGCACTGAGATCCCTGCATAAGATTGTCACCCAAGTCTCTGGTTAGTGCTGTGAACCGGAGCCTAGAGGGAAACTAGATGGTGAACACAGATGCCATTTTTAAAAGCCTTTGTAAGTCCTTTGAAACTGCTTTCCAATGTCTTTCCTCAATCATCCCTTGGCCCCCTCGACATTTAAGAGAGCAGCCAAAGCTCTGCTGGATTTGAATCCCAGGTCTACTATCTCAGAGAAGTCATTCAAATTCAGGTAGGCCATTTGCTCATCTGTGAAACAGGAGAGCCACACAGCCAGCTTCTAGGGCTTAGGAGGGCTGAGTGAGCTGGGTGTGCCCTGGTGCATAGCTGCTGCCAGCAAACACAGTATCACTCTTCCCCAAATCACTCCATCAGGCGCAAAATCCCCTCAACAGGATGGGACAAAAGTACCCAGCTTCCCTGCTGAAGGAAGCTGCATCGCGGACAAAGGCCACAATTTAATTGGCACACAAGGTCTCAGTATTCTAGACAGTTCTGTATTTGATTACCCCTGGAAATAAAGAGCGTCTTTGATAGGTGTTTTCTGCCTCCCATATATTATTTTAATAATGGTATATTTGTCTTTATTATTCCAAGAGAAACTAATATTCTTTAAAGGAAGAATGGCTAAAATTTGAAAACTATGCTTTCCAAAAAGACATTAAGTTGACATAAGTTTTCACAATTCATCATCAGGTTCTCTGACCCCAAAAGAGATCTGCGTTGAACCATAAAAAAGGGTCCCTGAGCAATTTAATGGAGAAAAATAATTTCAATTAGTTTGAAAGTCTTGCTGGAACTTCGGGTAGAATTCAATAAATGCTTTAGTTTGTCTCCAAGATTTTGGTTGAGATAATATCCAGATAAACAAAATCTCTTGTAGAAAGCCATTTGTCAGATAGATGCCCTGAAATGATTGCATGAAATTAGTTTAGCTCTATTTGAATACAAAATGGATCATTTTTCCATTGCATTACAAGAATGTACTTGCTTAATCTTTTCACAGAGCTACATATTTATTGGATGTGGAGGTATTAGTATTCAGCTTCTAAGTACTCAAGACTCTCTCCTGCCGTTGACTAAAAGGACACTGGTACCAGGAGATAAGTGCACAGAATTGTTGCCAAGGCTTTGGAGTTCCCTGACATTGGGTGAATTTGTGACATTATTTAGCAGAGAAACACTGGGGCATTTCACGCTGTAAAGGTGAGAGAATGCACCATGTCAGAAAAGGTCATGGTTGCTTCTTTCACCTAGAGTTTCTTTTGTGGGAGTGTACTAAATAAAGAGCTTTGTTCTGACACCCAAGAAAGCATTTGGGAACAGAAAACTGATTCAATTCTTCCTTTTCTGAAGAACAAACACACCCAGTGTTTTCCTGTCTTACTTTCCTTCTCCTTTCTCTGAGATCATTCTCATCAAGCTGTAAATTTCCCATGCAGTGGGTCGTCAGGTAGGCAGAGGTGTATGATGATGAACAGCTGGGTTTAGACTATCCACATGGTCAACTACTCAAGTGAGGTGGATTAGGGAAACACCCGATTTTAGAGTGGCCTGGATCTTGAGCAAGAAAGGGGTGTCCACCTTCCTTGGTGATACAGCAGGATCCCAGCTTGACCAGCAAAGCACAGGCTCGATTCCCCCGATACCTGCTGCCCTTGCCCTGCAGCCTAAATTCCATTTCCACAAATATCTGTCACCATTCAAGAAGAGCAACAGGGTCAAGAGGTGAACTATAGCTTCAGACCTCAGCTCTGGCATGAAAATCAAAATGTTCACGGAGAAACTCCTCCACAGGCTGATTTCTATGTAAAACCTGCAGGGACACAAAGGATCCTAGGAGTTCCTGAGGGAGGTGATGGCAAGGCTCTTCTTGGGTATCGTTGGACATTGTTCTAAGGTCTCCCATTCTGTTAGGAGAGTGACATCAGGAGTCATCCCATAGGGCTTCAGGTCCCCCACTGCTTCTCACCAGCTGTTTGGCTTCTAGTGCCTGATGTAGATGCCCTTTTCCTCAGTTTCCATGTCTGTGCAGACGATAATATCTGGCTTAGGATATTACTGTTACTCAGTGAGAGATTTTCTAGTACCCAGGACAGTATTTCATTAAAAAAAAAAAAAAAAAAAAAGCCAACATCAGTTGTCATAATGATTCCAAAGTTGAAGCCTTGACTTTGGAACTTTGAGCAGATCCTATATTTAAAATGATTTCTACTTTCATGCTGGGGTGTGGCTCAGTGGCAGAGAGCTTACCTAGCATACATAAGGTCCTGTGTTCAATCCCCAGTACCGACCATAACAGGATAGCTTGTAGGGAAAATATTCCCCCATGAGAACAGTTAGAAGAGCTAAATTTTTTAAAATTCTGAATGTACCAGGAGCTATCTGAGCTGCCAGGACTTGAGGGTCAAGATCTCTGAAAAAGGAACATTCTGGAGACAAGGCTGGCTTGAAATTCCCCAGCGGGTCATTTGTGGATCCTCTACAACAACGCATTTGGTGGAATGACTGAGAGGCTGAGCAGAGGGTGGCTGTTAGGGGCAGACGTGACAAGCTGGTGTGGGAGGTTTATTGGCAAGAATGAACAAAAGTCCAGGGTCCTGAGGGCAACCAGAATTCTAGGTGCCAAGACGCTGGGGGAGAGAGTGGAGTATGGCTTCAGGTCAGTGAGCTGCCTTTGCTTCTGTTATTTTCCCAATTAGTGAGCAGAGCAGGACAAGAGTTAGCAAGGAAGAATGAGAAAGTAGACAGAGCTTCCCACAGTGCCACCTGGCTGAAGGTACACCCTGAGGTTCAGAGCCACCACTGCAGGATCCTGGGGACACCTGGGGCTTTCAGTGGGAACTCCTGGTCCCACACCTAGAAGTACTTGTGAACAGTAAAAAAAAAACCTTACAACATTGAAGGGTAGGTTCAAATCAGTCAGCCCCTGAAGGATTAGAATGCTGTTACTCTGCCTGCCTGTCAGAAGCTAAGGCCACCCAGAGGTGATCTGGATATTGAAATTATCAGACGCAGAATATTTAACTGTGATTAACACATCCAAGAAAATAGAAAAGTTGGAAAATTTTGCCCTACAACTGAGAGCTGTGTATTAAAAAAAAAAAAAAAAAAAAAAAAAAACTAAGTAGAAACTCTGAAACTGCTGAGTACAGCAACTGAAAACTTCAATAAAGTAGTTGAAGAAAACTTTATGGTTGTCTAAATTATGTCTGTAGGTGAAGAAAATGTTAGTGACTCAGAAAGTTGGTTAGTAGAAAATACACAGATGGGTGTTCCCAAACCTCTCCCCACCGAAAAAGGGAAGAAAAATGTCACAAAACTCATGTAGAACATTTGGAAAAGTCTAATATTTGTGTAATTAGGGCTCCCAAAGAATAAGAGAGCAAAAATAAGAACAATAGGTGCATTATTTGAAGAAATAAAGGAAGACAGCGAATTGTCCAAAGCTGAGTTAAAGTGTCAAGCGACAGATTCAATAAATGCTGAAAACAGAAGAGGAATAAATACAAAGAAAAACAAATCTAGGAATTTAGTAGCTAAGTTGCTAGAAATAGATAAAAAAGAAAAACCTAAAAGCAGTCAGATGTTCCCCAATAAATACCTTCAAAGAAGCAGTATTAAAGGGGCTGGGGTGTGGCTCAGTGCTAGAGTGCTTGTTAGCACGTTGAGGCTCTGGGTCCCACCCCAGCACACAGGCAGAGGAAGAAATCTTACAGGCAAATGTCAGTTATGAACATAAATGCCAAAGGCTGAGAGGAAGCAGTTATAAGACTGCCAGGTAACTTCTCAGCAGAAGCAGTGGAAGCCAGAGACGTTGTGATGATGTGTTTCATGTGCTGAGAGAAAATAATTGTCATGCAAAAATGTATTTCAGAAATTGTGGCAAAATATAGATATCCTCACAAGGAAAGGTAGGAGAATTTGTTGGCAGCAGTCCTGTTTAAAAAAAAAAAAAGTCTAAAGGGTCAGAAGGAACACTGGTCCTGATGGAAGAGCATGTAGCTTTGGAATGACTTTTCAGTCATTATGGAAACTAAACATAAATGAACAATGAAAGTAGTGGCTTTCTGGCCACTTTTAAAATCTGATGCAAGGGGCCTGCCTGTCAAGTCCCATCCTAAGAAGTCTTCATTTCTTTACACACTAACCTTGACTAGGAAGCTCAGTTTCCTTCAAGACTAATGAGGGCCCTGGGAGCACTTGAAGAATTTCTTAAAGCCCCATCAAGTCACTGCTAATAGACTGACACCATGAAAGGAACCAACAGCCTATTGGGTCACACTGCTTGTGCTTTTACCCTGTCTCACCCACTACCTGTCTTCTATCCCAATAACTCCTTCCAACCATCCCAATGGCTAGGCATCTTCTTCATTTTATAAAAGTTCAGAAAGGTTAAGTAATATTGCACAGCTTGAAAATGATGACTTGGATTTTAACCCTGGACTTCAAAGCCCATGGTCTTTCCACTGTACAGGGGCATAGGCCAGAAAGGTCCTAGATGGTGAAATTATGTTAGTATACATAGTAGAGTTAACAAGGTATATCTAAATTTTTAATGTAAAATTCTGTATTTAATGGTAGAATTAATAATAAAAGTGGAAATTTGTATTCATGTAAAAATTCAAAGCTTTAAGATTATTTCAATGTGATCCAGTGTGATAAAATGGCTATTTGTTTAGTAAAGCAGCAAGAGTGAGTCACTTGCAGAAATGCAATTAAGATAGCTGCCCACCAAATTCCTTTTCCACTGATATTGTTATTAATTTAAATACATTTTAATAAAAATTAATCAGTTAATTGTGGTATATGTATATTGCCACTATGATTAGCAAGATGATTTAGCTCATCAAAAGAAGAATAACTTCAAAATTATCATTATAATTGCCCTTAAAAATTTTAATATACATTTAATATAGTAGATGTCTTATTTAATTGAACTTTCTATATTCATTTAATTCTGTATAGCAACCATAAAATATGACTTAGGAAAGAATAAAGACAAAATGTTAAAAGAAAAGACACCTCAGAAAATATAATTTATAAAAAGTGCATTGGATCAGCTCTTCCAGCTAAAAGTCTAATATTCTCTAAGCTTATGAGAAATTTTTAAATGTGTATAACACACAAGGAGAATATTTGCAAATCAGAATGAGAAGATGGATGATTGATGGATGAGTGGATGAGTGAATGGGTAGATGGATAGATGGATAGATGGATGATTGGATAGGTGGATGGATGGGTGGATGGATGGGTAGATGGATGGATGAATGGATAGAGTCAGACACAAAAGGCCTTGCCTTGGTAGTAGATCATCAATCCACTATAGACTTATGTTTGTATGGTAAATCCTACAAGAATGCTACAACCTTGAGGAACTCCTCCATTCAAAAGCTGTTACAGTGACCTAGCAGCTCTCTTAATACATCACCTTCCATTAAGCGATCTTTTAAATGCAAATAAAAGCAAAGCAAAACCAAACTGTATTTAATATTTCATATTAAATAATTCAAATGATACAGATTTATATTTATTCAATATAAATCAGGTGTTCCTTCTGCTTGAAAAATCCATTCTCCTTCTCCAGAGCAGTGGCCACTGCCTCTCTAAGCTCTCATGAGCGTGTGTGTATACGCTGTACCAGCATCTCTGTGTGTTTGTATGTCTGTGCTTTCTTCCCTGCACATAAAAAAGCCTGTGATGTGACATGCTGGTCCAAACCTTGATTTTTTCACATAATGAAGATTTTTTTTCTTATCACATGCATAAATCTGTTTCAATCCTTTAAATAGCTTCATAGTAGCCCCTTGAAAAGATGAATCATGTTTTATTTAAACCTTCTCCTACTAAAGGATATTTCCAGTGTTTCATGTCTTGATATAAACGACAGTAGTTTTAGTGTAAATAAGTCTTTCTGGATTGTGCAAATGGTTTTACAAGAGAAATTCCTAGAATTGGAATTGTAAACAAAAGTGAGTCCATTTTTTATCACAATAGCTATTGCTAACCAATTCTCTAGACTGCTTGTGCAGGTCAGACTCCCTCCCAGAGAACACTGCAACCTGTTTCTACACAACTGCAGATACTCTTACAAACCATCTTACTTCCCAGCTTTGTAATCATAGGTTGAATCATATCTGTGGGCTGGAGATTACCTCAATGGTAGAGGGCTTGCTTAGCATGCATGAGGCCCTGGGTTCAATCCCTTGTTCTACAAAGAAAGACAAAACAACAACAAGAAGAAGCATATTTATTAACTTGACATGCATTTCTTTAATTATAATGCAGCAGAGTAGTTTTCATATGTCTACAATAATGTGCATTTGTCTTGGAATTATCTGAGTATGTCTTTTTTCTATTTCTGCATTGGGTTGTTGGTGTTTTTTGTACTGATATTTGTATTATATTTGAATATTCAGGATATTAATCATATATGTGTGTGTATGAATAGGTATTTTATTAAATTTCTCAAAAAGTCTTCTTATAGTTTCCAATGTGATTTTACTGAATATATTAATTAGAAGAGACACCAGCTTTTTATATATTGGGACTTCCCATTTAAGGGGCACAGAATTTTTTCATTAAATCATATTCACTGTGTTCTTACACTTTTAAATTTTTTCTCCAAGACTCTTCTATAGTTATGCTAAATCATGCCATAATCACAATAACCTTATATTTATTGTAGGAATTTTCACTGCCATCATTTTTCAGATGAGGAAACTGAACTCAGATTAAAAAAATAATAATAATAACTTCTCAGAACACCTAGCAAGTAAGGAACAGAGCTGGATTCAGCCACTTAGTGGTCACTCTATCTCCAGGAGCTTTATAGTTTGGCTGATACTGTGAATGGTGTTTCTTAACTGATGGTTTCAGTTGTACAAAGATTAATTTTTTTCAGTGCTGAGGACGGAGCTCAGGGTCTCATGAGTATAAGGCAAGTACCCACCCTGAGCCACCACTAGCCTGGCTGGTTTTCTCAAGTTGTTATTGTTGTCCAGTGAAGTTGTTGAATTCTCTCAATACTTCTAGTGTTTGGTATACTCATTCTAGATTTTTTGTTTGTTTGTTTTGCAGATCAATTACTTAAAAATATATTTTTAGTTGTCAATGGATCTTTTATTTTTATTTATTTACTTATTTTTTATATATGGTGCTGACGGTTGAACCCAGGGGCTCACACATGCTGGGCCAGTGCTCTACCACTGAGCCACAACTCTAACCCAGATCAATTATTTAAAAAAAAAAATAACAGTTTTAATTTTTCTTTTGCAATAAATCTCTCATTTTTTTTCATTTCATATTGCGTTGGCCCAAACCTCTAGTGCAATGTTCCACACTATACAGTAGTTATCACAGACAAAGAATGCCTTCTATAGAAAAGTAATGTTAGTGCAGAAAGGGCTGTTTATTTCATGTTGGTTACAAGTATGGGCAGCACATTAGAAACATGCTCCATAAAACTTTAGGTCACATACTGTATCTGGTGGCCAAAAATCCATTTTGAACAGAGGCCCTGTGTTCATCCATGCAGCAGAAATTATGTTACTGTAGGAGATAATGCTTCCAGGGAGAAACAGCTCAGCTGCAACCAGTTTGACTTTGTTGAAATGAAGTACACTTAACTCCACCCTAAACCCATGTGGTGCAACAGGTCTCTATGCCATTTACTTGCTTCCCACAAACTACTAAATACAATTGTTCTGACAATGCATTGGTCTGTGCACCATGGACAATTCAGACAGCAGCATTGGAAGGGGCCTGCTTTACATGTACCTGAAAGTCCCTAGGATGGGGCCTCATCACCTTCAAACACATGATCTACCAGGCCAGGCTAATGCCAGGACTCAGAAGGGCCTGCATCAGCCTAGGGTCCTCTCCATCCACCTGGCCATGGCCTCCAGCAGAGGCTGAACCTGCTCAGAGGTCCTAATAGCATGCCAATATGCTGACCTCCTCCATCCAGACCTCAATGGAGACCAGAGGGAGCACCCACTCCTCTCTTCTGTGTCTCCAAAGGCTTCTCATTGGGGAAATTGGTGCTTCTGTACAAAGGCAGACCCTGGCAGCCAGACACATCAAAGCAAAAGCTCCAAGTTGGTGACTAAAACATCCCTCCCCTCTACATAGGCAGAGTGACTGATGTTTAAGGGGGAAATAAATACCTCTCAGCCAGCACCTCTGAAGTACAACTTCACTGATTGAACTCTACTCCTCTTCTAGTGACCCAGGCTGCAGGAGCTGGAACAGTCTCCCTTCAGCCATCCTCAATACCTTCCTATGCCTCCCACGGTGAAGTCAACAGACTGTGGACAGTGGCCACCCTGAGAATCCCTTCTGCCCACCCGCTGTTCTCTGTCCAGCATGGAGATGTGGCCATATGCTGCCAAATGCTCCTGCTACTCTGCTCTCCTGGGATCACAATACCACTGAAGGGATATTTCACCCTGCAAACCCAACCACACCTCCCTACCCTCAGAATAGAACTGTGCTCTTTAGCATGGTGCCCACTACCCTTATCAATGCCCACATCCTGCTCCCTAAATCCACTTCTCTCTTCCTCGCCTCCCTAACTGCTCTGATATTATTTCTGGAGCTGGAACCTGCTGCCACCCTTGGAAGCACTCTGGTACCCACTTTTCCTTCCCTGTCAGGTTGGGACCCTAGGAGCTTCTGCTACCTCCAGGACCGGGCTGCTCCCGCTGAGCAGTGTCCTCTCTCTGGGCCTTTCCTCCAGGCCCTTGGGGTTTCTCCCACCAAACCCTAACTTCTCTCTCGCTGCCATCAGAAAGTGGGTTCTCTAAGAGAGCAGCTACTGTCAGCCATCCCCACCTCACCCTTCTCATGCCTAAGAGGACCTGTGACAAAATACTGCATCAGGTTTGGGGTCATAGGGTGCTCCCAAAGGGTCCTGTTCACCCCAGTGTCCTGTGCCTGGCACCTCCTCGGCCTGGCGCACAATGAATGGATCATCTGAAGGAATGAGCGATGGACAATCTGTCCACTCCACCCAGAAACAAGAGAGATGTCACCGCTAGGGCGCGTTGGTGATGGAGGAAAAGGACAACGGGCGGCACCACTTCTGCGCGCTGGGCGAGGCTTTGGGACACAGTAGAACTTCTAGACCTGGCGGGCCCAGGTCGCAGTGCGGCGGATCCCTCCTGCCCAGGACCCCGCCGCGACTCTGCGCTAATTTCACTTTCAATATGCGCGCGCAGGCGGCGGGGCGGCCCCGGGATCCGGACGGGCACTCCGAGAGTTAATCCGAAAGCGCCGCCAGCCCCGCGGGCAGGAAGGACCGCACGTGTCACCGAGAAACTGATGTAGAGAGAGACAGAGAGAGAAAGCAAGAGCCCTAAGTCCTGGGAAAGTCCTGCCGCGCCTCGAGGAGTTATAAAAATGTGGCCTTCTGGGTCCCCAGCCCATAGCCAACTCACCTGCCACGACCACCTGCCAGCGTCCAGCTCCTGCTCAGGGTCCGCCCAGCATGTGTCCATCAGCGCGCAGTGAGTAGCCGCCAGGGGCGGCGGTGGGGAGGCTGGAGACAGCAGGACCCAGATGGCTGCCCCGCCCGGAGACTGGAGCGCCGCAAAAGGGATAGAAGCGGGAAAGGACGAATGGGCACCTGCCTGCCCCGGGCTCACAGAGCACAGCGTCTCTTTTCATTTTGAAGCAGCTCATTAGCTATCATTGTGTTCACTTTAGAGACGAGAAACCAAGGCCCAGCAGGGGAGTGTCTTGCCTAGGAGACTTCTTACAGCTACAGCTATAAGCAGATCTCAGTCAGCTGCAAAGGAGGCTTTGACCCCCCGCTGTTCCAAAAGACTGGGATCCTGAGCCAGTCGTTTCTGCTCCTGGGCTTGGTTTCCCTGTTCAAAATATGGAGGCTTTCTCTGAGGGAGTGCTGAGCTCTGGGGCATCCAGAGAGCAGATTCTTAGCCCTAATATTAAGGGGAGCTGCCCTTCAATAACTGGATCCATCTCTCAGGTGGGAAGGAAGTGTTGGTAAAGGGCGGAGGGGGTCAGCACCAAGGAGAAAGGATAGGCAAAGATGACCAGGGCAGATCAGCAGCTCAGCTGCCCCCAATTCACTTGCAGGCCTCCTTCTCCTGGCCTCCCTTGTCCTCCTGGAGCATCTTGGTTCTGCCAGGAACCTCCCCAGGAGCACCCCAGTCCCAGCAGTGTCCCAGGAGTGCCACAACCTCTCCCAAACCCTGCTGAGCACTGTGGACAGTGCCCTACAGAACGTAAGTGCCAGTGTCCCCTTGAGCTCTGCTGAAGGGACCTGCTGAGACAATGCAGCAACTGGGGAACTGCAGGATAGCTGTCAGGAGGGGAGAGGGACTTCACAAATGACTTGTCAGTTTAAGGGACTTAGAGAAAGCAGAGTAGTGGTAAATGATGGAGGTTGGTTTGGCTCTGCCAGTAGCAGGGCAATGTGTGCAGTGTCCCAGCAGCAAGCCAGCATAGGGGCACTTGCGCCAGGAATAAGACCTTGCAGATGAGGTCAATCCACGGAGCAGTTGGGTGGGTCTCTGTGGGGCCACATGATGAACTAGATTGCCATGTCCAGTGTGGTGATGTGCATCGTGTGGGAGTCACATACCTCAAGGAGGATGGTGATCATTTGTGTCCAGCTTTCATTTCATAGGGAAGCATTGTCTGAGTTTGTTTATAGCTTTCATTTTGGGGATTTTTGTATTTTAATGCAAAAAAAAATTCTTTTTCTTTTTAAAGCTGCTTCAATGAGCTCTTGCTGCAAAGCCATAGCAGAAGCTACTCAGGGCTGAGGTTTAGCTCAGTTATAGAAGTGAGTTAGAACCCCTGCAGTGTCAAAAAAAAATCCTTTTGCAATCCTGCTCACTAGAAGAAATTTCTAGCTTGTTGCCTTATGAATAACTTAGAAAAAGCTCAATGCCACAGGGCCTTGAAGAAGTCCTTCTTCTTCTTCCATAATGCACTGCAGATTGCTTCTTGGACTTCAGTTGTAATTAAAAGGGGGTACCCCAAGTGAAGCCTGCAGAGGTACAGCTTCTTTTCTGAAGAAACTTTCAATACAGACAGGATGTGAGAGCTGAGATTAGAATGGATGCTTTGTGTGAGGAAGCAAATACTTCCACTCCCAGCCACAGCGCTGAAGTCGTGGCATCACAAAATTTATTTGGAAGCTTTTGTGCCTTGCCTTGTCAGATTTGCCAGAATAAACCAACCCGCCATTGCAGAACATGGAGGTGGCAATTGCATGGTATTCACAGCCTGTTGCGAATTTGTAGAGTCGGGCCAATGTTGTTTTCATTTTATTTTGACTTTTGAGTTTGATGCCATTGAAAAATTGGACTTCTCCTAGGAGAATCTAAACTTCCAGCTTCCCTTGGAAAGGTCTAAAGGACACAACTCCAGGCCCCTGCCCAATCTCTTTACAATCTGCTCAAGTGGCTGTGGCCCAGGGCTGCTGGGTACCTCCAGGAGCAGTGCACACACTTTCCGTGCTGCTGTCCTGAATCACCACTAACATGGCTTTAAACAAGAAAAATGTGTCATCTTCTAGCTCCAGAGGTCAGAAGCCCAGTGTGGGCTGATGGGACTAAAATCAGTGTGTCTTCAGAGCTTACATCCCTTTCTGGAAGCTCCAGGGGAGAACGTGATGTCTCTCACCTTCCACAGTTTCTAGAAACTGCTGAGTTCCTGGGCTGGGCTCCCTTCCACCTTCCAAACCAGAACTGAGGGGTGTAGTTCAGTGACAGAGCATGTGCCTGATGTGGGGTGTGGGCCCTGAGTTCAAATCCCAGCTCTATGAAAAAAGAAAAAATCTGGCAGGGCCTTTGCATTCTTCCTCATGTTGTCACTCGTGGTCGACACTTCTGCTCTCTGCCTCCTGGAGGACCCTGTGCTTACCCTGGGCCAGGATTCTCTCCCTGCTATTACAGCCTTACTTCCTCTGCCATGTCATGCAGCATATTCCCAGATTCCAGGGTGGGGAGGTGTATATCAGATGATGAGCAGTGAGGCGTCAGTCTACCTGCTGCAGATAGGGACATCCCTACTTGCACCCAAATGTGTTCTGCCCTCTCTGGCCTTGATCCTGGCTCTCGAGGTTCCCTCTGTGGTGCTTTAGAGCTCTCCTCTCTGCCCAGAGCCTCCATGCCCTCCCCAGTGCTTCTCACCTGCTGACACATCTCCTGGTCATCTGGGCACATGCCTGTCTCTGCAGCTGAACTCGGAATCCACAGGGACATGCCATCCTTCTCTTTGCCTTGTCCTTGGTCCATAGGCTCATTGGTGGAAAGTGATGTCAACCTTTAATCAGAAAGTCATTGCCTTCTCAGGACACATTGCCTGATTCCATCCAACAGGGTCTTCCAACAGGGCCTGTGGGATGCCATCTGTGCAGACTACATGTGTGTGGATCACAAGTGAAATTTTGGCTAGTCTTTAGGGCTTGCATGTGTGTTGCAGCCACCAAGATGGGGCCTTAACAGCACTCCTGTAGGAGCTGAAGATACTCATAGAATACAGGCACTTTGGCAAGAGAAAACAGTTTTGCCCAGAAGCAAGTGTTAACGTGTGGTGTGGATGCTGATTAGCACAGCCTGTTGGAATGACTTGCAGTGTTTACATCATGAAAAAAGATGTGACCCAGGGAGACAGGTCTCAAGCCAAGGACAAGGAGGGGAGGGGGATGCTGACTGCCTGTTTCTTTCATTGGATGAAGAACAGGCATCTCCTGTAGGTCAGAGAGGTGCAGGTCAAGGGCAGCCAGCCACAGCTTTGATGGCACCCGGGCTGCTAGCCCCACAGGAGCTGGGGCCTTCTCGGTGACCCCAGCTGAACTTCTCATGTTCTTCCCAGGCCATAGAAATCCTAGAGTATTATCCCTGCAGTGCTGAAGAGGTCAATCATGAAGATATCACCAAGAACAGAACCAACACAGTGAAGGCCTGCTTGCCCCAGGAACTAGCCCAGGTACAGCGACTTCCCTCCCAGAGCACCAGTGCAGCTCACCCCACTGCTTCCAAAGCTTGCATGCTTCTGGTTCCCATCAGAAAAAAACTGATAAAAGCAGATATGTTTTTTACAACCACATGAATACGTCTTACACCTCTGAACTATATGCTTAAAATAGTTAAGGTGGTAGAATTTGTTATGCATTGTTGCCATAATAGAAGGTTTGAGGTGAAACACCAGATATATTTCGGTTGAGAGTTAACACCTTCAATATGGGCTTTTTTCCCTCTAGAATGAAAACTGCCTGGCTTCCAGAGAGACCTCTTTTATAATTGTAAGTAAAAAAATTCAAGGTTTCCCCCACTTGGTGAATTCATATGCTGATGTTTGGTTCTTCTTCCCCTAGAAGGGGAGCAGCCTGACCTCGGGGAGGACCTCCTGGAATACGGTAAGACCCACCACTCTTCTCAGATGCATGGGGTGCGGAGATAGCTTGGCTCATCTCAATGTTTTTTTTTTTTTTCCCCATTTTGTGCCATCACTCAGACGCTGTGCTTTAGTAGTATCTATGAGGACTTGAAGATGTACCAGCTGGAGCTCAAGGCCATCAATGAAAAGCTGTTGATGGATCCTAAGGGGCAGATCTATGAAGATAAAGCCCTGCTGGCTGCTGTGGATTACCTGATGCAGGTAAGGCCCCCGTCTCGTCAGTGAAGTACCTTTAATGCCGAGCCCTGCCAGCCAGGGCCCTTGTTGCAGAGAACTAGGAGAGGCCTTCAGCCCCTTTTGAAGTCCCCTTCAGAGCAGTATCCCCAGGGAGACAGCCTTCAGGACACCCTCTACAGGGAGGGCCAACATGAGTAGTCACTTATGAAAAGAAACCTCCCGTGTCCACCACAAGGTAATGCCAAGCTGTTTGCAGGTGTTTTCATGCATCATCACCACAACAGCCATTTGAGGTCTGTACAAAGGAAGAAGCTGAAGCTTAAGAGACACACAGCCTGAGCTAGAGGCAGAGCCAGGATCCCTCAAAGGGCTCTGCTGCACTCCACTTCTCCCTAAGCTCAGAGGGTCCAGGAAGGGCAGGCGAGGGAAAGCACACATACTTGCAAACAAGCAAGCAGAGCTGGTGCCTGGCTATGTCCCAGACAGAACCAAAATATGAACAAAATGGTAGACATGTACAGTGCACTCAGCAGGACTTGCATCAGTTTCTGGATCACTGTAGCCCATGATGCTAATACAAAATATAGAGACATGCACATTAGAGAGAGGGAGAGTGCTTTTCTCATCGGGGCACAGGCTGCAGGTATGGAGGCAGAAACCATCCTCTGAAAAGCAGTCATTTGCTGCATAGTGTATTTCATTTGTGTGTGTGTGTGTGTGCACCCACAATGAATTTGTTTGAAAGGCAGTGATTTTTTGCAACAGAAGAGTGTTACCACCAGAGAGTTGCAGTTGATATTTCATTTTCAGGACCTAGTCAGATGATTTGGGCTTAACCAAACAATCCCTGAGTCCTGAAGCTCGCTCCTCTGTCAAATGCAATGGCTGTACATACCTTTCCTTTCTTTTAGAACTTTTTTGAGGAGCAAGTGGGAGTACTGACCCTCATGCAGTAAGATCTTACATAGTGTTAGCAAATCTAAGGCTAAAATAGGGAAATGCATTGCCAGGTTTCTGTGTCTTACATGACGTCATTTCCACAGGAAGCAGATCAATTACTGATAAAATCCGGATCAGTAGCCATCCATACCTCCCTGTTGGAAAAAGGAAGGAGCTTCATCATGTAAGCTCTAAAAGTTAGATACAGCAACAGGTGCCATGTTAACAGAATCATGCCTAGAACAGCTCCTGTTGAGCAGCACAGGGAACTCTCCTGAGCTCACTGAAGGTGCATAGCCTGAGCATGTGTGTGTCTTCTCTCAGGTCTGCCCGGCCCTCTGGTCTGGTTGGGCTTGGAGAGTGAGGGGGCACCGTGCCGCAGGCCCTGCTTTAGCCATTTTTACAGATGAATGTTTTCCTTTTGGAATTCTATCTGTCATACTCAGTATTTATCCTTCTAGGCCGTGAATGTCAACAATGAGACTGTGCCTCAGACACCTTCCCCTGAAGCACCTTCCCCTAATTTGTATAGAACGAAAACCAAGCTCTGCATACTTCTTCATGCTCTGCGAATCCGGGCGGTGACCATCAACAGGGTGATGAGCTATCTGAATTCTTCTTAGGAAGTTGAGGGGCCTCCCAGCCTAGTGTCTTTTGCATAAAAGTCTGAACCAAAGAAATTTTAATGATGTGTGGGTCAAGCCAGGGAGGGGACCTGGCTGTACCTAAGCCCCTGCGAGAATCTTCTCTGTGCTCCCTTTGCTTACCCCTGCTGCTAAACAGGTTGCTAAGGAGGGACAGAGTCCTTCCTGAAGGCGTTTTCTTTCCCTTTCCTAGAGAGCAAGAATTAATAAGCTATCTCTGTACCGAGGTGTTTACAGAAACACTCAAGCATCATTTATTTAAAGATATTTATTGATATAATTTATGTTCATGAAACCATGTGAACTAATTTATATTTATTTATGTTCTATTTATTAAAGTATTTCTTATCAAGTGAATTTCAAATAAATATTCCAGTAATAAAGTGGTGGAGTGAAAGTAATTTCAGTGTTTCTGGAGTATTTGGTTTGCTTTAAGGATTTGGATACATAGTGCAAAAGAACTGAGGATTCTGGTGAAGTTGGAACAAATGTCCCTGCTTAGACGAACATGAGCCTCATCCCAGGTTCCTGGAGCTCATTTATCAGGAAACCTGTCAGACTAGACTGCTTTGGTGCTGAATGGTTGGAGCCAGTTATCTTTAAAAAAAAAAAAAAAAACTTGCTTTGTTGTTCATCATCTGACTTTAAAAGTAAAACACACAAAATGTTCTCCCTGTCACCCACAGTCCCCTGACACTGCCTTAGTTAGATACGCCATCTTATCTTCAACTGGGAAAATACCACCAAGAGGGCTTCTAGTTAAAAAAAAAAAAAAAAAAAAAAAAAAAGCAGAGTGATTTGACACCCCGCCCCTACCCCCAGGGCTCTCAGGGGAGATCTTTTTGAATTAGAATTAGAAATACACCTCACCTGCCTAAGAGCCTGTAGAGCTTTTCCTGGAAACACAGTGATTGTTGCCTTTTTTTGCCTTCTTCATGAGGGAAATATTGAATTCCATCCTTTTGATTCTTCAAACAATGTTGAAAAGATTCTCCCAACAGAATGCCTTGGTGTGTTAGTGCTGGGATAATCCTACTTCACAGGAAAAGGCCACAGACCTGAAATAGTTAATGAGTGCTATCAGGTCCGCCTCCCAACCAATCTGCCAGACCCAGCCTCAACCCTTTGAACTGGGGCAGGTGTGAGTGAGACTCCAGGGCCTCCCTGAGGCAAACTTGCTGGCTGTTCAGGTTCTCACTGAAGATTGGTCCAATGGAAGTCACAGGAATCCAGGCCTCCCATGCCGTCCTTCCTCCATGCAGGGTCCTTTCCTTCCCGGAGTGGGCTCAGTTCTGCAGCCTTGACCTGGGTGGAACCTCATGCTGTGGAGCTGCTGCTGAGTCCTGCTGGTTGTCTTGGCCGCAAACAGGGAGGGTGAGTGGATGGATGTGCGGAGGAACATGGTGTGACTTTGGTTCTGGAGAACTCCACCAGATGAGCTTCAAAAGCAGGACCCACCTCATCACCTGGGAGTTTCCACTTCTCCTTCAGGGCTGGAGCTTCAGCCTACCAAGCTGCTTAAGGGCCCTCTCAGGTGCTCTTGTAGGAAGTGAGGATTGTGCTGGGGCCTACCTTGTAGGATCTGAGTGGGGTTAGGTGGGACAGCCTGAGCCCGGAACACAGTTGGCGCCCAGTGAATATCAGCAAGTCTTGAATATTGCTGTTAGTCTTGGGCTTGGCAAGTGGCCAGATCTGTTCAAGCTCTTTGCTGCTGTCTGTCACCAGTGAGATTCTGAGGAGCCACTTCACAGTATTGCTGAGCTGAGACAGGCAGAGGGCGCTAGTGTGCAGCTATGCTCCAGGTCAGTGTGCTAACTCTTGGGCTGTTCGCCCAAAGAGCTGCCTTCTGCCTGTCCCTCCAGGGCACTGAGCATGGAAAGCCTGTTCAGCCCAGAGGCTGCCTGGTGTGGGGGGGACAGAGTGAAAAGGCAGGGACTCTGCCTCCAAGAACAGAAGGAGCAATGTGACTTAGTAGGGCTGAGTACCCCAAACCAACCCTCGCTGTAGCCCACTGCAGAGTCATCTGGCCCAAGAGCTACTGCTTTGCAAAGGAAATAACCCATGGAGGTGTTCCTCATACCCAGGGGACTCCATCAAAGTAACCAGCAGGCAGCTGCCTGCTGAGGGCCCAGGGTTGGGGGGTGGTCTGGCCAGACCAGTGGGTGTTGAAAACTCAAGCTACGAGGGGCCTGGACACCCCAGGAGGACAGAAAACACAGGACAGTAGGAGGAACAGTGTTCTTGCAGCCAGCAGGACAGCCTTCAGGAGTCATTGGCTGTGTGACTCAGTCCTTTCAGCCATCCTTTCCAGCGTGGGCAAGCCCTTATTTCCAGTTGACATAACTGTGTGGATCATATTTAAAATAAGAAGAAGCTGCAGTCACACTTTCCCAAACATGTACCTGAAATATATTACAAAAAAATACACACCTGCCATTCCAGATACTGGGGAGGCCCTGGAGGGAGGATTACTTGAGCCCAGGACTGGAGGCCAGCATGGGCAGCATAGAACCAGTCTCAATTTTTTTTTGTTTTTTGTTGTTGTTATATAAATTGAATGTGTATCAACTTTTATATTTTTTTGGTTGAAATGCATTTTGTGAAAATGAGCATGAAAGCTTCTGTGTATTTATGTATCTTTAAATTTTATATTAAAAATAGAAGTGTGAGGTAGAGGCTGAGGTTTAGCTCCTGGGTAGAGCATGCTGGAGGTCCTGGGTTTCATTCTCAATACCACAAAGAACAAGAATATCAGAATGAATTATGACTTCAAGGTAATATCAGAACATATGTTCGTGGAACTGTTTAGGAAAGAGAAGGAGCTCACGGTTACCATGTGCTTAGTGATTTCCAGGTGTGTTTTATGTTGTCAACAGGGAACCTGAGGCAGAGGGAGAGCACGCAGCCTGTTCCCAGACCACCATGCACCCATCTTGTTCGGGTCACAGCAAGTCAGGGACACCAGCACCACAGACATCAGATGCCATCACCAGGATTCAGGTCCTCTCCTCTGCCTCACTTCACCATGAGACACTCAAAGACAGGAAGCTTCGTACTACACTGGCACTCAAAGCAGGTGATGAAGGAAATCTTCATGGCTCCTTTGTGTTTCTTGTTTTTTCAAAGTGTAGACATGAAAGTCTTTAGGCTTTTAAAAGAAAAATTATGTTCAATGACAAAAAGAAAAGGCTAAAAGTTTAAAAAATACATATGATCTAATTTTTTTCCCTCTAGCTTCCACATAGGAGAGCAAACACGTGATAGTTTCTAAGTCTGGCTTACTCTGCTTAACATGATGTTCTCCAGTTCTATCCACATTGCTGCAAACAGCATCAGTTCCTTTTTCTTTATAGCTGAATAAAACTCCACTGTGTATATAGAATGCATGTGCTTGATCCATTCACCTCATGAAAGCAGAAGGGAAAACACTGGGCTGGAGGGAGGGGGAAAGCAGGATCAAGGAGGGTAAGGGGAGATCATGGGAGCGAATCTGATCAGATCATGTATGTGCAGGCACAAACACGCTACAAAGAAGCCACTCTATAATTAACATGTATCAATAAAAATCTATATGTATTACTGAGTATGACAGAGAGGAAATATTTTCTAAATTGTCAATAATAAAAAATATTTCAAGCCATCATGAAAAAATGCATATGTTTTCTTGGTTCAAAATAATTATACATGTTTGTAACTGGGGAAAGATCCAAAATGCATAAGCCTCTTAACTTAGTTAAAAGCAATGAAATGTCTATGGTTTGGGGTTACTGGTTACTATCCTTGAAAATCAGTGAGCTGGATGGGGACCGGAGATCCATGGAGGAGCAGTTCCGTTCCTTAGCACGCAGGAAGTCTCAGATTCAGTCCTCAACACAGCACCCCTGTTCACTACAGAGTGGCCTCCTCCCCATGGCACTGCAGAGGTCACTACCAGACAGCAATTTTCTGAGACATGCACAATCATCTCATATTTACTGCCCACGATGTCTGTGAAAGGCCCAGGTCTAGCAGGAACCTGAGCAACCCCACTTTCGAGTGCTTTCCCAGTGTGGGTTGCAAGTGAGATTTCCCTGGGGTGGAGGGATCTCTGCTCTTCCCTGTGTGGAAGGGCCAGATAGGTGTCCCAGGCCTGTGGGACACTTGGGGGAAGCAGTGGCCCTGTTCATATTCACTTAGCCTCAGTCCAAGCACAGAGAACTGAGCTCAAAGCCAGCCATTGCACACAGAGCTAAGGGGCAATGGTCATGGAGGAGCATCCTTTAAAAAGTGACTTGGCACTGGGGGAGCACTTGTCCTGCATGTGCGAGGCCTGGGCTCAATCTCCAGTACTGCAAAACTCAAAACCAAAACCACAGTGACTTGTAAGTAGCAGTATAAAGAAGGCATGTGACCACTATAAGGGGCATATTTCTTTTCCTTCCCTTTTTCTATATTTTGAAGATTCTTTGAATAAGTTAAACAAACACATGCAAACAGTAACTACCATAAGCATCATGCCCAGATACAATATCTGTATGTTTCCCAAAAAACATTTTACCAATTACCAAGAGCCAAAGAATGTGGCCAGTACATTGTTGGCCAAGCCCTTCCAAAAAAGGACACTGGGAGCAGAATTCAGCAGCACAGCAGGTGCCCAGGGAGTGTAAGTTTTATCCCCAGCACTAGGGAGAGCTCAATGGTTCTGCCAGAGCTGTTTCTGATAAGCATTGGCAATCTCTCCTCCCCCCCCCCCCCCACCCAAAGTAAGAGGTCCTTTGGCAAAATTCAGCAGCATTTGGCCTGGTGGTCTCAGAGCATGGTCACTTCTTGAAAAGGACTCTGAGAGGTGGTGAGTGCTTGTTTTTTTATAGCAAGGCAGCCTGGCACCCTCTCTGATCACCAGCTCCTTCCTGTGAACACCAGAGGGCAGCAGCCTCATGAGCCCTGGGAAGTCACCTGCCCTGAGAGCATCCAGGGAGTACAGACTTTCACTTTCCTTCTTTTTCTTTTGAGTGCTGCAGATAGAACCCCGTGCGGGCCTCTGCTACACAAGCATGCCACCACTGACCACATCTCTGGTCTGTTTGGACTTTTGATGTCACCTACTAGAGTATTTATACACTTTTGTATTCTTTAAGGAAGAAAAAAGTTGAAATCGAATTCCAAAGAAAAGCCTCTGTCTGAGAGATATTGAGAAGGAGCTCTGCATTTGTTCATTGTGGTAGCAATAGACAATCGAAGGTATGACTTGTTGCAGGCACAGGAGCGACAACATGAAAGTCCAGCCACAGAAGTGCTTAAAGACCAACCAAGCACCTGGGGATTCTGGATAGAGACCAGCAACATGCCCCCAAGCACTGCAGAGCTGATGCCTCAGCCCAGTCTCAAGGGCCAGATTGACATGTCCATATCTCCGGGCCTTTCCTGCCTAACCAGTGCTACTACACGTTATCTCCTTCCACTCTCTGCATGAGCCCAGGACAGAGGCATTTGACATTGAGGAAGAATCTCTGGTCGCAAAGCTCCTAGCACTTGAGCGGGAATTCCAGCCCTTCCAGTCCCCCGGGTGCAGGAGTCCTCATAAGTCCCAGGCAGCAGCAGGCTTCCCGCTGCTTATGTGTAATTCTGGATATGGATCAAAGCATATCAATCACCAAGCCAAGCTTCCATAGCACAGCTTGATTGCAAGTAAACGGTTCACTTCCCTGCTCACCTGCCAGCCCCTCTTGGCCTTCAGCAGAGGCATCGTCCTTAAGCAGTTCTGTGACTACTGGGCACTGGCCTCACTCTCCCCTTCAGGTTCCTAATGCAGATTGCTGAACCCCCTGTCCTTTCCCTGGCATTGGCAATGCCACTCACTTCCACTCCAGCTTGGCCATGGCAGCTCCATCTGCTTCCCCAGAATTTCCACCAAGGGGGTTAAGGAGATTTTAGTCTTTGCTTCATCTAAAAGAGGTGAGGAATTCAATAGTTCCTCTCAATCCTTCAATCATTAGTAGCTATTTATAGTGAAAATAAACTGTCCTATGTACACTACGCTGTTACTTTAGCCACTTTAAAAGCGTATCTACAAGCAAAACACACTGCTTACTCAACTACTTTAATACTGGAGAATATTCTTTCATATAGCATTAAATTGTTAGGGTATAATATTCACAATGAAAATTCAGGCGATGAGACTGTTTTACGAGACAAATTATGTTGGAATACAAAAATCAGACGACAAAAAACAATTTAACTGTCTCAAAAAGAAAAATATGCGTCTTCATTCTTGCTTATCTCCATGGCTCTGTCTTCGTGTCAGCAGAACACAGAGACATCACCTGCGTGGCCAACAGGATAGGACAGAATAGGCCTGAACTCTGGTCTCCATTATGCATTTCTAAAGGACAGAGCACAACCTGCCGAAAGTTCATGGCAGGGTGTCTTGCCCACAGCCAAGCCGTGCCAGGGTGATGGGGTAGAATGCAGACAGTCAAAGAAAGTGCCCAGAAACAGCATGTTTGTTGGGAAAAGCTTATGAGAGATCAGAGGCTGCCGCAAGAAGAGTTCAAGGGAGATAGGCTACCAGGGAGCACCTCCAGCCCTCTTGGTGCTTGGCCAAGCAGCGCCTCCTCTGCTTCAAGGTGCTTAGTCCAGTGGTGGCCTGTGGGACAAGTGATGTGTCTCTTTTCCACAGTGTCCTCAGTTCTGTGCCCACTCCCACTGAGAGAGGGGCTCATGACAGGATGCAGAAGCAGGGACATCACCACCATGAGCTGGCTTCATTTGCCTACATGACCAGCATCCCAAGGGCAGCTGTGCTGGAGTACGTGCCAGGAAATAGCTTTCTACAGATAACACTGACTTGCCCTGGCCCCCTGTGTGCTCCAGAGAAGCCAGGGTCCTTCCAGGTAGAGTGTCATCTGGATTTCCCAGCCCTGGTTCGCTTTCATTGTTCCCTTGACTTGGCTGTGTTTTGGGGAGCAAAAAGGGGCTTCAGGACAAAGGTGTTTCACTGTCTCCCTTTCCATTAGGGATGATACACATGGTAACACCTGTTTCATGTCTAGCTTGTAATATCTGTTAATTTCTGAGCAATAGTGTCATAGATTTGGTTACCAAACCACTGGCCCCATAGAAAACATGGCTCTCTCATTAAGCTCATTTTTCTTCTGTCAGTTTTTGAGCTGGTTGTGTTCTGGCACAGGGAAGCTCACTGATTACAGAGTTTAAAGGTAAAGGCCTTGCAAATCCTGAGGGTGACTTTAGAAAGGAGAGAGGACACAGTTCCTCTTGCCCTTTCTTCTGCTCCTTTTGTCTATAGTCAACAATGTATCAATAAGCATCTGAGGTTTGTGGTTGGACTCTTCCAGCTTCACAGGCTTGGTGTTGGGAACTTCTAGATGGAAGAATAGGTACTAAGGACAGCCTGCGCCACCTAGTGGTACCTGATGCATGGTCGATTGTTCCTGGCCCTTGAAACTTCTGTCACAGAAAGTCATGCCAGGGGCCTTCTCAAAACTCACCCTATCAGATTCTGAACCTCAAAAGTGCTTCTGTTAACATTGAGTCCTAGCCAAAACTTAAGAATCACCACAATGATACGCTGACTCTGAAAGTGTCAGCAGAAGTAATGGATATTGCAAAGACTATTGCAGAAACAGACAGCAAATAGTGTGATTGAAAAATGGGCAGATGATCTGAATTAACATTTCACTATGAAATACAGCTAGACACAGTGGGGCAGGCCTGTGGTCTTGGATAATCGAGAGGCTGAGTCAGGACGATTGCTTAAACTTAAGAGATACCTCATCTCCTAAGAAAAGAAAGTAGACAAAAACCAACAAGTATATATGTAAAATTTTATCAGGGAATTGCAGATCAAAACTACAGGAAGGTATCACCTCACTCTAGTCAGAGAGACTATTCTCAAAATGACAAAAAAAATTAAAAATGCTGGCAAGGATGTGGGGATGGGCATCATGTACAGGGTCGGTGGAAATGTATGTTGGTACAGACACTATGGAACAGAGTGCAAGGGCTCCTCAGGAAACTGAAAATAAAGCCACATTCACCCAGCCATCTCTCTGCTGGGAATAGAGCTGAAGGAAATGGGAATCCCTGTGTCAGAAATGCCCACATCCCTGGTCATCGCAGCAGGATGTATCAACCAAGGTGTCCTTCAGCAGACAAATGAAAATGTGGCACATATACACTGTGGAAGTCTATTCAGTCATGAAGAGAATGAGACCCTCTCCTTTGTGGCAGATGAACAGAACTGGGGGACAATATGTGAAGCAGATTAAGTCAGATGTAGACAGGCAAAAGTTGCATATTCTCAATCACACCTGGAAGTGAATGTGGGTCTCAAGAAAGAAGAGTAAGCCTAGGTGGTGGCCACACCTGTAATTCCAGCAACACAGGAGGCTGAGGCAAGAGGATTGCAAGTTGGAGGCCAGCCTGGAAAACTTCAGTGAGACCTGTCTCAAAATAAAAAGGGCTGGAGATATAGCTCAGGGGTAGAACACTTGTCTAGCATATGTCTAGGACCATGTGCACAGGCTCACACACGCACAGACATGGGCATGCACACACACACACTCTACCAGATCATGACTGCTAAAGGCTGGGAGGGGATAAAGGGAGATAAGGAACTTAGACAACAGGTACTAACAAGGTGGCAATAAATATTCTACTGTTTTCTAGCACAGTAGAACGACTGTGGGTCACAGCAAGCTGCTACATATTTCACAAAGAACTGAGAGAGAGGACTTCAAAGGCCCCAAAAGAGAAGCAATGAGGGCTGAGCTGTGGCTCAGTGGTAGAGCACTTGCCAACAAGCATGAAGCCTGGTTCAGCCCTGGCACTGTGAAACCAAGGGAAAAAAAGAATCCATGAGATGGGAATGCTGATTACCATCTTGGATTTGGTTCTTACACATTGGAAAAAAAAAAAAAACCACCCCAAGTAAATCTTCACTAACTTACTGATTTCAATATACTAGCTTGTCAACCCCCAAAAGGTTGACCCTCCAATCTCTGGAGGTGTCCCTCATGCTGCTATTTCCAAAAGTCCCATTCTGGTCCTCTTGGACCCAGCCACCTGTCAATTTGCATTGATTAGGAAAATCAGTGAGGGGGGAAAAAAAGTGAGACATCATCTGAATTGAAGAAACCTGTTTGTGAAACTGTTCTGAGCTCTGAGACCCGGCCACTCTCCACAGCTGCAGCCCTGGTCTGAGGGGTCAGTGTGCCCTGCAGGATGCCTTCCGAGGAAAGTGGGTCCCAAGCCACCTACCACTGTGGCTTTTGCCACATGCCAACTGAAAGTGATTCCTTGATCTTCTTTAAATCCATTCCTGCAATGAACAATGATATAGTGGTGTCATTGACCATGCATAGAAGCCACTAAAGCCACCACTTTATGTTAAATGTATTGATAACAATTCTAACCATGAGACTCGCAGAGCATTGGCATAGCCTGTGTGCAGCCTGTGTTTGATCAAAGGCACTGCAGACAGAGCAAAAACAGACGAACCCACCCCTAACAGCGCCCTTAGGGCTGCTCCGTGCTCTGAAAACGCTGCGCTTGGAGAGCTCTTTCAGGACACATCCTGGTGATTGGACACCAATTTCCCCATTTGAAATTTGGCTCCATTCTGACAGGTGCCCAGACTTGGAAGATGCCTTCATAGAGCTGTGGTTGGCTGAGGCCCAGGAAAGGATGGAGGCCACAGTATCAATTGCAAAGTTGTTAAAAATAGAAACAGAAGTCTTATAGAGAATCTCCTTATTTTGAATGCCATTGGTTGACTACCTCTGTTACATGCTCTATCATAAAAAGTTCAGGTTCATTTTTTGTGAAGAAAGCAATGGATACCAAGAAAAACCACACAATCCCCTACAAATTGGATTCTTGTGGGTCATTTTAGCTTAGAAAAACAGGGATGTTTCCAAGGGCTAGATGCAAGTGTGACAGTGAGGCTCAGGGGCTTACCAGGTATGAGGAGTCAGGTTTCACTCCTGTGATACAGACATGCCAGAAACAGACTCCAGGGCGGCAGGCATCTCACCTGGAACAGGAGTGCCACCTGCACACAGCACTCATTTAGGACATCAGGGATGACTGCCGAATCTCTCTGTCCCTTAGAATCCAATGGATACAGAGAAATAGGTGGAAAGGGATCCAAAACTGTTTAAGCAACAGATCCTATGGGAGAGGAAGGGAAAGGAGACAGGCTATCTCTATCCCCGTGCTGCTGCTACTTGGGATGGCATTGTGGTTGGTCCTGGATGATGTGTGGCACTGAGAAAGAGTTAGAATATAACCTAAATGCAAATGATGCAGAAATAATCTCAATTACAAACCTGTGGGATGGAAGTTGGGGCCGCAGTCCCCTTTGCAGGTGAGGATACTGCAGGCCTACATGGGTGGAGAGACGGCTGAGAGTTTGGCCCAGGCTCCCACTGGAGCCTGGTAACCCCAGGATTGGGACTGAACCACTGTGACTTCACCTCTGACTTACAGCTACTGCCTACTTTAGGGCCCCAAATGTCATCACTACCCATGGCTGCTCTTCTGAAACCTCCTTCAGAAGAATCAAGAAATGTGTCTCTCAGGGACTGGAGCCTGAGAAGTCTTTTTCTTGCAAGGACACTAATCCACTCACAAGAGCTCCGCACTCAGGCCTGAACCCACCCTGAAGGCCTCACGTCTGCCACTCTTGAACTGGGGAGTGAGCTTCACAGGAGTTTTGGAGGGACTCAAACGTTCAAACCACAGCATCCCTCTGCTTCAGAGAAGCTGCAGCATTAGTTAGGTTCACTCGTCTAGGGGGATGGGCCCTGGTGCCCCTCACCCCGTGGGGGATGGGACTCGCCCTCTTGTAGGTTTTCCCTCTTTTACAGGATGGTTGCCATTCTTCTATTGTCAGTGTCCCCCTATTTTGGGGAGACTTTTCTCTAGGGATTGGTTTCCTTTTGCCAGGGGTGCCCCATCTTTAGGGAATGTGAGTGCCCCTCTTTCTCTAGAGTTGTGGTGCATATCTTGGGGTGTTCTGCTATGTGGGATTTGGACAGACCTTTTCTAGCATGTGGTCCCCCTCTTGGGGTGACAGACCCCGATGGATTATGGGCCTGCATACTGCCTCCTTGAGGAATGGGGTTAACTTCTCGGGGGGTACCCCTCTTCCATATATGATTGTGCCTCAAATTTTGGAAGGATGGGGGCCCTCTCACGGGGTGCCACTCCTCTAAAAATGGGTCATGTGTCCCCAACTTTCTAGAGATTTATTTCCCCTCTAAAGGTGTTCCCCTTCTTTAGGGCATGGGGTGCCCCTCCTCTATAGATTGGGTTACCTTCTCCATTGGTGCCTCTTTATTTTGGGTTGGGATTCTCAATCAATTAGGACTGCGTCACTTTTTCAAGCAGACAGCTTCTCTAGGGGATAGGGGCACTGCTCCTCCATGAAGATTGGGGTTTAAAGGGTCCCCCTCTTCTAGGAAATGGTGTATCCCTCATTTAGAACTTGTGACCCTCTCTGAAGGGGTGTGGATTGGGGCTCCCATCCTCTGGTAACAATTGGTTCCTTCTCTGATGAAGTGCCAATCCTCTAAAGGATTGGGTGTTCCTCCTCAAGAGTGGATTCCCCTAAAGAGTGGTACCCCTCCTGTTGAAACGGAGTCCTCATATAGAGGAGTGCCCATTTGTAAGAAAAGTGGTGCCTCTCAACTAGAAATTAGGTTCCTGTTTTAAAGGGTGCCCCTCTTGTAATAAAAGGGGCTCCATTTCTCGGGGATTGCCCCTCACTCTGCTAGGGAGGGGGCTCCCCCTCTAAGGGGCTTGCTCTGCCTCTAGGGGTGAGGGGCCCCAGTGCCCCTCGCCCTGCGAAAAAGGGGGCTCCACCTCTGGGGGGTTGCCTCTCTACTCTAGGGGGGGTGGGCTGTCAGTGCTCCTGGCCACCCAGAGGGGAGGGGGCATCCCCAAAAGGGGGCAGGAACCCCTCTACTATAGAAGCGCTGGGCCATCGGGGCCCCTCACCATTCAGAGGGGAGGGGGCTCCCCCACTTAATGGCGCCCCTCACCACCAAGAGGGGAGAGGCGTCCCCCCACCATAGTGGGAGGAGGCCCCTTCACTCAAGGAGCCATGGCACCTGGACCGCTAGATGCCCAGGGGAAGGCAGCTCCCCCTCTAGTGGGGGAGGCCTCCCATCTCCAAGGGTGATGGGCCCCAGCGCCCCTCGCTGCCCAGGGGGAGGGGACTGACCATCTCAGGGGGAGGCACCTTACCCTTAGGGGCAATGGGGAGTGCTGTCCCCACTGTCCCCCAGGGAAAAGGGGGCAGCCCCTCTGGAAGGGTTGATGGGTCCTCGCCAACCAGGGAGAAGGGGGCCCCCAGCTAGGGGAGAGAGGCCCCCTCACCCCTGTGAGGCAAAGGGTCCAAGCGCCCCTCGTCACCCTCTTGGGGAGCAGTCTCCCCTATCCCCCACAACCGGGGAGCGATGGCCCCAAATACCCCGCCATTCGACCCCGGGGGGCAGAGGGGCCTCCCCTCCCCACCACTGTGGGGGTCAGTCTCCCCCGCTTCAAGGGGGGGGTGATGGGCCCTAGAGCCCTTTGTCGCCATGGGGAGGGGGACCTCCCCAGAGGTTGGGGAGGGGGGAGTCGCCTCACTCCTGGGTGCCAACGGTCCCAGCTCCCCTCAACACCCAGGCTAGAGGAGTCTCCCCCCTAGAGGGAGGAGTCCCCACACCACTGGATGCAATGGGTGCTCCCCTCGAAACCCAGGCGAGAGAGGTTCCAAAGAGGGGGGTGACACCTCAACACACAGGGGACAGAGGACTCCCCCCCCCTCAGAGGGGGGGGGAGTCCTCTCACTCCGGGGTGCAACAAGTCTAAGTTCCCCTGACTCCCAGGGTAGAGAGGTCTACCCCACCCCCAGAGAAGGGAGGCCCCCTAACCCCGGGTACCACGGGCCCAAGCTCCAGCCCAGACACTGAGGTCGGCGGCCTCTCCCACCCCAGAGGCCCCCGCTCTGCATGCAATGGGCACTCTAGAACTGGCCAGGACACCCTGGGGTCATCGGCTGCCCCCACCCCCAGGTGCCATGGGTCTGAGCTCCCGTCGACACCATAGGGAAGGGGAGCCACCCCGCTTGAGGGCAAAGTCCCCCCACCCCTGGGTGTGATGCTTCCAAGCATCCTTCCACAATCTGGTGGAGGGGGGCTCTCCCCTGTCGGGGGAGGGAGTTCCCTAACCCCCAGTTGCAATGGGCCCAAGCTCCCCTTGACACCCCAGGAGAGGGGAGCTCTCCCCACTAGAGGGGGAGGGAGTCCCCACACCCCCAGGTACCATGGGTCCCAGCTCCATTCAACACCCTGGGGGAGGGGAGTTCTCTCCACTCCAGAAAGGGGAGTCCCCTCCCAACCAAGGGCGAGGGGTGCTAGCTCTCCTAGACACACCAGGGGAGGGGAGCTCTCCCCCCTTTAGCAGGGGGGAGTCCTTTCCTGTCTGAGGACTATCGGTCCATACTCCCTTCCACACCCCTGGGTAGGGGATCCTCCCACCTGAAATGGGAAAAGCCACCTCTTGCACAGGGGCAAGGAGTCCAAGCTCCCCTGAAAGAAGTTCTCTCTCCCCTCGAAGGTGGGGAAGAGTCCCCTCTCGCCTGGGGACGATGGGGGGGAGTACCCTCCAAAAGGGGCGAGATTGGATCAGAGCTGGCCTCCACAATCAGGTCAGAGGGGTCTCCTCCCTGAAAGAGGGAGTCCCCTGTACTGGGTACCAATGGGAGCTACCCTCAAAACCAGGTCAGAGGGGTCTCCCACCTGGAGAAGGGAAGTCCCTTCTGCCCTGGGTGAAACAGGTCCTAGCTGCCCCCAACAGCCAGGTGAGAGAGGTCTCCCCCCTGGAGGGGGGAGTCCCCTCTATGCTGGGTGCGGTGGGGAGCTCCCTTCCCACACACTCAGGGTAGATGGTTCTCACACCTGGAGGGGGGAGACCCCCTCTACACCGGGTGCGATGGTATCCAGAGATCCCCCCAACACCCAGAATAGAGGGATCTCTCCCCTAAACGGGGGCATCTCCTATACCCTGGGTGTGGTGGGGAGCTCCCCCCAACACCCAGTATGGAGGGGTCTCCCCCCTGGAGGGGGGCATCTCCTATTCCCTGGGTGTGGTGGGGAGCTCTGCCCAAAACCCAGGTTGGAGGGGTCTCCCCATTCCTGGAGGGGGGAATCCCGTATACCCTGGTGTGGTTGGGAGCTCTGCCAGGCACTCAGGTTGGGGAGGTCTCCCCTTCAGAAGGGGGAAGTTTCCACTACTCTGGGTGCGGTGGAGAGACCTGCCCTACACCCAGGTTGGAAGGGTCTCCCTCCTAGAGCGGGGAGTCTCCTCTACCTGGGGTGCAATGGTGTACACAGCTACCCCCAACACCCAGGTTGGGGGGTCTCTCCCCCCTGTGTGGGGAGTCCTTACTACCCTGGGTGGGGTGGGGAGCTCCACCGACATCCTGGTTGGGAAGGTTTCCCCCCTGGAGGGGGGGTTTCCTCTACCCTGGGTGCGATGGTTTAAAAAGCTTCCCCCAACACCCAAGTTGCAGAGGTCTCCCGCCTGGAGAGGGGGGGTCTTCTCTACCCTGGGTGCGGAGGGGAGCTCCCCCTGACAACCGGGTTTGAGGGGTCTCCCCCTTGGAGGGAGGAGTTTTTTCCTACCTTGTGTGCAATGGTGTACAAAGCTCCTCCTGACATGCAGGGAGTCCCCCCTATCCTGGGTGTGGTGGGGAGCTCAGACCGACACCCAGGTTGTAGGAGTTACCCCGTGGAAGGAGGTGTCCTCTCTACCCTGGGTGCAGTGGGGAGCTCCCCCCCCCCCGACACCCCAGTTGGACGGGCCTCCCCCCTGGAGGGGGAAGTTTCCTCTACCCTGGATGCAATGATGTAAAAAGCTCCCCCCCCCCGACACCCAGGGTGGGGGGTCTCCCCCCCCAGGGGGTGTTTCCTCCTGGGTGCTGTGGGGAGCTCTGCCCTACACCCAGGTTGGAGGGGTCTCCTTCCTTGGAGGGGGTGTCCCCTCTACTCTGGGTGTGGTGGGGAGCTCCACTGGACACCCAGGTTGGGGAAGTCTACCCCCCCACACAGGGATTCGGAGTCCCCTCTACCCCTGGAGCGGGGGGGGGGGGAACTTCACCCAACACCCAGGTTGGAGGGTTCTCCCCCCACAGGGGGGAGTCCCTTCTACCCTGGGTGCCACAGTCCGGCTGCAGCAAAATAACCTGGGGGGTGACAAGCAACTTGTGTAGATTGATACAGCAGGAGTGGGAGCCGTTTATTGTAGGACAGGAGGGGTATATATACATTACACACAGCTTATCTTAATTAGCATAAAGTAGATACAGCAGTCAACCAATAAGGAATCTCCACACTTAATGGCTCGCTGGCGCCACCTCACAAACCACTCCCTCTGCAAAATGCCAGGCGCCATCTTGACTTGTTTACAGACCCTAACACCTGGGTGCGGTGGGGAGCTCTGCCCAACATCCAGGTTGGAGGGGTCTCCTCCCAAAGAGGAGGGAGTCCCCTCTACCCTAGTTGCGGTGGGGAGCTCCACTGGACACCCAAGTTGGGGGGGTCTCCCCCCCATGGGACCCCCTCCACAACCTGATACCTGGCAGTGGAGGTGGGCCTTGCGCAGACCTTGCCCTGCGAGATCCACCCCCACCCCACCTTCCCTCTCCTGCGCTCCCGCCTTGCATGCTGCCCCTACCCTAACCCAGGCCTCCGGAACCTTGACCCTTTGCACTCCAGTCCCGGGGCCTGGCTCCTCGCCTGGGCCCCTGACCCTGTTCCCGATTGTGGTGTGGTGTTGCGTGGTGTCGCATCGTGTGTCGGGTGGGACCGTGTTCCCCTCGGTGCCCCTTGCTCCGCCTGCCACTGTCTCCATCCTCCTGCTGCCCCTTCCTCCTCTTTCCCGCTTTCCCCTCACATGGTCCCCCTGCGCTTTGGGTCCCTCCTCTTAGTCGGGTGGGGTGAGTGCCTTGCCTGGGCTCCTTGCTTGGTTCCTGGCTCTCATCCCTGTCCACAGCCACTGCAACCCCACGTGGAGCCTTCCTGTCACCCTCCTCCTGGCCCCCGTCCTTTGCCAGGCCCCCTTTGCCAGGTCCCTGGCCCAGCAGTCTCATCTGGGCCAGGGTGCCTTTTGGGAAACAGAACCCTGCCCCTCGCCTGGGCGGGCCCCTTGCTCTCCCTGGGCCCTTGGTCCTGCACCCTGAACCCTGACACCTGGCAGTGGCCCTGGGCCTCAAGCCTGCCTCCCCACTGCCGGATCCCTTGCCTTCCCTCCCCAGCCCTGTCCAGTGTCCTGAGCCCCCTGCCCCAGCCCCAGCCCTTGGCTCTCCATTCCCTGGCCTGGTTCCTGGCTTGAGCCTCTGGTGGCCCTGGTTGCCCAGTGCATCCCTAGGGGTTGACTGCAGGCCCCCTGCTTGGGAGCTTCCCTGCCCCCCTTGGTTTCCCTGCACTGCAGTCCACTAGTGCTGCCCGCCTGCCCGGCCCTGCCTTTCCCTGGTCTCCCCTGGCACGGCCCTCCTCCAGGTCCCTAGCCTGGGCTCCTTGCTGGGGTCCTGGTCGCCACCCCACCAGCTACCAGACACATGAGTAGATTGTCTCTCTCTGATGATATACTCACCTGAGGCAGAGAAGTGGAATTGGCTGGCCTCTGTGCCCTGAAGGCTCCCTATGAAAAACACATCCTTGCTCCTTTTCTAGGACCCCTTGGCTCACCCTTCGCTTGATAGGGGAGTTCCCTCTAACCTGGGGTCGGTGGGGGGTCCCCTGGAAGCCCAGGTAAGGGGGTTCTCCCCCCTGGAAAGGGGAGTCCCCTCTATCCTTGGTTCGGAGATATTCGGGGTCCCTACCTGACGTCTAGGTTAGAGGGGTTTCCCTCCTGGATGGCGGAGTCCCCTGTACCCTGGGTGTGGTGGGGTGCCCCCCAATGCTCAGATTATAGGGGTCTCCCACCCTGGCTGGGGAGTCTTCTGTACCCTGGATCCAAGGTACCCCCTGAAAGTGCTGGTTAGAGGAGTCTCCCCTGTGGAGGGGGGAGTCCTCTCTACCCTGGGTGCGGTGGGGGTCCCCCCTAAGCCCAGGGTAGACAGGTCTCCCACTGGTGGGAAGTGTCCTGTCTGCCTGGATGCACTGGTATTCAGGGTCCCACTCTGAAGCCCATGTTAGAGGAGTCTCCCCTTGTTGGACAGAGTTTTCTCTGCCTGGGTATTCGGGCTCCTCCCCTGATGCCCAGGTTAAAGGAATCTCCCCCATGGCAGGCAGAGTTTCCTCTGCCCTGGATTGGTGGTATGCAGGGTCCCCCAGATGCCCACATTAGAGGGGTCTCCCCCCGGAGGGTGTAGTCCCCTCTGCTCTTGGTGCGGTGGTCTTGGGGTCCCCCTGATGCCCAGGTTAGAGGGTTTCTCCCCTGGAGGTCGGTGTCCCCTCTGCCCCAGGTTCGGTGGTATTCAGGGACCCCCCCAATGCCCAGGTTAGAGGGGTCTCCCCACTGGAGGGTGGAGTTTCCTCTGCCCCAGGTGTGGTGGTTCTGAGGTTCCCCCCCCCCCGCTGACCCCCAGGTTATAGGGATCTCCACCCTTAGGGCAGACTCCCCTCTGCCACTGGTGAGGTGGTATGCAGGGTCCTCCCCCCACACCCAGTTTAGAGGGTAGAGTCCTGTCTGCCCTGGTGCACTGGTATTTGGGGTCCCACCCGGATGCCCATGTTAGAGGAGTCTCCCCTCATTGGACAGAGTTTTCTCTGCCTGGGTGGGTGGTATGTGGGGGTCCCCTAGACTCCTAGGTTAGAGGGGTCTCACCCCTGGAGGGCCCAGTCCCCTCTGCTCCTGGTGTGGTGGTATCTGTGTCCGCCCTGACAGCCAGGTTAGAGGGTCTCTCCCCTGGAGGTCAGAGTTTCCTCTGCTCCGGGTGTGGTGGTATCCAGGGTCCCTCCCACCCCAAAGCCCAGGTCAGAGAGGTCTCCCCCTCCGGGTGCGGTGTATTCGGGGGTCCCCCGACGCCCAGATTAGAGGGCTTTCCCCCCTGTGGACAGAATTCTTCTGCCCCAGGTCGGTGGTATGCGGGGTCCCCCCCCCATGCCCAGGAGGGGAAGTCCCCTCTACCCTTGGTGCCTGGGTGTTCATTCTGACGCCCAGGTTAGAGGTGTCTCCCCTCTGGAGGCAGGGGAGTCACTTCTACCCTGGGTGCTGTGGGTGTTCCCCCCTACGCCCAGGTTAAAAGGGTCTCCCCCTTGAGAGGGGAGACCCCCCTACCCTGGGCACGGCGGTACCTGGGTTCCCCCCGACGTCCACGTTATAGGGGTCACTCACCAGGGAGGCAGAGTCGCCTGTAGCCTGGCCGCGGAGGTATCCGTGTTCCCTCTGATGCCCACGTTAGAGGGGTGTCCACCCTGGAGGGATGAGTCCCCTGTAGCCTTTGCGTGGAAGTATCTGGTTTCCTCCCAATGCCCACGTTAGACAGGTCTCCCCCCTGGAGGGGGGAGTCCCCTGTACCCTGTGTGTGGTGGGGCTTCCCAACGATGGCCACGTTAGAGGGGTCTCCCCCCTGGAGCGGAGAGTGCCCTCTACTCTGGGTGATGTGTTATCCGGGTTCCCAAAGACAGCCACGTTAAAGGGGTCTCCTCCTGGAGGGAAAAGTCCCCTCTACCATGAGTGGGATGGTATACAGAGCTCCCCCTGACGCCCAGGTTAGAGGAGTGTCCCCCTGCAGGGGGAGTCCCCTAACCCTGGGTGCTGTGGTATCCGTGTTCCCCCCCCCACCCCCGACGCCCAGGTTAGACAGTTCTCCCCCATGGAGGGGAGAGTCACCTCTACCCTGGGCGCGGTGTTGTGGGAGTTCCCCCTGGCACCACAGTTAGAGGCATCTCTCTTCTGGAGTGGAGGGGAGTCCCCTCTACCCTGGGTGTGGGGGTGTGAGCTCTCTCAGGCACCCGGGTTAGAGGCATCTCCCCCCCCCCCAAGTGGGAGGAGTCCCCTCTATCCTGGTTGCGATGGGGTGGGAGCTCCCCCAGGCACCCAGGTGAGAGGCGCCTCCCCCCTGGAGGTTGGGGGAGTTCCCTCTACCCTGGGTGCGGTCAGGTGGGATCTCCCCCCAGTACCCAGGTTAGAGGCGTCTCCCCCCAGTAGTCTGAGGAGTCCCCTCTCCCTGGGTGCAGCTGTATCCTAGCTCCCCAGACACCCGGGCATGTCAGGTCTCCCAACCCTGGGGGGGGGGGGGCGGAGACCCCTCATCCCTGGGTGTGAAGGGTCTGATCTCCCATGGGCAGCCAGGGGGGAGTGGCCTCCCCCATGCAGGGAAGAGTCCTCTCACCCCTGGGTGCAATGGGATCTCCCCTCAATACCCAGGAGAGAGGAGTCTCCTTCCTAACCCTGTAGTGTGGAGCCCGCTCACTCTGGGTGGGACATTCCTGGGAGCCCCTTGGCTCCCAGCAGAGAGGGGTCTCCCCCCTGTAGTGGGTAGCGGGCTCACCCTGGTGGCCATGGTCCCTGGAGTCCCTCTGCACCCAGGGCAGAGGGGTCTCTCCCCGGTACTGAGAAGCCTGCTCACCCCTGGATGTGATGGTCCTGGGCGCCCCTTGGCACCCAGGAGAGAGGGGTATCCCCCCCCCCGGTAGTGGGGAGCCTGCTCACCCCTTGGTGTGATGGTCCTTGGTGCCTCTAGGCACCCTGGGGAGTAGAGTTTCCCCCCAGTAGTGGGGAGCCCGCTCACCCCTGGGTGCCATGGTCCTGGGAGCCCCTTACACTCAGGGGCTCCCCTGTAGTGGGGAGCCTGCTCATCCCTGGGTGGGATGGTCCCGGGCGCCCCTCGGCACCCAGTGGAAAGGGGTCTCTCCCCTCTATCAGGGAGTCCCCTCACCCCTAGCGGGCGAAGAGAGCTCCCCTCACAACCTAGGAGACAGGAGTCTCCCCCTCTAGGGGGGAGTTCCCTCGCCAACCAGGGGACAGGAGTATTTACTTCTAGGGGTGAGTCACCTTGCAACCCAGGGGGAGGGGTCTCCCCTCTAAGGGGAGTCCTCTCCTCCCTAGGGGCAAGGGGAGCTCCCCTCACCACCCAGGGGCGAGGGGTCTCCCCATCTAGGGGCGAGTCCCCTCTCTTCCAGGTGCGATGGGTCCACGAACTCCTTGCCACCCAGGGGAGGGGGGTCTCCCCTTCTAGGGAGGAGTCCCCTTACCTCCAGGGGTGATAGGTCCGAGCCCCCCTTGCCACCCAGGTGAGAGGTGGCTCCCCCTCTAGTGGGAGTACCGTCACTCTTAGGGGCGATTGGTCCGAGCATCCCTCGCCATCCAGGTGTGATGGTTCTTCCCCTCTAGGGGGAAATCCCCTTGCCCCTAGAGGTGATGGGTCCGAGTGCCCCTTGACATCTAGAGGAAAGGGGTCTCCCCCTCAAGGGGGGCGTCCCCTCACCCCTAGGGGCGATGGGTCCCATTGCTGCTTGCCTCTCAGGGAAGAGGGGTCTCACCCTCTAGGGGGTAGTCCTCTCGCCCCTAGGAGACATGGGTCTGAGTACCCCTCGGTACCCAGGGCACAGGGGGTTCCCCCTCTAGGGGAGAGTTCCCTCGCCTCTAGGGGTGATTGGTCTGAGTGCACCTCACCACCTACGGCAGGGGGTCGCCCCCTTCGTCTCGAGGGACAAGAGGAGTGCCCCTCAACACCCAGAGGGAGAGGGGGCTTCAGGGGGTGAGGCTCCCCTCTCCTTGAAGGCCAATGAGGGGCCCCGCGCACCTGGCCACACTGAGGGGGGCCTTAGCCCTCCCCCTCATGGGAGAATTGAGACCCCCTCTTTCCTCGAGGGCCTACAAGGGGCCTCCTGGAGGGCCGACGAGGGGCCCTGGCGCCCTTAGCCACCCGGTGGGAGGGGGCCCCTCCTCCTCTAGGTTGAGGCCCCCCTCTCCTCAAGGGGCCATGGCCCCGACCCCTCTACTGTACCCGGAGGGATGTGGGCCCCCACTCCTGGGGCTAGGCCTGTCACCTCTGGGGGTGATGCTCCTGTCTCTGCTGCCTATGTGAGTTCTGTGTCCACCTCTGTGCTGACTGCAGGGGCATGTGGTGGTGGGGTCTGAGTGTGAGTGGAGACCAAGCCAGTGCTTTTCTTACTTAACACAGAAGTGGGTTAGGCTGCCCATCATGTCTTATCCCATACTCTGGACAACTGGTTCCCCTGGGTATGGTGCACTCCCTGAGCCACACTGCCCTGTGCAACACAGGTGCTTTATATGTTCTTTGTTGCCTCAAAACCCAGGTTGTTGGACAATTTTCACAGTCTCTGAAGTGGGTTGGCAGGAAAGCCCATCTTATCCGAGGAGCTGTAGCATAAGATAAAATCTCGATTCACCCCACACTTGGCCTACAGATGTCAAACAGGACCCCAGGGAATTGTAGTCTCCTTGCTTCTTAAGCCCTGATGAGCCTTGTGTCCTCTGGAAATCCCACCCTGTGCAGGTTCTGATGCGTAGCTGGGCTTGGGGGCACTCGAAGTCTGTGCTCTAACAATTCCCAGCTCGTATGATGCTCTGGCCCTCAGATCCCATTTTGGATAGCATGATGGAGGGAAGTAGATGGTCCTGGCTGTGCCTGTGGCAACCATCTCCCAGATGCATGCCCTGCCATCCCCACCTCTGGACAGGTGTCCCCCTCTCCCTTCAGAGGCGGAATGCTGCTTCATCTCAGAGTAGACTTCCACAGAGCAGCAGAAGCTCACCAGACACACTTATACTCTCAACCAGCTGCTGCAGGCACACTCTGCCTGTCCACAGAGAGAAGTGAGTGACCCTGAACTTGACATTAACTGTGACACTCTGACCAAGCATGCTACCATCACTAAAATCACTCTGTTCTAGAAGAATGAACTAGAGATGGAAAAGGAACATGGAAAAGTAAGACAATGTCCTGACCCTAAGCTAAGACCACTCTCTGCCCTGGAATTCTCTCTCTTGCACTTGAAGGGTTATGTGCCAGGATGTACAACCATGGCCGGGTGACTAACTCGTGTACCTCGCATGTCCTTTTTATGAGATCCATCTGGAGTCTTTAATCATATGTTGCTATCACTGGGTCTTTGTAGACTGAAGAATTGTGATGCCTGGTCAGGGACAGGCTATTGACCATTTGTCTGCTGCCCCCACTGAATCTCCTCCATGGCCCTGGTCTTCCATAAGCTGCTCAGCTCAGAGCTGTCTTCAACCCCTGGGTTGACACTGTGGGTTTAACCAGTGGAGGGTGGAGCTCCATGTCACTTACCTTCACTTTTGCAGCCATTGGGTGACACATGTTGGCTGTGACCATGCATGTGGCTGCTGTGTTGGATGGAACCCACAGTCCTCCCTCTCTTCTACCACCACGAATGACCCAGGTGTGTCCCCATAGAATGTGTAGTAGCTGGGGAATATTTTGGGGTTTTTTGGTATAAAATCACACGCATTTATTACCGTTTCTGTGGTTTAAGAATCTAGGAACATCCTAGCTGCTCCATAGCCTGAGAATATTTTGAGATAATAATGTATTTTTAGTATTTCTTCCCAGGATTTTGCCTTTTTCCTTCCCTGGTTCAAGGAGTGTTTAGGGCCTGTGCTCGTGGGCCCTGTAGACTGCTGAGGCAGAGCAGAAGCCCCAAGAGGACCCACACTGAAGAAGGCTGCAAAGGCCTTCAGAGCCAGGGACGTAACGCGGTTGTAGAGAATTCTGTTTTAATGTTTATGCTCATAGGTGTGGGCACTGGAGTGGTGCCAGCCCCAGCTTCAATTGGTCCCTCAGGTGCCACCTTCCTGCTTATTTTCCCCAGGAATCTTTGAAGTCTGCCTATGGTTTATTTTAGGGCTGAAAACCTCAGTATAGGAGGGTGAAAAAGAGGGCCCTGGACCTTGTTCCCACAAGTTCACTAATTGCCTACTATGTGCCAGGCCCCTGCTAGGCACCAGGGTCACAGACTTGAATTAGCTGCTGTCCCACCACAGACTGCATACGGAATCCGAGGACAGAGGCTGTCAGGTGCTAGTGCAGGCAATGCCAAGTTGCTACCTCCCAGGAAGAAGTTTCTGGAGTCCAACGACCAACCATGGAGAAGAAGGATTTCATCTGGGAGATTCTCATCTTTACCCTTTTTTCCTGTCTCTTCCTTCCAAGTTCTCTTCCACATAATAAGCTATTTTCTCTAATCTTATAAAAACTGGATTTGAAAAATAGATTTTTATGTGAAAACTTATCGAAGGTTTGTTTTACTCCTTCATCGATAGAAGAAAAAGAACAGATGTGGTGGTGACCACAATTCCTTTTTATCCCACCCCCCTAAAGTTCTGAACCAGTAAAAACCTCTAATGAAGGAATGTATGCCTCTTTCCCATGTTCCTCGTCCTCACAAAGAACTCAGGTGACTTCAGGTGACTGGTCCTGATGCTCTCACGTCTCTGCACCCCCAGACACTGTCAGTAGGATCACACTTAGGATCTGGCCTGGGCCTGCTTGTGGGCCATAGCTATGAGCTCCTGACAGGGTGATGGGGCCCAGATCCCCACCCTGATCCTCACCCTCGATGCCTGCCACGTCGATCCTTGGTTAGGTGGTTGCTTCTCAGCATCCCTCAGTGACCTTTAAAAAGTAAGTAACTGACCAAACAGACTTCACACTCAGGGTTCAGGTGCAGCAGGGCTGGATGGACCCAGGAATCTGTAATTGTGATCAGCGGCCACATTGGAGAACCAGTGGTCTAACTGAGGACTCAGTGAATTGAAGTGTGTGTGTGTGTGTGTGTGTGTGTGTGTGTGTGTGTAGCTTCCCCAGTGAGATTGTAAGGGCCTTGCTGCCTGATTATCTTCCTTCTGCCTATTGGATTTCAGGTGCCAGACATGATCTGTGATCTCACAGAGGTCATCTTATAGTGTTATGGTGAGGGCAAGATCAGAGATGTGCTCTGTGTGGCTTCAGTGCGTAGCGCTGTGGTGGCCAGCTCACAGGAGATTTTTAATTGCTCTGTTGATGACCGGAGTGCGGGTTTGGGCATGCCTAACCGACTCGGGCAGACTGTGAGCTTGACAGGTACAGAAGTGAGATGCTCTGGCTCATGACCCCTTCCCAGGCTCTTCTGCCTGTTCACACCAGGTTGGCAACACTGCAAGTCTTAGTTTCATCCTTGACTTCACAATTTCTGGAGTGATGGTCCTTTCACAGGGGAGGAAACTGAGACTTAGAAAAACCACCTTTCCACCTTATCCTTTTGCTGCAGCCGGACTGCGGCAGATGGTGGCCCGTACGGGGAGCCCCGGGGACTGGGGGTAAGTGATGAAAAAAAAAAAAAAGGTGCCCGTCTATAGATAGGACGGGAGCAAATCTGCTTGTCCCTAGGCAGATAGGGCGAGAGGAAAAAATGACCATTTTTAGAAAATGGAGAAGATTGATACAGTATGTTTGTGTCTTGTTTTATCTTGAAATGTTGTATTGTCTTTATGATGAAAATATGGAAGGGGTGAGAAGTAAATTACTAAGGGAAGGAGGCACCCCAGTGGAACCAAGAATAGTTAGGGCATGTGTTGATGGAAGCCCAGGAACTCTAGTCAGAAAGAAGAAAGTTCAGAGGAGGAAGGATTATCAGGAAAAAAGTTGCAGCAAAAGGCTATTACTGAATACTTTTCGTTACTGGAGGGTGCGTGAAGCCGCGCGGTGGCTGCCACGTGCGCGAGCCAGTCATGGCGCAGCAAGGAGTTTCCAAGCAGCGGCAGCCGGCTCTTCCCCGCCCCCTGCCCAGGGAGCGGGACGCCACTGTGAGAGCCCAAATCCAAACCTGACCTGGAGGCACAGTCTCGCAGGCTCTTTGAGTCCAGGACTCTCCCCGGGAGTCCGGGACACTCCCCGGACTCTCTCTGGGGCCATCTGGGACTGCCCAGGATGCTGCAGGCAGAAGATGGCCCGAGTCCCTGAAGTTTGATCGTTTCCAAGGCCAGTAACTACAATGGTTCTCCCACACCTGGAAGCTAGTTCCTGCCTTCGTCCCAGTGCCTGTGAGGGTGGAAGAATTTCCAGTGTTGCTGAAAACCGGACGAGACTTCAGATCAAGCTAGCTGCCTGCAGAACTTACCTGGACTGTGATTTAAGCTAGCTGCCTGCAGAACTTACCTGGACTGTGATTTACCTGGACTATGAGTTAATCTATTGAGACACTGCTTTACCTGGACTGAGACAACAAACTGTAATCTACAACAAATTGTAACTCGGTATCTTTGCAAATGATGTCATTGCTGGTATAATTTTTCTAAGGGCTTCTTGCATGGAGCCATCAATTGGCTTGGTATTGTGGCATTTTGTATCCTCCCCTTCTGCTTGTAGCAGATTATTTATGGTGTTTGTGTAAAAACCACTATGGTCATTATTTAAATTAAACAAAAGGGGGAAATGTTAGAGTCTGTAAACAAGTCTGGATGGTGCCTGGCATTTTGCCAGAGGGAGTGGTTTGTGAAGTAACGCCAGCGAGCCATTAAGTGTGGAGATTCCTTATTGGTTGACTGATGTATCTAGTTTATGTTAATTAGATAAACTGTGTGGAATGTATAAATACCTCTCTTGTCCTACAATAAACGGCTCCCACTCCTGCTGTATCAATGTACACAAGTTGTTCATCACCCCCTGGTTATTTTGCTGCAGCCGGACTGTGGCACCCCTAGGCTGTATATGGTGGATTTGAGGTTTGAACCCAAGTCAACAGAACGCATTGGACTCCATACTAGTGCCTGATTCGTAAAACCAAAGTTAATGTCTTAATACAACAGAGTGTTAATCCTACCTGTTATCTTAACCCTGGGTAACAGCCTGCAAAATTATCATCCTGTCAATTTTTTAAAACATTTTTTGGTTTGGTCAGAGAAAGCATTTGTATAAAAGGTGAGAAGAAGGCATTATTCATTCAGCCTTTTACACCTCCTTTTAAAAACACACACCACCTTTATTATATTACCTTTGAATTTTGATTTTAATTTAATACACATAAGGAAATCCTAGCAAATAACAGGCTCAAAAGACTCAAACAACTCAGCAAAAAAGGCATCAAATAAAAATTATGTATGGTACATCAATCATTCTTATTTCTCCCATAAATCTTGAAAACAAAAAATCAGCTCCTTGTATTTCATTTGCTTTCCTCCTTTGAATTAAGGAAAGCTTCCAAAGATACATTGTATGTACAGAGAGGGCACATGGCGAACATGCGCCTTGGCACCTTTTACACTCTTCAGGAAAGAATCTGCAAAATTGGCTTTGATCCCTGTTTTTAAATTTAAGAGGAGCTCATTTGCAAGACTTATAAATAGAATTTGTTAAGTGACCAAACCATTTTTTTTTTAATTTGAAAATAACAAACTTCTACCTTGAACTGAGCTGGCTGGAAAGGGGAGGGGGTCACCCTGCCCCGCCACCCCCAGGCTTTGGTGGAGGAAGCAGAAGGACATGAGCAACGCAGGGAAGAGGAGGCTAACGGAGGATCGTCCACCTGCTGCAGGGTGGGCAGTGCTCTCAGGCCTGCTAAACTGGTCCATCTCCCTAGAGGGCAGAAAAGGTGAATCTGTTATGATGTCCTCTTAAAATTCTTCCCTCCCTCTTCCTCTTCCCTCCACCCTCTCCCGACGGGTCACTCCTGTCCTTCTTGGTGGCCTAGTGAATGTTTCCTGGACTTTCCTTTGTCTCAGAGCTTCAATCTGTGACTTACCTGGGTTTGGATTATAGGAATGGAAAATCCATTTTATTTTGCCTCATGAGGCATAATTTTGTAGAAGACGCTGAGAAAAGCACTGTGTTGGACACCACAGGGCTACTGGGAGTGCTGGGATTTGAAACCAGGAGGTGGAACCCCAAAGCTGCTTTCCCTTCCTGGAAGCTCAGCTGCCTTCCTGTCACTGACGGAGGCTTCTGCATAGCCCTTGGGAGGCATGGAGCAGCCTGAAGAGCTAGGTGTCAGTGTCCATGTTTTACAGACAAACAGAGGGCAACTGATATGGCTAAGACCATGCAGCTGGCATCCCATCAGGTCTCAGAGCCTGCATTTCAAGGCCGGTGCCCATCCATCGCCAGTCGAGGACTTGGCTAGACTCGGGAAGCTCTGGCTAGGTCCCTTCTGCCCTGCTGGATGGAGGTGGATGGGCACACCTCCCTGAGTTAGGCAACAGGCAACCGGGGTAACTGAGACCCTGAGAAATCAGTCGGCTTACTTCGGCCTCTCCATTGGTAAGTGTGGCATGGGGCCAGAGCAGAACTTTACACGCTATTCCCCTGGGGTGGGAATGCTGGCACTTGGCGAGATGCGGTCAGAAATCCTCAGCATTCGGAATTTTAAACTCTGTGGCCCTTGTGCACTGAAATGCTTAGTGCTGAAGTTTTGCAATGCCTGCAAATTACTTTCCAAGAGGTCAGAAAGGTAGAGGGGAAGCAAATGCCAGACACAGAGGGTAGAGGTGGGGTGCCCAGACGTGCCCTGTGCTGGGGACTGAGGGGTCTCCACCACTGAGCCACATCCTCAGCCCTTTTTGTGATGAGACAAGGTCTTGCAAGATTGCTGAGGCCAGCCTTGAACTTGTGATCTCCTACCTCAGCCTCACAAGTAGCTGGGATTACAGATGTCCACTACCCTGCCTGGCTGTTCCTTCAACTTTTATGTAGACTTGAAGTTTTCAAAGTGAAAGGTGGGAATGGGGGAAGAGTGAGAAAAGGAAGGAAGCAAAGAAGGCAATTCTGACAGTGTGCTTTCTCCCGGGGACTCTGCAGTGTCCCTGCATCGACAGCCATTTCCTGTCTTTCACCTATCAGGTAATCAGTAGTTGTGGTCAACAGAACATGGTGCCTGAACCTCACTGAAGAGAGCCAATGTACCAGCACCTGGGGATATGTTTTTAAGTCAACAGGAAATCCTTAGATTTATAAAGTCCTACCATCCACTCAAAGAGAAATCATATTTTGGATAAATCTTCCAAAGAAAATTTCCTGCCTGGCTAAACTATGACTGTTAGCTAATTCTGCAAGCATTGATTCATTTTTGATAAATTATAATATTTAAGTATTCCATATCCCTACTTGCTGTCATAAAAATACTAGTGACGGTTGCCAGCTAATAATTCCCCCATTCCCAATTATGTTTGAAGATTTAAAAAAATTAAATACAACAAAATAGAACTAAAATTTTATAGAACAAAAATTCAATAGTCAGTGAAATTCATTTGTGATACAAATTCATGATGTGATACAAATCACATCAGAAGACAGGTCGTGCCCTGGGGGGTACTATGCATTTCACTTTTGGTTTCAGAGACTATATTTTCTATATTCTAAGAGCAATATGTGATAATTTAAATTTTTTGAATATCATAGGATAGGGGGAAGAAACAAAAATCCATCTTCAAACCCAGAAGGAGCTAGAACTTAACATTTTGATGACATTTCTTCTCGAGGCATTTTTCTTTTTGTCTATCATTGTGGTTTTCTTTTCTTATTTTTTGAAATGGTATTCTATGTACAATTTTTGTATCCTGCTTTGTTCAAATGACACTATCTTATTAGCATTTTCAGTATTATTAAAATTTTGGGGAAAAGAAACGTTTATGTTGTGGAAATTAAAAAATAAATAAAGACACGGGGAGAATATAAGAAATTATGTAGGCTTATGTGATGGAAAGACTGGTGGTGACTGGTGGACAGAAGACAGGTGCCGGGAGGAACACTTTCCCACTGAGTATATTTATATATTTCTGTAAATTGTCTGTATGTATATATGCATATTTAATTTTGAACTATGTGCATATGATGCTTAGTAAAATGTAAATAAAGTGATTTGAATAATTTAAGGCCTTGGCATATTATATAATTCTCCAGTGAGGGAGTTCATGAGTTCTATATTTTTTTCTCATGCATTGATCTGCGTGCTTTTGAATACATCTGTGCATGTGTGTGTGTGAGTGAATAATTGCCTGATCTGATTTGGTCACTAGTTCAAACAATCAGACTATCTTAATGTCCACAAGCTTATTTTTATATTTTGTGGTTGAAATTTTATGAGGATGTTTAGAGACTAAATCTTGACAGATTTCCACTTTTTTTTTCCTTTTTCTATGGGAATGGCTTCTCTTTTCTATACCAGAAGACAGGTCGTGCCCTAGTGGGTACTATGCACCTGAGGACCTAAAGAAGTCTTGGGCCAGACCATGAAGGACCACAGCTGACACTGTGCCCACAGGACAAGGACTCGTCCCCTGTGGGCCCTCACGTGAACGTCTCTGTGAAGTTTACATGTGGATGGGGTCCTTGGTCTCTAGGCCAACTGGAGACAAGGCTGAAAGCTGTGGCCACTGTGCATCTGGGCATGTCAACTCAGAGTCCCTACCACCCCTGCGTCCCACAGCTGGCAGTGGAGCCTGGACTTCCCTGTGGACCCCACACTGACCATCCCTCATCCTGATGGTGCTGGTGTCTGGCTGGGTCCCCTGCAAGCAGGGAAGTGGTGCTAGAGACTGGGACTTACCCCACCGCAGCACTGACAGTCTCCACAGAGTGTCCCCAGGAGGCCGTTGATCGCCTGGATAGCACAGAGAATCATCTGGATTCCTCCGATCACCAGCAGGATGGAGAAGAGGGTCAGATTCCAGGAGACCACATTGTCAGGCTGCAGGCACTTGCTCCACAGGGCTTGGTCACTGAGATAATCCCTGCAGGTGACGGGGTGGGGAAGGTGGAAGGAGACATTTGTTAAATACGGAGTCATCCCCTAGACTGGGAGGTCTACATAAAGATTTTTCTTGTGCAGTACTTCCCGTCTGGAGCTGGGGGGTGTGGCTTGGTGGCAGAGCACTTACCTAGCATGTACCAGGCCATAGGTTCCAGCCCAGCACCACAAAAACAAGACAAGACAAAACCTTTCCATCCAAAACAAGTTCCATGAGAAAAATACACAAATAAATTAATGAAACAACCCCAAACTAACACTTTGAGTACATCCTATGTGCCAGATCATGTTCTAAATGTTTTGCACATATTCTCTCATTTATTCCTCACAGAAACCTATGATTCTTTCCTTCCAGACCACAAATAAGGAAACTGAGGCACAGAGAGTTTAAGTGGCTTATCCCAGGTCACACAGCTACTAAGCAGCAGAGCAATATTTGTGACAAGGCAGAAAAACAAAAACACGTCAGAGTTAGAATTGCACAAATGACAGCCTTTTTAGCAGTACCATCATTCGAGACATTTTGACTTTTGACAAATTATCTGTTAAACTCAGCGGAGATCTAAAACCATGTAAAATACAAATGTCATATCAACTAAAGGGAAGAGTCTGATTTTTGACCAAATTGTGAATTTGACTCAACACTTAGGAATTCCATGTGAAAAAATGCTTAATTAATTATCTTTAAAAGTTAGAAGTAATCTACTATCTTAATACATATAATTTGCATAAACTTTGAATTAAGAGAAACTGCTGTATATACATATACTGCAATTTCTCATATTCACATCTATACTGTGTGTGTGTGTGTGTGTGTGTGTGTGTGTAGAGTGGGGGGTGGGGGCCAGTTCATTGTCATACGCAGGGCCTTGTGTCTTGCAGAGGAGAGGTGAATCTGCTCTGCTCCCCAGAAGACAAGAAAGAGCAAAGTAGGCAGATGCTTTTGGATTATTAAGATTCTGTCTCACATTCCTAGAGCCACAGATCCGCCCCTCTCCTTTCTATTTCCTCCACCCTCTGGACCTCTGTGAGAAACTCTTTAGCTACCAAGTTAGCACTCATCTTATTGCTCCAGATCTTTATTGTTATTGTTCTTGTTATTGGTTTTGGGGGTTGTACCCAGAGGCTCTCTCACACTGAGCTCATTCTCAAGAGCTTTTTATTTTGTATTTTGGACAGGTTCTCCCTAAGCTTCCAAGGATGGACTTGACCTTGCTGTCCTCCCCTGGCCTCAGTCTCTGGAGTGGCTGGGATTACAGGTGCCACTGTGCCCAGCTATCTAGATCTTCATGATGACCTCTGTGTCCTAGAAATTCTCAGGTGCACCAGTACACATTTATTTAATACATTATGATTTTAGAAACTCTTACAAATGATGGGAGATGTCCTGGGGTTGAACAAAGGTGAAGAAATGAATGAACGAGTGCTTCACTCTTGATTCAGAAGCAAAGCTGTTTATACCCTTGGCTCAGTTTTCCTAAGTGGCCTGGTCTAGGTTGTTACCTGCCGTGGGGCCTCATCCTTACCTGTAAAACGGGAGCCACTTAGTCTACCACGTCTTAGTGTTACTGTATTACATAAGCTAATATGAGTAGCGTGCTCAGGACATGCACAGAGTAAGTGCTTGCTGAATACCTGTACTGTCATGTTCTCACTTGATCCACACAGTCTAATGAAAAGAGCCTGCATTTTGGAAATTTGCTGTTTTACATCAAACATCCATCTTTCTGTTTCACTTGTTCTTACACGCAATCCTTGCTATCTTTACAATTTTGAGTTTGATGATTATGAAAGTTGGTAAAGATAGGGTAATTTTCATGCACGCTGATTTATATAAAGAAAACAGACTTAGAGGCAATTTGTCCAGAGATGGGGCGACAGCGCCGCCTGGTGATGAGATTGATAAAATACTCTGGGAATGAGGAAACTAGGAATAATCTGGATGCCTGGAGAATCCAGTTGCACTCCAGCTGCTCCCAAATGGCCACTGGTAGCCATCTTCAGGCCCTTCTCCACTCACAACTCTCAAATCTGAGGGTGTAGGAGACCCTGATCAAAGAAGGCTACAGGCACGCACAGTGTGCTCCCAAGCCCAGGGTGGGAGGGGTCCTGGGTTCTTCGTGGACCTGGTAGTTGACATGTTTCTACTTTCTGTGAGGCAGGGAGAGCTGAGGCAGTGTCAATCCACTTAACTGGTGGTTTTCTTTTTTGCTTTGTTTTGTTTTTTGCTTTTGGTACCAGGGATTGAATCAGGGGCACTTAACCATTGAGCCACATCCCAGGCCTATTTGTTTGTTTGTTTAGAGACAGGGTCTTCAAAGTTGCTTAGGGTCTCACTAAATTGCTGAAGCTGGCTTTGAATTTTCAATCCTCCTGCCTCAGTCTCCTATGACTCAATGTCAATCCTTTCAGGGATTACAGGGGTGCGCCATCATGCCCAGCTTAACTGGTATTTTCAAGCACCTGGTTATCACGAGGGGCATTCCCACCTGAACCACAATAATCCCACCAACTTGGGAGCAGAAAGCTATGGTTTACACAAGTCTCTTTGCTCTAGGACTAGAAACCCACAAGGGCAGAGACCATGTCCCCCCAACTGTGTCCCCAGGTCCAGCACAGTGAATGTTCAATACACAGCAGCCCTCGTTCACTGGGTCTTGACCAGGGACTGAGCACTGGGCCATTTGCTTTATATCATCCTTCCTAACACTACAAAGATGGGCTTCTGGAAAAGTGCCTGGCAAAGAGCAGCCCTCATAAATATTTCCTGAGTGAATGGATGTATATCCATTTTGCAAATTAAGAAGTTGAAACTTGTAACTGGAAGTAGCTGGATTTGATCTGAGGTCTAATTTCAAAGCCAGTGCCCTTATACAAATTGTACTCAAGTAATTATATCCCTTTAGAACATTTGAAATATGATTTCTTTATGAAATTTTCTTTATGCTATCTGTAATAATATGCCAACCAAGGTTTACTGTGTCATCGTAGAGATGAGTCTCTTTGAACCTTCCTGGGTCTGGCTGAAAGGATTGACACCGAGTCACAAAATCATTAGAAAAGCGTAACACTTTAGAAAGTTCTAATGCACATGAATGAATTCCGTTCCAAAAATTCATAAAAATGAAGAACATCGTGGAATGTCAAAAATGCACAATGCCCACTGCATTTTTGACATTCCACGATGTTCTTCATTTTTTGCTGTTTTATTTCCACCTGAAGCTGTGAAGCAGATGTTGCTGCCACCTCTATCTCACCACTGAGGAGTCTGAGTTTGCAGGGCCCAAGATCCCACTGCTGGTGCATGGAAGAGTTGTGCCTGGCTTTTAAGTTGGCTTGGGGCAAAACAGGTTGCTAACATCTGTGATGCTCTTTCTGCGGCGTGAACACTGCGTGTGCTTGCAATGCAATCGCACCCTACCCAGGAGACTTTCAACCTCAGGAATGTCTTCTTGAACAGTTTATGGGGCTTCTTGCTAATAAGTCATCTTAAAGAGCAAATGCAGATGGTCCTGGCTGGGAGTCCAGGTGGAGGGTTTAATTATTTTCAGTTCTGGGTGTCAGTGTCCCAGCCACTCAGCTGCTCGTGGCTTCTCAGGGGTCAGCTCTTGCCCAGGGAACGGGAGGTGCCCTGCTCACTGGCTGCTCCCCTCTCCCACCACTGAACTTCCTTGGCTTCCCGACCTTGGCTGACCCAACATGCTGGGCAAAGTGCTGCCCTTCCAGCAGCTCTGGATCAGGGGTGGGGTGGCAACTGTCTCAGTACAGAAGCCTTTGGATAGGAGGAGGCTCGACTCCAGAGGAAATGAATAGCTTGCCTCAAAATACCCCAGGTTTCTTTTTTCCTTCCAGGATGCTTCTTTTAAATTTTTCTTTTTCTTTTTGCAGGGGGTTGAACCCAAGGATGCTCTACCATTGAGCTTCATCCAGCCCTTTTTGTTTTTTATTTGGAGGTAGGCAGGGGGGTCTCACTGAGTTGCTTAGGGCCTCACTAAGTTGCTGAAGCTAGCTTTGAACTTGCGATCCTCCTGCCTCAGCCTCCCGAGTTGCTAGGGTTGACTGTACCTGGTGTAGAATGCTTCTTAATATGGTTCTCATGATGGATAAAGTTAATTAACTCTGCTTCTTTAATATTTTCACCAACACGCATTTCTGAGGAAAACAGTGCTAAATTCTATGGCATTAAAGAGCCCTGCATTTCATGCCCAAGTTGGAAATCTCAGCATTTGCCTAGATAACCTTTCCCCTTCCTCACACCTAATGCTGGGCAAGCCCATCTCTGACAGTCTCTGAAATTTGCCCCAATTCTGTAGCCTCGGAGAAGCTCAGAACCTCACCTGGATCATCACTTCGGCCCCCGCCTCTCTCCCCCTCCCCAGTGACAGGGCTCTTCCATTCATTCTCCACATCAACGTCACCAATGTCATTATTCCAAACTCCCAAGTGGCCGCCTCACATCCTTCTTGACGTTCTCTGCTCTCCTCTGACGTCCCCAAGTTGCGCCAGCCTCAGTCAAGTGTCCAGCCTGCCACAGTCAATGGTGCCCCTTCTGTTCCTCCCCCAACATTTCCCTGAGCTTCAGGTCACAGCATCCTGACATCTGATCCCCTGAGCCCCGAGGCCCACGCCTGCCTCCCCTCCCTGTGGGGAAGGCAAACTCAGGCTCATCCTCCCAAACCAGCCATGTCCCCTCCTCAGGGTTCCACTACTTTCCACATTGACAAGTTCTGTTTCCTGTTGCCCCTGCAACTAACCATGTGCTCCTGGGACTGCGCCTCATCTGTCCTTCCTCACTCCATGTTCTGATGGGCTTCGGCACTAAGTCAGGTACTGATGCTGTGCAGCTAAAACATTTCTTCTCCTGGTTCCTAGCTGAGGGGCCCTGGGGGGATTAGCCTCTTTGAACTTCATTTTTTCCTCCGGGGTAAGAATTCTCAGGTTTGACAGGAAGATTGAGATAATGCACCCACGCTTGGCAATTATCCTTGGGAAGAAAAGGAGGAGGAGGAGGAAGAGGGGAAGAAAAAATAGAAGAAGAAGGAGGGGGGAAGGAAAAGGAAGAAGGGGGAGGAGGAGGAGGAGGAGGAGGAGAGGGAGAGGAAGAGGAAAGAGAACAGGAGGAGCGGTCACCCTGCATCATACTGCGCTGCCGTTTGGTGGTGGGAGGGGTGACAGCTGTCTGGAGTCTGTCCTTTCTGCTCACAGTGGTTTGCTCAGCAGCTGTCACCATGGCTGTGATGCCCCTGTGCTGGGGATCTGATGGGGACACGAGTCTAGTTTGGCCAGGAAAAGTGAAGCCAGAGCACAGGAACGTTGCCAGAGGGAATCTCAGCAAAGAGCAGAAAGCATGATCGGCATGAGTTGTGTTTTAGAAAAAAGCCAGGTGACTCCGGGTGAGAAAATCAGAAGTCGAGCTGCAGTCATTTAGAAGCCATGTTCCCTCGAGCTGGTCACCAGGCCTCAGCTACCTTCCTCTGAGAGAAGGCTACAAATCTCATTGGATGAGGATCAAATGACACATTGTGAGTGACTCGATTTTGATACTAAACACCAGCAAGCAATAGAGGATTAATTCCTGTGATAAGAAACTCCTCATGAGTCACAGGGAAGACCTTGAACCAGCCATATCATCAAACCAAAAAGGAACGTGCTGTGCATCCAGGTCTCTGAAGAGAGGGAACAGGAGGCCAGGATGAAATGAGGTGCTGTAGGTGGCAGAGGGCTGTAGCCAGGCACCATCTGCCTGGCTCCCACCCTGCAAAGAGCCTTCCTGTGGCCATAGTGGCACATGTCACATGTTAACCAGATTGTTCAATTATAGGCAGTCTGGGTGTGGTGAAAGCCTCTGAGCCCAGTTGGTGAGAAATCCTTCTTGTTTTCTATGGTAAGGTCTGCAACGGAAATCGCTACTGGGTATTGATATTATTGATTGCCTTGTGGTAATGCTAGTTCACATCTGGGAGCAAGTAGTGATACCATAAATCTCCTCCCCTCGGGCCAACTGAGGTGTCCTCTTTCAGTTATCTCTCCCTGTGTTTGTCAGAGGGGAGACTTGGTGCAGCCTCTCCCTACCCCACAGTGTCGTTGCCTGACATCTGGGTAACAAGGACGATGTGGTTTGGTGAGCCGCCTCTCCCTGTTGGTGGTCCACCTGCCCCAGCCCTTGAATTGACCTGTGGGCATTGCCAGGTGAGCCTTACCCGTTGTGGAAGGGGTAGCCCCACGTGTTATTGGACATGAGACAGTTAGGACCCTTGTTGATCGAGATGGCTGAGATGACAAACGAGTAGCCAGCACCCAAGAATCCAATCACAGCAAATATGGTCGAGGTGAACATCTGGAAGAGAAGAAGAGACACAGTCAAGCTCTCGTGGGTACAGAGATGACGCTCAGCAAACCCACCCCACCTGTTGAGCTTGGTGACCCAGGAAAACTACAGCTTCTATGTTCTTCCAAATAGTTTTATATGTCAGAGATTAATTAGTCTAGATTGCATTAGCGTCTTTTCTGTTTTAAGTGATAAAATCCAAATAATATTTCAGTAATCGAGCAGCCCAAGCAATCCTGGAGCCCATTCAAGCTAACTCTCACTTAAAGATGAAAAACCCAGGCCTGGAGACATTAAGAGTGTTTGCAATGTCCATTCTACATGGTAGTTAGCAGCAATATGGAAAACATGCATGATTTTGGAAATGAAGAAAGAAAATGATCACTTCTATAGCTTCAGAAACAAAACACAAGGGTTTGAACCATCAGGAGAGTGAGGCTCAAATCTTAGCCTTGATACTTTCTGCTGTGTGAAGGCTATGAAGGTATCAGAGTCCTGCTTCCTCATCTGTAAAATAGGCATGTTAGAGCCAAACATAAAGCTCTACTGTGAACATTAGTTGTAGGAATCTGAGTTAAATGCCAGCCCCATCCCTTCCCCCATCCTTTTATTATTAATATTGGTGTTATAGTATATGTTTGGGGGGCTAGGGCATGTAGGGATGAAGAGCAACTGTGCCTGGGCAATTGGAATTTCATAGTAATAGAACTCATACTTTAGCTACTGTTGGTTCCATATGAATGCATTTGAAGGGGGGTACCAGGGACTGAATTCAGGGCACTTGACCACTAAGCCACATCCCCAGCTCTATTTTGTATTTTATTTAGAGACAGGGTTTCGCTGGATTACTTAGTGCCTCACCTTTGCTCAGTCTGGTTTTGAACTCACAATCCTCCTGCCTCAGCTTCCCCTGCTGCTGGGATTACAGGCATGTGCCACCGTGCCTGGCTTATGCATGCATTTTGGATGCAATTTGGCAAGCCCGAGCTCTGGCCTTGCCTGCCTTATGAAGCCTCGTGTGGCTCTCATAGCGCTGACCCATTCTGCCCAGTGTACTCTGGATCATGCAAACTTGGGTCAGAACACAGGCCTAGGGGACATTAATGGACACACATGAGGCCCTTGGAGCCATGACAGTGAGTCCTATGGAGATGGATGCTCACACTTCACCACCCTGGGCAGGGTATTCTCCCTGAGAGCTTATCAACAGCCCTGGAGAACGGCTCAGTAGACCTTTTCAATGACTAAGGCTTCATGTGATTCATTTAACAAGATTCCCCCCTCAGTTTTTATGCCTGGGATATGTTAAATACACTTTCACCACCAAAACCAGCCGTGAGCTCCATCTAGGATAGAATGAAAATTTAGTAAATGAAAATTTTGGTCCATTCGTGTTAGAACAGGCAATCTCTTTCCAAAAGGAATAATTTGGGGAACTTTCTGGATGATGTGCAGTTAAATTGGTTTCACTCCTGTTGGACTTTGAGGGCATTTATTGCTAACGTGTGTGACCTCCAAGGGAAGGTATGTTCTTGCTCTGGGATTAAGGAAAGTCCCCAGCTCTGTGTGATCCTGCTAAAGGAAGGAGTAGCTTGAGCCCTTATTCCATCTGCCTCTGATACTTCATTTTGGAACAAAAACTTCATGGAGAAGACAGGAGTCAGAAACTCCATCAATGTTAGATGGCAACATTGTTTAAACTTTTTTCTTAACATATATTTGCTCAATATTCTAGGGAGGGTGACCTTGCAATTCCTAGTTCAGGACTATAGTTTTAAACCTTTTAAAAGACATTCTAAAATGAGCATGCTTAGTGTTTAAAATTGTGGGGATTATTAACAGAAATTATTATTCCTCTGAAAGAGGAATGCCAGCACCCCACCTTTGACTTTTGGGAATTGACATTTATGACAAAACTTCAAAGGGCAGCTTCAGACACGGATGGAAAAACGGTGTCCAAACTTAAATGAAAGGAAGAAGTGATGTTGGAAATTCTTGATGGTCCCAAGAGTATCTTCAGTATTAGCAAAAGTTGATGTCGGAGAAACGTGAAAGCACTTAAAAATAACTGAGAGTTATTTTTAAAACATCAGAGTTCAAGAGTGGCATATTAAAATTGTTTTATATTTTATAAGCATGTGACTTAAAATACATTTCTGTTGCTGAAAGTTTATATATGAATGTTGGTAAACAGCTTTTGAAAACTTCTCTGTGGGAAGTCTCTTTATGGGAAAATAAGGGATGGTTTTATACTCAGTTTTGCCTTCCACGATGGTACTTGTGGTAATTTGCAGAGTTCTCTGGTCTTGTCTGAGTCCTGGAAGCTTCTCTGTGAGTCCCTGCGAGAACACACTTTGAGAAATGTGGTTCCTAGTGAGAGCTCATCTAGCTGGGTTTCTGTCTCTGATCCACCTCCTGCTCCAACCCGAATTGCTCTTCAGTTAGATCACAGCTGCCGTGACTGCAGGGAGAGCCAGAATATCCCAGCAAGTGATCTTAGGCTCAGAGCAAGGGTTCAGAGGTCTAAAAACAGTGCTGACATGTGGCAGGCTGGGTTGTCTTCATGACAGATGGGTGGTCTCACAGAAAAACAGGTTCCATGAAGGAAGGGTCCCTCACTTCTTGAAACTGGCTGACAGTATTCAAAAGCCAGCATCTCTACTAAGTAGATGGTTAAATACACTTAACATTATATTTTAATAAGAGAGTTGACCTAAAAAGCCATCCAGTGCAACCATCCGACGGTCCAGCTAATAAGAGCAGCTCTGTCCCATAGCGGCCTGGTGTGCGTGACCTCAGGCAGTCCTTTTATACACCTGTGAGTGGGTGTACTCATCTACATTCTCCAGTGAGAAACTGAGACCCCAGAAACTAAGACAATGGCAAAGAGGCAGATATGAGATCAGCACATGGCCCTGGCTTCCCAAGACCACACCCCTGATCTGTGGTTTCTTGAGTCACATCTAGGAGGCACCAAGTCTGATTAAGAACACAAATCTCCTCCCAGCCCAGGGCCCTCAACCCTCTGCCCCTTCACACACACACACACACACACACACACGCACATATCACATACACATCACATACACACACATACACGATACACACCACACACACACACACACACCACCATACACACACATACCACACCACACATTCCACACCACATACACACACAACACAACACACCATACCACACACACACCATACACACACACATACCACTCACACCATGTTACATATCACATATGACACACACACCTAATACAGACCACACAGACACCACACACAACACACCAAACACCACACACATACACTGCATGCATGCACAACACACACACCACATACACACGCATACACACATACAGAGCCACTAGCTCTGGATATTCTGTTATTTGCAAGTTTCCCTGTGAATGACACTGGTGTTCTCACAGAAATAAAACAACATATTAAAAAAAAAAATACAGCCTTGTGCTAACTCGACTTCCTCATGTTGGGTTCCAACTCTTGCAGAGACCAGACGCCATGAGGATGAGGGCCATAGGCCGGTCTAAACTGCTGCCATGAGAGAGGACACTGTGCTCTCAGAAAGACAGTGAGGTCTCTGGGGAGGCCTGTTTCAGCCCCCTCAGCTTTACCATCGTGAACAAGGAAAGGGTGGATGGATCTAGAAGGTTCCCAGAGATGGAACAGCCCAGTTCCGCCTCTGTAGCTGGCAGTGAGATGACAACTCTGACTTGGGCTGAACTGGCTACCCCAAGGATTTTAGAAAATGCTTACAAAACATGTCAGCAGGTAGGCACTGGGCGATGCAAAAGCTGAGCAAGTCCAACTAGACGGAAGGTCAGATTAACATAAAGTATCCACGAGGAGATGATTTTCCCTTTATCATAAGCACCTCCAGATCAGCACCATCCAGTGCAAACAGTGTTGACCACCTGGGTAATTTAACATTTCTAGCAACCATCATTAAATTAAAAGGAAATAGGAGAAATTAAGCTTGATGCTGTATTTTCTTTAACTCTGTATCTCTAATATATCATCATTTCAACATGCAAACAAAATAAAAATCACCAAGATAGTTTACATGCTTCTTTTTGTAGCATTTCTTTGAAATCTTGGTGTGTATTCCACTCAAACAGAATATCTCAATGGAGACCAGCCACATTCATGGTCTCAGTAGCTACATGTGGATAATCTAGAACATTTGAGAAGTTTATTTTTAGTAGTACAGAATTTAAAAATGCATGGATATATTGCACTGAGTTCTCAAGAGGGGGAATATGCCATGGAGAGAGAATGTGGTGACTCTCAGTTGGATTAATGTTTTATTTCTTAGAAGATATATCAATAGTTTTCTGTTTCATAATGCTACAAGTGATATGTTCCATTTTCAAATTCAAATTTGAAATCTCACCTTAAATTAGCAAAATAAACATCCCATACTGAGTTTTCATAATTTTTCCAAAATGGATGATCCATGCAAAGGAAGGTACACTATACATCTTGTTTCTTTAGGTTATTTTACATTGGAAAATCTGAAGAAATTGCCAAATTCACCACTCATAGATATGGTCAGTCTTAACAGTAGCATGGAATAACTTCAATTTATCATGGGTTTCATGCAAAAAAACTAAAGAGTTATTTCAATCAAATGGAATATGTTAGGACTGACACTCTAAAATTGATACTCCTTAAAGTAGACAAAAGACCTGGGATATCTCTAGAAGGAGAGACCTCTGGGGTTGCTGAATTTGGAGTCAGAAATGGGAGCTTTCTCTACAGTTTTACAGGATAGCTCTTCCTAGTTGGACAAAAAGTGAAGATGAACATTTGCATCCTCGTCACCAGCATGGGTGACAGGTTGATGGAGCTGGTTCCTCCCTCATGAACTTGGGAAGCTAATCTTTCTTTTTCCACTTCCTCTTCTGCAAAATAAAGCTCAATAATATGTACTGCCTCACAGAGGTCATGATGTGCAAGGGGACCTGACCCATAGACAGGAGAAATCAAGGGCACACCTTTAGATACCACTGGGGTAGGGTGGGGCGGGGCTCCTAGGTGGGGCCCAGGACTTTACTGATAGAACACAGAAATCTCCTTGGCCTATTCCTAAGGTTTGGATAATTTCCCATGACATTAGCAAGCACTCAATTCATGTCATGATTATCCTTCTATTTTTATAGTCCAATCCTCACAACTCTCACTTCTCTATAAATACAGAGAGCAAAACTCTGGGAGAAAAATAAAGGCAAGCACTCTGGTTCTCCAATGGTTGCTCAGTACACATGTTCTGCTCACACTGTGAAAGAAACAGGTGTCCAGTTCATGCTGCAAATGCCTCCGTTGAAATGGAAGAGCAGAAGTACCCTCATTCAGATTCCTTCCCATTCACCCTTGCCAGCCCAGGACCTCCCAGTCTGCCAGGCTCAGCATCAGATCCCAGCTCTGTCCCTGCTAATACTGGGTCTTTGTCCATCTCTATGCTTACATTGGCCAAAACAAATGGAGGGGACAGTGAGGGCGGGAAAGGAAAGAAATGTGGGTGGTATGGAGACTTGGGCTATGACAAGTTGTGGGGAAACATCTCTGGTGAACATGGGCATGCCTCCTTGAAAAGTGTGCTAAGAGCTGTACAGAGACCACCTGCAATATCCTGACCTGGGGCTGTGGCTCAGTAGTAGAGCACTTGCCTAGCACGTCCGAGGCACTGGGTTCAATCCTCAGAACCATATAAAAATAAATAAATAAAATAAAGGTAGTGTGCCCATCTACAACTAAAAAAAAAAAAAAAAAAAAAAAAAGAAAAGAAAAAAAAGAAAGAAAGAAAGAAAGAAAGAAAAATAAAAAAATTAAAAGTAAAAAAAAAATCAATGTCCTATACTTTCTGCCTCAGTGAGGCGTGGAAAGGGGTGGGGGTGGCAGTCAGGAACTTAACTATCATGAATTTCAGTTCTCTCATTTATGGAACAGGGAATTTATTGCCTAATTCCCAGGGTCATTGCAAGGTTGAATCTGATAAAGTGTGGAAATCCCTTGAAACTTCTGGGCATTCATAGCTTCACTCACCCAACAAGCACTCATGGATGACCTGTGTGTCCTTGACACCCCAGGCACTTAGTTGGTGCTCCCCAACCTTTATACTAATGCTGGTGATGGATTCCCCGACCACAGTCCTTTCAACAAGTTTATGAGAGGCAGCAATTGACATTATCTATTTTTGCAGCAGAAGAGTTCAAAACATAGGAGATGAAGAAGGAAAAATAATTCTATAATTTCTTCTTCTACAGAATCTATCCTTCAAAAGCATTGCCTTTCCTAAATCCCCCTCCCACTGGCTATCTTTCCAAGTAAAGGCTTCTGGGAGTCCCCAGAAGTGCTCTCCCAAGAGGTGTCCCTAGGGGGCGAGGGTGAGCTGAGCTGGGGAAGAAGTGCTGAGGATGGCCACACACTGCTTCCAGACGCACCCAGACCTTCCTACAGAATGGGTTAACTACCCCACCCTGCCTGGGAGGGCCCAGAGGGGCCTTATCTGCCTGTTATGGTTTAAGGATGCTGAAATGCCACCTGCTTCCACGTATCTGCATTGTAATCTACTTCCCATCCCACTATTAAAGGCACTCCTTTGAGTCAAGGCCGAGGTCTCCCAAAGGTCCTGATTAAAGCACATACTTCAACACGAACAGGTTGATAAAATTAACTAGCTGTCCTTTTGGGCCTTGAGAGAGCAAAATTTTTAAAGGAGTAGAGGGCAGGAGGCACTGACCAGCCAGGAGCCACCAGGACCCTGTCCTGGGAGGAGGAGACTGTGTCCTGAACACAGACCCAGGGCAGGACTTTCAAGCCCTCTTGGAAAGTCACCATCTCTCACTTTTCCTGATCCTCCTTTAGTATGTTCTGTTAAATGTATGCAGACCCCTGGGGTCAGTGCCTTTCTCCTCACAGAACCCCTGGGTCCTTTTCTCAGATTCAACATGAAGAATTAGGTAATGTGGAGATTCTCCAGCCCAGGGTCCAACTTCATCTCCACAGCCACCACATCCTGCTTCTCCTATCTCCCAACTCCTACTCCTGATTTTACTACCTAAGGAAGAAAATGGTACTGTTGACATCTGTGGAAACTTCCAGAAAGACCTGGCAGGCTTATTTTTTGGGGGAGGGAGGTGCTAGGGATTGAACCCAGGGTCTTGTGCTTGCAAGGCAAGCACCTGGCAGAGCTTCTTAAACAAAGCTCCACAGAAGACAGGGTCTGCTAAGCACTTGAAGGGGAACATCCTGAGCACTTTCTCACCTTTGGCATTATAGTCCTGATTAGGCTGTGCCTTTTTTTTCTGACAAAATATCTGCAAATGTCTTTGCTTGGTGCTCTGGAGCATGTGAACTCCAAAACAGAGGCCTGAGCTGTGGCCCAGGACTGGGGCAGGGACCCTAATGCAGCAGCCAGGATGGGCCTATGGAGCACAGCCCTCTGGCCTGGTCATTGTTGGGCCTTAGCGTGGAGCTAGCTTGCCTTGTTAATTTTTTCTTTTTTGAAAACAAAGGTAAGCCATCTATCTCTCTATTTTTTTTTTAAGTTGGTAGTTAATTAAAATACAAACAAAAAATCAAGAGGCCCCTGTGCCGGCTCTCAAGCAAGTGGGGAGCTGGGTCCCGGGTGACAGTGTGGGGCTTGCTTTATGTCTGGCACAGCTGGTCCTTTGGGGCGTTGCCTGGTCCCTGGGGGGTGGCATCCTCAACTTGACTAAGGGGGAGCACCCGGGAGGGCTAGGGAGCCCCAACAGAGAGTGTTTATTGGCCAGACCAAATAATTCAGACCCTATCAACTCAGCTGTGCTTGTAAAAACAAACTTTTCTGCCTTCCTCTTGGACGTTACATAAATCTAATTAAAACACCCAAGTTTCATGTAATATTTGAACACCATTTCACCTCTTGTGTGGTTATACCTTTGTTTTATACTGATGAGTCTTTAGCCTTCTGCCCAGGAATGAAATGTCAGATTTCTAAGTCATGATTATTCTTTCTCTTCATTCAAATTTGTTAATTACTATTTTTTTTCTATTTTGCATCTCTAACTTATTCTCCGAAAGTTCACAAGGTGTAATGGCATTATATTTCAAGGGGAAAGTGAGTTATATGTTGCTTCCTTTCCTTTATAATTACACATAAATATCTTTATTATATATGACATTTATTATATAATTTATGTGTGTGTGTGTGTGTGTGTGTGATGCTGGGGATTGAACTCAGTTGCTTTACCACTGAGCTACATCCCCAGCCTTTTTATTTTTTTAGTTTGAGACAAGGTCTAGGTTGCCAAGGCTGGCCTAAGAACTTGCCATCCTCCTGCTTTAGTCTCCTAAATTTCCTAAATTGCTAGGATTAAGGGAATGTGCCACCAAGCCCAGCTATATCACATAATTATATCAAAGAATTTGTGGCTATTTTTACCTTCTTTATAAGCAATGATTTAAATTGATAAAGTAACAATTATCTGTGCTTATTTGGGACTTACAACACAGAGCAGGTGGAAACATTCTCTTTAAATGAACTGTGACCTTATGTTGAAAACTCTGTACACATTGCCCCAGCCTCAGCCCTTCCTGGGTGCTCAATAAATACTATTTATTAAACGGACAAGCAAATCATGATGAGAAAGAAATGTTAAAATGACTGTTTCAGGACAGACAGATACACCTTTAAGAAGGTAGAGTATGAACAGTTCACTATTGGGGTGCCCGGAGCCTCTTAGATAGAACCCCGAGCCCCCACCCCATCTTCCAGGCACAGCTCTGGCCTCATTCACTGTGCCAGGCAGCTCCAGCCCCACCTGATGTGTGTTTCCCACATTCATGTACCTGAAGGCTTAATATTTTTCTTTAAACCAACTTCTATATTATTCACTTATGCCACTGTCACAAAAGAACAGCCAAATCACTAGCAAGCACAAACACAGCATCAATAGATTTTAGCTCAATGCTGCTACTTGGAGCCTGAGGCTCCTTCTTCCTTTGCTCAAAGGGCAGATTGTGAAGGGTTAAGAAGAGCAAAGATTTATTTCCATCAAAATGAGATTTTCTTTTCCTTTATAGAACCGAAAGGATGAAGGAGACGTGCAAAGGGAGTAAGTAACATCCTCTGGGGTTTGGAGCACATCTGACCCCAGGCTTGAGGAATTCTGATCTAGTCCAGCTTCCCCATTTTACAGATAAGCAAAGGGGGTCAGGGCAGTACGGGGCCTTGGCCAGCTGCAGGGAGGGGCCGGACCCCACAGACCTGCCTTCTTTCTCTTCCTCCCTGGAATGTGCATCTCTGATCTCTCTAGCTCACTTACTAAAAGATGGATGGTCACAGGAAACAAGAGAACAAGCAGAAGTCCTGAGGCAGGATCTGGGTGGAAGTGGGGCGGGGTAAGCCCAGCTGTGGCAAAGATGGGGAACGCAGGGGGCTCGTGAGGAGGGGAAGTTACCTTGCCATCTTTTACCCTGTCCCACATCCCCTTTACGCATGAAGTCAGCAGGGCCAGAGAAGGGAAGTGCATTGCCTGAGGTTTCAGTGACAGAGGGAGAGCTACACCCTCAGCCTCCCAGCCTGCCTTGGTACATGGCGGCACTGTCCTGGCTCTAATTTCCCTGCTGGGTGGGGAACCCAGAACAGTGTCCATGCCTCTCAGTGTGCGGCCAGTGGGAGGAATCACAGCTCTAGCCCTGCACCAGCTGCCCTCAGAGTCATGGCTGGGCACTGCCTACCACAGGGAGCTGCTCCCCGGGAGCAGTTCTGGAAACTCACTGCGAAGCGCTTCCCGCAGCCCGCGTTGCCGCAGCAGCCGCAGCAGTCATTGTTCTTGAGGCCCAGGAACACCAGCGCAGGGAAGATCATCTGTAGCAAGACAAGCAGCTCAGAGGCATCCGGGGTTCAAGGGAGCACCCTGCCTACCTGAGGAACGGAGCCCCATCTGCAATGTGGGACCTGGAGGCTCCGGGGGGTGGGTGCCAAGAAGGGACAGAGTGGCTGTGGGGCAGGTGGTGTGTTGCTGGGGTCCCAGGTGCCCTGAATGATCTCAGTTTCTCCGAGGTGGCACACCCACTCTGGCACTCCGAGTTTTGATTCAGAAGCAGGACTAGGACAAGCTTAAGACACTTACCCTCGACTATCATAAAAAGTGAGCCACCCCAGCCCAATTTACTGGAAACAAAGGGTAAAGCCATCCCTGCAGACATCTGTGTCCCTTGGTGGTTTGAACTCAATCCACTTGTTAGAAAGCACTATTTGTGACTTAATTCTTTTCAACATCATTTAGTTAGAATAAAGAATTTACGTGGCCCTCAGTTTGATCCATGGAACTCAAATGTCCCACAGAATTGCCAGCCCAATCCCGGGGACAAATCACTTAGTAAAGGGACATGTCCTCGTCAGCCCATAAGACGAGGAGTGTACATTAAAGCACCATCTTTTTGTCCTGCGGTGCATGGGCTTCCGCTAGCTGCCACATAGCTTCCTGTTCCTAAGTACCCAACTGAAAAAGGATAGGAGCAGGGGTCTCCTTAAGGGGGATTTTAAAGTTTCCCTACTTACCAAGACCCCGCTTCCCAGTATTCCTCCAAAATACCAGATCTCCGCAGAAAGATTGTTGTTGTCCTCTATCACTTTTCCTCCAGGGAAGAACAGCAGGACATTAGCCAGAAAGCCAAACAGAGCCAGGGGAATGAGGCTGCCCCCCAAGCACTTGGCACAGCTCCCAGTACACATGCTGGGGAAGCACACTGAGGCTCAGAGATAAAGTCTTGTCGCTGCCCCCTCCACCAGCCTCTTCAAGGCTTTTGGACTGGGTGTCCCAGTGATTGTCCCCAATCCAAGCAGTACTTTGGGAAGGAGAACTCGATCTCTGTGAACCACGGAGCTGCTTTGACGTCCCAACTCTAGCGGGCCCTCGATGACGATGGGCATTTATACATTCTCCCGGACCTGAAGTCCTTTTTTTTTTTCCTGCACCCCCATAAATGAGATTACGTTCAGCTCAATCGTTCAATGGTTTTGCCATGGAGACCAATAGCCTCTGTTAATAATCCACCAGACAGACAAGACACCCTGTGGCTGTGCTCAGAGAGAGGCTGGAGCAAGCAACATTTAGAAGCACTGCACCTTCAATCTGACCATGCCCCTGCCAAACAGGAAGATTCCACCAGCTCCCTGCAAATCACTCACATAATCGAGTTACATCCTGGTTAAACTCATATCTCCCGGTACTTAATGTCTGCAGTGTGCATTTTGGTCTTTTCCACTGAGAGCCTGGAGAGCAGGGTTACCCCCAAAGAACTGCTGTTTTCCCCAGTATGGAAATCATATAATGGTCTAATTGGATATTGTTGAGCTCAGGCCTGGAGGATTTCTTAAAGGATAAAAATCAGAAGAACTGTTTTATTGCCTGATGGCTGTCTTTTGTAATGACTCGAGAAGTTAAGTTCTGTGTTCCTCCATTCACGATGTCGTGGAATTAGCATAAAACGGTTTAACTACTTGCTCAGCTGCCTCTTCCATATAGGAATAAAAACCCAGGACCCCAGGTGAGCCTGGAGAGAGGGGGAGAGGCACCAGTGCTTCCACGGGGGCAGAGAGGACAGATCCGAAGGGCGGGCAGAGTGCATGGGGTGGGGGAGCGGCACGCCCACTGCACATTTTGCCAGCTTTCAGCAGTGTGATTCAGCTGCCAGCTTGCTTTGTGTCACTTAGGAAGTCTCTGCCACGCCCAGACCCAGCTCTCCATCGTGCGATGACACTCCCTGGTACCAGTGTGGCGTAGGAGCTGAAGGACAGCAGGGTGGAGCAGGCAGGCCATCTTGCTGGCTCTTCCCTGAGTGTTGAGAGGTCAGAATTAAGAATAACAGGTCGGCTTTCTAGGGAGCCAAAGCTCTGCCAGATAAAAAGCAAGTGACTTTCTCATCGTGGCAAGACCTGTCCTGTCATGGGAATGACCACTGGCTTCCAGGGAGCAGTGGACTGTGCCCTGCCAAGGCCCCAGGACCACTGCCCAGGCAAGCTGTGGGAAGGGATTCCAAGAGGCGGGACTGGAGGGACCCTGAGGCCCCCCTAGCCATTCTGTGAGGTGTGCTGCTTGCCCTTTGGAGACACTTGGAGCTCTCAGGGGCAGAGCAGGAAAGAGGAAGGAAAGCAGGGAGAGATCCTGGAGCAGACCCACATGGCAGCTCAGTGCCAGGGCCCCTCAAGGTCCCCGAGGAAGGCATCAGCAGTCCTCTGCCCATGAGGCCGCTCTGGCTCACAGAGGCTACTGTGAGTAAGGTCCTCCCAGCATAAGAGAAGGAGAAAGACTTTAAATCAAGACTCTGGGTCACCAAAACCCAGGCTGTGGTCTCTCTAACAGCATTTCCCCTTTGGAAACAATCAAGCAAATTCACTCTGTCAACAGGAACACTGTGTGGGAAATGAGTGATGCTTCCTTCGGAACCACAAAAATTGGGATTATTCCTTGTTTTGTTTTTTGGTACCAGGGTTTGAACCCAGGGGCACTTAACCTCTGAGCTACATCCCCATCCCTTTTTTATAGTTTATTTAGACACAGTGTCTCACTAATTTGCTTAGGGTCTCGCTAAGTGGCTGAGGCTGGCTTTGAACTCGCAATCCTCCTACCTCAGCCTCCCCAGCTGCTGGGATTTCAGGTGTGTGCCATGGCATGATTTTTACTTCTTATTACAAAATAATATGTGATTTTATTTTGGGAGACAAATTTAGTATGCAGATGAGCAGGAGGAAGGAAAGGAAAGCCAGCAGTGTTCCCACTACTAGCAAGGAAGGTCTCTTAGCACTTTGCTGGCAGCTATGTTCCAATACCCCAGCAGGTGCCCTGGCCTTGACCCAGGACCCACCAGCATTCCACAGGGAGCCTGGGGAACAAATGGACCAAAGAAGACAAAGGTTCTAAGAATATAAACATTGTTTATATTCTTGCACGTTGTTACATGAGTGCTTGACTTCTTAGCATAAAAACATGGCTAATCCTATGTACACCACCTTGGAGGTAGGCAGCTCCCCTTTGGGAACCAGGCGCTTTCTTCTTGCTCCATGGACTGGGCCTTTTTCTTCTAGAAGTTACCATCGTGGCATTTGATAACGGTGACCAGCATAGCCGGGAGGTCCTAGATTTTTCAGACCAGCAACTGGAGTTGCCTGTCTATACTGTCTGGGTGAGTAGATGGAAGGAAGGGAGATGATGGACTACATCTTTCTGGAATACTTTGGCTGCTTGAAACTCCAAACACAATTAATGACCAACTCATTAATTGTTTGACTATTAATTGTGCCTTCAGACCTTCAGGCAGGAAGTGGAAGGGGGATGGTGGGAGGAAGGGAGGTTTGGTGAAATGCACCTTCATTAGGCAGTGGTCCCTGACAGACTCTGGAAGCCTTATAGAAAATCGTGAGAGGTTCATCAGTCATCCTTGTGATGCCCCTGCTTGATGGTCTCTGTCTCGGTCCCTGTGCCTGTGGGAGCTTAGGGTCTGAGCCCTCCTGGTCAGCCAGCCAGGAGATGGTTAGGGAGACCGAGCCTCGCTATGTAGACTGTCCTTTGGGAAGAAGACCTTGGAAACCAGCA